>NC_089659.1:4780000-5380000 GCF_037042795.1 Molothrus aeneus | reverse complement strand
AACAGGAGCTGAGTTTAGTGTCTAAATTCCCAATTACAGCCATGTGGAGAGACCCTTACAAAGCAGCTCGTGCAATGAGCTCAGCCCATGGAGAGCCCTTGGTGGTGCAAATCCCATTGTCCCTGGTACTCAGCAGAGGGATCCAGCCAGCTCAGCACTTGGAGAGCGCTGGGGGAGGATCACTTGCACCTCCCTGCTCTCCTCCACTGCTCTGGATTGTGCAGGTTTAGTCCAGGTTCCCCCCAGAAGGACAAATCTGTGCTGCTGTGCCACCCAAGTGCGGCAGGTTCAAAACCAATTGCTTGAAAATGGGGAGATGAAAATTACAGAGTATTCTTTTGAAAGAACTGACATTGTTGGCTGGAGAGAAGAAAAAGATTTAAGAGAGGAAACCTCACAGGCTGTTTTACAAAGTTTGGTAAGGGTGCTGGAATAAAGAGCCCAAATCTCAGAAATTAAGGCACTGCTCTGCAGGCAGTTATGGTTTGTCATCCCTCAGTAAGATGTGAAGCCTGCCTGCCACTGCATGTGAATGCTCTTCCAGCTCAGAGCTTAACAGACACACATGGTGGCACAAAGTCACACTCAATAATGTCAAATGAAAGAAAGGAAAAGGTAATTATGGCATCAACACCTCAATCAGCAAAATTCAGCATCATTTATACATGTGGAAATATTAAACTCTATTTGTTCATGACTTAGTTTTCCCTCCTGTTCATATTAGTTCTTTATCTGGTGGTGTAAAGTCACAAGTAATATCCCTTACATTTGGCATTTTGTTTTATTTCCTCTTGCCTGAGCATTGCACCTTCAGGTATTTCAATTATATGTGAAAGATGGGTCTCTTCCTTTTGCTTCACTGTAGATGTTTTGCATTTGCCATTTGAACTCTGTAAATGTATGTTGTCAGCTTTACTTAACTTCAAAAGCTACGTCTGTCTTACCAGACCTTTTGGGTTTTAACCAGCTAAATTTTTTAATCTGTGTGCCTGGTATTTGATAGTCTACTTGAGACATATAATTTAGGATTCCATGAACCTCAGTTAAAAGCTCATGTTCCATCCATGGAGTGGGATTTAAAACACTCAATGGCATGCCAAAAGTAAGCATTATGTTTCTCTTCAGAGATTTTTGTGCCTCCCTTCATCATCTGTGATAAACAACACATTGTGGAGTAAGGTTTATTTCTTACATATCCTTAAACAATTCTATGAGAAAAGCATCTCTAGTTTCACCTCAGCTAAACCTCTGCTCACCGAGCAAATTCTGTATTTCTTTGCAACTCATCAATTTTTTCTTTGGTTTCAATTTAAAGAGTCTGCAATTCTTTATGCTTCTCCTGAATTTATTCCTCTTTCGAAATTTTGTTACAAATATTTTTGCCTCAGTATCTTTGTGGCAAATTTGTCCCTGCTGTATTCTGTCTCCCAGATTATTGTAAAAATGACTCTGCACCCTTTCTGGGTGTGCATTTTGCAGAATTCTCCTCTCCATGCGCACTGACCCTTGTGTGGATGGACACAAGCAGGAACACTGAGTGCCTCTGTTTTCAGTAAAAGGAGAGTTAAGAGCCCTCTAGCAATCATGATCACTCAACTCCATAGAGCTGAAGCATTAAGAGGTTCATCTCTATTTGGCCTGTCAGTGTGTTCCTCCTGTCACAACAGTGACTGCCTTACTCCTTTGGTGAGGTGTAAGCCCTGTATTTCACTCCTTCCATTACCCTTTGAGCTCCTGCTCTGCCCTTTACTGTCTCATTATCACAGGGCCCATCACAAGAGGGTGATGACATCTGAAACTGAGCAGCAAAGCCTGACACAAAGGTGGATTTGGAGAAAATTCACTGCAGCAGGTGACAATTACAATGAACCTGACTGAAAATTGGCCTGATGTCCTGGGGCATGGCAGAGGCTGACAGCCCAGGGTGAGTGATGCCACGTGTGTGAGGTGTGAAACAGAATGGAACTAAACAAACAGAACAGAACCAAACAGAATAGAACAAAACAGAATGGAACCAAACACAATAGAACCAAACAGAATGGAACCAAACAGAACCAAACAGAATGGGGCCAAACAGAATGGAACCAAAGACAAGGCAGGCACAGGACTTGCTGCTGCTCCAACCCTACCCAAGGAAAGGCTCTTTGTAAAACTGTCTTCTCCTGGGCATCTGCTCCTATGGAATGAGCAAAGTGAAAGCTCAGCTATGAAAAGGACCTTATCCAGCCCTGAAGCATGCTTCACAAAGCATGAACCTGGAATGGGCACAGTAGTCCTGCTGTGTCTCAGCTTTCAGACACATAAGGGTATTTCTGTTCCATGCACTGCCCATACACCTACAGCTGCTTTGTGCTTGATTTTTCCTCATGGAGTTCATTCTTTTTCTGAGGGATTGTAATCCTGCCGCCTGAGTAGGCTAAAACAGAATTCCAGATTTTCTGAAACCACTCCATGGGCCTTCACAAACCCTCCTTTACCAGATTGGTTTGCCCTATGCATTTTTCTAGACATTGTGGGGTAGCACCAGCATGATGGAAAGCTACAGCACTGTGCTCATTTCAGCCCCCACAGCTGCACAGCCACAGGGGTGGGCTCTAAGTCAGGATCACAGGGTAATGCACAACCTTGAGAACTTCTTTAGATACCAAGGTAATGATATACATTGAATGCCTATACATTCTACATCACAGCATTCAGGTGTCTTTATGGCTACAGCTGTAAAGAAAGATTTTGAGGCTGTGTCCATTCTCCCCCTGACATGTCAGAGGTCACCTAAAGAGGCAACTGAGCACAGAGACAGTCTGGACAGGATGAGTCTCTTTGAAACCCCTCCAGAGGAAACTACACCTGCTCCTACCCATGCTACAGCTCTTAGCTTTTCATTGAATAAACAGAGATAAGTTCGTATTTTCACCACACTTTCCAAAGTATAGTAATAAAAATAGGTGATGATGAAATGTTGAATAAAAAACAAATTCTGTTTGATAAGAAAAATGTCCCCTTGAGAGAAAATGTAATCCTGTGATCATAAATCTGCAGCTGGAGCTGAGTGAAAATAAGCAACCTTAGGTCAGGGAACTGCACAGAGGTGGAGGTGGTGTAGATCATCTTATAATTTAGAGGCAATGGTGGCAAAGTGCTTAGCTCTGATGAGGAGAATTATTTACAGCAAGTGCAGAGAATAATCTAGTGATATGTGAGGCTCTGCAGTTACATAAAAGAGAGAGATTACCCTTTGATCCAAGTATCTGTGCTCTCTTATAGCCCTCATTACAGACGTTGATCAAGCAAGCCTGCTGCATTGCTGCCAGATGAAAGGAGATGAGAGTGATACTCCCTGGCCTCCCCAGCAGCTTATCTATGGGAGCTGTGGAGTTATTTAAATGATGGAACATAGGGCTGTATAAGAAAATGGAGGTGGTAGTGATCACTGCTCCTTGATTCCTCCTTGGAGAATGAATGCAGGGAGTTCTGCTGTGGGAAACCACAACCACTCTTCAGCAATTTTTCATCCTGAAGCAAGAAACCTCTCCCATAAGCATGAATGAATATACAGATGTACTTTTCACTCATTGAATTATGCTTATTTTGTTCACAAATCATTGTTAGTAAAATACTTTCCTTAAACAGATCACTTTCCTATCACAAGTATAACCAGAGTCATGTACAGGTGTCTGTGGAACAAGATCTCCGTCGACTCACTATTCTCAGTCTCAATAAATATACATTCACATAACTGAGACCTAAACATTAAGCCTGAGGATACTGCATGAGAAGGAAGATGAAAAAGAACTGAAAAATGAAATCACATCAAATTCTGAAGATATAACTCTGCAGAATATATTCTATCAGAGGAGCAGGTTGTATTCACGTCCTGCTCGGACTATTCTGTGGCAATAAAAGCAGCTTTCTTGCAGAGTTTAGCCAGTGCCATTCTACCATTTGGGGTTTGAATTCTCCCTTGCATGACTTTGTTTCCCTTTCCCAAGTGTCATCAGTCAGGTGGAGTTTTCCAGTGCAGTTTCCCTCCCCAGCCAATGGCATCAGCCCCCCTGAGGTCTCCCTTGTGCCCCTGAGCACATCAACCTCCCCACTTGGACTCTCCTATGGTTGATACTCTGAGATTTATGGGCTTTTACTCAGAATGAGAAAGCTTTTCTGAAACTTGCTATTACTGCAGTAATGTGATTTTTATGATGGCAGGCAAACAATTCAGAATAGCTAAACAGGAAATGGATGGATAGGGACAGATTTCCCTTGGAACACTCTGGATTTTCTCATTTGTGTTGATTCACATACTGCTCATACACAAAAAAGAGGAACCTTCTGAATTCTCAGTATAAAGGTGGAGAGCTACTGATTTCTTTTTTACAGGAACTGCAGCTGCAGAGAAAATTGTCATCAATAAAATGATATATGATCATTTATGCAGCAGAAATAACTAATAGAGCTGAGACTGCACAAAAGTGCAATATTCATCTTACAGAAAGCATTTTTCAGTGAGACTATATGCAAATCAGGTTTTATGCTGCTGAAGATTCTGATTAAACTTATAATTTAGGTTTTAATTGAACTTTTTATTGGATTTTTCACAATAATTCTGCTTCATTTATATAAATAATTAACTGCTGTAAAACAACTTGCCAAAATAAATTCATAAATTCTATGGCAACATTTTTTTTTTATCGTGGTGAATTTCTGCAGCACACACACACTGAGCACCCTATGCCTGGCTTTTCCTGTGTTCCACACAGGTAATCCTAACAAACCTGTACACAAAGACATGATTTAACAAAATGCATCTGTAAATGGTGCAAATTATCTCTAATTTTTTTAAAGAGATGAGCAGATACAGACACTAAAAAAATTGCAGAACAGTAGAGCCATAAAGATGATTGCTGTCCTGCAGAATAGGTAGCTTGGAGAGAGGAGCACATGTGACTGCTTTACTGTCCAGTCCTGAAGTATTGAGTGAGTGCCACTTTACACTAAGCTTTGGGGGAAAAAAGGCAGCACTGTTGGATAAAATTAAGATTCAGACTTCTTTTGGTTTTGTTTCTTTTTAAGAAGATGGCTCCAAGTTAACTGCTTACTTAGAAATACTGAATTTATTTACAGTACTTTAATTCCAGAAAATCCCATCAGCTTCGATGAAATAATTCTATTTTTATGCTGGTGTGATTTAGGTCAAATTCTGAATCACTGACTTTTAAATTCCAACTTTAAGGAATTTAATATTTCTCTACATCCAGCAAAATCCTGCTTTACTGCCGACTGTAAACAGTATTTTCACAGATCTGGGTTTTAAGAACTCTATTAATTATGTTCCCTGACATTCCTAATGCTGTACATCCTTTTTGCAGTAAGACAGAAATCCAGCTGCTCGTTCATAACTTATTTACATTACCAAAATTAAAATACAGTCCATACTGCTACACGAAATTTTCAGTAAAGCTGAGCTACAAAATGCTGTGGTTCAGCAAGTGAGGGACACAGCAGAATGCAGGGAAGAGCCAGTGGGGTTAATATTGCAAAAATGTCCCTGAATTCCAGAAAATTCAGTGTTTTCTAGGAGGAGGCACACAACAAGCAACTGAGCTGTTCCTCTGCACAAACAAAAGAGGGGAAAAACAATCCCAACCCCAAAAAGAAGTTTAAGAAGTTTTTCTTTCCTATCAACTGTTTCAGGCCGCCTGCGTGGAATCACTACAGCAAGTTTTGAATGATGTAGGAACTGAAAAGCTCCTGCCCAGCCAGCTGGGAGAGAATTTCAGACAGTGCTTTGTTCACATGCATTGTTTATATGCTCTGCTGTTTGATGTAGTATTTAGCCAAGTTAGGAGCACAAAAGTCTGGCAGCTTTTTTATGGATGGGGAATGAGCATTTCTGAGCACTGGAAGTGTAAAAGCAAAGTCTGTTCTGCAGTCTGTGGGGGGAGAGCAGCAGAACTTAAATTTTTAATCTGCATTTGTACAAAACAAAACTGAGAAGCAAGCAAAATATGTTTAATCTAAAACTAGACAAAATATTCAGATCATTCAAGTAACACTAAAAATTAATAAACAGCCCATATTTCATGAATATAATAATTTTGGAATAATTTTTTAGAATCTGATTGTATTACAGTTATTTTGTCAATGTAATCAAATGCAGTCTTTCAGATATAAAAAATGGAGACAGACACAGAAATTTAAGAATATGACAGAATTCATTATTTACAAAAGAGAGTGTGCATTTTCCTTGATTTCTTAGTCTTTTATCCATACAAGTGCTGTTCAATAAGCACATAACTGACCTCATTTTGACTTAGGGACTTTTAATTTAAAATATATTTCAAGCCTACTTCAAAGTTTTCTCATTGAACTGTTTCAGAAGTTCTAAGGATCAGAAACCTGTTATACAACCCTAACAACTTCAAGCAAATCTTTTTATTCTTTTAATTTTTAATTGTGATTCCAAACATTTTTAAAAATGGGTTTAGCAAAGAACAATAAAATTCCAAAAATACTAATAAAAGATGCGTGAAAGATATTATCACTCTACAATATTATTAATAATTAACCACAATATTATTTTCACAGAAAATGTCATTATCTAAGCTCATCAGACAGCAAGAAAACTTCCACAGAGGCATTGTAACAATGACGAAAATCAGCACAAGACCCAGACGTGCTCACTGCCAGGAGGGGCTCCCTTCACTCCCTGCGCAAAGTGCAGGGTGAGGTCTTGCTTTCATTGGCAGATTTTCCACCAAATTCACTGTGATCATGTACAAAGGCAAACCTCTGAATTAATAACTGAAATTTCATTATCTCCTTTCTAAGATATACAGTAAATATCAGAATTAAAACTGCACAAATTGGCCAGCCCTCAATTTGTTCCATCTACGGCAAACAAAATAATTTCTACACAAAAATTATTTCTGAAGAATATTTGTAATTTATAATAAAGACATTACTTGCTTCTCTTTTTTTCCTAAATAAATCATAAAGAATTATTTCAATTTATTTGCCACAAACTTAGAAATTTGAAATGAAATTTTTTGGCCATGAGATTTGAACTCAATCTATGTAGGTTCCTCTTTAAAAAAATATATATATATCTCCCACTCCCACTGGAAGAAATTAAATCATCTCTAGACTATTCAGACAACATTTTTATTTAGCAGGTCATAAGTGAGATGAACTGAAAGGGAAGCTACTGTATATAAGCTTCCAAAAAAAGTCTATTAGGTCTATTATTTCAATTGATATTTCTGTCATGGAATGATTTCATCTTCTCCTCTCTTGACCTCCTACATGTTCAAGTGCAATAGTCTTTCAAATAGCTGTAGTGACACATTTAAAAAGGCAGAGCTGCCCAGCATTATTAGAACTCAGTGGAGTACATAAATATAGTTTCAGAGGCTTTTATTTCACACTCTCACAGTCATCAGAAATGCTTAGAAATAATTATTTAGAAGTGTTTTATCAATGTTTCAGTTGTCTGGGACCCAGTGAAATGGAGATATATTTGAAATGACAGTGGATTGCAGCAAGGTGAGCAAAATATTTGGAAAAAGGTTCCATAGGAAATTCACTGCAGTCCATGTGGCTTAAACATGACTGTCAGTTATTCAAAATGTCATCTGTACACCCAGAGTGCCTCAAGCTCTGAATTAGCAGCTGATTCATTCATTGTAATTTCTATAAATGCCAGAAGCCATTCATGATCTTTGTTGTCCAAATGCATTTTGTCATAGCAAATCCCAGCAAATAGCTAATATTTTATGTTCTCTTTGATGGAGCTTTACTTTCATGTTAGAGTACCTCATTTTACCTTCTATTAATTGCTCTGGTGTAATTTTTTCAGTTATTGAAAGGTGCCATATTTCAAAAGTATACTTATAAAAGAATTTCTTTCCTCATTCCTTTCAAGCTGCTTCCAAATCAAAGCCCCTTGGAGATAATTCCTCTGGACCTCTTCAAAAGCCCTTTTTTGTGCAGGTCAGAACCAAATGATGAGGGATCCATGTGTCATGTAATGGAACTGCCATTATTGAGAGGTAATGGCATTTAAATGCATTCTGCATTTATGCCACATCTTTATGATGAGCTCAGAATGATTAAAAACCACTTGAAAGCTGCTGTGTGCTGGTGGATGGGTATGAGATCCAGAGGGGATTTGTTTTCTGCTCCGTGGAGCGTTCCCAGGCGCTGCAAGGTCCAGGCAGCCGTGAACTGATGGGGCCCAGGGCTGCTGGGCTGGGGGAAGAGAATGAATCCTCCCTCCCAGCAAGAATCACATTACTGCAGCATGGAAAAGTACAAGATACCCCTTTGCAGAGATGGCACCTGGGGGAGATGGGCTGGGGCAACCTCTATTCAATATGGTAACTTTCAATAATATTGATAACTCTGAGAAAATTAGGGAAAAAAATTATACAACGAGTATTTACCTGCCAGTCATTCTGTGAGTAAAGGATCTCAGGCCCAGGTGTGACAAAAGAAATTAAATCTGCTGCCACTTGTGTTGTGACACTGCAGATCTTAAAATACAGACCAGGTTTAGCACCAGGGATTCAGAATCTAAGCTTTGCTCCAGTTGTGCTTCTCAGTAACATCAACACAGCTTCTGAGCTACTCATCATTCAACTGAACAAAACCAAGGAAAAGATACTAAGCTATCATTCAGTTTTTAAATATCAAATAATTACAATAAATCTCTGCTTCTGATTTTTTAAAAAATTGGTCTCAGATGCCTCAAAAAAATTATATATATATATATATATATCTCCTAAGATATTTATTGTGAAAAGAGTTAATTGATTAGGAAGAGGTGCCTGCACAGAAATGAGAGGTACCCTGACATAAAAATCAACAGCAGAACCTTAAACACAACCCAACATCCATGCTGGAAATGACAAAAATGTCTAATTCTGCCAATCAGTTTACACCAACTTCCAATCAGACCAGGTGCACATGGGGTTGTACACTGCTACCATAAAATCTCCATTTGTCCTCAATCTGAGGACAGTCACATGCAAAAATCATTTAAGACAGAGTGGTTTTGTTCCTTTCTGCAAAACTTTCTCCTCTGATTATCATCTGAAACTGATTCTAATGTTTCCAAGAACACAAATACACATAGATTTACTCAGGAGCTATCACATCACAGACATCCTGAAAATATGAAGGAAAGCTTAAATCAAAAGGGAGAACTAGAACTGGAAAATATCACTTAGTCAAAAGATGTTTTTCCAGCAATTTAACAGAATCTGCTGTTGTTCAGAGGGTGTAGCACCAAAACACAAATTACCTCTTCTGAAGGCAGCTGGCAGAAATGTTCAATTGTCTGTAACTCAAGAAATGGAAGTACAAGCATCAAAAAAGCAAGGCAAGTGTTCAAAGATATGTGGGCTTCTAAAGAACAACCCATGCCTCATGCTGGATTTCTAATCCTTCTGTTCTTTCCAATAAATTGAGACCCAAATGCTCTTGTTTACCTTTTATATAAGAACAAACAGTACCTCTACCTGCATGAATCAACTTAGAGAAAACTTCAGGAAAGCATTCCAGTTCATTTCAGCACTGTCACCCACCTGCACAGGATAGTTCTTAAGCAGAAACTTTTCAAATCAATGTGCAGGATATACCAAAGACTTTCCTGAAGCAATTCCAGTGAGAATATGCACTTAATATCTGTTCATCAAAGAATGATTATTCTTAGTGAGCTCTAGGCACAGTACATTCCTTTCCTGGAATGTATTATGAAAACAAATGTAATTACATCACTATGTGAATCAAAATCTCTGCATCTGAAAAATATAAGAAAAGCCAGCCTACACTTCAAGGAAACACCACATATTGCAAGCATTCTCAAAAGAAAGACAACTATATTTGAAATTTTCCAGAATCTAGAACAGAGGAATTCACTCACCCAGCTGCTGCCTGTTCTCTCAAATTTCCTAATGAAATAATTTATTTGATAATGATGACACAAAGAGAACTGGTAGCAATATGACCCCTAACAGTTTGTCCCTACACTTCATGTATGACAAGCCTGCATTAGCTCTGTTGAATTCAGTGCAGCAACACCAACATCTGCTCCTTTCCTGTTTTGGGAATTATCACATGGGGACACCTAACAGGTTATTAAACTGAGGATAAGTGAGATAAAGGCGCTTCCAAATGACTCCTCCTGATGTGAACAGTTTCACTGTGACCTCATATAATGTTCTACAATTCAAAAGATTGGCTAATTGTCTTACAAGGACTGAGTTTTATAAAGCTCCTCAGAAGAAATGCAAAATTACAGTCTGGTTTAATGCACTCTCTCCATCACTATTCTCCTTGTACTGTCTTCATGAGGTGACAAGTATCAAAATACCCAACCAAGCTGGGACAGGATGGAAAATCCTTGAGAGCAGGTGGAGAACTTCTGGAGACAAACACCCAGACATCAATCCTTCTGAGCAGTGCATGTCAATGTATGAATTGCGCCTTTGATTTTTTTTATTTGTACCTTTAATTCTTTTATACCTTTTTTTAATCAATTTATTGTTTGAAAGGATGGTAGGGATAAAGGCAGCAATCATCAGAAACATAGGAGTAAACAAAATTCATCCCTGGGAACTATTTTCACTGAGATCCATTCCATCTTACACAAGGATGATACAACAAAACAATCATGGGAACCTCTCTTCAAATAGAGATAATTAAAGATAATGCAACAATTCCAGGTCTCATTCCTGTCTTCCTTTGTGTAACCTTGACCCCTGTGTCCCAGGTCCCAAGGAGATGCAGGGAGAGGAACCAGCCTGGCATTTATTGGGTCTCATTTTGTTCCTACTGGAGCTCTGCTGCAACTCCCCGGGCCTGCTTGGCTCTTGCAGCATCACAGGCAGAGAATTCTTGGTATGGTTGTGCAAGTTTTGTTTGGCATACTGTAATTTTTAATCAGAGATAGTTTTTTAGTCCTTAGAAAATTAATTAAATTAAAAATGTCATGCTTGAATGTGTCATGTATCAATTTTGAAGACTTAATTATAAGAGGGAATTAAGCTTTGATTAAGCTTTTCTTCTGAGAGCAGTAGCTGTCATTCTCCTTTGTCTTAAAATAAGGGAATCTTTTTGGCTCAGTCTACAAAAATGTCACTCTATTATTTATTCCTGACAACACTGTCTAGAAGTCAGCCTGGTCTGAACACAAACACTGCAGGTACCATGGTCATTTTCTGCATTCTGCATCCTCAGAGAGCCATGGCATTACAGTCTCCTTGTAAAAACTGGAGAAAAAAACAGCACAAGGTGGCAATAACACAACTTTTAGAATCTGGATCAATTTGTTGAGGGAAGGTGACATTTAAAAAAGAAATCTTTTGTTGTGTTACCAGAAAATTCCTATTGGGTTTTTGAGCTTTCAGGCATGATAAAAGTGTGGGCAAGTTGTGGAGACTCTTGTACCTAAATTGATAGAGAAAAATCTAATAAAACTGAGCTAATGAAAATATAAATCTGGAAATTTCAAAATAAGAACTCTTAAAAACAAAGCACTAACTCTAGCTAGAATGGGGGGACAGGGGGGTATGTGTACTTCTGAACTCCACACTTAGCCTGCTTCAATCATTTGATGTATTTTCATGAGAGCAAAGCATATACAAGTAGGCAATGTTCTTAGGAACTTCTGCAAGCCCTCAACACTCAGCACCCAGTAACAAGAATTAAAATGCAGCAGCAGTAGAGGCTTAGTTTGAACAGTGACTGAAGGCTGCTTAGCAGGGAGGGAAGCAACATGCATAGAACAGGACCATTTCCATGGAATGCACATGCCAATCATTCTCCTGGACAGATTCCTATCACTCAGAGTCCTGCCAGGGGTATACATTCATTTTAATCTGGAAATAAGTTGCTACATTTAATTCCAAAATCATTAACGGCTGCCCCTGTGTTAATGTAAATTAGATAGCCCCATAGTTTGGCAGAGGAAATGAAATCTGACTGATGCAAAGCAGAAACACAGAGAGCTTCTGTTATTATTTGTATTATTACAGCAAAGAAAGGGCTCAAATACTGAATTTAGAAAATGGAAATCAAGGCTGCATTTGAACAGACCTGTATTGTTGCAGACAATACTTGTCTGAGAGAGTAACTAGGAGGAGAAAAGAGGAGAAAAAGAAAGCACTCTACATTTTATAGATAGGAGCAAAAGTAAAGAATTCAGTGGTTTATCCCACACAAGTATAGACAAACTAACTGAAACACCTTAGCTGAGAAAACAGAAGCTTAAAGCCTGTTTTTTATTCAAGGGGAAGATCTATGTACAGCAATGTAGAAATGCCACACATTTGTCCATTAACTATTCAGGAAGCCTGAGGCAGCAGCATAACTACGTTGTGTCCCATTAAGTATCAGAATTCAGGTGGGATAAATCCAACCCAGAGAGGTTTTTAGATTTGCCCAGGGTCAGACAGGGTGATTCAGCACAGTAAAGAACTGAATCAAAAACTGTGAGTCCCATGCCATTTCCAAGGCATGGTCCAAAGGCATTTCCAACACCATTAGTGAGATACATAAAACTGAATTCTGAAATGCTCTTGCCTAAATGAAGCCTCAGACAGTTTGGTGAGACCTGGACGTGCTGAGAATTCCAAACAAACTGCACCTTTCTGAAAAACTCCCACAGGGAGCAATTGCAATAGAGCTGGTCTTGTAGCCCCCAGGTAATTGCAAAGTGCCTCAGAGCACAGACACAGCTTGCATTCATTTTTCCATTTGTGCATTTCCATGTACAAACCCTCAGGGCCCAGCTTGCCAAAGACAGGCTGCTCACCAAGGAGGCAGGTCCAGCCCTCAGGAAGGGGGCAAATGTCCATTTGGACTCTGATTTCTGCCTGGACTTGTTAACCAGGGGAAACTCCCCAGAAAGTGAAGAAAATAATGAAGTGTTACTGCTCCCCCAAAGCCTGCTTTCTCTGAGGTACTTGGAAGGGATGATTGATGTCTGAAAGAAGGAGCTGACACTGCCTGTCATTGATGCCTGTCTTATTTCTCCTGCTTTACTTTTCTTGGAGTGGGCATAGGAAAAGTTAACTCTGCAATTGCACAGAGATTATAGAAGCACAGGAGGAGGAGGAAGTGATAAAAATAAACCCATCATAAGAAGAAAAAAAATATCTGAATGCAACCCACCTAAATGCTGACTTTTTTACTTCAGTGTCCAGCCTATTTGGATTGTTACCTTCTCAGAACAATGGACAAACTCCCACAATGAACCTGCTCAGGAGCTACCACCACATGACATTCACTGTCTCCTTGGTCCACTCATATGAACATTTCAAGTTCACACTGAACTCCAAATTCTAGGAATCACTAAAATTAGAGGATGCTTCCTCTAAACCCACCAAATGCAAGATACAAACAATTTCACTTTGTAATCCAACTCTTTAGTACTTCAGAGAAAGGTGACAGACAATTCTCATTAATCTCCTCAAGTGTTTGCTTGTGGCTAAAGGAGGGAATTAAGCAGATGAAGGTCAGGTCTGTATCTGAACAGCCACTGCAAATGACCTGCAATACTTCCAGCCAAACACTTAATATTCCAGTCAAGCAGAGGAAATGATCACAGTATAGAAAGCTTATGACAGAAATGGCTTTGCAATATTTATATTTAACAACCCCAAATAAAAAATAACATACAAAGTACAATGCTTCATTTGCCATTCTGTGCATGCCCTCCCCAGAGCAGCCCACAATAACACAGGGATGCAGGATGCACCATATCAGAGCAGAAGATTGTTCTGTCAAGAGCAGCATCCTGCCTGCATTTCAATGATGGGGAAAGTATGCCTTGGTGTGGTTTGTATTATAATTTTTCAAGGTTATTGAGTACTTCTGGATCCTTCTGAATGAGAAATGCTATGCAAACACTGATAAATAATTGTATTATATATATGCAGCTGTAATTTAGTACTAGAGGGAGATAGGCCATGGAGTCCAGTTAAAACTCTTGGAACTCAGAAGAAAATTTATTTTTTTGTCTTTGAGCAAATAAGCCAAGTGGGAGAGCCATGAAATCATTAAATCATTCTAATTTTTTTTATTTAGAAATATATTTTTCCTGAATGAAGGCTTTGAGGAAAACTGATTTAAATACATTGAGTTACATTGCCTTTTAAAGTAAATAAATAAGGACAAAATTTAAAATAACCCATGATATCAGTGTTTACTCAATCTTCTTAGGTAAATTCCAGATTATTTTGATATGTGCACATTTTCAAGCAACTTTTGGGTTTCCCAATGCACTGTCACACACAGAGCACAGCTCAGATTCTCCACACTGAAATCAATTCTGAGCTGAGGGGCACAGCCTACATGGCAGAAAGAGGTATGAATTATGTACCTGCTTAGCCTCACTTCTGCTTTTGGCTTTATGCTTGTAAATCTATACTAAACACATTAAATGAAATGTGTTTCAAAATGCCAGGTGGGACCAGGTGGAGAAATACCTTGGGCAGGCTTTGGAAATATTTATTCAATGGAAAATGAGAATAAGTATATTGGTTGACCTTCTTTATACAATTATTCTGTCATGCTGACAACAGAAGGCATCACTATCTGCCCCAGAAGAAAGTAAAAAAACCCCAATTTTGTCAAATATCCAACTAGAACTTCAGGATCCCTGGCAAGCAGGGATGAGCCCTCTCAAAGGCAGAGGACAAGGCAAGCAATGGTACCTGGACTCTCTACACTTTCTCGTATTTTTCATGGATCATGGGCAAATTTCCTACTCTGAGACTGTTTCCCCATCCATTCAAACAGGTCATTGAGAGCTTTATTTAGGACTTTCTTGAAAATACCTTTTTAATCAACCCAAATCTAGTTCATACAAATATTTTAATATTCCAACAAACATTTGCTGAACATCATTGCTGTAATTTCAAACGCTGTTTTTCCCTGCCTTGAAAGAAATATGACAACACCATTCCCTTTTGAGAGACATTTCATATATTTTTCTCACTTTCTTGGCTTCTTCAAGGTACTACATTATTCATTTCAGTATTTATCTATTTTGCTTTCTTATTTTTACACTGTCCTTCACTCCCTCCAGTCACATGAGACTCGCATTTATCAGGTTCTCACATACACACTTAAATCTTAATCAAAGAGACCTCAGATGCATAATGCTCTAAAAACATCCAAATTCCTCCTGTGAGCACAGTTTTAACACAAAGTTTATGTGAAACCTTATTGTAGCACTGGGGGTACCACTGCTCTTATTTTAACCATGAACATTTGTGTTCTCCAATCCAGTTATCCTGGGGAATCATAATGCCTCCCCTCACCTTCCCAACTTTGCTTAGATGTGATGAGGCACCATTTTGCAGGCAGGCATTATGTATTCCACTGGCTCCAGTATTAATTTTTCTTGCTGTCAATGAGACCTCTACAAATTAAAGAGCTATGCAGAAATGAAGCCATAACAGCAGACGCTGGGATGACTTTCAGATACCACAAAGAAAATAAATGAAACCATCCAGCAGTTCTGACAACTTGATAACACAACAGATCTACCTCAACCAAGGTATGGAACTTGAAATTACTTTATCCAGCAGTGACCTCAGTGCTTTTTCATGCAAAGTCAGACACATCACACCTATACTGCAGATGACAAGTCATTGCTAATTAAACCATAACCCATTAGTAGTCATAAACACAATAGCAATAGATTTGGAGTTCAGTGACACTAGCTGGAACATACAACATACTTCCAAATGTGGAGCCCATCACAAATTAAATTTTTTAAGCCACATAAAAGAAAACACCTATTTGTTCAACACAGAAAAAACAAACAAACAAACAAACAAAAATCTCCCCCCCCCCCCCCCCCAAAAACCACCAAAACAAAAAAAAAAAACCACAGCTTAGCCTTACAATATACAAACAACAGTGAAATTGCACCTTTCTCTGTAAGGAGACATTCTGAAAAGTAAGGGCCTTGGTGAGAACTTTTTGTCACTGCATTGGCGCTGTGGCTCACTCAAAGAAGCAGAGGTGGTTTCAGAGATCCTGGCCAGTTCTGATTTTTCTCTTTGGCCATCTGCAGTACTAGTGTGGTGACTTCCTGATGTCAGAGCAGGGGATATTCATGGGTCTGACAGTTTTTTAATTGAAAAAGAATAATGAAATAAAAATCAACTTAATTTTTATTACGGAATGCCAGTTCATGATAATGCCCATCCCTTGTGATTTGAACTCTGCATTTCCCCAAGGGATTTGCTTTAAGCATACTCATAGCTTTTTCCAGTTAGAGGAAACATTATGGTAGACAAGAAAAGCATATGTAATGTGAGACTGACCTTTACCTTAACCTTTCTGAGCTCTGCTTTCCTCACTGTTTTTTATTCTGACTCTGCAGCACTTCAGCTCACACTATCCCTGAGGTTTTCCTCTTTACCTTGTAGGTTTGAGTTTGAATAAAAAATTTAAACATTTGAAATGAGATATAGCAACCTTACTCAGGCTCTGTGTAAAAATGGTAGATTTATCATACAAAAACCATGACACTGGATGCCAGAAAGCCTCAGAGAGAAGACTACAGCGTCTTGGTATTTGGCAACAGAGGAAAAGTAATGGTGTTGTAACATGGAAGCTGAGCATCCTGGTACTATGCAACAATATATGAATCATCTGTTATGGAGTAGAGAATGAGAGCTGGATTTGATTTTTCAATATGACAAGTTCTCTTTTCAGTCAAGCACATAAAAAACCCAACCTATCTAGAGCTCAGAAAGGAGATGGGTCTTCAAGTGAATGCTTTTCATTTTGTCGTCTCTAGCAAACTCTGCCAAACCCAAAGAAAGATGTTTTAAATGTTTCTATATGACAATACATGACATTATAATAGAATACATCCTTCATTTCAGTGTTGTTTCATCCTTCTAGAAAAGAAGATTTTTATTATTGAGGGAAAGGACCAACAAATCCCATCCCTTGCTTAAGAGGTCAAAACCTCTTACTGAGTATATTTGTATATTTTTAAGCTATGAAGTAGGCAATGGTCCCAGCTGCCTCTCACCTTCATTTGTTAATCATATGAAGAGAAATTTAATTGGCTTTTAAGATGCACCCTTTTCTGCTGCAGTGGGTAAGGGTTTGCAATCTAGTTTAGGAATGCAGACTAAAGACATAGGGAAGACTTGTACTAATTATCCAGGACAGTAATGAAAATCTCAGCTACCTATTACCAGCTGTGGTTTACAGACATGCCATCTTAATTTGGGAATATTTACAAAAAACTTTTCTTATTTCAGTGTCCCAGTAGGATGACATTAATAATTAGTTTTACCAGCAGCACTCCAAACCAAACTCATTTTTCATTTTTATTACGAGTAGTACTCACTGAACACCAATTTTCAGAGTTCTCATTGGGTCTGGGAACTGTAGGACAGTGGTATTCCAGCAGAAGAAAATTTCTATATCTCAGAAATGCAGTGGCACCAACAGTCCTGCTGGGAATCTGGTTTCATGTAGGCTTGGAAAAGCTCACACACACACCCAGTGTCAAACAGGCTTTGCTACAGCAAAAAGCCTCTGCAAAATAGGCAGGGACTGTTTGGTGTTGGGGTCCCCAGGACGAGGTGAGAGATGAGAATCTGACTCCAAGTTCTCAGAAGGCTGAATATTATATTATATTATATTATATTATATTATATTATATTATATTATATTATATTATATTATATTATATTATATTATATTATATTATATTATATTAATTATCTATATACTAAAACTATACTAGAGAAAGGAGACATCAGAAAGGTAGAAAGGAATGATAATAAAAACCCGTGACTGACCAGAGTCCCAACACAGCTGGACTGGGATTGGTCATTAAGTAAAAACAATTCACATGGAACCAATCAAAGATGCACCTGGTGGTAAGCAACCTCCAGACCACACTCCAAGCAATCAGATAATTATTGTTTACATTTCTTTTCTGAGGCTTCCCAGCTTCTCAGGAGAAAAATCCTGGCAAAGGGATTTTTCAAAAAATATTATGGTGACAAGGGACTAGGAAGAAAACTGCAAAAAATCAGAAAAATTACTCATGCTTCTAGGAGAGAGGGAAATGAAAGCCAGAGCTGTTGTCTGACAGTCCAGTGCCTTTTCCAGAGCTGACTCTGTTGCTTTAATTCACACGTGGTGCACACCACCTCTCCTGTCCCTGATCCTGTGTTTGGCTGGTGCTCTCTGACCTGTCCCTCCCCCATGTGCAATGCATGAAATGACTGATGGCTCTGAACACAATGCTTCCATGTGGCTGAGCACAGCTAAAACATTTAGGGTGCT
The DNA here is from genome assembly GCF_037042795.1 of Molothrus aeneus. Taxonomy (NCBI): domain Eukaryota; kingdom Metazoa; phylum Chordata; class Aves; order Passeriformes; family Icteridae; genus Molothrus; species Molothrus aeneus. The sequence continues at coordinate 5,361,670 of NC_089659.1, read as the reverse complement.
GCTGTAAATAAAAATAATTATTTAAGTCTTACTGATTAACAGATTAAAGCTGCTGTTGTACAAGGGTCTGAAAACAGATTGCATTTTCCATGGAATAAATCTGTTTGAGTTCTTGGCCTTTAGGGACCTTTGCTTTTTTTTTTTTTTTTCCCTTTTTGGCTTTTTTTAATCAGTACCATTTAGCATTTTCTCAGCTTTTAAAGCTGAGTTGTTTAGCCATGCATGACATGCTTCCAATGGTAAGTTAGCATAACAGCACATGTTTTTCCTGCTCATTTGGATTGTAAATATTTGTACTGCTTGCTATCAACAGCTTTGCAATTCTGTACCAGGCTGCATATATTTTTTTAAGGACATTATAAATAGAAGTAGATCCCACATTTATACATAAATATATTTAAATAAAAATGGCAAAACAATCCAAGTATAATAAGGAATAGTTTAATTTTCAGGCATGGGCAAGTCTTGAAATTGAAAGATTTAGGATGTTTGTGGTTCAGGTGCCCACATTAAAACATTAACTTTCATTGACAGTGGCAGAAGCTGGCAGATGTTATTTTGCTTGTGCTAACTCAATAAACGCAGGTCAAACCCAGTTAATAAATCAGCCATCACTAAGTGTCAAGCACTTCTGTTACTCAGAGAGAAGACAGGTGAGGAACCTGGCTTGTGCTTATCTGTCACTCAGACACATCTCCACCTGCCATCCTCAGAACACAGAGGAAAAACAGGAGTTCTTTTCTCCTTTGGTCTCACCCAGGAAGAGACACTCCGGCTCATGCCCTGTTGCTCACATCACAACAGGATTGATTCAGCCCATTCTTAGGGAGACTTGCTCAGAAAACTGGCACACAGGGCCTGCTCTGACAGCAAAACTCCTTGGGCAGCAGGGAGGAATCTCACCCTCACAGGAGGGCTTCCATCAGCATCTGAATGATAACTGGCAGTAATTGCAGGATGACCCCAATGCAGCAAATCACGTGCTGTGCTCTGACTCAATGATTCAGGAGGCTGAACAAATGCTTTATTAAGCTATTCTATATTACACTAATACTATACTATAACTATACTAAAGAGGTACTACACTAAAAAGATACTAAAGAAAAACCCAGGACTGTCTGAGACAGTCAGGACACAGCTTTGACCCAACTGGCCAATCAACCCAAACAACCATCTTCTTGGGTAAACCATGTCCATAACACATTCCACATGTGCCAAACAACAGGAGTAACAAGCAGAGGTAAGAACTGTTTTCTTCTCTGAGCCTCTCTCTGCCTTCCCCAGGAAAAATCCTGGGAGAGAGAATTATGTCTCTCTCTGTTCAGAGAATGTGAATACCACAGGCAAGAACAATAATTTTAACCAAAATGGCTTCTTAAAACAGGTACTTACACAAATCTTTATATTAACAACTAATAAGATCTTTATATTAACAACAATTACTCACCTCTCTCATGTTCAGCAGCCATCTCCCATGGTGGACAAGTGGCAGCACTGATACAGAGACTAATTCACCTGCTCAAAGGCACATTTCCTCTATGTGACAGCACTGACTTCTGTGAGTACTGACTGGTGTAGAATTTATGAATCCTTTCGCTGACTTCTCAATTATCCCTGCTCATTACTCATGTTTGGTTTTCCTCAACCAAAGTGAGGCATGATGGATTTCTCCACAGTTAAACATGGAAACTGTGTGGTCCTGACCTCACAGATTCACATCTGGCCCTTTTTTCTCATGATTTACTGGGAGTGGAATCAGGCTGGGTAACTGCTGATCACCACCCCACTGATGGCTAAATCACTGTGGTAGAAGTGTGCACTGACTTAAAATTTAATAAATGTTTTGGCAAGAAATCACAGAATACTCTTATCAGAATACTCTGACCTGCATTACTTCTGCCATGAGCCCTCCTGATCACACAGGTTCTGTCATGTGTCTGGATTTCTATCTAATAATGCTTATAATGGATAGATTTGGAGGGCATAACCACAGCTACAGTCACTGGGAGTGCTGAGGCTGGGGCACAGAAAACAAAGGCATCCTCTGGACAATAAAATGAGGGTGGTTAAGGAAAAGGGCACAAAAATATTAATCAGTGTTACTTTACAGGTTCAGAAATTACTTCCCAGTGGAGATGAGTGGGCAGTTAATCCCTCCCAAGCTGTTTGGGTTCTTTTGCTAATCATCAGCTGTATAAAATGTCACTTTATTAGCTATGTGCTTCCCTCAGGTTTAATGAGTATTTTTCATTAAAAGCCAACTTTACATTGCTGTTATTTGACTGAAAACTTTAAAGAGTATCAAAGTTCACTGTTGGACATAACAATGAAGAACTCACAGCAAAATAAGTGTGAGGGAAAAATCCCCAGAAGCATCATGATGGTCTTTAAATTTGTATTTAGTCTCTCAAATAGCAAGAATGATTTGAACAGGTTGTAACAGCTCTTAGCAGAATTGCACATTTCCATTAACAGCCCTTCCAGCACCAGGGACCAGCACTGCTGCCTGATGAAACTTTGCAGTGTACTGCAGCTGCCACAGGGTTAGATTCCTAATGTTTAGCTCGCTCCAGATTTGCCCTTTTTAAGCTACAAATCACTTTTTTCTGTTGCCTGAAGTCATAGATGGACTATTAAACAGGTGCTGCAATGTGTGCTGTGCTCTACAAACCAAACCACAGAAGCTGAGGTGTCACCTCTGCCCACAGACCTGGGAGCCTCCCCGTTGAATGATGAGCACAGCAAAGAGGGAATGCAGCAGGAGGGGCTGGGAATCACACCCAAGCATGGCACAGAAAATCAGGAATCACACCCAAGCATGGCACAGAAAATCAGGAATTACACCCAAGCATGGCACCGAAAATCACCTGCACAGCCACAAAGAGCTCCACCACAGTGTAACTGCTTGTAGACATTCTACAGTAAATCATGTCCCTCTGCTCTCTTTCTTCTCAGGACCAAGTTTGTGTCTGCAGGAGATGTTCTGCTGGATGGGTTCAGCAAAGAGCAGCAGTGGTTTGAGATGATGGGCATTAAACAGCTTTCAGATTGCTCAAAAGCCTAGTTCAGCTCTCACCCTAAGTACTCAAAAAATGACCCAAACATATCTGATACTATTTGAAAGTATCTGGAGGTCCAAGCCCAGAAATATGCATTTGTTTACTACTTAAAAAAGGCTGTGGTTTACTACAGATTATACTAATTCATCCCCACACAGACTCACAGCTCTGGCTAGAACCAGAGAGGCATCCAGGGTGTGAGGACATGGGAATCCCACTGAGACAGACCCAAGCAAGGTGCCAGCTTTGATTACAGCAGGGTACAGCCTGTGAGGAGAACAGCCCATTCCCCACAGCTGCAGGAGCCCAGGACTGCACTGTGGGACCCCAGCCTGGGGCAGCTCCCCAGAGCCAAGGGGGAACTGCCCAGTGCCAACTGCCAGGATTGTTGTGCCCCAAACAAACAGGAGCAGTACCTGTCCAGTGCCAACTGCCAGGATTGTTGTGCCCCAAACAAACAGGAGCAGTACCTGTCCAGTGCCAACTGCCAGGATTGTTGTGCCCCAAACAAACAGGAGCAGTACCTGCCCAGTGCCAACTGCCAGGATTGTTGTGCCCCAAACAAACAGGAGCAGTAGCTGCCCAGTGCCAACTGCCAGGATTGTTGTGCTCCAAACTGCCTGGGCTCACACACAAGCTGAGATCATGAAGTCTGAGGTAATTAAAAGACAAATATTTGCAAAAAGTTTAAAAGAATATTTTCAGGCAATTTTGTTTGTTTGTTTTTCTGCAACAGATTTTTAGCATGGCAGTGCTGTCCTTCACCTCAGCCTCCTTTCCTGCACCATTCCCTGGAACCTTTACTACTCCCTCAGGATGGCATGGCAGGTCCTCAAATCCCACAAATGTTGTTTGTGACTGCCAAATGGGACTTGCTCTGTCACAAACTAAGTCTCTGAGGCTCCTTTTGAAGTCTGCAATTCTTTGAGTTCATTTTTAAATGCAGCCATCCCAGAGGAAAATCTTCAAATTGTTGTCAGGACAGTGATGGTCCTTTGTGATGCTACAAAGCCCAAAACTCTGCCTAGCAGGGATAAGATGCTTCATATGTGTATGTACTGTATCTGCCATCCCAGTCTCATTCTGCATCAATGGAGAGTGAATACACAGCTAACAGTAAGAAAATATTATTTTTTCTTCTCCTTCTTTCATCATTTTTCAAGCAAAAGTTAAGCCCAGTGCTTCTTTTCTAAGTAAGGGTGGTTTTAAAAGTTAATAACAATAAATTACTGAAGGAAATGCATAACATGCCCAAGGAAAAAAGCAAGTTACCACTGATACATATGCCTAATTCAGTAACAACACAGGTTTTACAAAATGCTTCAGGAAACAACAAGAGCCTTTCACCTTCCTTGTAGCTTGAAACAGTTTACTGCAGATATAGTGTAGGAATATGCTAAATATAGGAAGAGAAGATATCATCATATGGTTGTCTTAATTAGGACCTTGAAAGCCCAAGCAGTGGAATTTTAAGACTATATACTGACATTTTAAGCCTATGCATAATGAATATTTAAACAATCCTGTGAATTACCTGCCTAGAATTAGAATTACAGCCTTTATTATGACCAGTGATGCTCCTATTAGCATGGGTTTAAACAGTGCAATTTTCAACAGCTTTGTGCTATAAAAGGCTGCTCTGTCAGGTGTAAGTGAGCCTCAATTTCACATGAAGAATCACAGACATTTAAGAAATTATCTCATAGCAGTTATCACCTCATGTGAGAGTGCAACAACACATTTCCTCTGCACTCCTAAAGACACCAGAGCGGCAAAATTTGCTTGAAAATCACACCTTAAGGATAGATAGATGCAGAGAGAAAATACACACACTAAAAGGGGATTACTGTACATACAATATTCAAATGGCCCCTTGACAACAGCCAGGGCAAATAAATACCTGTAATGAATCATGCACAGCCCACATCCCTCTCCCTGTGTGAGGCCAGGGCAAGTGAGGCCCTGAAGAAGGAAAGTAAACAGGGTGCTCTTACTGCACTAATTAATATTTAGTCAGCTATATTCTGCTATCCATCTTTCAGCCTGTGAAGTTCCTGTCCTTGTTCCCCAGGACATCCTGGACTACAGGGATGGATTAATACCCTGGGAAATGTTTGCTAGTGTTAATTGTAGTAATTGTAATTCAGTAACAATTTGGAGCCCAGCCTTGATTGCTGATAGTGTTTCTGCTGGGTACAGAGGTTCAAATTCTCTGGAAAGTTGGTTTATAGCCTCTAAAGTCCACTAAAAAGATAGAATTTAGAAGAAGTTCCAAGACAAGAGATAGTAGTTGTTATGCAGATTTACACTGTAAGAGAAATTAATGTTGCAGATAAATATATCCGTAAAAGAAGAATAATTTTTACTCCCAGCATTCTCTAGGAATACTGCTGTCTTTTCCTTTCTCCTCTTTAATGAATCTATTGAAGCTGAGATTTACTGCTTTAGACCCAGAAAATGCAAAGGCAGAAGAATTCTTTTTACTTCTGTGTCTTAAATTCAAGTTTAATATATAATTCTGGGCAGCAACTCTTGAGCTTTAGCCTTAAGATTTTGGCAGTTCTTTTATTAGTAAAATTGCTGCTTCCTCTTCTGAATATAGACTTCTGCTAGTGTAGTTTCTTACTAGTAAAGCAGTAACTTTTCTCTGAGTACATATTTACCAAGCTGTGGCTAAGTTTGTCCAAGTCTATCCATCTACACCACAGTGTCCACAGCACAGTCGCTCACCTCAGTCTTAGGGATTTTAAAATATGTTTAATATCACTTTTTATCACCTCATTCTGCAAGCTTTAACACAATGACTGAGGAAGGGCAATTCTCAGAACAAAATGAACCTGAATCATCCATTTATGAAAAGGAAAATGATGCCAGCCATACTTCATCACTGGCAATTAAGCATAATTTCTGGTGCCAGAAATAGGAGCAAAGAGATTTAAAGACAGACAAGAGAACTGGCTTCATCTCCCAGGCACTTTGAAAAATTTACTTTTAAAATTACAAGCTCCTTGCCTGGATAGTTACCTGAGTCCAGAAACACAAAGCCAGTCAGGCTTTCAAAATACTGTCAACCTCTCCTTTCCTGTAAAGGTTGTGGCTTCTATCCAACACACGTAAAATCGAGTAGGTATCTTGTGGAGGGAAAAAAGTTACTTTTTCCCCTAATTTACTCTAAAATCCTTTTTCCTGTTACTGAATCTTGCTTGTCATCTATTCTTATCCATTAAACACACTCCAACACTGCTGCAGGAAGGCACACTCCTCACTGTGGACTGCCTAAGAGCAGTAGCTCAGACTGCTCTGAAACACCTCAGTCCTAATGGCTAAGCACCTTTTAGCACCAAAACTAAAACAAAATAAAATAAATGCAGGCTTAGCATATTTCCTATCTCTTGCAATCAAGCAAATCAAGTAATGTTCTCTGTGCTGGAGAGCACAGAGAGTTTAAATGAAATCTTCCTTAGCAGATACTCTCATCTCCATCAGCGCCCAAGCAGCACTGGGGGCACTCTGAGGGAGCTCCTAATGCTAAAACCCTGAGGCATGAAATGGAAGTCACAGGCTGTGGCTGTCCTGTAAGTGTGTTTCAGATGCCCACTGGAATCTGATCCTTTGGCAAAGTGGCAGCAAGTTTGGGAGCTGCAGAAGCAGAGAATCTCAAAGGCTGCAACCTCGTTCCAGCTGAAAAATCTGTTAATTCCAGCTGCACTCTAAGGGCAGAGTGGGAGTTACCACATGAAATCCATTACTTATCTTAACACCTTCTCAATATGCCCCTAAATTCAACATATTTATGCTTTAAAGTCTTTGATGGGCATTGATAAGCATAAAGCTAATGAAGCTAAAGGTGCCAAAGAGAAAGGAACAAATGGCAGGAAGAAGGAAGAGAATATTCCTATTCCTACTCATTGCATTTCAGTGATGCCAGTCACTCAGAAGTTTGGAAATGGCATCTAAGAAATAATCACATTCTTGGCCGTGCTGTGCCACCAACAATACATTTTGAAAGATTAGGGAAGGTCAATTTGCAATAAATTCCAGGGTATGTAATTATGTGCCAAGAAGAGTTGCTAGTTTTAACCTTCATACTTGTAGCTTTAACCCTCTGGTAAAGCCAGAGATGGTAGAAGGATGGGAAATATCACTCCAAAATCACATGAGCTCTACTTGGCCTTGAGAAATTACAATAATTAGTGTTCATACACATACACATATGTCAGCGTAAGCTTTGCATGTCTAACTGTTTGAAATATAAATAGCAATAGTGAAAAATTAACATACCAGTCTCAGGAGCCCGTGTGTGCCTTCTGCTTAACTGTGGCAACATGGAACATAAAGATCCACAAATTTAGAGCACCATCTGGAAAAGTCCCATTAAAAATATTCTTAGATGTTAAGTCCCTAGCAAGCAATGAAAGTACTAATAAAAAGTACCAAATTATTATTGTGTATAAGAAAACAGAGCATATTCAGAAAGACTTGTGAAAGGACCTTGACAGGGACAGAATAATTAATATGAATTACTAGTTTGTAATCTATTAGTGTCATAGTCATGGTTCCAACTTACAGCATTTCTGCTTCTTTAGGCAGCCCATAACTTATGATCTGATTTATTCCCAATTCTTTGTCTCTTGCTCTTTTCCTGACATCTTCTGGACTTCGGGTATTTATTAATTAATTGAGTTCTTTCATTTAATAATATCTTTACAGTTGTCCATATCCTGTTCCAGGACTGAAATACATTCCTCATGGATAAGAAGCCTGCAAAACAAAAGAACATACTGTGGCTATGTATCTTTTTGAAATCTGTGGTGAAATAACACCTTTATGGTTGGCTATCAGGGACACATACAACCACTTCTAAAAGAAATAAAGATAGATTTTTTTTTCCTGAAAATGGAATTTCATTGTCAAGGGCATACAATGACTCCTGACTCCATAGGAAATATTAATACATTTGATACATCCAGGGCTTGTTTTCAAGGACACTTGTTTTGGGTTCCTGAGGATTTCTTATTTGAATTTTTAATATGGTTGGGGTTTGGTGGTTTGGTTTTTTTTTATGATATGCTTTTATATTTGATGCTTAATATTCTCCATTTGGTGAATGATTTTTAAAAGGCTTTCTGTTAAAAACAGGGTCATCCAAGGTAAAGGACTGGTAAGGTTGTTTTGTAACTTAGATGACAATCATAAACCTTTAACAGAATATATTAAAAAACAAAGTAGGTGAAATGAAAGGTGTTTAACCAGCCCAAGCAGTGAGATTTCTTTAAAATACTTGGCATAAATCTATAAAAAATGAGTACAGCACCAGAAATTAATATCAACTAAAAACAGACAAACGGGATCCATTCATCAACTAATCCAGCCTCCAAGATTAATCTAGCTACCTCTCATCTCCTCTGACTTCAATTAAATCCTGCTGTCTAGTTTCTTGAGTTGGTAAATCTTTTAAAATTAATTCCACACTCCTGTTTGCAAGACTGTTTTACTTCTAAGCCTGGCTAGAATGGCTGAGAGCCTGCACCTAGTATATCTCCTCATTTGCTTCCATATTTAAACAGGCTGTTAAAAATGTTCTCCATGGCCAAGAACAGAGTTTAAATATATTTCTCAATCCAGTAATAGAGGACTGCAGTCAGGCCAGTCACTCTGAAAAGACCATGTCCTGTAAGCTGTTTAATTATCCTATAAGAACACAAATTATTTATAACGTTCCCACCCCAAAACAATCCCGTAAATCATTTCACAGTGCTTTAGCACATTTAAGTACTCTCCAATTTCCCTCCAAGCATGTAAACCTTTTCCATCCATTATTCTTCTGCTTTATGGGACTCTGTAATTTCTTTTAAAGTTGGTTGAATTTCAAATTGGAGCCAACATAAATCTATCAGGTGTTTATATTAGTGAGGAAAGCATAGGAAATTCCCAATGCATTGGTTCTCCTCTGGCCATAGCAAATGTCAGCTCTGCCTCTACACTTTGGTTTATTCCTCCTTTCCTGTGTTTCCTTCTGTAAACACAAGAGGGAAGCTCTTATAAGCTAGGCTGCCCTTGGCACTTTTTTCCTGACATGCAGCAGAGCTGCTTATCACCAGCTGGGGGCTGTGTACAAACCCCAGTGGGATGGGACTGCTGGGAACGTGCCTTGAGCTGGTTTATTTTCCAGCATCAGCCTCATTCCATGGTTATGACAATGGGAAGATGCCAGCAGTTCACATTCCAGGCACCAGACAAAGAACTTAAAGTTCCAACTTACTTAAAAAGTTGTTTGACCAATCACACAAAGCAAAAGCACATTGACAGTGGTTCTATCCAATCACTATAAGCACACATACCTTTGGTTAAAGCAATGCTTGCTTATTTCAAATACAATACCTGCTTGTAAGCCTTAAAACACAATGCACAGAGCTCCATTATTAAGTTTAAAACTTCCTAATATCTCACTAGATATACTTTCCTGTAGCTTAGGGAGTTATTCTAGACCAGCATTAATACACAGACCATTGTTCTATTTGTCCTTACTTTTCTACTTCTTACATACTTTCTCTGCTGACCTATCTCATGGCTACTGCTTAGCTCTAATCACAGTTCTGCTGTCTCTGAGGCCTGCCTTTTGCAGCTTTCCCCAAACCCTCTGATTTTATGAATTCCCACACTGCTGACCTCATGTCAAAATCACCAGGTGCAGACAGGTATGGCTGAATGTGTCTCCACAGGCCTGACCATCACACCTGCACAAGCAATGGGAACAACCAGCAGCTTTGCAGGCAGCAGCAGCCCCACTGCAGCTGCACTGCACCCCCACTGCCAGGTGCAGGCAATGCCAACCTGCCTCTGCCACCAGAGCCTGCAGACACTCCACAGACATCTGAAGTGCTGTGATCAACCTCCCAGCAGCTCCTTCTAGCACTGAGCAGAAGGCAGAAGTGCAAACATGGTTAGGAGATTGCCCTGCTTGCACAACAGAATCACCTCTCACTGTGAGTGCCCTGCTCCTGCTCACCCTACAGAACAGAATCACCTCTCACTGTGAGTGCCCTGCTCCTGCTCACCCTGAGAACAGAATCACCTCTCACTGTGAGTGCCCTGCTCCTGCTCACCCTGAGAACAGAATCACCTCTCACTGAGTGCCCTGCTCCTGCTCACCCTACAGAACAGAATCACCTCTCACTGTGAGTGCCCTGCTCCTGCTCACCCTGAGAACAGAATCACCTCTCACTGTGAGTGCCCTGCTCCTGCTCACCCTGAGAACAGAATCACCTCTCACTGAGTGCCCTGCTCCTGCTCACCCTGAGAACAGAATCACCTCTCACTGTGAGTGCCCTGCTCCTGCTCACCCTGAGAACAGAATCACCTCTCACTGAGTGCCCTGCTCCTGCTCACCCTACAGAACAGAATCACCTCTCACTGTGAGTGCCCTGCTCCTGCTCACCCTGAGAACAGAATCACCTCTCACTGTGAGTGCCCTGCTCCTGCTCACCCTGAGAACAGAATCACCTCTCACTGAGTGCCCTGCTCCTGCTCACCCTGAGAACAGAATCACCTCTCACTGTGAGTGCCCTGCTCCTGCTCACCCTACAGAACAGAATCACCTCTCACTGAGTGCCCTGCTCCTGCTCACCCTACAGAACAGAATCACCTCTCACTGAGTGCCCTGTTCCTGCTCACCCTACAGAACAGAATCACCTCTCACTGAGTGCCCTGCTCCTGCTCACCCTACAGAACAGAATCACCTCTCACTGTGAGTGCCCTGCTCCTGCTCACCCTGAGAACAGAATCACCTCTCACTGAGTGCCCTGCTCCTGCTCACCCTGAGAACAGAATCACCTCTCACTGAGTGCCCTGCTCCTGCTCACCCTCCTCTGCCTCCCTCGATGTGTCAGGAGCAGGCACGGACTGTGAGCTCTCCAAGGCTATTGATTCTGACATGCCTGCCATTTCCTTAGCAAAATAACTCCCCTCTCTGCTACATAGAACCCTGGCAAGGCAACATTTACCATCTGGCTCTTAAACAAGGGGCAAGGAGCAGTGCCAAGACATATTGTTCTGCTCAGATATGTCAGTGATCCTTTTATCTGCGGATGGCATTTGGGAAGTTGCCTTGACTGGCAGAACAGCATCTCTGCTGTTTTGCTCTCTGCCTTTAAAACAGCAAAACTGAAAGCCCTGTGTCCTATATTGCACCCTCTTAAGTCAGTCAAGGTAAATAAATATCCTGCCATCTGCACCTTCAACAGCAAAATAAAAAATTAAAAAAAAAAAAAAAAGCTAACACAGCCTGGCATATTTCCAGGCAGATAAAACATTGACGGCCTTGGTGAAAGGGGAGAGGATACAGATTTAGTGGGCAAGGTTGCAAGATTAACCAACAGTGAATGAGCAGTTTTTGATTCTCTTCTGTCAAGTTCAAGGAAAAGCATCATGCTCCAGCTCTGGACAGGGTGGCATCCTTGGTGGCATGGAATGAGTTTGCATTGTTTTCTGCTAAGGAGCTAATGGTCCAAAGCAATTCTCCCTTGAGGGAAGAGTCGAACAGGAGCCACCCCTGGGGTGTCTCAGGAGCTGCAGGACAGCCCCACACCCTGCTCAAAGCATGCTGCCCCTCACATCCACTTCTGTGGAAATGGAAACCTCCCAAATGTTCCAGTTCTGTCCCACTTGTGGCACTGTCCCACAGAAATGTAGGATCTCCACAAACAGCAGGTGGTTCTTGCCACTCCACCTGCTGATGATCACAGCTGAATTCACATCTCACCAGCAGCTATGTTGTGTCAGTGTCATGCTGATGTCAGAAAAGAACCCATTAGTAAAAGAGGAGGTGTTGGAATTACTTAAAAGGGTTGGCATATGGCTTAACATGGTAGAAATTAAAAGGCCAAAGGAGGTGATGCTTGAAAAGGGACATGAGAAATTGTGTGGTTATGATAATTAAAGCTAAGTTAATTATTGAGATACAATAAATATTTGTTTATTAATTTACTTTTAAGATGGATGCCTCAGGCAAAGAAGAGTGTGTATCTTCTGAAAGAATCCCTGCTGAATACATTGCAAGATGTGAAGTGAGGATGCTCTTTCATACTACTTCTTCAAAATTATAGGAACTATCCCCTGCTATGAAGAACAAATTATATGAGCTGAATTAAAACCAGCAAAATCACTTCCTCACAGGTTGTACAATAAAGAGTTCCACAGGGAAAACATCTTAAATGAAAGGCTACCAGAAATGTCAGTTTCTTGCAGAACTGTATTAATAGAAGAATAAAGTTTAAATTATTTAAGCAGTAACTCCTCATTTTCTACACTTCCATCAAACTTTAAAATTCTGAAGGAAGATTTGCTCAGTTTGACTTTCCAGTTGGCTGGAGGACAGTAGAGGCACTTCTACCAGGAAACAACACGTTTACACATTGAGACTGAAAAGAGTCATTCAGCAAATCTAAGTTAGAAATATCAGAGCCAGAAGTACCTGAAGGTCTAAATAAGACACAAATACTCAGTACTGAGACTTTGGTACCATTTAGCTTCACCAGTGTACACACACACTTTTGTTTTCCAAATTTTCAGTGATGCATCGAAGTGGGGGAAGATGAAAGGCTTAGGACTCAACTGATACCATGAAAAAAAACCCCAAACTTTAAATTGTGCCTCAGACTGAGAATGGTGTGCTAGTTCTGAAGATGGGAAATGTGGAAACCATTTGAGTGAGAGCATACTCTTAAAATGCAATTCTCTCTGTTTTGTTAGGGAGCTGGAGGAACCAAGTGGAACAAGTCTGATCACATCCTCTAAGCCAGGAAATGGTTAGAATAGAGAAATCATTTTATCTCAGGTACAGGATTGGGACATGCTCCTCTACTTGGAGCCCATCCTGAAAAAAGGCCAATTTGGAGTATTCCTCAGTCAGAATTTGACTCCCATTTGTTTCCTGCACACATCCTTTGAGACCACCTGGTACCACAGGGAACACTGTGTGCATTTGTTCCAAGAGGTGAACAAACTCAGCATTGACCCATCAGCTCTGCAGCACAACAGGAATTTCTAAAAGAGGAGGAAGTGTTCAAGTCTCATGCTGAGAATAAAACAACCACATCTTTTTCCCAAGGAGAGGAATCAGCTCTAATGGCAGAGAACTTAGTTAAAGCAAGAAGGAAAAAAGATTTAAAAAAAAGGAACACAGACGTTCCATCTGGTTTCCCAGCTGCTTCTGTAAAGAAAAATCTCTCCCTGCTGAAAATTCCAAAATTGTTGTTATAGTGCAGCTCTTTCAGAAAAAAAAGCACAAGAATTCTTGACTGACAAGGCCTTTCAATAATAGCAGAAGTCAAGTTTTGTCTTGCACTTGTTACATTATTTGCATATGAGAGATTTTCCTAAATTACACATGAGAGATTAAATAAAACTGAAGGAATTGTAGGAATATGCTATAAGCAAAATCATAACCTAAAGTCAAGTAAAAGAATAAAGGAAACACAGGCAAAAGAGCTGTTTATCTAAAGAAAAAAATTCTTTTATTTCCTTGAGTTTAAAATCTATGAAGAAATTTCAGCTTCCCACAAGCCTGAAGCAGAGAAAGATCAGGGCACATAACAATTTCGACTGGTCAAAAACCAAATTTTTTGGAAGATCTTGTCTTAATAAAGATATTGAATATTGTGGGTTTATTCAGCAGTCAGAGGAAAGCTGAGGAAAGTCTCTTTCCTCCGTACTCCTCCTCACTGAGAGGGGACAAAGCAGGGTGTGAGGGTGCTTCCCACAGGCTGCTCCTTCCAAACCTTCCAAGCCCTGCCTGGGTCACTCTAGGACAAGAAATAAAACGACATGGACAGTGGAGTTTCCAAGGTAAAAAGAAGGGTAGTTTAATTTTTGACTTCAACATTTCTAGATATTCAAAACTGACAGTGGATTGGAGGATGACAGTGTCAGCTCTTCAATGATACTGGACAAACCAACAGTCTATCAAATTTCTCCTCTTCTAGAAAAGAATGTAAAACAATATTTACATAAAACTGTGTGAGAAAGTTCATTACAAGAATGTAGACATCAGAGGGCTTAGAAGAGCTTAGAAGAACAGGGGGGACACAGCTGCCCTGGACCCTCGTGTCCCAGGCTCCCGACCCCAGGAGTTTGCAGAGGTTCTCTTTGCTCGCTGTGCGCCCGTCCCAGCACAGGCAGAGCCTGCCTTGCCTGGGAAGCTGAGCACACCCCACAGTTCACCCCAGCCCCACAGATCCCTCCTGTCCAGGCTCCCTTAGTGCCAAAGTGCCTCTGGAAATGCCCTGTGACAGGCTGCTCCTCCCTTTGCAGACAGGGCTCTCTGTCCTGACTGGCGAATGCTGGGATTAGTTAATCTGTGCATTCCACAGCATATCCCTTATTTCCAAAGCTCATTCCTATCTAAGTGGAAGCTGCTTTGACTATTTTTTTGTTTCCCTTTTCTCTCCTCTCAGGCCTTTGGGAGCTGCTTGTTGCACCACAGCTCTGGGGAGGTGGCTCCTGAGGGCAAAGTTCAATTGTTTGAAGCTGGGCAAAAGAAATGCCAATAGAACCCCAGACATCCATAAAACCAAAGGATAGAAACTCTCCACAGGGTATTCTGAGTATTTGCACTTCTCAAATTCTTTGCTGTGACAATAGTCTCAAGGCTGATGACTTTTCACAAAGAACTGAAATTAATGAAGTACTGCTAATAGTCCCTCAACTTCATAAGAAATGTAAAGTAGTTCCTCCTAATTCTACTCAGTCAACTCCTTGAATTTCAAATGTAATTTGGGATTGTTTTGATTAAAGAAGCAAGCTCTGTCAGAGCAAATCAAACTAAGTCAGTCCTGAAGATGAAACCTCGCTAAAACAGTATCTTCTACCTGATATTTTACTGCCTTGGATATTTTTTACAATGTAATAAAAATTTTTTGCAATATTATGTCTTGTTAATAAAATATTTTTATGTTAACGAGTAGGAGAAGTGGAGAAAAACAGTCAAGGAATCATAAAATAGAAACACAAAATACAAAATATACAAAAAGAGAAGACAGAAAAATGGAAATTATAGCAAAAAATAAAATTGATATGTTTGCTTTTATGCTTTGTGAAAATGTGTGAGACTAATGCTGACTAGCAAAATGCCACTGAGCAACACTGGCATCAAAGGTTCTACAAAGAATTTATGTTAACTAACCCCATGTAAATGCATTTTAAACACATTGTAACAGCTCTTGATGTGCCAGAAATGACAGGTAAAATGAAATTTCTCTTTTCTCTGTAGAAGTCTGATTGCAAATGCTGCTCTTCTGTAAAGCATATGAATACTTTAACTTTTTGGTTTGGCAATTTCAGAAAGCACATGAAAAACAGGTTCCTGAATTAATAAACTCTCATTTTATGTATTGAAAAAGATAAATAAATAAACAAGGGCCACTAAAATCCCCCAGACTAAACCCTGCAAACTTTGAAAGAGATGAAACTTGCTAGAGTCTATAGGAAGCTTCATATAAGATTCTCTAAAGGGAGCAATATGTCCTTCCTATAGGTCTTTAGGATCATTATGTTAGACTCTAAGTGCAGGACTGTAATTTTCTATTAACTTTTATGGGATGTTGAAAAAAAATCCAGGGAAAATTAATTTCTTATTAAGTTCCATGATTATTTCTTGAGGCATATTGTAGTAGTATTATAAATAATGTATCATTTGTATAGCACATTTACCCTTCAAAGAACTTTACAACTATTGGGGAATATTTAATCTTCTCTGACTGAGTAGAAACATCAATGCTTTCCAGAGAAACAATATGAGCTCTATCATCACCTCAGAAGTGCATTTAGGATAATGTCTGGCCTTTCTGAATTTCAGCATTTCAGTTTCCTGGGGCTAAAAAGATGTCAGGAATCTAAACTTTGTCCAACATTCAGAACTTTCAGACATGGACCATTAAAGGCATCCAACTACATATGAGCTACTGAGCATAGATGATGGAGAGAGGCAGAAAAGTTACAGGGCTTGCTCAAAGCCCTTGATCCAAGTGCTGGAAGCTCAGAGTTGTTAGCATGAAGCAAAGAAACGTGAAAAAATGTTGACTAAAGTTGTCCATGTCCCATAGAGTTCTCATTTAAATCAAAGGCAAAACTGATGTCAAAGGAAGGGGGAGCACACAAACAGTGTAGGTGGAAAACAAGAAACATTTCTCTCATGAAGACTGCTGATGCTTTATAACTGTGACTGTTGTGCCTGAAGCTTATTTCTCCCTGCAGAAATAATGTATTCCCCAATATTTACATCCATTTATGTTTACAAGGATTAAGAACAGTGGAGCTGCCTCAACCAGCTGGTGAAATCTCCCATGCAAAAGCTGTAATCCTGAACATTACTAAATTGCAGACCTCAACCCCCAAAATGTGCAGAGAGCAGCTCTCCCAAAGGCACCCCCACACAGCCAGCCTGGAGCAAGTCAGCTCCAAAGGGAAACCACTTCCAAATAAAAATACAAAACATGATGGTCCAAATTGTAGTAGTATTATAAATAATGTATCATTTGTATAGCACATTTACCCTTCAAAGAACTTTACAAATATCAGGGAATATTTTTCAAGGCAATATTTTTCCAAAGGGAAACCAATTCCAAATAAAAATACAAAACATGATGGTCCAAATCAGTGACTGGCTTACTGCCACCAATGTACCTCAGGGATAAATTATTCCATTTTGTCTAAATTAATTTGCTCTTATGTCTTGAGGTTACATGTTTTTATGTATGCTTTTATGGAACTCCACATATAACCTTCACTAATCAAAAAACCTTAAAATACAGCATACTGAGAGGAGTCCAAGTTCAAAATTCTTTCTGGTTTTTAAATAACCTCAAATCATAAGTGAAGTATCTAAATAACAAGACTTAGAGCATATTTTACATTTACTTCTATATAGATCAACACCTATTTTGCTAATAGTTTACTGCTCAGTTATACTAATTCCTGGAAGATAATGTCATGAAAAATTGTCAGGCTACATAACAGACATGAGTTAAAACCAACTGTGACATGAGCACACGGAAAATGAAGTTCCATTAATCTTAATGAAATTTGATTAGAAATTTTGAGATAAAAATACCAGACTCTCATTTTTAACATTATTATATAATGTCATGGGTTTGGTATTTGTGCTTACACATTTGTAAATGTGTTAGTAAGTTCAGGGTACTGCCATAGCTGGTTGATCTGAGCCTAGGTAGAGGATTTTCCTTTTGAAATCAGTAGGAGTTTTGCTATAGACTTCTTTGGAAACAGGCATCCTTCCTATATTATTCATAACAATTGATAGACTAATGCCCAGAAAAAGCAAGAGGGATCTGACATGATGTGCAAGTATTACCTTTGTACTCCAGAAGGTGATACAAGGCTTTGAAAGGAAAATATATCTTTGTTGCTTCAAAACCTATTTGAAGCCTTTTTAGTGTTCAACCATAAATCTGAGCAAAATTTCTCTGTGTCAGTTGCAGAACAATTTGGCACCACTAAATCTGCTGAACTGTCAGAGTGGTCAATTGGGCCCCTACTTTCAGCATAATGTTGTGAGGAAAGGAAATTTTTGTGATTCTATTGTGTTCATTTGTCAGACAGTGAGTGCTTAAGAGCCCATTACTAAGATGTTAGAAAATCCAAGCAAGCACTATATCAGATAGGAAAGCAGGTTCCAGTTTTCTGCTGTTTTGAAACTACCTGGTTCTGCTGGACAAGGCTCTACCACTGCTGGGTGACAGGGCAGAATTGTCAGGAACTGGCCATTCATGGCTGGTTACCTTTTAAGCACTACAGCCTGCTGATGGCAGGAGAAAACTGGGTCAATCTGTTACTGTTCTCAGCTTGATGAATACCAGGTTCTTACTTGTAGCCACAATTCAAAGGAAAAGCAGAAGAAAATAAAATTTCTGGTACCAAGATGTTTTCAAAGAAATTTTCTAAGTGACCTTCGTCATCAAAAACACTCTTGAGAAATGCCTTGGGGGTGCCACTCAAAGGCCTCTTCACCTTTCCAGGAGAGCCTTGGTGAAAGCAGTCCCAGCAAGGCAGCATTTCAGAGCACTCCTGTACACTGAGAAGCAGAGCTTTTGTGAAAGCCCTTTTCACAGGAAAGGAAATATTTCACAGAACAGGAGAGAGATTGGCAATGTTTACCTTCCTTCAGGGGGGCAATTAAAACACCAGAATGTCTCTGCTCTGCATTCACACCAGTTAATTGTTTCTCTTGAATTACCACCACGTGCACATGATGCCGGGCAATCCTGTATTTCCAGTGTGTGCATTTCCCATGGCTGCTCACCAGAGCTGCCCAATGACATGTTGGAAATATGCAAGAGACAAATGGGCTCTGGTGCTGGCCTTTTTCCTGGGGTGAGCTTCCCTCTGCAGGCAGTGGGGTCAGCAAAGACGTCAGGATGAGCTCTGTGATTGAGCTGAGCTAAAACACAGGCTCCCCAGGCAGTGCCACAGCACCAAGCCTGGCACAGCTCAAGCAGCATTTGGACAATACCCTGAGGCACAGGGTGTGAGTCTTGGGGCTGTCCTGTGCAGGGCCAGGGGCTGGATTCAACGATCCTCGTGGGTCCCTTCCAACTCAGCTGATTCTGTGGTTCTGTGACCTATCTCTGCCACATTACCTGCATTGTAATGCTGCAAATTAAAGCAGTGCACAGGATTGCAGTAGAGCTATCACCGTGGTAAAGCATGGACATGAAGAATCAGGGGATCAAAGAGCAGAAAAATCTGTGTTCTCTTCTCTTTGTGGCAAGTGAATGTAGCCTACGCAAAGCGCTGCTGAAGGCTCCAAGTGTTCTGGAACTGTGTCTGCTGACAAGAGTCAGAAAGTGTTTAATGCAGAGATCCTTCTCTAGTGAAAGATAAAGGCCAAGTTAGGAGTTCATGTTCATAAAGGACATTAATATCACAGGCCTTTATTGCATTATGAACTAATTCAGTTTCACACTGAGGCTATTTGAGTAAATCTGGCTTTCTATTTTCATCAACTGCTGTTTAATAAGAGTTTGAAGCAGAAAATGATGGCAAATCATTTTCTAATTTTTTAATTTAACTCTAAGATTGTTCTGATAAGCATATTGGCTTGGACACAAGCAACAATAAATGCAGATTGGCATTCATAAAAAGGATAGACAGTTCTCTAACCACTGTAATTAATATTGCTAGGCTGCATTCTTTAAGGTTCCTGTGTTTTTCAGAGTTGTGGTGTGCTAGCTAAAATCTGTTCAGTCAGGCTGATTTTGGCTTTCATCCATATATATTAATTTTGCCCAGAAGCTTTCCAGAAACTTAATTAAGCTGGCAGGTTGCATTCTCTTATGGTCCATCTTGAGCACAGTCTCATTTTTAAGACTTGAATTAGAGAACATATTCATTTGGGCTGCCTACTTAAAACTCTTAAAGAAAAAAAAAATGGGGAAAAAATTAAAGAAGCCATCTTCCCTTAAAGCATGATTATTTAATTTTCCATGAAAAAGCTGGGCTGTTTGTACTGGAGTGTTTTAAATGCACTCTTTTTTCTGGAAGTGAAGGTGCAGGCTTTGCAGTAAATAACTGGGCAGCTCCTCAGAGAGCACACGCACTCTGCTGCTGGTTCCATCCTTCAGAAATACAGTTCATTTTCTGACATTTGGTGATATGCTCAGACCTTGGCTGTTTAAATACAGGCTCAGGCCTCCTAACTGTTCCAATAAGTCATGAAAACTTTTTTTATTTGCTTCTAAGCACAGTGAGAGGATGGACCTGAACCAAGATTTCAGGTTCAGACACTGCACAGTGAGGACTCCAAGCTGACTTGTAATTCCATGCAGGAAAAGAAGGAAATTCTAAAACATCAGAACATCTGTTTAATTCCATCTCCAAACCTGTGTCCATGCTTTAATTCAGTGACTTGGGACTTTCAATTATGTAAGTTCCTAAGCTTCTACTCTGGGTTTCCTGAATAAAGTTCTCTTTTACCCTAAAAGATGGTAAATACAGAGCTGGTTAATTTTCATTACCATTTAAGACAATCACACAACCAGTGCAAAGATCCAGGGGTCTGTGTGACCTGCTGGGCTGTGGCAGAACAGGGTCCTCTAAGGAACTGTAATGAAACTTCTGCAAAAGAAAATTGATGTCCTGAGAAGGCCTACTAGCCAACAGGAAAAACTCAGACCTAAGCAAGATAGAAACAATTTACTTTTTACCCAGGAAAATTAACAAAAATATTGGGAATCTTTGAATTTGTGAAGTCTCACCTTGAATTCTCCCAAAAAGAGGGTGAACAAGGGCTAGAAATGGCCAAAGCACAAAGGCTACATTAATAACCAAGTGGCCACTGAGTTCCACGTCAGTTTGCCTCAGTAAGAGTCAATTGATCAGCCTCTGCAAATACTTAGCTCATGCTTGAATGCCCATACGTGCAGAATTGTCTGCAGGAGCATGTCCTTGCATGACTGTGGTAAATGGAAACTCCTGTTGTGAAACTGAGCACAAACATTGTTTCACCTACAAGTCTACTGTTAACAGCTGCAGAATAAATTACTGGAAAAGATTTCAAACAAGCTAATTCAGTGAGTAGTTGATGGCAATTATGCAGCTTCCCCATGCTGAACACAAGCCATCAAACAGAGAATAGATCAAAACAGGGAAGTTCTTTGGTTTTCTTTCCCATGAAGTCCCAAGCCACCTATGTGCAAATGACATATTCTCTATTCTGCCTACAGAGGGCTTAACTGAAAGAAACTTATTCCCTACCCCAAGATCAAATTAAGTCTATTCAGGAAACAAAGTTAGAAACTGAATTTCAAATCATTTAATTACACTATGTAATTACTTTACAGAATCCATAAAGTATTCATTAAACAATAGTAATTCCTACCTGATTCCCGCCATGACACACATCATGCTTTTGAAACATAAAAATCCTTAAATTCTTTCTTTTACTGAGCTAATGAAAATGTTAAATTACACTAGCAAGAGCCAACTGAGCAATTGAAACAACCATATCAAACAGATGATTTGGGATGATACAGTAAGTTTCAAGGTGGGAAAACATTATTAAATAAATTCCTAGGGCATGAATGCAACACCCAGTGGTTAAACTCAGTGGGTCATAAAGGATTCTAACCACGATTTCAGTGTTATTAATGTGTTCATCTAGCTCTCCAAAACAATCAGTGAAATCATGAGTGAATTTTTGTAGACAACTGTTCTGCAACAGAAGGAATTCTCATGTTGTCATTCAGTTATCACATGGCCTTAGAGAATTGCAGCTCCTATCTGTCATTAAGATAGCTAAACAAAAAAAAAAAAAAGAAAAGAGAATAAATCTGCATCATCTTCAGCTGCTATTTTGTTGTTCCAGTTCACTGGGCATTTAATTAATAATTGGAAACCCGGGCTGCATTCTGCCATCCCACAAGACACACAGCTTGGATATCAAGGGCTTGGTCCCTTTAGGCCACCAAAGGGGGGCTGATGGCCACGGGGATCTGCGGCAGGGATGGTGCAGATGGATTTCTTCACTGAGAGGGCTTAAATATTGAACTCCATGGACTTTCAGAACACTTCTCACCTCCTATTGGGCAGGATAATATTCAAAATCAGGCCCTTGTGAAATCCTAAAGCATTTCACATTTATGCTGCTTGAACTTCACCCTCAGGTGACAATGTCATCCCCTCCTGGGGTTCCAAGTCCCCCTTCTCTTGTGATTGATATTGAAAATGGGCTTGATGGGTAAGAAAGATGGGTAACCCCAGCTGGCTTTGGAGAACCCTTCCCTCTGCTGTGCATGCAAGAGAAGGTGCCATTTTTAACTAGCTTAATTGAAATGTAAATGTATCTCCACCATGCCCGAGCACTGCGTGGCACAGTGTGCCCTGTCAGATTGTGACACTCTGGGCACTGCTGCAGCACAAATTGGAAAAGCTATTATCAGTGCAACAGACAAGCTCTCCAGTAAAAACCCCTGGTAGCCACAGGAGCTGCACACAGCCCCAGGGAGCCCCCAAGCCAAATGGATGCCATGCATGAGAGCTCACCAGTGCATCTCCTCTGGTGTCTGTGGGACAACAGCACAGACTTAAAGCAGGTGGCAAAATTCCTCTTGTGGCCTGAGAAATTCATGCCAGAAGGGTTAGTACCCAGAGTGTGGCTGTTTCAGAGACTCCACAGCATTTTCCCAAGCATTTTAGGCATCCTCTCAGACAGGACACTGTGACTGAGAAAGGATAGAGGGAAAAGACCTCTTCTGAGAGCCACATGAGAGATGAATCACAGAATCACAGAATGAGCTAGGTTGGAAAAGACCTCTAATATTATCTAGTCCAACCTATGACCTAACACCTCCTTATCAACTAAACCATGACACTGAGTGCCACATCCAGTCTTTTTTAAACATCCAGGGACAGTGACTCCACCACCTCTCTGAGCAGACCATTCCAGTGCCCAATCACTCTTTCTGTGAAGAATTTCTTTCTGACATCTCACCTAAACTTCCCTGTGTGCAGCTTAAGGCTGTGTCCTCTGGTTGTGTCAGTGCTGCTGGAGAAAGAGCCCAGCCCCACCTGAGCACAGACACCTTTCAGGGAGTTGTAGAGAGTGACAAGGTCACCCCTGAGTCTCCTTTTCTCCAGGCTGAGCACCCCCAGCTCCCTCAGTGGTTCCTCACAGGCTTTGTGATGCCAGCCCCTCTCCAGCCTCGCTGTCCTCCTTGGGACATGCTCAAGAGTCCCAGTGTCCTTCCCAAGCTGAGGGGCCAGAGCTGGACACAGCACTCCAGGTGTGCCCTCACCAGTGCAGGGATCAGGGGCAGAATGACCTCCCTGTGCCTGCTGGCCACACCATTCCTGGCACAGGCAGAATGACACTGGCCTCCTTGGCCACCAGGACAGTCTGCTGGCTCATGTCCAGCCTGCTGTCCAGCAGTGCCCCAGGTCCCTTTCTGTCTGGGCACTGCCCAGCCACACCACCCCAGCCTGCAGCACTGCAGGGGCTGCTGTGGCCAAAGTGCAGGACTGGGCACTTGGACTTATTAAACTTCATCTTCAACTGCTCTTTGTACATAGCCTGGACAGCAGGAATGACCGACTCAAGGACACGCATATAAATCTGTGGAGTCCGAGCCCAGAAAAAACAACAAAAAATAATTGAACAAACATTCAAACTCAACTAAACCAGACATGTCTCACTGTGGGGTAAACCAAGACTGCTACTGATTATCAAGGATGTTGAGCCAGCCCAAGGACAAGGTTTTGGAGGCAGCCTGCCTCAACAGAGGCTGGTCTGCATCTTTCCTGCAAGCTGCAAACCATATGGTTTGTTTTCCAAAGAAAGGGGGCAGGTGATAAGCAAAAATAAATGATTGCAAAATCTCATTTGTCACAAAACACCTGAATTTTCATAAAATTCTATTTGGATTCTACATTTTTGTTAGAGGGTAAACTTGAAACGTTCCCTGCATCTGTATCAGAGGGCAGGCAATAGAGGTTACTGCAATATAAATGATAAATAACAGTAACAGGAAAGATGTCAGGGCTGCAGCCTATTCTTAAATATTTCTGTATACTGCAGGACAGGAATACACAAACATTTAGCAAATCCCAGAAGAAAAAACATTCTAGTACATAAGAAATCAGTATAATATGTTCACCATGTAATTTGCCTCAGTAAATTAGCCAAACTATGGGAAAAAATTATTATCTAAATCAAGACTATTGCTTTTCCATTTGTGTCTCTTCACCTGATTTATTTTGGTTATTTCATATCTTTGCAAATCTCTTCCTAATTATGCAGACTCACAATCTGATGAAAATCACAAAACACAGAAAGTGTCTATTACTAATGATGTGAAAGATTGAATTCTGTCTATATTTGTTGTCCAATTCCCTATGCAAATTCCCTTCAGCATGCTTGGGAAGATGCATTTGTCCAAGTGGTTGTGCCATTACTTGTTTTGCAGACAGATTTGTATTGCAGCAGCAAAGTGCTGCAATCTACAGACATGATCTGTTCTGTTTTGCAGGATCAGTTTGGAAAATACAGTTTATGGACTGCTTAACTCTAAGATCTTTTGAATTAAATAATTCACCAGGAATTCAATTACAAGCAGAGCACAACCTTCTCTTGGCATAAAACTTTCATAGGGACTTCAGAAAAGGGGAAAACACAACAATTTCCAAATTAATGAAGCCAGCATTGATTTCTTACATATGAGACCAGGAGGTCAGCAGCAACACTTTATGGGTGTGAAGCTGAAATATATTTTACTTTCTGGTTTGTGTCAGGACTAACAATGAACTTCTCACAAGTAAGTGGGCACTTGCTACTGATCACAGAATGAATTTACTGAGGCCAACATTGCTGGGACAGAGTGATCTGTGGCCCAACAGCCCAGAGCCCATGCAAGGGAAGGAGATGTGGCTGAATCTTCCTAGAGAAAGGTGAGGCAAAAGCACAGTTACTGCAATTCCTGCAGACTGATAGCAAGCTCAAGGTTAATTAAGGTGACTGACATTGCAGGTTTTTTAATCAGTATATCTTGTTGCATGTAAAAGCCTAAGGAAAATTTTCACCCTGTGCTGCCCCATGTCAGCGACAACAAAAACTTATTGGATTGTTTCAAAACTCCCAGAAGGACAAGAAAACTATCAAGAGTTTGGCCCTGAAATTCAGCAGTTGTTGCATTTTGCTGCCATCTACCATTACAATACAAATGGAACAGTTTATCTGTACAAACTGCTAAAATGTGCTTTTACACACTGTATCAAAAACCTCAGCTTTCCACAGCACTGCCTCGGCCAAAAACTTCTGCAGCCTCCTTCACTTCCCTCACCACTCTCCCAAATGCCTCCTCAGTAACTCAAGACACCAGGCACAAAAGGATTTCTGCAGGCCTCCATTTCCCTTTTTTGAGTGGGGGAGAACAACTTCCAGCAGCACCTCAAAAGCTGCTGCAGAGCAGCAGGCAAAGCTGACGTGGCCGATCCCGCGCTCCCTGATGTGCAGGGATTCAAGCAGCTCGTTGGGCAGCAGATCCCACAGAGAGGGAATAGAACCATCCATCACCATTGGCTGATTCCTACAGACATGATGGAGATCTCCAGCAGGCGTGCAATCATGAGCTGATTGCCTGTTCCAGGATTTATTTTAGCTGCTGTGCCTCTGGATCAAAAATCCATGGTCTGAGTAAAGGAATATTCAGCTGTAGCTCTCAGGCTTTAACTCCTGCCACCAGCTGAGGTTCAGAAGCTTTCAGTCTCCCTGCCCCAGCCGTGTTCAGGCCGTCTCTGTTTATTGAGGGTTCTTAGTTCAGAGACTTCCTCCTGCCACCAGCAGCCAATAATCTGCCTGCCAGAGTTTTAGTCATGCTCTGCTTCCTCTGGACCGTGTTCCCAGGCTGCAAGCTCTGCTGTGACAAGTAATCCTTAATTCGAGCATTGGATGGCTAAACACAGCTACAAAACACTAATGAATGCAGAGAAGTTTGTGACTTCAGTTTGGGTGAAAAACCCTCGAGGTTAGATGTTTATTTAAACTTTAGAAACCTCCCCTAGCATTGTGTTGTTTCACAAAGGTATCTGCTGTCCCTGAGACCTCTTTCAAAAAATCTCAAGGCCATCTTCTACCCAGCTGGAAATCTTTAAACATTCACATCAACTGCATGCCATCTTCTAAATTAAAGAGCGTGAACAAATTGAGCAATTCAAAATTATTAATGATGGGTTTGCTCCCCATCATTCAGTAGAGGAACCTGGTCAAGGTGCCTGACTTACAGACAGCAATTTGCATGTGCATCCTCCTCAGACTGACTGATTTTCTCTGTTGCTCTCCCCTATTTGAACATACTCATGGTCATAACACCTCTACAAGGCTGGGAGCAGAACTATTTCTAGGATAGCCTTCTGTTACTCTGATTTACTGAACAACAAAATCATTAAAAAAAAAAAAAGAGAAAAAAATTAAAAAGAGAGAAAAAAATTTAAAAAAATGTTTCCAAGAATCTGCATCTTGCATGCATAAACTCCAGTGTTAGCAAAAAATAGACTCACATATATTTAATGGTCTGACCCAAAGGCATTTTGAAAGGAGCCCAGAGCTGACCAGAAAAACTCAGTTTTCCTAATCCTAATGCAGTGCACTAACCACAAGATTTTATCTTTTGAATTCACCTTGCACAGTCAAGGATTTGATTTTCAGAAGGGAGCCTTTCCTAGCTGTACTTTTCCACTGGAAATTTGGTTCCACCTGGTTAGATCAGTGACTTAGAGGTTTAACAGAGCAAGAAAGACAATATCTCAGGGAAAACTTAAAGGGATCTGCCTGACAAGAGCAAGGAGAATAAACCCTTTCCCCATCCCATTACACAGAGCCTGGCAAGGAGATGTTGAGATAGCAATACAGGGGAAAGAGCAACGAAGTCTGATTCCTCCCTAAACCTTTTGTGATTTCCTTCTGCAGAAATCATTGATCAAGGTCCCTGAGATAAGCAAGAGGAGCATTCACAGGAATGGGGCTGTCTGTCCACATCAGGGCAGATGACCCTCAAGAAATGAATTTAAATGGGAGTAACTGTGAGATTGCACTGTCACATTTTACTAATACCTATAAACTTCAATCATCCAGAAAAAACACAAGTTTACAGAAACCACTGTAGAAGTAGCACTTCTCTGAAGCATTTTAAACATCAGGATTTAGGCAGGTTTGCTTATGGAGACCTTAAATTAGGGGGTTTACTGACCCTGAAACTGCACATGAAAGATCAATACTGATCACACAGGGCAGAATTCAAAGTGATAAGGGGCTGACATGCCCTCCATTCAACAGTAAGGATGTCCAAGAAGCCTAACTCCTCAAAAATGCAGACAAACAGATATATTTTATAGCAGCATTTATATCTATATATGTGTGTGTATAAATATAGTTATATTATATATCTTATGCTCCTAAATTAGAATAATAATGCCAAAAGAAAACAGAAAAATCCCACCCAAATAAACAAAAGGGAGCTTTTCACAATAAATTGAATTCTTCCAGCACTTGACCTTGAGGTAGAGTGGTTGCTTAACAGTGAAATCTTCAAGTATAATAGATTTTAAATTAATGTTTTTCTGTGGTAACAATACTGTGCAGCAAATGGCACAGGTACATTACATAGGTTTACTCATTTTCACCACTGCTGTTTGCAGGAGATTTAGATCCAGCAGCTGTGGGATATACTGGGTATTAGAATGACTGCCAGCCTATATAAATTACCTCAGGAAGTAGATGGCACCTCTAATTAACAAGTGAGCTGTGTGAAACTGTTGCTCAGACTTCAGGGAGAGAGGTGGAAAATTCTCAGGGTCTAAAATTTGGCTATTACAGAACAAATAAATCACTCTGCATACAAACTTCCAATGCTGCTAATTATACACTGAGAAATTTAATGTGTACATACAATATGTGCAATATGTGCATAAATACCTAATTGAATATACAAAAACATATGTTCTAAGTAACACACACATATACATGTCTTTATGTATGTGTGTATATATATAAATAAAAAATGTAATGAACATTCCGAGAAAATTAGGGACACTGGTTGGTTAAAGCAGAAGTTCAGTAAAGGTGAACACTTTGATGATCAACTTAAAATGGGCATTCTGGATTTTTTTACTACGATATGCCAACCATCAAATATTTCCTTTCTTTCACAACCAACACATGAACCTGCTGAAGATCATGATTCATAAATTCTGCTTCAAATGACCCTGCATTCCAGGAAATATTTTCCTTTACACTTTTCCTGTACTTGGCACAATGTGTTTTTAAACACAAGGTTCAGGGATGATTGCTTCCAAATTCAGAAATTCAAGGAGCTCATTATGCAAATGAAGAATCATCTGATAACTAATCCTGCTGTACCTTATTATAAAATACAATCAAAATAGAGTATAATATTAAATAGAAATCACTGTTAGAATAGTATGAATGCTAAGAAATAACTTCCATATAGATTTAAAGTTGTATAATAGTAGAGGAGCCGTTATCAAGCTTCACAAATACTCAATTATAGATATTTTGCAGAATTTTCATGATATTATCAGCACATTATAACGTGGCAATGGGGATCCAACATTTACAGGTGTATTATAAAAGGGGTTCCTCCTACCTGGTAGTGGAAAGAAGAACTGAGTAAGAACACCGTGGCAAAGTTTAATTGAAATCTTGTTAAACCTTAAATGCATCATGGTTTGATTCATTCAATTTTAAGTAGATAAAATTTAAGACATTATAATTTTTAAATTAACAATATAATCTTCAATCTCCACTGCAAGCTGCCTCTTTATCTGCCACTTTTCATTTTATAAAGCTGTAGTCTCCATGGGTATGGAGATGCTGTAGAAAAGTTAACAATCAGGACTCATCTCTCTCTAGAGATACTTATCTGGTCTGTCTTGTGGAGTTTTTTACAATTTTTTAGCTATGTATAGATAAAGTTGGCTCACAGCAAAATCATCATAATCACAGCACCCTTTTGAAAAGTTCTCTGACTTGTTTATTGACAAGGAGCTGGTTGGCCTAATTATAAATGATTATCCCCAGGGTGGGAGGTTAGCAGTAGGCATATGTACAAATGGCCACTTTCCTGCTGCATCAATTAACACAAAAAACCCAGAATTTCATTATCTCTGAGGGCCAGCTTCCTGCAGCTTTTCATATCATGTTCACATCCGGATTTAAAAGGTTTTGCCTTTGGGAGACATAGTTGTTGAAATATATATATATATATGATTCCTTTTAATTCTATAAAGAAAGAGCTAAAACTCTGTGTAGGGATGGACTTTGACTATTGCCTGGTCTGAGGTGTCAGAGGAGCTCCACAGAGGGTGGGGGCAGACTGGGCTCTGAGCTGGGCCAGCACAGGGAGGGAGGTGCAGCACAGGAGCCCGTTGGGTCCATGCTGGCTCAGCTGCTGGCACAGGTCTGGGTCCATGGTCTGTGCTCCAACCCAAAACTCAGGGCAGCAGAAACATGTGGCATTCACATTCTCTGAAAAAAATCCCTTCGCCCAGGATTTTTCTCCTGGGAAGCTGAGGAGCCTCAGAGAAAAGGAAAACAATTTTTATCTCATTTGCTTCTCCTGTGTTTTGCTCATGTGGAATGTGTTTGGAGATTGTTTACCCACAGGTGATTGTTTCATTGGATTCTGCTGTGAGTTGTTTTGAC
Organism: Molothrus aeneus; assembly: GCF_037042795.1. Taxonomy (NCBI): domain Eukaryota; kingdom Metazoa; phylum Chordata; class Aves; order Passeriformes; family Icteridae; genus Molothrus; species Molothrus aeneus. The sequence continues at coordinate 5,332,384 of NC_089659.1, read as the reverse complement.
TCTGGCCAATCAGGGCCAAGCTGTGTCAGGGCTCTGGAAAAGAGTCACAAGTTCTCATTATTATCTTTTTAGCCTTCTGTAAGTATCCTTTCTGTATTCTTTAGTATAGTTTAGTACAGCATCCTTTAATATACTGTAGTATCTTAAAATAATAAATTAGCCTTCTGAGAACATGGAGTCAGATTCATCATCCCTGCCTTTGTCTGGGGGCAATGCAAATACAATAGAAACACACCCTGGAATAGTGGAGAGAGCTCTCTGCCCCAGCAGCTCCTCTCAGGGATCTCAAGAACTTTGCCAGCATGATCCTAATAGACAGCGATGAAAGCCAGAGGATAACAAGTGACTGAAGGAGGTTAAAGGCAAATCCAAATTAACATCTGCCCCTCTCTATGCCAGCAGTTTTACATGTATTTTCAACACTCAGTCAGAATCACAGTGCAGCAGAGAATTCCTCATCCCACTTAAACCTACAACCTTTTCTACCCTACCAGCCTGTAACCCGAAGCCATCAGTAATTCTGAAGCTGAAATTTGAAAATCTGACTTTTGAAAGATTTGATATCTTCCTGGCTTTCAAATGAAATTCTTTGGATGACTTTTATACTGCAATAGAGAGCAGCCACCCCAGCAGGAAAGCAGAAAGAACTGGAAAGCTTTCTAGTGGTAACTCTCTGTACTCTTTCAAATGGGAGTGAAGCATCAACAAGGAAAGACAAAGCCAGAGCAGTAGGAATTGTATATCACAGTGGGACACACATTGCTCCCTGATCCTGCACAGTTCAAGGTCATCATTTAAACCATCTCACCCAGCAGTGTTAATTAAACAACCAGACTCTGAAGTGTGAACAGGACCCATCCAACCATTCCATGGTTGTACACCAGTTCTGCAGAGGCAGGAGCTGCTGACAGAAGGGTGGAGGATGTAAAATCTGCTTCAGCCATTGGCAATGAGTAAGAGGAATGTCTGGCCCCCAAATGTCTACTGAAAATTCAACCTAGCTTCAAAAGTTTAAAAAAATAAATAAAGCACTTTGGAAAATTTCACGTGAAGCTTGGGCAGCAGTGAAAACCCCTAAATATAACAGCTTTAACTATCAAATATACATGAAACTGAAGAACCTTGAAAAATGAGTTCATTCCACTTTGTTTTTTACTCTGAAGCTGTCATGTCAGGGCCTAAAAAGGTTTTATTAGGGTATCCTTCACCTGGTAACTCATCATGGGAGCCTCAGCCCACTGAGGATCCACTAGACTGTGGTCCAGAGTGTCAATGCCCATGGAGAGAATGGATTTCACAGCCCATTGAGTCAATGGATGGAGCAGTTTCAGTCTGCTGGGTTAATGTGGGTCCTGCTGACACACAGTGAGTGCTTTTACAGCATTAAAGAGCCTTACAAAACTTTTTGTGGAAAAGCCCTTTATATTCAGGATAATATGCTTTCCAATTATGACAATTAAGTTTTGTTTTTCAGAAAAGGAAAAGCAATTCATTCATATTGTAAATAATTTGCTAGATTTACCACCTAAATTAAAAGGGAAAACATTTCTTTTCTTCAGTTATGATAGCCAAGAGAACCTGTTTTAAAGGTCAGTCTTGCATATTTCTACTCATATGAGCTATAATTACACACACAAACAGCCTTACTTTGACACTGTGTCAGTAAAGTTTTGCAAGGCCAAGTTTTTGGTTGAGACTGACTAAATATCAAAAGAAGCAAGCAGATTCTGCAACCGAAAGGGAAGTCAGAGCTATCCCTGTGCAACAGCAGTCACATCATTAAATGAGATTTTGGGAATGAGACTGGCACACTCACTTCCAGTGCTGGTGGCACAAATGTGCAGCTCTAATGTCAGCCCTCCTTAGAGCCCTGGAAACTCAGTGTTCACCCACTGACTTCAGGGGCAGCTGAAAGCCAAGGAGGGCTGGCAGCCCCCCAGGAGACCCTTCATTAACATCTGTTATCTGCTCTTTCACTGACTCTCCCTTCAGAAAGCTTCAGAGCAATGCACTGGCAGAAGTTTCACTGACTTTCCCTGTGGCAGATGGAAAGCCAAGGAGCAGCTCTCTAGGACTGCATCAAGAAAAGGAATATGCCCTTATGAAGGAATATTTACACTTTGCATGAGGTTAAGGAACAAACTAGGAGAAATATCTACTTGTGAAAGCCTCACATGGTGGTTATTGATAATTTAAGCATAATAAATTGGAAATACACTTAAACTTTGTCCAATGATGGCATTATTTCTGTGTGCCATTGCTCAAAGCAAGACTCAATCATCTGGGAATAAAAAGGAAAATCTTCACATTTAGGGTAACTTTCATTTCAATAATCAATCCTTTCATTCTCACACTTAGGGAAAGGTTTACAATAAAATAAATCTTTCTAAGAAACATATTAAAAAACCTGTAATATTTCTAACTGTTTATTAATATTTTTTGATCCAAGTACACACCTAATGGTTAATTAAGAATGCAAAACATATCTCTTGCTGCATAATCAAGGTTAATATCCCAAAAGAGTCAAAGCTTGCTTTGCAAAAGAGCAAAAAGAAATGCAGATAAGAAAGATGAACAAGGGTAATGAAATAAGCCCCCTTTAATTTCACAATCCTATTAAAAGTTGAAAAGGAGAGTTGACCTGTTTCCTGATGAGGCACTGCTCTTCCCCAAGATTAAAATATTTTTCTTGAATATTGATTTTCTTTAATGTACTCCTGGTTTCAAAAATACTTAGAAAATAGCATGGCCATATTTTATTTTCCATTTTCAAGTTGCAACAAGATATTTTACTGTTTACAAATTTATAAATCTGTTATGATTAGTATTATAGAAATACCTGGGGCACAAGAACATGGAACTGAACCTTAACTGTGCCTCAAACACAGAGCTTAAGCTTTTCACCCTCTCAGCCTCTGCTACACAATTCTTTCTGAAATTATGAGTTTTAAGCATTGAATCAAAAATACATAAACACTATTTGAAACAAAAAATACTTAGGTCAGTTGTGGTTGTAGCCCACCACCTGTTGTGACTCAGAAATTTTATGATTTGGCATTTATAGAAAGAAGCATAAGTTATGAATTTTGTGCTTGCAACAGGAACAATGGCAATGGATACACCCCATTTCTGTATATTAATTGATTTATTCCATCCCTTAGCAGTACTTCAGAACGATTTTATTTGTGCTACTGTCTTTTTGCTATTGGTGGATGAGAAGGGGGACCAATAGTCAAGTGGAAGTTAGAATGTAAAAGCAATTCAGGACCTAAAATAAGAAAACAACTGCAGAAGCCTTGGCTGTCCCATTTCAGAACATGAAAATGTCCTAATGTGAAATTTAAAGCCAATCTTCAGGCTAAAAATATTCAGAACAAAATGTAGCTGTGTTCAAAATGTGCAAATTTCTTTTTATTCACTTAAACTGGTTTAATTCTATAATAATGCAGTGACTAATTGTGCCCTGAGTAGGCACAAGTGTGCCTGACTGAAAAGATTGAAAATGGCAGTTAAATAATTAATGTAAAAATGTGTTGATGAGCCTAACTAAGAAAATGTGAGATCTTGGAAATTAAATAGCTGGCATTAGGTAATCTACTTACTGCATAAAAGGCATTAGAAATATCCATTAACTGCATGTGCCATAAATAAACAAACCTAGGAAGGAGACCAAAAGATAATATTTTTCCACTTTTGCTTAAGAGGAATATATTCAATTAATTTTTCAACAGTTAAATAAAGAACCCCATACTAAATTAATCTAGAAACCTCACAGTTTACTTGGGAGTAAAATTAAAATATAATGTACTAATTTGGTTTTGGGGACATGGGAACGAGGGTGCTGAAGAACCACATTATACACTCTAATTTGATACAAATTATTGGTATCAATTATATATGTGCATATTAAGTTAAATTAGGAGTTATATTCAAAGAGGAAGTCAAAACAGGAAGAGTAAATTCCAGCCTGGAGCTGCAAGGTTGCTGTAGGTGTCTTGTGAAGGTCTTTGAGATCAGGATAAACAAGCACCTGCCTGATGCAGAGAAAAATGACTGCCCTGAAGCACAGGGTGGGGGGAGAGTAAAATAAAAATAAAATAAAAATTTTAAAAAATTAAAATAAAATAAAATAAATTAAATTAAAATAAAATAAAATATTTGAAGTCTTTTCAAGGCTGATCTTCATAGCAGCGTGGAGCTGTGGTTCCTCAGGGGCAGAGCAGCAGCATTGCTCAGAACAGTCAGAGGACCAGAGCTAAGAGACACCTGAGCCAAACAACACAACTGGGCAACTTCACCAGAGTCAGCAATGAGCCTGAGAAACAGCCTGTGCAGCTGGGAGAGCCCTGCCTTGCAGAGCTAATGAGGCATTGAAGTAAGTAACACTTTCCCAATCACTAAAAAAAGAAATCATTCAGCTTCCTCTGCCTGAATATTCTCCATTCTCTATTTCTTTTTTAGCAAATAGAGTAGAGCTGAGGCTTTTATTATTGTTACTCCTGAATTTTATTGTTGATTCCAGCAATATATTTATAATTTTGGATATATTCCTGAAAGCCAGCCTCCTTTTGCAGTGCAACTTAGGCCAGCAAAACTTCTGCTCATGCTTCAATGTGAACTCTTGGGGCTGAGCTTGCAGCAGCCTGTCAGAGTGGTGAGAGCTCTAAATGATGCCATTCATCTCGTGGCCATGCACTTTGCAGATGAAAAGAAGGATAAATGATTTTAGCCTAATGCAGTACCTGCCTAGTTAGGCTTTCACATTACTCTTATCACCATGGTAACCCTGAAGGAGAAACACACAACTAACAAAGTGTTAGGAATAAGGAAAACTGTTTTCGTCTTTTCCTTGTTCTCCCCACCCCCCAAAAGGTAAATAATGCAAAAGGTTCAACAACAAATACTCCTAATTTACTGTCCAGACTCTGAGAAGTGAATCTGTGCACTCCTCTTGCTTTTTTAAATTTACAGCAGAGCAATTGTCTTGACTAAATTACAAATCAGAATAACTAGAAATGTTGCCTGATGTAAAACTCACATAAGTAGCTGTATAATCCAGTTTGTGTGACTTTGGCACCATCTTGGTGAATAATACAGTTTTTTAGTGTGTGCAGTTTAGCACTCAGAATGAAAACTATGCTAAGGACCCTAATTAGAAAATTATGTGCATACAGCCAAATATAAAATGAGAAAACCCTGGCCATCCTAAAATAAACCCTATAAGACTAAAATAAGAAAATACCTGTCTTGAAAAACCATCTCATTCCAGCTGATGGAAACATCAGCTTTGACACAGATTATGTGAAAACCCTCAGGTCAGGGGCCTTCAGAGAAAGCTTTTTACTCAGCTCTTGCTGTCAGAAGAAAGGAACTGTGCTTTCCCCAGAAGTGAGCAGAATTCCACATCCACAGTGGGACAGCTGCCAGGAAACTGCCAGCCCTCAGTCCCAGTCAGCACAGCCCATCCAGGCTGGGAATGCTGGGCAGCACCCAAGCCCTTCCTCAGCCTGCTGGGGGTGTCCAGGGCTGCAGAGTCCCTGTGCAAGGCAGCTGAGACACCTGTGACATTCAGCAGGGGCTCCAAGGAGGCTCTGCCAGGAATTCCAGCCCACACAAGCTCTGACCTTGCAGGAGGATGCCCTGAGCACACTGCATGGCTGTACAGACTCTGTTCTGATTTGGTTTTCAGCTGTACAGATGTTTTCTGCCCATGAACTGGAGCAGCCCACAGAGCTCGCAGGACTCCACAGCTCCAGGCAGAGCTGCCCTCCTGTTTGTTCATCCTCTGACAAACTCTGAGCCCAGGCACAGTCACAGCCTTTGTGAAAAGTGGCTTGCAACACCACCAGAGAGCCTATGATCATAATTCCCTTCTCTGTAGCATCTAATGTTTCTAACAGCAAATCAAACAACAGATGTATGGCATCTAGAGTCAAACAACGTGTTGTGTTCCAAACAGATTTGCTCTGCAAATATTGGAAGATGTCCTCAATAGCTAATATTATCAGTTCTCCATTTTTCTTATGAAGCAACAAGGAAATACAGGAAAATCACTATATATTTTATAAAAATAGATATCTGTTTAGAAAAAAAAACCAAAAACAATGTATGCCACAGAGTCATGCATCTCTTCTGCTCTGTTTTATATCTGAACAATCAAGATTGCTTCTTCTGCATTTATTTGCAAATGCAGGCATTTTTTCTAACACATATTCATTTAGGAGGAGAGATTTTACTCACATTTACATAGACTTAAGGTGATGGCAATACATGCTGACAGTGTCTAAAATTATTATTTTCCCTTGTGAATTTCCTTTTATGTTAAATTTTCAATTTTCTAATTTCAGGTTTGTCTACTAGTCCTACAGGAATACTTTAATGCTTTTAAATTCTTTTATGCTGTAGAATTGGTTAAAAGAAGTGCTAGAATAGAAACTACCTATTAAGCTTACTCACCACAATTTGAAAAGAAAAAATCCCATTTAAATTATTGGCTCTCCTAATATGTAACACAAAAGAGAAAAATCTAGAGAAAGTAAGGACCAGAAGTCTGATTTTATTACCAAAGTACCACCACTCACAAATGAAGGTATTGTCACACTCAGTCACTCGACTTCACAATAAATGATTTATGCCAGGCAAATACTTCACATTTTGAAAAACAGAACAGATATCAGTCAAATTTTAGCCCAAACCAGTTGTGGCATGTGGATTGTTCCTGGTGGTTGATAAATGTTTAACAAACACTCATTAAATGGTTTAACACAGAAGTTTCAAATGCACTTTAAAACTTGTACTCTGCTAGGTCAAGGGTTTAACAAAAGCACAAACATAACCTCTCCTTCCAGCCTGCTGTTTGGTGGTTTCATTAGGAAATGAAATTTAGCTAATGATTCAGTTAATCTTTTTATAACCACTCACATAAATCTTGAATAAATGTTATGCAAGCTCCAACACTAATTTAAATTACTCCTATTAAGAGTCATGTCCAAATAAAAACATGACTGTTGGCAATAAGAGCCTTACAAGGGTATATCCATATGGTACAAGACTCAAAAATGCAGAATTCCTCACATCCCTATCCTTCCTCTGCTGTCATTTTAAAGCTGTTGTGTTTCTTATTTCTCTTTCCCCTTACTTTTCTACCTTTTCTTCTGCAGAAGTGATCTCCAAAAGATAAAAATTAGCAGTAAACCTTCAGATGTTTTGTAGTTAAACTCCATCTATTTGTGTTTTATGGTAAGCAATGCAAATTTTGGCTTGTAGAAATAACCTTATTAGGTATGCAGGCATTTCTCTGGAAACACTATCATAAAAACCACAGCTAAGTCATTAATCTTTTCAAAAAGCTTGTTGAGATCCCCATAGGCATTTAAATGGATCATAACAGCCTCACATATGAAATATAGAGCTGCAGCCAAGAGTCTGACAGAAGTGCAAATTTGGACAAATAAGACCATCAAAGCTTCAGCTGAAGAGATTTCTCTTCTCACCACAGGACAGGGGGTTGATAAGACCAATCATGGAGGATGAAACTATAAATGAAATAGAAATGCCAAACTCATGCCAGCCACCCGTGGACTGCTAAAAGCCTACCTGCCTGAAGAGAGCAGGTATGAAATGATTACATCACTGCAGAGACTGGCACCATGGGATACATGATGGAGCATTTGCCCAGAGGTGAACATCCCTGTTTGTCCTGCTGGATTGTTATATCACACTCAGGGCAGTGAGCTGAACACTTGGTGTATCAAATCAATAAAATTATTACCTCCTCTTTCACAAATAGAGGGGGAAAATCCCACCAAACCACCCATTTTCTGGGGTAAACCCCACGAATTGGTGGCTATCATAGCCATGGACATTCAAAACTGCACCAATGATCTTACAAACAGAGCAGACCTCAGAAAGAACAGACCCAGATTTCACTGTTTGCCTCTGGACTAACTCCCAGCTGCTTTCCAAGTTGGGTGTGTTTGCTGCAGGTTATTTTACAGTACCAGGATAAAGTACGGCACCCAAATCTACTCTAAAACTGAAATGATCCAACTCCCTTACAAAATTTATTCAGAGAAGACTATGGGCTCAATCAGAGATGCTGAGACCTCCATTACAGAAGCTTTTAAAGAGACAAAAAGTTTTGCCAGATCCTGGGGAAAATATGGATTTGGCCAGAAACAAACACTTTGAAGTTGTTTTTTGGGGTGAAGTGGGGTAATGGGGTTTTTTATGGGAAGTACAGAGTAAAACTAATTGTTGTCTGTGTCAAAGAGACAGCAGGTATGAGAAAAGTTAAAATAAAGTTTGCAAAATGAACCTACAACAAAAGCAGTGACTGAAATTTCATCATCTCCAGGAAGGACTTTAAAAACACCCACACTATCACTATTTGTTTCCATAAACCATTTCAAATTTGTCATCTTGGTATCAGCCAGGTAAATATTCAGGACTTTTAAAATTTAGTGCTAAATTAATCTACAAAGTAGCACTTTTTTTCCTGCTTTCCCAGCTCTAATGGAAATACTTAATGCTATGTTGGAAAAGAAACAAGACATTATCTGGCATTTTAAAACTTATACAGCAATGACACAGAACAACATGAATGTGTGTTTGTATTCAAGGAGAAGAAATATGCAGCCTTTGTGATAAGTTACACTTTCTCACACAGGCATCTTTTCTGAGATTTCTGCAATTTCAGTAGTCAATAATCTTCTTTGTCTTTTTTTGAACGGGCTGTAAAACAACTTGGGATTGTTGAGCCAGCCACATGGAGAATTATTTCCATTTTCAGTTAGCTTAGCATGTAAATGAGGCACCGTGGTATAAAAGGTCTGAGACCTCATCTGCTTTAAGCACATGCAGTATTTTGGAGAAATACTTTAGGATATGCACAGAAGTTTAAGTAAGCTTATAAGTACCCAGGATTAATAGACAAAAACCAACAGTAGAACAACAGTTCTGCTGCAGATCAGCTAAGAAATCTCATGACAGTGAAATGGCCCAGGCTCCTCATTCCCACAGCAAGTTCAGCTCTGCCTTGATGTCTCCTCCCTGCCAGTTTGGTACTACAGAGGTTGGACTTGAAAGTGCTGCCTCCATCCCCACTGCTGTGTCTGGCCAGGCAAGAGGGAAAGGAGAGCCTGCCCCAGCCCCTTCCAACCTCAAACACTCCAGCAAGGCTGCAGATCTGTGCTTGGGATCCCAAAACACTCTCTAAGAACTTCAAATGGACAATTGGTTCAAAGTTGCAGAGATGAAGCCTGGACTATTCCCACTGCTGAATTAATCAGCAAATAAGGAGCTCTCACTCTTCTGAAATAAGCTGAAAATTATTAGAAAGTTTTAAGTTTCTGGGAAACTTTGGAAAGTTTTAAGTTTCTTGTCCCCCTCACCCCCCTCATCTAAGAGGGGAGAGAAAACATTAAATATTAAAAATATTTCACAGCTGAAATTAGGAAAACAAAAATCTGTGATAACTCATGTGGATGGTTTGGTTTCAATACTTTGTGGTCATTTAATTATATCCCTTTATAATTTTTAAGTAAGAATTACCTTGCCTTCCTAGGTGAAAACCAATTTCAAGCAAAATCTCTTCAATTTTCAAGATATCAGAAGAGAGCAACAGCTCTAAAATGACTTGCAAATCGGAAAATTAATCAGACTTACTTTACCCCACAATAAATGGGTGTTTTTCAAGGAGTAAATGGCAGAATATCCCCAAAGATCCCTCTATGGCAGCTGAGTCAGGATGCTCTGGGAGCTCTCAGCACCCTCCTGCTCAGAAATGGAGCCTGGGCTGGGATCTCTGGATTTCCCTCTCTAGACAAAACCTCCTGCTCCCTGCAAAGCCTGGCACTGCAGAACAGCTGGCCTTTTTTGGAACACAACTAGAAAATAATAAAGCAAAAATCCAAGAAAAAGGCATCAAAACAGATTAGTTTGATTAATTTGTTTTAAAGCAAATACTTCCTGCTGCCTTTTTTCAAGAAGTCTGTTTTACCCTTTCTTCAAGCTGCCAGCTACCAAAAGCAGACAACAGAATTTGCTTAAAGACCAAACAAGGGCTACAAATTATTCCTCCAATATTGGTCCTCAGCTGCCTCCCTTCTCAGTGGGTTTTCATGTATTTTGCTGCTCCTCAAACTGCCTCTCCTTGACTTTGTAAATTTACATCAGGACTGCAGAACCCTGAAAACAAAGTTAGAGATACTTTGCAGTTGATCAGAAGTGAACTACAAATACTCTTTTACTCTTGTTTCATTAGTTCCTGGGTTTGGTTTTTTGTTTTTTTTTTTTTTTTTTGAGACTTCATGTAGGTTTTAATTTATATTTAGGTGATCAGGCAGCTTTTTAATTCAACAGAAACCTTCCTACTTGGAACACATTTTCTAGGCAAGAAAATGTGGGTTTATTCACACCAAACTGCTTGGCTGTGGCTGCCTGCCTCTACTCTAATTAATATTTAATTATTTATTTGAATTAGAGCAGCTTCTGTGAGTGTGTGCCTGACCAGAATAGCCAAGGAGCTGCAGAACAAAATCAGCATTTGCAGGAGCCCAAAGTTCAAATCCCTATCCTGATTAATTTTTGGCTTTGGGAGGCAGGATAGCAGCTGCCTCCCCTTTGGTGGGAAGCATCACTCAGGATCTGCCTTCAATTCCTGCTGAGCAGCTCAGAGTCATGATCTGAGCAGGGTCTGTTGCCTCTGCTGTAAATTGGGACCGGTGCTAAACTGCTTCCCAGAGATGTGCTGAATAATTAGCAGTTGCAGAGGGCTTTGAGAGGGAATATTCCTTAACTGCAAGGGGGAATGAAACAATACTCTTGTGCTCAGAACTCTGTAACCACTGTTCCTAAGAGCTACTCATGGCAAATCTTAAATCAGAATTTGGATGAGGAAGAAGCAGAGTAGGTTTCCAGTTTTATAAAGCTGCAACTAATGAAAAACATCACACTGCCACATTATTGATCAATGTGATGGGTGACACCCAAGTCTGATTTTAACAAATGCACATGAAGCTACAGAGAAATGATCCATTTGTACCTGTCTCCACTTATTTATGTTTTTCTATTGTTCTTATATTCAGGATTTGCTCTCCTTTACATGCAATTAAATCAATGTTCAGTAAAACTGTCTTTTGAACAAGGGTAGGAATTACAAATACAAAATTTCAGGGTTTTTTTCATATAAATACTTTATATAATGTCCACTTTATGTACTGTCCATAGAAATCTATATTCATGAATTTATTTATTCTAGACAACCCCAGAACAAAATCTTCCTTGGCTGCCTCTAGAATTACCACACCACTCACCCAAGTAATGTCCTAAACAACAAAACTTTGTTAGCTGCTCTATGATTACTAAGGCAGGCTGAAAAGAAAAAAGGCACATCAAGTGCCACATCTGTAGGAGAACCAGGAGATGGCATGACCTTTTTTCCCCAGAAGTCATTTCCTAATCAAAGCCCAGAAGCTGCTGAGCTCAGGAAATGTCACCTGCAATCAGCTGGAGATGCTTTTAATTGCCTGTGTGCCACTGTGCATGCTGCAGGGTTTGCTCAACTGCTGCAGGAAATCTGATTTTGCTCCCAAGTTCAGGACCATGGATAACCTGGGATAACCAGGGATAACCAGGGATAACCTAAGGAAGGATGAGAGGAGCAGGAGCTCTAAAGTTGTGGGGAGCTGCCCCTGCCCAGCCCCTGCAGCACATCCGGGCTTCAGCACAACAAATAAAAGCTGCTTAAATGGCTCTCCTGTGCCAAAGGAGTTAATTAATTGCTAATTGCTCTCCTGGAGGTGTAACACCATTGACAGAAACTGGCCTGATGCACCAAGTGAGTTAGGGAGGGACCCATCCAAGAGCTACTGAGGACTGAACAGGGATTCCTCTCTCTTGCACTCAGGGAAATGCATTTTTGGCAATATTAACATCTTTCAGGCATTCCAGCCAAATTCACAAAGTTTAGAAACAAAAGGAACATTTTCCCATACTTCAAAAATAAAATATTTGTTTAATGAATGAAGCAAGACTTTCATATCTGAATTTCCTTCAAGTGTTCTTGTAGAATAAATAAACCTTAAAATATTCAGAATAGAAAGGAAATATTTCTATTTTACTCAACAGAGCAAAGCCAGATATTTACTTCTTTTAAATACTCAAATTATTGCAACTACTTTTTAAGAATACAAAATAACCAAAAAAAAAAAGCTGTTGTTGGAGTAGTCGTATGTTAGATGGACATGGTTCACTCTTGTGCAGCTTTTCAGGATTTGAAGGTACCACTTACATTTTGATGAGTACTCTCAAGCCCAGTTCATATCCCCATGCTTGAATTTATTGAAGCACCAACTAATAGAAAATACTTAGCTTGCCCAATTAATTCCAATTCACTATGAGCTGAGCATCTCTTTCATATTTTATTTATTTACATGCCTTTCCCAAACCAAATTATAAAGCTTATTAGGGCTTTATGAGAGTGATCAGAGTAGTTCAGTATTTATTCCACTGAAAAAATGATATTTCAGGAAAAAGGTGTGTCAGCCCCATTCCAACAGGGTTGGAAGTAGATGATAATTTATGGTCCTTTATTATCATAGAATGGTTTGGGTTGAAAGGTTTATTTACCCAGCAATTGAAATGTCTGTCTCAAGGTGACAATAAGACTTGAAACTCCATTTCCTAAATCCTATGCTGCTGACCTAGGAATGTAAGAAAAATTTTAACTGCATTTTTAAAAATTAGTACTAAATATTTACTAGTATTATAGAGAAAGGAATTTGCAGATGAATAGCATGACATTTATCAATACAAGTTGCTCACAAGATGATCCTACAAGTAACTGCCTTTCATTTTGTCAATAATAAATGAAACAGAAGGTGTGAATTTTGCTCTTATGAAGGTTAAAAAAAATAGAAATGACCCAATGAGCTACAACTCTGTTGAAGATCACAAAAGGTTTAACCCAACATTAGCACTAATGGATTATCAGGGCACCTCACAAGCCCTTCAGAAAGGCTGGATGCAGAAATAATTATTTATTAGGACAATACCTGACAAGATTGTTGTTTTGATGAATTGGCACATATGGAACTCAGAGCTGATGAATTGCACTGATGTCAATGCTATTAAAAGTTGTTCAACATGCACATGATTTGATTTATGATTTTTTCAAAATAGAAGAGCACTCTCATCTCATATGAATTAAAACACATTGCTAAAACATAGGAGGAACACAGGTAATGGGTATTGAATAAATTCTTCCACCCTAGCTCTTTCCCTTCTCAGCAGGTTTAATTGTGGAATGTGACAATCAGTGCATGAATCTACATTCTTGGAAAGTCACATCTGACTTTATCATTGGAGGGAGAATGGTGAAAATCCCTGGTAGTTCTACACAGTCATCAATACCTGGCTTAATTTTGTATCTGCTAAGTAGAAATGTCCATGAGGGGTTTCTATTTTCATACATGGTGACACACCACTTTTAGGTACTTTAAGGACCACTTCTGTGGTTCTCTCACCTGTAATATTCCTAACAAAACTAAGCACAATGGGATAGAATAATGCATAAAAACTAAAATGCTGCAGGTTTATACATATTTTATTTCCATCCCTCTTCAGTGCCTTGTACTAGCACAGTAGACATACCAGATCATATAAATGTCTCTTCCTACAAATCTAGCTCTAAAGCCTTATACAATAACAGTTTTACTACTGAAAAATGAAGAGGGAAAAAAAATACTCCTCATAAAGAGAAAAATATGGGGTTTCCCCTTTTTCAAGGATAGCCCTGGCCATGAATGTGTGGCTAACACCAGAACAAGTTGAAAATCACCTGGGGAAACAAAGAACTCCCAAAGATGTGCTAAATATCACAGATGTCAGACTATTTGCTCTTGAGGACTCATCAGGAACTAGAGCAAAATGCTTTAAAATGCAGACAAAGTACACAGCAGAAGTAGTTTTGTTCCAGCCAAAACCACTAACAAACCAGAGCTCAAGCAGAAAACACTCTGCTGAGTGTGTGTATGCACTAATTCTCCCTGCCCTGTGCAGGTTCAGAAGACCAAATATTTATCTTGTAAGAATGTTGAGAATCCCATGGAATTGACCAAAATCCATACAAGCTTTGAGTAAATTTGTGGCACTATAAAAACTGGCCTATATTTAGGCAACATTTTGGAGCATGTTCTTTTGACTCCTTTATTCTCCTTTATAACTGTGAAGGGGATAGGGGACAACAGGGGAGAGAGCACACTAGAAACCAACTCCTGACTAGAGAAATTTCCCATAAAAAGCTGGTGGGCAGGGTACATCAAGCCTTCCTGCCAGTTGTCCAGAGCCACATTTCTCCATAAGAACAGCTCAGGAGGTTTCCCTTGCCAGCAGTGAGGATTCAGCAGAACCTCAAACACAGCCCAAAGTGACATTACCAGAGGTCACTGGTGTGCTCAAGCAAATGGATGGCTCAATCTCAAGTTCAGAGAAAAGTAACATAAACAATTCTTAGAAGATTATTTTTATTTACTTTCAAAGGTCAAGAAGGATTTATGTAGTGGAAAAAGAGCTGCCTGGCCTGTTTGTCCATGTGTAGGTGTTTAAATGTTTTTCAGTTTCTATCCAAACTCCAAAAATTATGCAGAAAATTCACTATTCTTTTCCTCCCTAAAAATCCATCAACCTTAATTATAATGGTGCTGGAAAAACATAGCACTCTTTATGGAACCTTTTAAAGCCTGAGTTGTTCTGCTGCCATTATAAAAAAGCTAAATCACTGAGCAATTTAATTTAATTTCTCCAATACTGCCTCATGTTTTCTAAACAAGAACCATCACTCCCCTAAGTTTGAAACATCTGAAATATTGATTACAGTACACTTTCTTTTGAGAGTAAAACATATTAAATGAGTTATCTTTGCATTCAACAAAACACATAATAAAGTAGAAGTGCTTAGAATGTGCTGTCTATATATTTTTTCTGTTATATTAAAACTGAAGTAAAACAGATTTTGGGCTAAGTGTGGGGTTATATGTTACTACTGGCAAAAAGAAACTTTTTTTCCCCTCAGAAAAGCTGTGCTTGTGGCTGCACACTCCCTCAATACTGTGACTGGTAGGAGGGGTTTGATGAAGAGGAGATAGTTCTGTGAGCTGCAGCGGAGTTCTCAGTTTCAAGGTGGCTTTTCTAGATGCCTGAGGATTTTTCTTTGTCTTTTTGTCTGATCAAAGCCTTTTTTTTTTTTTTGCATATAGTCAGTGGGATTTTTTTTTTCTCCCATGTAGACTAAAAGGGAGTTTTCAGCCCTTTCCACACTGGAATATTCAATTATCTCTTTTTTCCTTATCTCAGCACAGGAAAATTAGAGAAAAAAGGAGATAGCCAAACAGGCAGCAAAAGTAAAAGCTCTGTCTTGGTTTCATTCTGTTAGGGCAGTACATTAGAAGCAGTTAAGAGAGAAAGGAATTCCATCATGGCCTTGTCTGTCAGCAGTCTGCAGCTCCTGCGCCCTTTGGGGACTGGAGTGGGGCTGGATTTCAGCTCCAGTGTCAGAGGGATTGACCTGGAGCAGACCAGACAAGGGTGGCACATCTTTGGGGCATTGGGGCCCCTTCACCTCCCAGCTCTATCCCCTCTGCCCAGGTCAGCTTCTATCCAGTTTTAAGGGCACACCATCAAACATCTCAGCCAGAAAAGAAGAAACGCTGAGCATGAAAGAGCCGCTCATGCAGTAAATTATAGCAAACTTGCTCAGAAAGTTGCACTTCCAGAGAGCAATCAAAGGGAGGCAACCACGAGGGTCAAGACTCTCAAACCAGGAGAACAAGAACAGAAAAAAGGGGAGATGCTTGATTAAAAGTTTTCTGCTGAGGATGAGCAGACACACAAAGAAAGGAGCAGCTGGCCACACACAGTCCTGAGAAGCCCCTTCATCTTGAATAAAGCAGTAAAACTGCTGAGGGTGTTTTCCTCAAAGAATTTTCTTGTCAACAGACAATTTGGCAATCATTGGACCAAGAAGATAAGACAATGTGTCCTTATTGTTCCCTCTATGGCTCTCAAGGGGATCATAACAAACCTTAAGAGCACTGTGAGGTCAAAAGACATCATTGGGTCTGTGTAACTTGGTCATTCATGCCATCAGTCCTGCCTGTATCAATCTCTTTTCTTGTTTACTGACATTTATCTGTATTTGCCAACTGGAAAAATGTCTGCATTTCATGGTATGAACAACTTTTGCACCTTAAGCATTCTTATTTTGGCATTTGTCAATATGAAGGATTATTTTCACTAATAAAATAGCTCATTTTAATTAATAGTAAAAACTGCAATGGATTTTAGCATGCAACTGAAACTTTGGGGCTTTGTATTTGTTCTTTCAAAATTTTACAAGTAGACAAACTACTCTTTCAATTAACATTCTGAAGAGCATGTTCATTTATATTAACATATAAATGAATATATAGCCCCATTTTTTGTCATTTTTTCCAATATTAATTGTATTCCACTGGAGAAGCCTACTTAGAAATATAGAAATCTATCATATTTACCTATGAAATGTACAAATAATGATAAAATCCCCTGCAATGCACCAACATGTCTGAAGAATTACAGAAACAGCTACAATAAATGACAGATCAAAGACAGTTTCTCATATGATCTGAGCAGAAATCAAGCAAACAAGTTTGAAATATCAGTGATTTAATAAACAAACTAAAACAATCAGAAAGAACCCACCATCCAACTTTTTTGAAATATTAATGACAAAGAATTTTCACCTTGGTCATTCTGCAGGGGAACACCACGTGAAAAGCCCTGGACAGGGCTACCCTTGTTAACAGTGCCAGTCCTCATGATCTCAATTTTCTCAAGGCTTCTTCATTTTCAGGTCTGAATTAATTCTGGATGTGGTTGGGCAACAGATGGGATGTTACTGAAATGCTCCAACATATCTCATAATTAACTGCCCAAATTTCATCAACTACTTTATTGTTCTTTCCCATCTCCTCCAGAGATAAGTGCATGTAGAAACTTGATACAATTTATGCCATCAGATTTTACAGACAGGAAAGGTCTGACAGCCTAGAGAAGGCTGACAAGGCATATTTTCTTCCTCTTAAGAAAAAGATCTATATTTATATATGCACACACATAGAGAGAGACTTCTCAATTGTTGCAGCAAATTATAAATGATGCATGAAATGAAAAATTCCTGTTGGGTGCCCTAAGAAGTGTACAGACAGTGCCACCATGGAATCAGCATTTGCCATGTCATTCACTTACTGAGAGACACTGACTCAAAAGCTGACAGAAAAAACATCAGCAGTTACACATTTCAACCTGCACAGTATTTGTACATTTCCCATTTGTTTTCCAAGTCTATTCAAAATTATCCTATTGCTAACATTCAACCACATCAGGCCAGGTTTCTGTGTTAGAAATAGGCAGAGATGGTCAGTAAATCCAGATTTTTATAAAGGAACCTCAAGGATCAGTGGATTGCTAAATTGAGGTTTTCTTCTGCAATTAAAAAAAAAAATCTTAACTAACTCTGAGTTATTATTTGCAATCTAGTTAGCCATATTGGCTTGATTTTTGTCATCATATTTATTCCAAGACAAACTTTGAAGGAATCTATAATTGTATAAGGATTTAATTTGTGACCATCAAAGCCACTCAGGCAGTCAAGAATTTTCATTCTAGTGTCCATGGAAGAATTGTTTCTCACTTTACTGCTCACATCCCAGCTTGAGCATACTCTGTGTAAAAGACTTGGGAAGGTCCTGCAATGTAACATAACATGAAAATAATATACCACGATTTAAAATAAAGGTAAAACAGTGACAGAAAAGCTAAAGGACAGACCCATAATATTAATGAAAAAGGAGAGCTTTTGGACCATGAGACCACACAGGAGCATTCATGGGCTGACCTGATCTTGTGTAAATCATCTGGAGTCTGTGCTTGTGCAGGCTGAACATGTGCAAAGGGGGACATAGCAGCAGCTGGAGACAAGGCACTGCTGCATATCCTGCTCTACACAAAAAAGAAGTGTAAGTGTTGCTCAAATTTTCTAAAGGACAAGTATCCATTCAGGATCTTAATCCGGTTTGAAGAACACAAAGCTCATAAATGTAAAATATTTTGCTTTGAGAACTGGGAAGAGCAATCCAAACATCCTCCAGATATCATCGCTATCTATGCCTCAGAGCTCAAATGCTGTAATTTCACCAGTTTTTGAAATTTTGCCTCCTCTTCTGCAGGCAAACACGTATCTGCATCTGTAATTCACACACAGGTGCAGTTCCAGACACTCATGCCTCTAATTAAACAGCATTGAGCTGCAGGTGTAAATCAGTCACAAGTTGAGTCACATTTCAGTTGGGCTTCATTACTGGGTGCAATTTTAATCTTGGTAAAATGTCAGTCTTAAATTTGTTCTCTTGCTGCAAAAGTCCAGAAACCAAAGTCTCCATTCCATTAGTTGCAATAAAAGAACAATCCTGAGAGACTAAGTAGAAAAACAAGAGATAAATTACTGTTGAAAGATGTAACAATGCTATGAAGAACAATCAAGGAAATGATAAAACAATCATCTGACCACAATCAGCTCCTTTCAGCATTTCACTTGATTTGCTTTTAAGGGAATGTTTCAATAACTATGGTGGAAAATGATGTTGAAGACTTTGCATGAGAGATCAGAGAGGGAGCTGTGTGCCACAATACACGTTCAGAATGCATCTCAGGATATCTCATGTTTCTGCCTCCTCAAGCACGTGGTATTTACTCAGACCTTTTGTCTTTGTAAATAATAGAGACTCTAAAACCCCTCAACACTAAAAGTCAAGCTGGATCTTGAGCCAGTGGGTTTCCAGTCACAACACACTATTTGCAAAATCCCTGAAGCATATTTAATCACCCTATCCAGGTGGAAAACAATTTCCAAAAGGAAAAGAGTCTGGAAGCCCCATTTTAAGTTCTCTTCCATATTGCTTACCCATTTTCAGGATGACTCAAAAAGAGGGAGAGGCCTACTCTCTATTCACAGTGGTGTTACAATCCTAACTGTTGATTTTCATACTTAAAATATTTAGAGGCAGAGGATAAATTCAATTTGATAATATCCCTCTAAAAAGGAGACTTTCCTTTTCTCACTGGGAAAAATTAATCTCATAGGCACTATTTATACTACTTAGCAAATATTATTCCCAGGGAAAAAAAAATAAGTAGAAGCCAAATTTATTTTGACTATTTAAGAAAAAAACAAAAGTGGGAGTTCAGATGCTCTTGATAGCTGGAAGATTCACATAGCTTTTATTAAGTAATTTGAAATACGATATGACTTCTGCCTTTGTTGCTTAGTTTGCATTGATTAAAGCACAGCAAAACCAACTCAGGTAGCAAAAGTGAAACCCCTCTTAGAGGCAGCATCATTACAAATCACACTGGTAAAGGAAACAAGCGAAATCCTCTTCAATAATTCATACACACAGCTCATTCACATCAAAAGCCTCCTCTCGAACAGCTCCACAGCAAAGTATAACTGCTTGATTAATCTAGAAAAACACTAATTATACACTGAGAAAACAGTTCTAGGGAAGAGAAGGCAGCAGAGGAGACAAAATAATGGCTAATATTATAGGAAGTGCAGTAGTACCTCAGTTTAGTTTAGTCAACTTGATTGGTAACAGGAGAACAGGCACCCTGCTTCACAGGAAGGAAAAATACACTTACAAAGGACAACAGACAAACAGAAATGGATGTGCCATGGAAATAAAAGACTGGCACATTCTGTAAGTGCTTGTTATCAAATATACCAACATGCACAGCAAGGGTTTGCATCAATCTTTGTGCTGTAGATTAAGGTCTGAACAGGACACGAGGCTGATCAGGAGGGTTTCTGGTTTCTGGCTGGTTTCACTTGTCAGGCAGAACCTGCAGTTCTTACACAGCTCAGCAGGACTTTAACCCATGCAGTTTTGCTTTCTCAGCCAGCTAAAATAGTGAGACCTCTGAAATTTTGTGTTTCTTGTCAGATGTCTGTGAAGTTAAACCAATCTCCCTGTTAGGCTTCCCTAACAGTTTCACAAAGGGTGTAACTCACTGGGCCCTTACTCTTCATATTACACATATTAACCTTTCTACAGGCTGGGAGGAGCAGGCACTGACATGCAAAGGTGTCCTGGAGCTGTTGAACAGTTACTGCTCTGTAGACATGTCCCTGCTGAGCCTTGACCAAGTACTGCACAGAGCTCTACAGCTGGATTCTACCAAAGAATTGCAAGGTACACATCAGCACACTGATAACAGCATAAGAAAACCAGATCTGGCTCATGATAAGAGGAACAGAACATCCAGAATCATCCAGCCCTTCTAATCTAGTTTTAAAATTCTGCTTCTTGAAATATCCTTATATTAGTTTTACTTTTGAATAATACCCTAATACAAAAGATCACACACTAGGTGGTAAAAATAACCACTGAATTAATCCATTTTCCCTCACAAAGTTCAAAAGCTTATCAGATATGGCAATGATATGGAAACAAAAACACCAACAGCTCTCCCTCTGCTTCTCATTTTCTGTGTTTAGGACATCAGTTCAAATCCACACATAGGGACCACTGCACCAAAACACATATTAGATAAAAGTAATCTCCACCAATTGTCACAAAATTAATCTCATAAGATGAATTACCAATTTTACAGCATCTTTACAACCACTGTTGGAAGAGCCTATAGTAATCTAAGATATCACTGTTTACCAAATACAAAAATGAGCCACAACCACACACTGATCATCCCATCTTGTTTAATGAAACTCAGAGTGAGCTGTGACCTGTATTGTGACAGGGATGCAGGAATTCCTACAAATTCTGTGGAATCTTGTGTCCAATGTGCAATTTTTCAAGGAAGAGCCAAAAGAAGGAAATATTATGGTAGAATCACATGGTCATATATAGACCTTAGAGCAAATATATGTAAAAACTCATCTTTAAGCCCAAGTAAAATTCATATTTGAGACTATGAGAAGATTATGAAACAAAGCTGATTTGAGGGAATTCAAGAGTAGAATGATCTTCCACAAAATTTGTCCCTGCACCCAACATCCATCTTTTTGAAGGCCGTAGAATTATACTGAGTAAAAAATAGATTTATGAAAGCAGAGTAGCTTTGGAGGTCACTTCACTGCCAGTGCAGATTTTCTTTGGAATATATGGGAATACCATGCTGACAGGATGAAGCCTAAAACTTTAATGCAGACAAGAAGAGGTTTGATTCAAATCCACTGCTCACTGTAAAGGTGTTTCTAGGGACCTCAATGGGATTTGGACCAAGTCCTTTACTTAATCCTTATCTTATTTTTTTTTTTCAAAGCAGATAAAACTGAAAGTTCATGAGTTTTTACAGGCTTGGAACACTGATGTTTTCTCTCTTTTTGCCAAGGGCTTCTTGTTTAAAATATTGTTAAGGAGAAGAAAGGATAAAAGAAAACTTTAATTGTTAATTATCT
The DNA here is from genome assembly GCF_037042795.1 of Molothrus aeneus. NCBI lineage: Eukaryota > Metazoa > Chordata > Aves > Passeriformes > Icteridae > Molothrus > Molothrus aeneus. The sequence goes on along the minus strand of NC_089659.1, from coordinate 5,310,870 downwards.
GAATATGTATTTCAGAAATTTTCACTTACAACTATGAATGCAAAAGGATTTATTTATGAAGCAAAACAACATGCAATATGCAGTAGTAGTTCATCAAAGCTGGCTAACGTTTCACTTTCATTAAAGTTGAATAATTTCTTACTAAGTAGTCACTGTATATCTCATTTTCCTGTGACTGTGGTGAATTCTCAGTATAAAAAAATAAGTAGATCATGCAATCTAACTACTAAGATCAAAGTAACTCCTAGTAGCTATTACACTGTTAAAAAGAGGTAACATTGTGAATAAATAAACAAATAAGCTCATAATTTATTTAAAAAAGCAGAAGAGTTGGTTTTCCAAGACAAGCTTTCAGTCAGTCTCTAGGATCTGAGCAATTCTAGTACTTCCTGGCATTAGGCTGGCTGGACCTTACATAGCCACAGAATGAATGTCAAGCAAGAAAAGCGCTGCTTTTCTGAGTCTTTCCAAAGCTAAAGTACCTTGCACCATCTTCTATATCCAAGGAAATGTTTTGAGGAGCAAGGGACTGTGGTGCCTCCCAAACTGGCTGATTTTGTACCTTTACAATAATGAAAAGAGGGGCATAACTTTCTTTATGTGAAAGAGAAGCAACCTCTTCATTATAAATTGCTTCTAAGGCACCTTTTTCAAGGCCTCCTTCCTATCCCAAAATGATATTTTTACATATTTAAATCCACACAGTTGCATTCTCAAAAGATGGGATATTTCCAAATTCCACTCAGGTCTCAGGGATGAAACATTTCATGACATCAGAACAACGGAATTTTCTCCATTAATTCTCCAATATTAATTTACTTCACAACTTCAGGCACACAGTGTTTAACTTACTGATCCAGCGGGATTTGTGCCAGCTCAGCAATTTGCAATCTGCAGCATTTTTTGTTTATTTAGTGTGAAACGTTCCTGAGTTTATTTATTCCCTAGGAGAAGGAAGGATCCACAAGGATTATATTATAATCCCCCTGGATCTGGTAAATTTGCATGTATTAGTGGCTAAATACAAGAGACAGCTTTGGGATCCACAGCACCAGTAAAACCAAGGACCAGTTTCCCATTTACAGCATAAAACAAGCCTGGAGACAAAAATATCCAAAAATGCATATTAATATTACAACCTGTCTGATTAGAGCCCTGCAGGGGTAGCTGTGCTGAGAGCAAACAGAAAGAGGCTGATTGTTACATCTGCTCTCCAAAAATATTTGGCCAGGGAAACAAAAAACTCCAGCTGCAACAGCAACAATCCCAGAGCTGTCAAATTGTTTGCACAAGAGGCTGCTCTGTTCAACATCAGGCATCACAGCGAGGAAAGAAAGGCAGCACTGCCTTCAGATGAGAAAAAGCAATAAGAGATGATTTTAGAAAATCTGAAAGAATACTGTGCATTAACATAAAATGAACTCAACGAGGCACCAAACTCATGTTCAAATGATCACCATGCAGCAAGTTTCCTAAATATAAGAGTTGGATCTGAAATATCAGTGCTTTGAACAGAATGCTATTGCCCATCTAAACCAACTTCATTACCTTTATTAGGTGTGAGCTGATGGAAAGGCACTTAAAGAGAATGAATAAATACACCAAAAAAATTTAATATTCATTTTTCTGACTTTATGCTTACACAAGCCAAGGTGCACTTAGTGGAAAGCAAAGCACTCAATAGAAACCAAATGGAAACAAAATTAAGCAACTTCCATCACAGGATTACATAACTGACACTGCAGTCAAGGTAGTAAGGACACCTTCCCATAGCAACCACCCTGCAAAATTCTTTGTAAGACTAATGTAAAGGTAAACGTTTGGTTGTTAGCAATAAATGTTCATGTAAAAGCGAATCAGAAAAACACATACATCCTCAGGTCACAATTCTCAGAACCTTTGCAATTTTATTTCAGTTGTCTAATTTGCTGCTGGTGTTTTAAATATCCAATCCCATTTCTTAGCATACAAAATGGAATTAACCTATTAAATCATGAGTAAATACAGCTTGGACACTTTTATACTTTGCCCACATATTAGAGGGCATTTGGAACTGCCTTTCACTAAAACTTTTTGTGTTACTATTTTCTCCAGTGTCTCATGCATTTGCCCACAACTCCTCTCAGTTATGTTCTGTGCTATAACACATTGCTGAAGGAACAATGCCCAGGGATTACAGACATTATTGCTTAGTTACCATATTATAAAAACAGTTAAAACCCAAAGGAGAAATCTTCAGATATGTTAGAATGCTTTGCTAGAGCCATTACCACACAAACATCAGATGTGCAGTGCTGCAAGTTTCAGGAGCCTAAAATAGACTTTATGGACCTTTTACCAACCACTCAGTGCTAAAAATATCAGAGATGGCTGGGAAACCATAAGGAAATGGGTTTTGTTAATGAAAGCCTTTGTAGATGCAACACATATGAAAGAAAATTGCCTATTGAGAGAACTGTTCTTAGTGTCTCCTCCCTGGGCTGTTGCAGCCCATGGCTTGTTCTTTACCAAATGTGGGATCTGATTTCCCAGTGTTGTGATGTGCAAGCAATAAGCTGAATTTAATGACAGAACAGAAAAACTGCAGGGGCAGCATGTTTCCTTTCAGCAATTTTGTGCAATTTTGAGAAGGAATATTTCACTTTTCCCCAGCTATTCCCTTCTCTTTTTAAGGAATCTCACAAAACAACATTGGAATTTGGCACAGCAGCATCTGTAGTGCCCATGGCACTGCTTGAGCCCACCTGGGGCCAGATTCAGGCATCATTCTGCTCTTTCCCTGGTGCCACAGGTCCAGGAGCAGATGCAGGGCAGCTGAAACACCCTGGCAAGGTTTTGGAGGTGATGATTCCTATTCTACACCTATGTGCCTCCTCAGCTGTGTGCACAGGCAGCACACAGGGCTCTGAGAGCCTCTCAGCCACCTGCAGGGACCCCTTTGCTCTCCTTGCAATGTCTGAGGTGGCATTCTGCACTGCTGCAGCCTCAGCAGGTCTCACAAGCACCACCACCTCTGCTACAGCCTCCAGAAAAAGCCAAATGGTTCAAACTCTGCATTTCTGCCTCCTGAGCAGCAGGGATGGGGCACAAGGAGCAGCCAGCGCACTCCCAGCCCCAGAGCTCTGTTTGGCATTAATAAACACACATCTCCTCCTTACAGCACAGAGAGCAGAGTCCTTTAATCTTTTCTAAGACTCTGAAGCAGAATCTCTTGAAACCACATTTCTCTTGAACGTTCTTTTACTGCACTTCATTTTTTATAAAACAATTTACTCTTGACTGGGAACTTGGAGCACAATGGTTTATTACACTAACCCAGCTCCTCCACATCCTCAGTCCTCTGGCCAAAAAATATGCAAGTGGTTCTGAAGTGTTGAGGATGTCTGTACAGCTAAAATTCTTTTGCTGAAGCCATGAAAACAGTGCAGTCATTTTGGTCTTGCCTTTAATTTATCTGAAACATCACATCTGGTGTCAAGAACAAGCAGCCACCAGGCTTTCAGTTTTGAAAATTGCTCACTATAACATCATAAAATGTGTTTGAGCAAGAAGGGAATGAGCAGTTCATGCATTGTCAGAAACACAAATACTACCTGAGGACCAATGTTTCCAAATTGTTTTCCATTTTAAAAAATGTTGAAAACATCACACTTCTAATAGAAATACCAAGGGATGCAGCTTGAAATATCTGTTAGGTTTTGATGGAGTTTTTAAGCAAATCTTGCTCTTACATTCCCTTAGAAGTAGAAATATAGTCCTCTTTAGAAAAAGAGTAAGAATTTACTTTTAGAAACCATTATTTTAAGCAGTGTGATGTAAAACAAGTAAGTAAAGCATTTGAACGCATGCCAAGTTGGGGAAATTATTTTTAAAGTACATTCTACAGTGAAGCTACATTCAGAGAAATGTGTAGCTCACTTTTACAATTCTAATCTCCCTGAAATGGATCCCGAGGTGCAAAGAAAGACTCTGTTGAAAATATACTGAGGCTGCACCGCCCTGCAAAACACAGGGATGATTTACTGATTAAAGATAATAATCTGTTAAATAACTGGGGCTTTTAACACATGTACATCTAGACACATACATATAGATACAAAATTATCTTCAATGACATAAAGAACATGGTTAATTCGAGATTTCTGTGGTACTTAGGAGCAAAACAGGATGTGGGGAAAAACATTTGTGGCGATCAAAACCAGTGAAAACTGTCACTTTCCTATTGTATAAATTATTTGCAAAGCACCCATTCCATCTTTAGCTGATATATTTTTTCTTACTCTGCATTGGCTTTGTAATAACAATAACTGTCACCATAAATTACTAAGAACATTATTCAATTTCAAGCAGCCCCATTTGTTTTCATGTTTCCAGCAAAACTATGACAATAGAAATAGATTATTGTAATTGCTTCTTCAAGCAAGGACTACAGGTGGTTTTATTTTTCCATGACTAATAACTCCCATTTTCCTATTCATTCAGCCACTGAGATGTTCAGACCGTGGGCAGGAGGAAGTGAAATGGACCTTATTGTGGCAAGAAAAAAATAGAAAAAATGATAGAGCCTTAAAAAGATCATTACATTATACACTGTGGTGATGGTGATGAGAGACAGAGATCACTAAAGCTACTGCAATTTACATCAAGAGCACCTTCCATAAATAAAATTTAAAAAAAATATATGCACAGCTTTTTTTCCCTTTCCTTATTTCAAAACAAGGCAGAGTGAAAAATCTTATCACCAATCTACACTGACATTATTACAAACAAGAATATACACCCAGCTGTGCTCTGATTTTATGTCTTTTTCAACTTTATTCACAAAGTTGTTATTCTAAACTGACCAATGCAATTGTCCCACATAAAGCCTGTACAGGCTCTGCCTGTTTTGCTGGTCCCACTTTGCTCCATATTTTCCCTAGCCCAAAGTTACACACTTTAGAGCCAACTTTAATACTTGAGAGCCATATCAGCTACAAACAAGATGTCTGCACACAAACACTTAGCTGAACTAAAGCCACTTGGTAGCTGAAAGATGGCCTGCAAAGGGAGTTCCAATATTTTAGGAGAGGTTGGTGAATTCTGGTGGGATTTATCCAAAACTCACATGGAAATGCCAAGTCAGGGGGTAAAGAAATCATCAGAACAAATTAACAAGACAGAAACCAGGGCCAGTGCTGGAATTCCCCAATCACACGTTAAAGAACAGCAAACTCTGTTGCTGTGCCCAGAACCCCCTTCTGCCCTTGAATCCTTCCCCATAATAAAGCAAGATAATTTCCACCTGTTGCATTTCTGAACTTTTACTACATACAGGTGAAATAAATTAGTGTTTAGCAAAGGCACTAGCAAAGGAAGGTCAGCCACCAGGACACAAAGTACAATTGCCATGCTCTTGAATTTTTCATAAGGTGCCCAAATTTGACGTGATCAGAATTTTTAACAACTACAGGACTAGCTAATTTTAAATTATTAAAACATTTCTGGGTTTTGCAAGTGACTTCATTTGAACAAGAGCCCAAACACATATTGTACCAGAGGTTTAAAACAAGGATTATAAGTGACTGCAAATTCACATCTTTAATAGAATACAGTATGAACTTAGAGGACAAAGCTAAGGAATAGATTGACCTCATGGTAAACCATAAATAGGAAGAAGTAAAATTATTAATCACTCTCCTAGCAAAATCAAATTCACTCTACTAAGGCTAGCAACATAAGCCAGTTTATGATGAATTATGGCTTCAGAAACTTACATTAAAAGCAGACAGGTTACTGCAGAAAATTAGAAAGAATGAGTAATATGTTTTCCTTTAAGTTCTGTAAGCATTTTCCCTCACTTAGTTCATTTTCACCTTAAAGGAAATTTCTCTTCATCAACTATCAGGAGAGATTCTCCTCCAGGGGAAGAAAACTTGCACAATTTGCCCATTTCTTACAATTTTGAGAAAATCTTCCATAACCAAGGTGCTGGTTTGGGTTAGACCACCCTGTAGAAGCCTCTGTTTCTTAAGTTACTAGAGAAGAAACTGCAGTTAAGCACAATGTCAGGAGGGTGACCAAACTACTGCTTGGGTGCCCACATTTCTTCAGGGCTTTAGGGGTGAAGGATGCTGACAGGCCATCCATGGAGCAGCCTTTAGGGCACAAATCCATTCCTGGCCCAGGAAGAGAGGAATGCAAAGGTGTTTAAAGCTGTTCCATAGACAGAGGGCATGTGAACACCCTCAGCAGGAGCTGGGAATGACACATGCAGTGCTTGGCACAGGAGCTGCTTCTAATGCAGCCTCCCCCCAACAGAGTTCCTCACACTGAGGAATGATTACCTGGGAGCTCCTCCTTTCATAGAAAGGGTCACAGGCGCCCTGCATCTCCCTAAGAGGCAGAAAGTTAAATCTCCAGCTCTCTGCACAAGTATTTTTTTTGAAGTCTGATCCCAGCCCTGCTGATTGAAAGAGATGCTGCAGTGCAGGCAGCACAGCCAATGCATTGCAGTGCATTTGAAATCCTCTGCAGCAGCAGGGCTCCTCATCTGTGCATCCTGTCCTGCAAATCTGATGCCTTCCCTGGGCTAATCAGAATAAATGAATGCACTGGAGAATGACTGAAGGCATCATACATTGGCATCTCTTTCTTGTCTCTGCAGTAAAAGTTATTCATGTACCAAACAGTTTCACAACTTATGCCTTTATTTCAAGCCCAAGGCTTGTAGCATTCTAGAGAATTCTTAGGGTCGGTCCCTTATATTCCTAATGTAATATTTACAGCACCCTATACCAAACTAAAGGCTATATTTTCTGAGGAAGCCTCAAGTTTCTTTTTCTCTTCTGTCTCCTCCCAGCAAGAGGCACTCAGGGAGAAGCCAAATGGCATGCTAATAATATTTTTGTTAAGCTTTTAAATTCACAAGCATTTGGTATGTCAGTTTACCTAGAGTGGCCATAATTTGGAATAAAAATCAAGTTTTGATTCCATTTTAATAAGAAATTCTGTGTAGTTTCACAAAAAGGCTGGAACAAATTAGAGGCCTCGTCGATGCCAGTTCAGAAGTTTTATATATATAAAAGTAAAATCTATAAAAATTTTAAGTGGATATTCCATTTCCTGGGATTTCTGAAATTCATTTCATCTCAGAACTCTATTGAAAGAGAAGGCACATCTCTCCAGCCTGTTTGCTATGATCACCACAGAAATTCTTGCTTCTGAGAAATTACAATTTGTTTAGCAACATCTGTGCAGGAGTCAGATAAAAAGTTACCAAAATGCTGCAATTTCCAAGATCAGGACCATACCCTCTGTAGGAGGGGATTTCCATCACAGAGGGTGTCTGATCTAAAGTAGTCCCTGTGGCCTTCATTAGGATTAATATCTCCATACAATGAGCCATCAGGGAACCACAGATCTGAGAGGGAATGTCATCCTTTGTGCATGTTCCCACAAAACTAATTTACATCTAGAACACTCTGGGTGTAATTTGTATTTAATGAAAAACACTTCTTTTAAATAGAAGGCAAAATATTATCTACACTTATTTTCAGATACATATAATTATACCAAGCATGATACTGAAATCATGGCTGATGTAATAGTTGGCCCTTTGATAAAAAGGATTCCTTCACATCAGCAACACTGACTACTGACCTTGAAGCCACAGCTCTTCACGCCTGCTGGACAAGTAACAGAAACCAGAAATAATATAAACAGTGCTATTTTTAGCTTAGACTCCCTTAATGATTGATTGGGTGAAATGTGTATATATTGCAAAGTGTACATTAAGTAAATAGTGTCTTTTCCAACCTGGATCCAATGAACCTAGAGTTAAGGATGCTCAGGCCAGCACTGCAGCACGGTACTAAAAGTCTCAGAAATAACTGAGATCAGTGTGGATGCTCTCATTTTTCCTTACCTGCTCAACCTCAGACTTTCCACAGCTGAGAGCCAGACCTTGGCATCCTTAACCAATTTACTCACAGAGCAGTAATGCAAAACCATCTCAAGCTGGTGCCTCCAGGAAGGGTCACTGGATCCTTGGGTTCTTACACCCCCAGAATCCATTTCCCAGAGAGTCTGGGCTCTTCTGCTGAGCCCTCTGCTCCTGCCCTGTTAATGCAGCTCACCTGGCCAGCACCACAGGTGTCCCTTGCTATGCAAAGTGTCAGCAGTCCCCAGTCCCCACCTGGGGCTCCTTTCCCCCACCCCAGAGCTCAGTCAGGAGCTCTCCCTGCAGCTCTCACCTGCACCAGGTGTGTTCCTCAATAGAGCTACCAAGAGAGAGATTCTCTTTTTTCCATTTCCACTGTGACTATCAGTTGAGTTACCAGCTTTAAGCAACTGCAAAATGTGGGGTTTTTACTTTGATTTACAGCAAATCTTTCATCTGATATATTTGTGGCTGTTGGGTCAACTGCCTGTGAGATTTACTGTCAGTCCTCAAACAGACACAGTGATCTGTAAATCTACCACATTAATCCATAGGTGTGTAGGATTTTATCATGGCAGCTCAGCCCCACACAGCCATTCTCTAACACCCTCAGCAGCAAGATGGGGGAGAGACCTGAAAGGGTAAAAGTAGGAAAACTTGAGATAAAGACACTTTAATAGGTAAAACAAGCAATTAATTCATTACTTCCCATGGGCAGGCAGGGGTTCAGCAGGGCTCCTGAGTCCACCTCTAAGAGTGACTCAGGAAGGCAAATGCCATCACTCCAATCCTCCCCCAGCCCACCTTCCTGCTATTTCTCCCACCTTTATATGCTGAGCATGAGGCCATGTGGTCAGGGGTGTCCCTCTGGTCAGCTGTCCTGGCTATTTTCATCTCTGAACCTTTTGTGTCCCCTGCCTCTTCCTTGGAAGTGCACTGTGAGAGGCAGGGAGGCTTTTTCTCTGCTCAGCAGTGAATAAATCATCCCTCTATCATCAACACAAACCCAAAACAGCCCCATACCAAAAGTTAACTCCACGCCAGCCAAAACCAGCACAGCCTTTTGTACTTCTGTCTACCCCCAGCAACATCTAATTAATGTACATAATCAATGCCATTGGAAAAATGGGCTTGCATGTATTTGCAGGTTTTGGGCTGAATTATTACATCATTATTACATCATGTACCAAGTGATAAAACCCCACAGAAGCTCCAGCTGGAGAATGCTCAGCAGCCCGTGCTTTGCAACACACATCTGTGGTTCTGTGCTCTTCTGGCTTTTGCAGCAGGTCCCATGGAAACAGGTTTTTCTCAGGACCTAGCCCTGGAACTTATAAAACCCTTTTCCAGGGGCAAACACATGCCCTGCCACAAATGACTTCCAGCAGCTCCACTTGAGCAGAGCCAGACTCATCCAAACCAGGCTCAACACGGGCACCTGGGCTCTGACCTTAATCTCAGGAAAATAAACACACTCAAAAAGAGCATCCAAAACAGGAGTGATGGTAATAAAGAGGGACCACTATGTGGGAAAGGTAGGGACTTCTCAAATCTCTGCAGATTTACTATAGGATATTGCATAATTAATTTAGCTTCAGCAATGGAGAGAAGCCCTAAAGAGAAGCAAGAGAGCCCTACAACAGGTCAATAAGGAAAAAACAAGCTAAGTAACATTATTTAGGTCTCTCTGACTCAACAAGTTTCTGCAGTAATTGAAGATCAAGGCCATCAGCATTTATTTTCAGAGACAGGGTAGAATTTACACATTAATTACCATGAGATATACTTCATAAAGCATTCAAGCATCCTTGGACAAAGGCAATTCTGGTCCTACAGAAACACTAGTGAAGATCACATTGTGTTTTCTGGGAAATGAGAGGAGGCTATTTATGTAGCCTTTTCAGATCTACTTGAAAAACTCAGTGTCTACTTGCAACCTTTGCTTCCCAAAAGCCTTTGAAAAACAACTCTCATGCCTAGATCTCCTCCCCTTTCATCATGCAGACAGTCCTTACACACAGGTGGTGAAATCATGGGTTTTTATACTCCTGTCAAGACCCTGCATGAGTTATGTGCCACAGGTGAGCACAGATGAATGCAATACTCATTTTGGAGCTGGTTTATGCCAGTCTGATGTATACACCTTCTGCTGTTGCAATGTACCACAAGGATAATCTATTACAAATAAAAGCTAATGAAGATTATATATTCAGCCTGAATCTGTTGTCCACACATTTTGTCTCTGGACAAAAATGACTCACATAAAACGTGGTGCTGCCCACTCACTGCCATAACTCCACAGCAGCATATTCTTTTTATAATGCAATACAGAAAACAAACACTTGCACAGTAAAACTCCAGCTGGGAGGAATAATGAAGCATTTAGCAAACCAGACAAAGACCACACGGCTGCATCTCCCTCAACACAGCAGAGCCTGTTACTGGATATCATAATTAATAAGCTAATGATGGACTCCTAACCATCCAACAAGATTTTAGGAAAGATATAAATGGCTTTTAATTTTCTTTTCAGGGATTAAATCAGTCAAATATCTAAGAACTGTAAATACTTTTGGTGTATGCCAAATTCACTGCAGCCCTGAAGCAGCAGAACTTGTGCACAGCCCCAGTACTGCTTGTACAGGTACTTGGAGGAACATGAGAGCTTACCTAACTTCAGACACCTCACTGATGCTGACTAAAACAGGACACTGGAACTCCTACACGTGGTCATCAGACAGGAATACAAGGTAACTGAAAAAGAAAAAAGAATTAAACCAGGATTTCCTTTCTCTTATAGCAGCACCCCAGTTTCTCCCACCACGGTGCCTGAGGCATGACAAAGATAGGAGAAAACAAAATAGATTAACTGTGGGCAGACCTTCAGGATTTTCTACAGGACTTCTGGAATCCCTTCTCCTTCCCAAGTCCTGTCCTTCACATGCCTGCACTGCTATTTTTGGGCCAGAGGATGAGTTCCTGCAAAGGAATTTGGTGGCAAGCACTGCAAGAACTTGGCTTTTCAGTCCTGTGTGAAGGGGCCCACAGGTTGCAAACACAAAGCCAAGCCATCTTTATAAACTAATGGTGGTTTCTTAATGCTGAGAAGGGACTTTCAGCATTAAAGGGAAAAAAAACCAAGTTCAGCCACTAGCCCACTAGTTAATTTTTCCCTTAGATCTCCTCTCTGACCGCTGCAAAATGCTGGCAGGAAAGAAAGCCACAAGTGTTTGAGAGCTTGGTACTGAAGGAATTAAATAAACCTTCATGGACTGAAAGTAAAAATATACACTCTGTAAAAAGCCATGACAAGCAACTTGCTGGTTTGTGATGAACCTTGAGAGAAGCTGTGATCACCCACTGAAGTGTGAGTGGCAGGAAAGGGAGTCAGGAGAAAAAGGTCTGTTCAAGCTTAAGGGCAATCTTTGCACCAGAACAACAGGCAAATGAACTCACCACAAGTAACTGTGTGCTGGAAAGCAGTTTCTAACAGAAATGAGGTCTGAAAGTGTCTTCAGACATGACAGTGGAGAAAAACTTAACTGCTTTTAAATTCTGAAAGGACTTACATAAAGTAGATGTCTGTGAGACCAGACCTTTGGATTTTGCTTCCATTTTTCTACAACTCTCCGAGGCAGAGCTACACAAATAAATGGTTATTTTAAAAGAAAGTCTTAAAATACAAACCAGAGCATGAGGCAGAATGTGCAGATACATAATTTCAAGAAAAGACAGGCTTCTTCTCCCCACTCTGCCATTGGGCCACCTTCAAAATTCTCTTGAGTAGTTTTCCATCTGTGAAGAAAACAACATTGTGAAGGATCCAATTCAGAGTGGGATTGTGTATCATTAATGTGCTCTGAGAGTGCAAAGCACATAGTCCTATCAGTCTACTCCTAAGTTCTAGTAGATAATGCTCAGTGATAAAGAACACATGAAAAATTACTCTGTTTTCCACTGAGAGACAGTACATAGCAGCTCAGATTTTTACACTTCATTACATTATTATCTATTAATAACCTATGAATACCCTAAAGCATGACAACAAGTCACTGCAAAAACACCAGATGAAATAAAAAATAATCTCAAAAGTCTTGGGCATCCAAAGCCAAATTCTGTAACAGATTTTGATACATTTTCCCAGCCAACTGGTACTCTCCTACTGTAACTTGTCAGGTCTCCCAACTTTGTCTCACTCTGGCCCAGTTATTCCAATAGCAATGTTCTTTGCCACACCTTATTTAAATGCTGTAAATGCTTTCCTTGACCTCACCTTCACCTTCCTGTGAACACACAGGAAATATTAACTGGGACTCTCCTGCTTGCACAGACAGGGAACACTTCTGGCTGGGCACGTTTTTCTTATCCTCACACTGTGGGGAGTTGACCCTGGCTGGACTGCAGGTGCCCACCAAGCCATTCTATCACTCCTCTTCTGGACAGGCAAGAGAAAATTGTGAGGAAAGGCTCAAGGGTTGAGATAAGGTCAGGGAGAGCAATCACCATAATATTGTCATGAGAATAAACTTGGGGGAAAATTAATTTAATTTATTACCAATGTAATCACAGAAGCATAATAAGAAACAAAAACAAATCTTAATTCACCTCCCCCTCACCCCTCCCTTCTTCCTAGGTTCCCAGTTTTCCCTCACTCCTTTCCCTCAGTGGGACAGGGAATGGGGATGTGATCAGCTTGTCACACATTGTGGGACATCGGCTGCTCCTTCCTCTGCACTGGGGACTCCTCACACTCCTCCTGTGGCCCAGCATGGAGTCACTCTGATGGGAGACAGCCTTCCATGAGCTTCTCCAGAGCCCTTCCCACAGGCTAAAGCTCTTCACAAGACTTCATTCACCAAGGGTTGCAAACTTTTGGGCACAGGTCACAAGTCCTGCCAGCAAAGCTGCTCCAGACTGGGCTCCTCTCTGCACAGCCCTGCCAGGACCCTCCCTGCTCCAGACTGGGCTCCTCTCTGTTGTCATCTTATTGTAAAAGTTCCATACCTTCTTGGTGATTTCTCATGGGCAGCTCCTCACAGCCCTGACCCCTTCCTCACAGCACAGCCAACAAACACCAACTCTCTCCTCACCCAGCCACCCCACTCTTTTATAGCACTCATCCTCATTGGGCACAGCTGTGCCCTGTTAAGGGCAGGCCTGTTCCTAACCTTTGGGGATTAGCCCAGCTGCAGCTCCTCAGGGTCAGATTGCCTCCTGCACTATTCTCTTACATTCTATCCCCCCACACCTCTCTGCAAGGCCCTGCCAGGACCCTGCTCCAGAGTGGGCTCCCATGGGCTCAGAGCCCCCCTGGACACATCCCTGCCCCTCCCTAGGCTGGATCCCTGCTGCCAGGACCCCCCTGTGCTGCAGGGCACAGCTGCCTCTCCATGGCAGCACCAGGGGCTGCAGGGGAACCTCAGCTCCGGCACCCTGAGCACCTCCTGCCCCTCCTTCTGCACTGCCCTGCCTGTCTGCAGGGCTGCTCCTCTCACACATTCTCACTCCCCTTGTGCTGCAGTTGTTTTTGTGCAGTGGCTGCTCCTCCTCCCTAATCACTGTCTCTCAGTGCTGCCAGCACTGCTGGGCTCAGCCTTGGCCAGGGCAGGTCCATCCTGGAGCTCTGTTGGATATCTGGGATCATCTCTGGCACCTTCTCACAGAAACCATCCCAAGGAGCTCCCCTAGGTAACCAAAACCTGACCCCACAAACCCAATAAAACACACATCAAGTTTCAGTGCTGTGATGTATTAAATTATCACAATTACTGCTACACTGATGCAGCAATTGCAATAATTGCTGCAGTGGTTCTCCAGGTCAGCAGAAATTGAGTCTGGCTTTTGATGTATGAAGTGTTTGATACTGCAACATCTGCCTGATCAGCATACATTGTTTTTCAACAGGGAGCCCTCACAGAAGAGTTTGTAAACAACATTTATAAAATACAGATGCTCTTGGTTGCAGATGCATTGAAGGAAGCTTAATAGCAGTTTGGATAAGTAGTTGTGAACATCCAAGATGATTTATCACCAGTAAAAAACAACCCATTTTGTAAAACTTATATCCTATTAAAGAAGCATTAAATGAAAAGCAGAGCTAGAGAAATTGTCTTCTCTAGAGTTCTGTGGGGATTCTTTCTTTCTTTCTTTGTCATTATCAGCAACACAAACTTGGACAACAAAATAGCTTTTTTCGATGATGAATTTCGTGTTTATTTTGAAAAGCAGCATGGATGGGTAAATAAATTCTTCAAAAAAAACCTCAAGACTGGAATTCATAGCTATGCAGAGTTAAAAAAAAATGAAGCAGAAGAATATTCTTTTAAGTCAGGATGAATGCATACATTTGTATTCCCTTCTGCACAATTGACTGAACTTCACTTTTAAAATGTCAAGGATAAATATCCTTGAAATGGTTCTATTAAAACTGTGATAACCATAGTAACTGTATGTCGTTTGCTTATACTTTTTTTTCTTTTTTTTTTCCCCTTTTTGGTGCTTATTCTTTGCAACAATGCTGCTAAGAGAGGTAAAGAAAAGTAAGCCCTACCTAATTAATGATTTGAATGTGGGTGTTGATAGCCTTCCTATGTTGTGAAATGTTGTTTGGTAATTTAAAGATCTGGTTTTGGATATGAAACCTGAACAGGCCATTATGAAAATACAGTACCACCTGCTGCACTCATCAGTTTAGAGAGGCTGTTATCTACTGTTTATTACTTCTTTTCCCCAAGTAATTATTTGCATCAGAAGAGGGGAGAGTAAGGTCCCCTCCAGCTCTGGATATTCTATGATTCTATGCTTAAATTAAGTCAAAGATAATTAAGAGATCCGGCTACACAGCCTCCAATTACTATCAATACTAATGGATTTTATACAGCTAAATCCCACAGACATTTGGCAAAAGAAAGAAAAATCTCAGTGCTTAAACACAAAGTGTTGTGGTAATATTGTTAAGTGCTAAGCAGGGAACATAGATTTAGGTCTTTTTCAATATCAAGTACAATCCAAGGGAAAAGTCAGCTTTTCTAGGGAGTGCTGAGGCCAGGACAGAACCATGCTGTCATCATCCCATTGGCAAAATTCAGGGCCTGGACACAACCTCACCCCTAAAAGGGCTCTGAGTTTAACACAGTCTGATAATCCCACCTCTGTATGTCTTTAGTTACAATTATACCTATTCTGATACTTCATTCAGCTCCAAGTTAACTATAAATTCCTAATTGGGATAATCTGGTAAAGCATAACCCCATTTCCCACCTCTCTTCTCATAAGAGAGAGCTCGTGGTGCTCAGTGAACAGGCCAGCTGCAGAAGAAAGTTCAGTGGCCTTCACTTGGTGAAAGTTAAAAAGTTCTTACTGAAAGTTAAAAAGCTCATGATGAATTTGAGATCAAGTTCTAAAGTTGTTCTTACAGAGATATTTCAATACAATGTAATTCACACCTTTCAACTCCTTCACTCTGTGTGGGTAGAAATGAGGCAATAGTTCAGTGGTACTTTTGGATTTGGCACGGGTTTCAGTCCAAGATGTCTCTGCCCTTCAGTGCCTGAAGTTCTAGAAACAGAACTTTCCATGTGTGCAACCATGAGAAAATCATTTGGATTAAATAGAATAAAAAGCACCTTACATAAACAATAGGGGGGGTTGCCCTATATTTGGGGCTAAATTTACTCACATCCTATGCCTTCTGTAAACCTATTTATTGTGAATGCAAATGGGCAATATGGAATCTTTGGCAATGCATTCCTGCTTCATTCACTTGCAGCATTTCCATCCACAGGAAAAACAAATGAATTTAAAAAAAAAACTCTCAGTGAAGAAAATCAGCCTGGATCCAAATGATCTTCCTGAGCCTGTGTCAAGAGGGTGAGCTTATATATTTTTCTACATGTTCTATTTTAAGGCACCATATAGGGATGTTATAGAGAGTTAATGATTTCAAGGAAGGATTAAGGGAATGGTCAGGGAAATTCATAAGCAGCTTTGGTACTGTCAAAAGGAAAAATGGCAATATTATCTGCTCAAGGGCTTTCCTGATTCATGTGACAGATTATCCTTAAAGGCTGAACAATGCTTTGCTGACTACCTTCTGGAGTTTGGAATGTAAAATCTCCCAATTTGCAAGCTTTGGGAAACATAGTCACTTAAATCAACTAAATGCTTTTTTATATATAAATATAAATTCCTTCCATTCTACTGCAGAGCACTTGTAAATGGTGCACCATCCTTCCCACACTTATCTTTTAGTACCACATTCTCCATCCTATCAAAAATAGAGATGTTATGGATATTTTAATCCTTTAA
This sequence comes from Molothrus aeneus, assembly GCF_037042795.1. NCBI lineage: Eukaryota > Metazoa > Chordata > Aves > Passeriformes > Icteridae > Molothrus > Molothrus aeneus. Next base: position 5,294,642 of record NC_089659.1, on the reverse strand, counting down.
ACATTATTCCTGTGGCTAATAATGCACTTCTCTCATTTACTTGTCCTCAGAAAATAAAGAAGAAAGAATGATTCAACATCTCCACTTTTTGACAGTGTTATGTGAACAAATTTTCATTGATTTCTGAGAAAGGACAATATTTTGCAGTAAACTCTCATGAAATCTTATCCACTTAGAAGACAGATTTGGGGTTATGTTATCTGTCGTTAAAAAAAAAAAGCTGCTTTTATTTTCAGTATTGAAGTGGAAAGGTTCTCCCATAAAAATATTTTTTGGTAAATATTTACACATTGGTCTCACCATGTTTCTGATTTTTTTCAGCACATAAATTTTAGATTGTAATGAATCTGAATTTATAGGGAGTTTATTCACATCTTAAAGGCTCTAAATTAAAGAGATTTTATTATGTCACTGGATTAAATATTGCAGTGACTATGAACAATTTCTATTCACTTAAATAAGTGACTTGTTGGCTGTGGGGTTTTTTTTACTGATTTTAATTTCTCTGAGTGTCCCTTGATGTCAGGTGTTCTTTGTTGCACTTCTGGTTTCAAAGGGTAAGTTTCACCATCAAGTTGGTGTTTTTTCAGTTTTGCCATCTTCACTCTTCACATGCAGGTCAGAAAACCTGACTATAATAAATTTCTCAAGCATTTGAATTGAACTCTTCTTTCAATAAAGTTTGTTTAGTGAGGGTTTTTTTTTTTTATGCTTCCTTCCCCTCTGATTTTATTTTACATAATGTATAAAGGCCAATCAATGCTCTGTGAACTTTTCAAGGAATCTTCTACCACTCATGCTCTAATAGCATATTTGCAGGCATAAAAATTAATCAAATTTCCCTGTAATTAATTCAAGCAAAAAAAACCTTCATTTTTTCCTATTACCAAGCTCTCTACCTAAATAAAGGTTCCAGGGTAGACTGGCACTTAAACACTCACCACCTTTAAATAAGTACCTGGCCATTTTTTCCTGAGCTTGACTGCAAGAGAGGCAGGAGGGGCTCCATGTCAGGTGCAAAACAGTAATTTAATTCCATGTGCTTTTTTGAAGAGTTTAAGGGGATGAGCTCCTTATCTGAAGAAAAAAAATGAGCCTTGTTTAGTGGTTGCTGCACTCTGTGTGCCTTTCAGCAGATTCCTGCAGAGGCTGCACAGCAAGAGGCCCTGGATCCTTATTTCATGATGGTTAGCACACAGTGTTGAGAATTTTTATTTAGTTTAATGCTTTACCTAATTTTAAGTTCCTGAATGATCCCAAGAGTCTCTCTTTATGCATACAGATCCTCTGTAGGCAAATCAGCTTTATTCCACCTTCTATTTGTGACTTGGACTGACAATTCTGAGCCTAATCCTCAAAGAAAACTGTCAGAGGCATTACAAATTAACAAGTACATAGTCCTTCCACTTCCAAGCACATCATCCTAAAGGAAGGCTCTTGAATTTTCAAATCAATATGCACCTTTAGTTACCAAAAAGCTCCATTTTCCTAACAATTCTGTAAATATATCAGGCCTTGGTGAGTGCAATTACAAAAATTTTTGTTGTGTACACACATCCATTCAGAGGTGGGAGTTGAAGCCTGGCTCTCTGACAAGGGGAAAGGTTGTGCTAAGGATACATGAAATATCCTCTGTTTAATTGAAAATAGAGAGAATGAAGACCTGGGAAAGCAGAGTTTCCTCCTTATTAAATACAAAGCTCTGTTACCACAGCAATGTTAATTAGTGGAAATAAGAGAGATCCTTTGATGTGAGCATTTTAGCTCAAATTACTTCAGTACGTTCCAAAATCAGCTTTAAGAGATGTTGGGAAAATATAAAGGCAAGTGGGTAAAACAAACTGTGGCTGCAATTTGGTACTTAGTATTTTGATGTATCTGCATCTGGGTAGCTTTTGGCAGCCTATTTTATTTTGCAGACTTTCTGAGTCCATCTTTGTAGGAGTGGGTTCTAATGAGTCAAGCCATTAGCAGCAAATCTCAGGCAGCCACAACAAGGCAGCAGCAGCATTTGTACTCATTGCTCAAACCCTTCTGTACTCATTGCTCAAACCCTTCTGGGTGTTACACTGAGAAGGAACAAAGACAGACAAGGTCAGATCTAAACATAAACCCCTTTGTGAAACGTTATTTGTGCACAGTACGTTCCTCATTAATCTATTTCAAATGCCTACCATATTCACATATTAATGCATCATCTCATGTATGTTGTCCAACCATTTTCTCTTTTTTTTGCTGCTACAAAGCTAAAAAAGTAACAGCAGTGAGAAAAAGGTCAGATTCGTACATAAATTTTATCCCCCCACAGGAAATCAAAATGTATTTTGTTGATACACTATTTATTAATATATCAGTAAACTTTACCAATATTTCATTAACTATTCAGTAGTGACTGAGAAGAGCAGCACAAGGTCTTCCTTTCCCCTCCTGTTCTTCATTTAATCTCACACAGAATGTTTTTGCAGCATAAATCTCACACTTTGGTTGAGCCTTTGTTGCCTTGTTTACATTTTCTAAAAACCTATCTTGAATTCTCCAAAACTGAAAGAATACTTTGATAGAGGAATATTAATTTATTCCATTTCCATGAAAATCCAAAAACTTACCACAGGAAGGGATGAGTAGAAGATTACAGCTGTAAATTCCACATGATTCCACCCACAGATACTCTAAAGGAAAAAGCTTCTCCTGGGTAACACCACCTGTCAAACACCAAGATGTGAACTGCAGGCAACTTTTCCCCTATTACCAAAAGAGTTATTTTCAATTGCTGGTTTCTCCATTTAAATTCTCTACATGTTTTCACTGGCAATTCTTTAATATTTTACACCCCTTTCAAATTCACATCTATAGAGCTCAATGAAAAAAAAAATCCAAACCACATTAAAAAACCCCATATATCCAAATCAAGACTTTGCCTTTGGTTTTCTGTTATAAATTATTTGGTTTCATCCTGCAATATGCTTCAGGATATCAGTAAATATCTAGACATCCATGTTTTGAAAGTATTTTCTCTTCTGGTCTTTTCAATTAATAGGAAAAGTTATGTAGTTACTAACATTTTCTATATTAGGAACGGGAAGTTGCAGACAAGACATTACCAACCAAGGTCTCTGGGTATCCTCCAACGCTCATTTCCACAAATCTCTCGGATGTCCAGGATTCTCCCCCACTTCCAAGATCTTTCCCCCAGTCCAGACCTTCACCTTCCTTCCCCAGCTCCCAGCCCCTGAATGTCCCAACCAGTCCAAAAGAAGAACACAAGTGATCAGCTTCTCACTGCCAGTTTTGTGGTTCACCTCTTGCTTACCCAGAGCTCTCAGGACATGGCATTTTGTTTAGCCCAGGTGTCACCCAGACCTACACGTGGCTTTCACCAGCTGCAGCTTGCAAGTAGCACCTGTTTGAAATGTCAAAAGCTCAGTTTCAGACATTCACCCACATAACACAATTATGTGCCACACAGTTTAAGTTATTTCCACCTACACCAGCCCTGAGGGGAGGTTTCTACCTTGGCTCCTTCTATTCAGACTTTCAGCAGAATGAACTTCAATTAGTCAAAAAAGTGCATTTCAAGTTGTTTGGATTTGTGAGAACTTTGCTTCTAGTTCACAAACTTCAGGCAATATTTCAGAATTTATCCACTTCAGCCATGGTATTTTTGTATTCCTATTCCAGTGCTTGCTCTGGCACAGCCCATTTGGAAGACTCTTTCTAGCCTTGACAATCCCTTTATGGGTAGGTGTTTAAATCAGTGTTTAGAAGAATAAAGCAAACCAATATAATTTATGTCTGCTTTATCTTCACCAGTTGTTTCACTGCTTATTTCTCAAAGAATAGGAAGTGTCCATCCTTCCTTAAGAGCCACACTCTCTTCTAAGAAATCTCAGTGTAAAGGCTCAGCTTACCCTGACTGCACTCACTGAGGATATTAGCTGTTATATCCATTAAATTTCTATTTATTGTATTAAACTTTAGACCCAAGCCATCCCTTCTCTATATAAGTCTGTGGGAAGCATCAGCACTGCCACCCATTCCTAACAAGCCTCTGGGCAAATTCCTCTCAGTCTCTGCTCCTCCAAGGACATTGCAATAACTGCTCAACTTCACATTCTGTAGAGCTGATGAGAAGTCTAATAAATTCTCATTTTCTCCCAAAGACTATTTAGGAAAGCTGAACATTTAGCTAGTGTCTTTTTAATCTCATTTTCATGAGTTGGACTCCTAAGTTAAAAAATCATATCCGATTTTATTTTTTTTTCATCCATTCCAAGTATTGTTTTAACTGAACTTCCACCTTGGAGTACCCAGGATATTGAAACATCAAGCTTCCTCCACTTCAAAATTAAATAATAAAAAAACTGTCCTTCCTGATATTCTGGAACAGGGAGCAGATTGAGCCTGCAAGTCATTCCTCTTTTGATGTCAGCTCAAGCTTCACCTTGAGTTTCCCAGGACCTCTCTCCTGCTGGCTATGTCACCTCCCCACTTTGCTGACAGATTAACACATGCTGCAAAAATCATGCTCCAGGTTTTAACAGTTTCTGCAATTAATCTTGAATGAATTCTCATGGGCTTCCCTTCTTCCTCTTTGCCAGTCTCAGTCACATTTGGGTTTGCTTCTTTTTTTTTATTTTCTCACTTTTCTTTCTCTTCTTTCACTGCATTTCATCTGAGCTGTTTTTCATCCTCCTTCATTTACATTTCTCAGTCTCATTCAGATCTCAAAAACTCTTCGCATGGAGTTCTCACAGATGTCACTTTTATCGAGCTGAAAAGCAGTGAAGGTAGGTGAATTTCCACTTATATTCTCTCTGCAGTGAGGAATTTTGTTTTGAGTAAGTAAAAAATAAGCTGCTGCTATAAATCACTAAACCTAAGTGAATATTGTGACTTTATTGCTATAATGCAAACACCATACACATTAAGCATTTGCCAGAAGAAAAGTTAAGCTGAGAGGAAATTTACTTGGCTTAGCTTCCAGTCTAATAGTCCATTATGGGTAAGTAGTAGGAACTGCCAAAACTCAGAGCCTGCCCATGTATTTTGGAAATATTATGGTTTGGGAGGTGACCAGACAGTAACAGAATATTTATTTTAGCTACAAGAAATCACTCTTGTTAATAAACAGCTACTTTCAGCCTCATAAGAAAGAACCAAAAAGAACTTCCATGTTAAGGCAACATCTCTATCCAAAACCAGACAAGTTTTGCCTACTTGTGTCAACTTAATTCGTAAAAATTAAATTTCCCTAAGAAAAAAAAGTAATTTATGCACAAAGGGAATTTAATTTTTTTTAATTTCATGGGGAAATGGTAAAATAGATGCATAGAGAGAAGGTCTGAAAGGTATGGGCAAGACTTTGAGGCATTGGTAGAAAGGCAGAACAAGAGGTGGAAGGACTGGATTTTGGACAACCTGTGTAATTAGCTGTCTAGAAGGACAGCCTTATCTATAATACTGCATTTTTATTTCTCTGTTATTGATGATAAAACACATTTTTTAACAAGCTTAGGAATAGAACCTTAATATCAGCAAGAATGGGCATAATCAATGGAAGAGTTTCCACAGAGAAGAAGAAAAAGATAAAGGAATTGAGGGTCACCACAACTGCAGATAATGTAAATGAGCAGAAAGGAATCAATAACTACTCCTAATAGGGTAACTTGTAATATTGGACATGTGGTGAGAAAAGAGAAGGGGGCAATACTTCTGTATAAAATGTGGTGTACCCACCTCTGCAAAATTAGACTTGTCATGGCAGAAAGAAACCTGTTAAAAATGTGAGAGAGGAAGTCAGCAATAAGAATATGAGTGAAAAACAATATATTACAAGAGAGAGCAATTAGTGTCTCAGTAAGCAAGCATCAGAGCTGTGGCCAAAGGCAGAGCTGCTGGGGAGCTCAAGGCAGATCAAACCTGGGACGTGGCAGAGATAGCAAAGTCTGCTGGAGAGGGAGAAAGGGTACAGAATGTTCTATGTTTTGTTTTTTATTATTTAACACCCAAACAGGGAGAAATTTCTGAGAGAAAGCTTTGCAACTTTGATTAATACTGTTGTTTAAAGTGAAGCTGTCGGTTGTTTCACAAACCATCTGCAAAACAGTGGAAACATGAACAGAATCCTTAAAGCAGATCTTCCAATATTAGTCACTTTATCTGCCATCTGTTGGGAACTGCAACTGCCAGTTCATTTAGTTTTTTTAAAAGCTGACCCTAAAATAACTCACTGTAAAATTGTAATATTTTTCTCACTTCCTGTAAGGAAAAGGAATCCTAACTTCTTTGAACTAAGATATGAAATGGCTTGTAAAACATCAAGATGGCCTTAATAAGTATGTACTAGCTCATCCAACTGATGTGCCATGAAGCTGGAGGAACCTTTAATATTCCATTAATTTCACTGCAAAAAGCAGTTCCATGAACAGAAATAATTTCCCAGACAATGAAGGAATCTCCATGCTCATTATTTTTTTTATTGAAGTAGACAGAGGCTTGACAAAGAGCTGCACTACTTGCAGCTAGGAGGATAAATTCACTGGACATCCAATATAGCATCACACCAGGTACAAATGTATCTAGTAGCTGAGCTTTCAGTGGATTATATTACAGCAATAACCACATGTCAGAATAAATTAACATGCAACATCAGGATATTCATGTTGCTTGGACAAAAGTAAAAGGACAAAAGGAGTTACTAGGTACATTTTAAATGAAGAAAAGGACAATGGAAAAATAAATAAAATATCAAATTCCATAGGTATGCTTTGTATCTACAAAAGAGTGAAAAATCCTATCTTTTGTGTCTGCTGGAGAAGACATGCAAGGCTGTACTCATGTGCTCAAGCAATATGAATGAAAAAGAAAACAGAATGGTGAGGGAAGAGCTCAACAAGGGGTTTCCACTTCTATTTGCAGTGTACATAACTATTATTTGAGAAAAGTCCAGCCAACAGAAGCACATTTAGAGATTAGAGAAATGAGTGGCATCAGCAGAGTGCCGTGGTGCTGCAGAGGGGCACAGCTGGTAGAGGAATGAGGGCCCTGCTCCATAATAAAACTTTCATTTTATCCTAGAAGTAGGAATTTAAAAGGAATTACACATATTTAAGAAAAAGTTGAGCTTTATGAAAAGGCATTAAAAAATATCTCCATAAACAAGTTGAAGTATTAAATACATATACAGTAAATAAAGTAACTTGCCAATAAAAACATGACTGGGAATCACCGGGAAGCCAAAGAGAAATGCACTTGAATTAAGATAATGTCTCTGGCTGCTAACAGCAAATATTTCAGTTCTGTCTGTGTCAGTATCCAGGGCAGCTCAGATACATTGCCACAACCATCAATTGTCCTTCAGGAACTGCAATGCTCCAGAAAACAGAAAATCCTTCTGTCTGTATAGACCCAGGCTGTCTGGACAGGTATAATTGTGCACAATTGTGCATTTTAGTTATGCACCTTTAGTGACCTGGAGACAAACCAAAAGTTTGGAAAATATGGCAGGCTGTCCATTTTGTGACACTGGTTTTGCAATAAGATGTTTGAGGCAGTTACATGGTACAAAGCTAGTGAGCTCAAGTCTGTGGCCCAGTACTTAAAAACAAGAATAAGTTAATTTTTCACAGACTTAGACTTCCTTTCCATAAAATGATTTCAGTTTTAGAATCACAGAACAATTCTGGCTGGGAGACATCTCAGGAAATCAAGGAGGTCATTCTCCCACTAAAAAAAGCCAAATGGGTTGGCCAAGACTGGATGCCAAGGCTGAGCCTCTCCTTCTCTCCTCAGAGCAAACACAATTAAAGGTTTGTAGGTTGAGATAATGACAGGGAAAGATCCCTCAGCAATCACCACCATGGTAAAACTGGTTTCTTTGGGGAAAATTAGTTTATCACCAATCAAATCAGAGCAGGATAATAAACAAAACCAAATGTTAAAACACCTTCTCTCCATCCCTTCTTTCTTCCCAGGCTAAGAAAGTCAAAGAAAACTTAGAAGCAGCAAGCATTAATGGATGTCCTGGAAACAGCAGCACATTTTCCCCGTGTCTGTGAGCGTGTGGCCCTTGAGGGGTCTCTGCAATAGTCACCACTGCTCCCCTGCATCTGGAGGCTCTCAACAAAGTGCTCCTGCAGCAGCAGTAACACAAGCCCTTCTGCAGCCTGCTCTCCTCCTCCCACTTGGCACACTGATATAATTTTCTTTTCACATTCAAAAGGAAGAAAGCAACTTTGAACACTGTCTCTCTCTCTCTCTCTCTCTCTCTCTCTCCAGCTGTGACGTGGGGATAGAGCTCTTCCCAGCCACCAGAAACTCAAACATAAAGACAGCAGATGTGAAGGAAAATGCAGTTCTTAAAAACAGAAGCCACAGCCCCAGCTGAAACAGAAAGCAAGTCCCCAGCTCCCCAGTGACGTAAGGTGATCTCCCCTGTGTACAAAGATTTTGTGCAAAAATTCAAACAAACAAAAGTACAAATATTTGCCATTTGCTTCCACATTATGGTAACAACAAAGACATTACCCATAATAATACAGAATATCCAGTTTTGCATTTATTAGAGTGTCTGTTTTGTTCCTAGGCTGGATTCTCTACCACTGGGTTATTGCTCTGGTGCCTTGCAGCACAAAAGTTGAAATTGTCCCAGGATGAAAATCTGTCATAAAGCTTCTATTTTTATTATCCTAGACAAATTTGCTTCTCTGTAAACCTATCCAGTCTTGTCAGTACCTATAAGAAGTATGTCAGTATTATTTATAAAACTGATTTAAGTCAAGGATGATTTTGTGATGCCCTCAGGCTGATTACTTTCCACCATGACAATACTCTCTTCCTATAGAGTTGCTTTAACTTTCAGAATTTGCATTTTGCCATTATTCCCTTCCTGGTTTATTATTTTTGATTGTGACAAGACAAATCCTATGCTTCTCCACTCAGTGTCTTCTCCCACTTGAGTTTTATTGTCAAGAATTTCCTTTGTTCCTGTTTCATGCATTATGTTGGTTACCTTTGTGTTTGTTTACCTGCACTAGCTTTGAAAAGAAAAATTACAGTGAAAATCCCTGCACCACTTCTTCTTTTTCTGGTTTTCTTTTCTTTATCTTAGCCTGGCTTATAGTATTCATTTTTGTCTTTTAGGGAGTGTTTGGATTATGTTTCAGTGGAAATGCTTTTCATGGGAAGTGTCTCCCTTTGAAAATGAATCAGCATGTACAAATTCATATGTTTTTACTCTTTAGGAACAGATGTTAAGGGAATGTAGGTTAAGCTTCAGATCCAAACTAGTCTCTGCAGGACTATAATTTGCTGAGATAAACAGAAAGAAGGAAAGGCAAACCAACAGGGGCATCCCAGATTTAACATCCCTTCTGTTCTGGCTGAGATACATTTGACTCTGTCACTTGCAGATACGCTTTGCTGCCACAGTAATCAAAACCAACACAGAAATCTCTCTTAATCACTACAACATTGTCAGTCTTTTCTAAAGCTATAAGCATGCAGTTCACCAGAGACTGAAATTTGTAAATATTCCAGACAAATGTGCATTGTCCAATATTGTAATCTGTCTTCTATGAAATATGTTTATAAAAGTACATGTTTATAAGAACATTTGAGGAACTCATAAATGTCACACAAAGACAAAAATGATGAAAATCTTGTATAAATGTTTCATGAAGACTAACAAAACCTTTAGTTACAAAGAGAATGCTAACAATTTTTTCATTGTCTTTGAAAATGGCCCCAAAAATAATGAATTTGTTCTTACCTGCAGTCACTACTCAGGTGAGTACTGCTTGGTACCTCCAGCAGATTTCTGGAGTATTTTGGACTGAGGCCACCAGCCAGCCTTGAAAAGCTCTCTCATTCACTTGCATTTGTTTTTAGACCAATAAGTTATGATTAGCTTTTCATCATCATAATTAATGTAGTATGGATTAATTAGTTGATTTAGGCACCTGAGAGGCAATGTTTCATTTGACTGTGGCAGGATATGCACAGAAAATCTCACCTCCAGAGACTTTTTGTATTTAATACTCATCTTGGTTTCTGTAAATTTTTTCAACATCTCTTTCAAGCAAATCTTACAGGAAAAAGTCATTTCAGTAGAGAGAAGAAAGAGCATGAGCCTCCTTCACTGCAAAAGCAACCTGAAGAGAAATATGCAGAAAAGGAGGGCACCATCCTGTGCATTCTGCACCAGCTTCCAGCAAGATTTGGCAACCCCAAAGCACAGTTTGGTATGAGGACAGAAACTGCAGCCTCTCCTGCCAACTCATTCCCGTGCTCGACTTCCCTCACAATAAAAGAATTATTTTCTCAGATTCACAAAGAATTTAATGTGTTTCAGTCTGTGCCCATTGCCCCTTGTCCTGTCAGGGGGCACCTCTGAGAGGCACCTGAGCCCTTCTTCCCTACAGCCCCCATGAAATAAATATCAACATTGATAAGATCCACACTGAGACTTCTCCAGGCCAAACAACCCCAGGTCTCAGCCCTATGCTGAGATGCTCTATGGCCAAAACTATCTACAATTAATAAAATTAAAATGAATCATCAGTCTAGTCGAGCCTACTTTTAAGTACATGTGAAATAAGGCAGCAGGACTCCCTAAATACAAACTGCTTTCAGAGAGCAGGGTGTTCCCAAAGAGAAAGCAAACTACCCAAAAAATGCCATTATCCCAAAGAAAATACAAATCACAATGATAAATAACCAAATCTATTTCAAAGAAATTCTGCTTCTAAGATTACTTTGTGATTGTTTCCCTCAGATTCAAAAGAAATATGTTTTCCTTTGGAATGCCCTCCAGAAAGGAATGAGATTTTAGGAAGCACCAGCATACAGTCTCACTCCAAACCTCACATCCAGAGAGGACAGGAGGTTCCACAGCAGAACTGGGAAAATTTGCTTCACAGATGTACACTGGATCCAAACTAAGTTAATGCAGATGAAGCCAGTGTTTATGAGGATTTTTTCTAACATGCAAAGTGGCACCGTGTGGTACAGACCTTCCTACTCTTTACTTACTGTATTATCCTTGCTCAAAAGAAGAAATTTCAAAGCAAAAGAGTGCATCCTTTGTGTATCTCCAGAATTAGGTGTAAAAAGGGGTTTCTCTAGCACTGACAGAAGAGCTTTATACATAAAAGAACATGGTAGCTTGCCTAAATAATTTATCACCCATTACCAAATACAAATGTTTCCATTTAACATGACTGCTTTTTTGGGGTTTTTTTAAGAAATAATACAAAAGTAATGCCATTCTGAAAATACAATTGCATCGTGACAGAAATTTGTATAGTACTGTATTCAATCTCAGGCATATGCTACCAAGTAATTCCTTTGTAAATTTATGGCAATTGTTCCTTTGCAACTTCTTTAACATTTAGAGTTTTTCCTTGACACGTGCAAAATAAATGCACTTTCTAAAAATGTACTTTCTGCACAGCATAAACAGCCATGGAATTACTTTGCAAAAAGACTGCAATTATCATTTAATCATGCTTAATTATATGGGTAACGTACCTCGAGCAAGTGTTAGAGAAACTGAGAAGCAGATACTTGGTTACAGTTACAAAAGTGGGATTTAATCTAAGAGGATATTGTCTGTCAGGTAGCCCTGCACTGCCATCACACCCAGAGGCATCTGACTGATTTTACTAATCCTGCCTTTTTCCTCCAGACACTTCTAGCTGGGACAAGGCCTGTGGTTTACAGATCTACAAGAAAACAAAACTATGGAAGCTGTGTCATAAAAATGCAATTTGTATCTTCTGTTTCAAGAGTTCCAGTGTTGCTTATCTACATACAGGCTTTCTTTTTTTGGTTGGATTTTTCTTTTTTGGTTGTTTATTTTTTTTTAATTATGCACTAAATGAAAGAAAATCTTCATAAAAGCGTGCCCATGACTCCCTTAGGACCTAACACTACCTTTTTATGATATCATCAGCTCCAAGCCTGCTGTATAACACACAGAAGGGCTGATGATAGATCTGTTCTCTCCTGTGAGGGTTTTACAAACCAGATCTGTGCTGGTTTTTTGGAATATCTTCTCCACACTCAGCTTTCTTCCCTAGGGGCAGGGATCTGGCAATCTGAGAACCAAGACCTGCATTTCACAGCAGTCAGGGTATGAACAGAGCTGATTTATGTCAGGCCAGGGCTCTGGGCAGGCCTGGCTGTGTTAAACAGGAGAGCAGATTCATTTTCAGAAGCTTGCTGAAAACAGTCTGCAGTGATTTATAGGGGCCTTACCAATCACTAAATCACTTCTTTGATTTTGTAGAATAAACATTAGTACATTTTCCTTTTATTTGCTTTTTTTCTTCTCATCTATAACATGCTAGCTAAGCCCTAGGGCTAAAACACTATCAATATTTGTAAAACATTTGCTACAGAAAAAGCAATTCCTGCACTTGTTACCTAAGAAATCATCTGAATGTCTTGATGATATAAATGAGCTGCATCCTGTAGGTAATATGAGGTGGACAGTCTTCTGTTTTAATGTGGGCAAACAATGACTTATGTAAAGATCTTGGGCCTACTTAATACTGCCCATTTCAGATGTAAGCTGAAGAACAAATGCAAAAAAATTACTCTAAATACTTCTATTTTTAAAAAAAATCACCACATATTGCTGAAAAGATCATAAATAACAGCTCTTAAGCTGTTATTTATTCAGCTGTACACTAATAAGAGCCACTTTAAGTTTGCTCCTCATGAAGCCTGAGGAAAGGTGACCAGTGGCCAAGGTTTCCTTTAATTTTTTTGCACAGTCCTCTGGACTAGATTTTATCTGTCCACCCAAAGGCAGCCCTGCCTACAAAAGGGGTCAAGGATTCCCTCAGCAGGGCATTAGGCACAGCTCCAGTCCCTGTGTTTGCCAGCTACAACATTAAGTGAAAGAGAGAAAGTGAGATAAAACAGCAGGTGTCAAGGAAAAATTGCTTTCTAGGTCTAAGAATAGACAAGTTGATGGTTCCACTGAAGTAAATCAAAGTTTTTCAGTAACCTCAGCACAAGTTCTGTTATTTAAATCTTGTTCAGCCCAGGACACCAGCCCCTTTGGCCTCAATATCACCAAAATAAGTGGCAGAGTAATGCAAAACTAATCACATGAGAAGATCAAGAACACATTTTTAATTAAATGCTGTTTAGTGTCCTATGGTTCAAGAAATAGGTTTTTCTTTTAATGATTTATTTAAAGTCTGTTTGATACTGTGCTTCATCTGCTTTTGTTTCCTTTTTTTGATCTTAGGCTATTATTTACCTTACAAACATTTCATGCCTGTCTAGCATTCTCCAGAGCTGTGAATCACACTGCTTTATCTTCCTCAGAGGCACTCGTTCCTTCTTTTTTATTGATGTTCTACCTCCTCAGGGCACCTGATCTTTGTCCCTTTACTGATGCCTCATTGCGTGCCTTTTCCTCCATAGCCAAACAGGTTTCTTGAAGATGGTGCAACACAAAGTCAAAGCAAAACATCTGAAGAACATGGGGACAGACACAGGGCAAAGCTAAAAGGATGCTGGCCCTGCTGAGACTGAGTGGCCTGGCAGCCTGATTAGTGTGTCAAGGGGAAACAATGAAAAGTAAAGGAGAATCACGTGTTAGGATTGAGTAAAAATGTATAGGAAGAAGAAAGTAAACCCCTGGAATAGTGAAAGCTGAAGCAGAACCAAATATATTTAAAGGAGTATAGTAGAAGAAATGTATTGTACTTGAATATCTGTATAGAGGCTTTGCCCCAGAGGTCCCGGTTGTCCTTGATGGGCTGCAGCTGCCATGTCCTTAATTGGGCTGCAGCTGTGACCAATGGAGATAACTGGGATAAAAGGGGCTGGGTTGGCCAGTCAGGGAGAGCCTTGGGGGAGCCCTGACCTGAGAGATAACAGCATGCAGAAGAAGGAGTCAGTGAGGATCTGCAGCTATGAGAACACACTGAGGAGGTATGGGACTTTAGAAATCTGATAACAACAGTATGGGACTCCAGAAATAGAACAACAACAAAGGAGATATTACTAAATGCCTGATGCTTACATGCCAAAAAACATTGTTTAACATTTCTAATGGACCAAATTCTGTTTAGCTGAGGCTACTGAGTTATTTAATTTATAGCAATGCATTAAAATCCATCTACTTGAGTGAAGAGACACCAGTCCTTTGGCAGGAGAAGACCTTTTCATTGATAGCAGTTATTGTTCCACACTTTGGGGCATCACCATACCCCAGCCTGCTGCCACCTCTCTCCTGCATGACTTTGTTAAGTCTGAGCTTTAATTGTCAAGGATTCTCTTGTGGGAGTGTGGCAGCCAGGCCAAGCTGAGGGCACTGTGGTGCACTGTGAGCCACCAGGAGGGTGGCAGCAGCCTGCACTTGTCCCCTGGCCAGAGGGACTCTGGGAGGTGACCTTTGAGGGAAGCAGCCCCATGGCAAAACTTCACATTTCCACTGCAGAGCTGGAAGACTGGCTATTCTACTCTAGAGAGACAAATTCTGTCTGTAACAAATCATTATGGAACCAGAATCAGACCAAATTTATTGTTGAAAAGAAATGATACTCAGGAGAAACTATTTTCTCTGTAACTTTTTTTGGGAAGTGGTTGTATTTGGTTTTGTGTTTGGTTTTGTTGGAGTTTTTGGGGGGTTTTTTGGGTTTTTTTACCATTAAATATCCAGATTTTATGAACACTGAGAGAAATATTTCATAAATATTGTCTGCTTGTCCCATGCAAACAGCTATCACCACAAAAATAATAAATTTAAACATATTTTGTCATGTTTTAAAAGGCGTGAAAACATTTGCCTAGATTCTCAGTTTAACTAATCTTGGCAATTCTCCTAATAAAATGGCATTTTGGTTGTCTATAAATTTAGTATGTATCATATGAAATGCTATTTTTTTTTAAATCGCATGCATTAATAAATAGCATGGAGTAAATACAAATGACTGTAACACTATGTACTCAAAAATTGAACATGTTCTTTTCACAAACTTAAGAATATAAAGGACTTTGAAATGGCAGGTCAGTTTGCAGATCTCATTAGCAGCTCTGAATTTTAACTTCTGTTTTATAACAGCTGCTGTACATTGTGGCTGATGGTTCTTTCACAAAAATAACCTATCATTTTTACTTAATATAGTATAATTAGGGATCAAAATCAGACCTATCACAGTTCCCTGAGATGATAACTGACAGATTAACCCTGCATAAATTAGTTCAGTGTCATTTCATGTCACCCATTGCAAGGTATACACAGAGACTTGAACTGGCAGGTTGTTGAAAACAGACCTTTTTTCCCTGAATCAAATTTTACTTACAAATGTAAATGTAAAAAAATGTTATATGGTCACAGTCCTGGGAAAAAAATTCCTGTAATTGGTAAATAGGCATGCTTGGAAAAAGTCATGGGGTATTACATTTCTCACACAAGGGACTAGAAGTAGATTAAGGATTATATTATTAGTGTTTTACTGATAGTGGGAAACCAGTTAACATAATTAGTTATATTTGAATATTGAATATTCACCAACTGGTCTTATTTTTCCACAACTGACTGAAAACTGGCAAAAAAACCCTAAATGACTTTTTAAATTCTAGATAATGCATGAATACATTTGACTGTCTTCATCTGGAATAACATTTAATGAAGGCAAGACAACAGAAATTGCATTACTGACAGGCCCACCTTGAACTTCAGGTAGCCAGTCCAATGCTGGCCACACCGGGAGACCCCTGGATCTCCCCTCTAAAACCTGTGGGCAGATTGGAGACTGGACTGAGGTCTAAGTGTGTCAGAAGAGCAGCAGTGAGATGAACAGACAGCATTCACCAACTCTAGAGACATGGAGAAGTTAAAAACTACCAGCTCAGGCTCATTCTGTAATACTTTGTTACACGCAGTATGAATTCAGTGTTACATCTCCTTCCCACCCTCTCCACCTGACCTCTGTCCGTGCATCTTGGTTTCAGCCCACTTGAGTCCTGATCACCTATTCTGGAAAATGCTCCTGAAATTAGGGGATTTCTGAAAGGATACACTGATTTTGTTGGAATAAATGATCTTAGGATGGTTAGAAGGCCTTAAGACAAAGAATGAGATTCATCTGACCCCACTGACAGCTCTAGAAGCTGTGTGCTCTGGCTCCCTGTCAGACCAGGTTTGTTTTTGGTTGGATTTGAAAATGTACAAGCTTTGGAAGCAGTGGCTGGATGAAGAGCCCCAGAATATGGAGCTGATCACATCACGTTTCTGTATGGATGTAAGAAATCCCAAACCAAGACTCCCAGAAGTTTCCAGATCTTCAGCAGAATCTAAATCATTGTGATCCCTGAATTATAGCCAGGGTCTGAGAGTTTTCAAGGTAAACAGCTGTAAAGCCAGGGTTTGTTAGAGAGCCCTCCTGTCCTTAGCTGGGAGGCATCATGCCCAGCAGGACTGAGTAAGTCCATCAGCTGCAGAAGTCAGGACTCTCAGTTGTGAGACAGAAAACAACCTGGCAAGCTTTTTAATCTTCATTTAACTTTGGGTTTGGAAGTTCACCAGAATAAAAGCACTTGGAGGAGGAAAAAGGAAAAAAAAGATCAATCAATTCTGGCACTTCTCTGCAGCAATTTCCACAGGTGACACCTGCAGATCAGCCTATTTCCACGTGCAAGGTCACAGCTTCCAGACATGAGGCAGAAGAGAAACAAGGACCCCAGGCAGTGAGTCAGAGCTCTTAAATCATGTCACTAACATCTCACTAAGTCTTTTCACTTTCTTTTCCCACCCTCCCCACCTCTGCCAAGGTTTTGAAAGACACTTCTTCAGGGATTACCAATGTGATGAGATCTCATTCAAATGGACATTGCAGGTTTTCAGAGAGATATTAAACATTCTCATAATGCTAATAATAACAAATAACAGGCCAATAATGATGGTTTTTTGACCTTTGATGCAATAGAAGTCAAAACCTGTTAGGGCACAATGTACATTTATTAGTAAATGAAACTGGATGGCTTTAAAAGGGAAGCATCAATAAAACTGAGGGAAAAATGTCATGGCATAAGCCTCATGACAGTGCCATGGTAACACTTCTTGCTGCTCTGCAGCTGAGTGCTAAGATTAATTTGCAAGGGAAATAGCTTTCATATCCAGACCATTCAATCAAATATTAAGTTATATGGTCATTATAGGCAACAGGGGAATATAAATAATGGGAAATGCTTATTGTGCCTCTTCTGGTATCCTCAGTTATTAAGCTACTGCTTCAGCAGCAGCAATAAGCAATATGTATGTTTTGATTCCTGGGTAACTTGTTGGCAATTAGGTTTCACAGTAGTGTTTGTGTATTATTCTGATCAAATGCTGCATTATCTTCCACGCTTCTTGGTGGTATTTATGTGTTAAGCTTCTTTTTATTAAGTTTCTTGCTGAAGTATGATGTATTAAGTAAAGGCTCCCCATAGTAAATTATGTCAGATTCTTGGTATTATCACTGCATTACCCTGCTCTGAATGATCTTATGTGCCTCATTAGCATAACATGAATTGCAATAGTGAGTTTAATCTCCAGTCCTACACTTCTTTATGCACATCTTTTTCTCCCTATAACTTTTCATTACCACAGGCTGGGAGTTTAGGCTGATAACCAAACAGGAATGGGGAAAAATTCGTGTTCTGGGATGAATGAATGCAGCAGCCTAAGGGAACAGGGAGCAGCATCTGAGTGTTCTCTCAATGATGTCAGCAAATAGGGGAATGGAATGAAATTTCAAGGCATACATGTATCATATTTACTGACCCTGCATACCTAATGACAGGAGAAATGAGCCAACATTTTGCCACAGCGCCCTAAAAGAAAGGAGTGCAAAAACCCAAATTCTCCCTATGGGTTTTGTGCACCTCAGTAAGTCCTTGGAGTCAGGAAGATCCTTCTTCTGTGCCTCATGTGAGGGAAACAGGCATTTAGGGGAAGCTATTCTAGATCCCATGCACAAATCATTGGAAGAGAGCCTTTCTCCCTGTGTTGCCCTCTACTAACACTTTTTAAAGATATTTTTTCCTATTCATTTCTTGATATGGTTATATTATCAAATTAATTGAGGCCCTGGGCACCTATGCACAAAGGTTTTCAAAAACTAAAAATTCTAATTTTCTTTTCCTAGGGACAGAAAAAAGTACATTGAAAGAGAATTTGTATAAATATATTCAGTTTTATATTGCTCTGCTTCAAGGAAAAATTTATTTTATGTTTCAGAGTCTCAAATGAATGGCTCAGCCCAAATTTGGAGGACTGAGCAGATAGGTTAAATAAATAATGACTTAATTATGGACAACTTTCATCTCCAACCCTAAGCCCTAAGATCTCACAGACTTTTACACCCACACTTCATGAAGAGCAGCTCTAGAAAGTACTTTGGGAGATCACACATCTACCTGAACGAGAGGAGACAGGCTGCCATGTGCAACAAAAAAAAAGGCAAAAGCAAAAAAAACTAGACTGTTTTTATTCTAAACATGAATATATTCTAAACATGAATATATGAACATGTTTAATATTAGTTACTTCATATAGCCATGTTTTGAAAATAAATTATACTGAATATATGCCATTTTGTTAGACACTTGAGTGATTAGAACTGAAGATTTCTCCATGGCTGAGCCTGAAGCACAGAGCACAGGAGAATATTGAGAGTTCACCTGCCAGCTCTGTAACAGCATTGTGTTCTTGAATGCACATATTTCAGAAATGTTTGAATGTTAAATACAAAGATATTAGTATTTTGTTTCTAATCTTGTGAAGGGTTAGTCTAAATAAGTGAAAAAATTCTGAGTGTTTGATTTAAGGTATGATTTCCTTGAAATTCATATATCAATCTTTAAATCAGAGTCTTCTGCATAAAGTGACTACAACTGGTATTTCACCAGAAAAGTGCCACTTCTGGTACTTTTTTATCATGTTATTGTGATTGCTGTAGTCACAGCATTTGACTGTTGGTCTCTTTAGGGTGATAATGTTTGTGGCTATAAATGTTTTTATTTATCTAAACACTAGGACTGGAAAGGGAGCTGAGCCAGCACAGAATCTTCTCTTACAGCCCCTCTGGGCACCAGTCTCTGCCTTCTGGCTGTCAGGCAACCTCTCTGAAAAAACTCCATAGATTTGTGTATTTAAATGCTAGGCTTTCTGGAGGAGCATATTCCAGAGAGTTTCAGATTCAACAGAATAAAATTTAAACAGGGACCTGTCCTCCCTTACCCTTTCTAACAAAAACAGGTTATTATTTGAGTTATACCACAAACCTGAAAGGTATAACCTGCTTCTACTGCAGATTTATTCATGTTTATCTATAGGTGTTTGCAGTTACCTACAATTACATTTCAGCAAGACCTCATATTCCACTTCAAAATTTACAGCTTTCTTGTCCTTTTAAAACAATCTCAAACATTGCTTTGGAAAATTGGAGTTTGCTCTTCTTCGCACTCTACAGAGGTTCTGTTATTGTTTTATTAACACTTAGTGTCTCATCCATCTTCCAATCACATGACAAGAAATCAGCATTTTGGATGCAGCCCTGTCACAGCCAGAGGGATCTGTTCCAGACCTGCTTCTGTCTTGTGTTTACAC
This sequence comes from Molothrus aeneus, assembly GCF_037042795.1. Taxonomy (NCBI): domain Eukaryota; kingdom Metazoa; phylum Chordata; class Aves; order Passeriformes; family Icteridae; genus Molothrus; species Molothrus aeneus. The sequence continues at coordinate 5,275,024 of NC_089659.1, read as the reverse complement.
CATCAGTGCCATTCATGTTTGGATTGGTATCACACCAAATTCAGGCTTCTGTCAGGAGCATGAGAAAAACCCCCAAAATTTAAATGTATTTTGTTAGAACAACAACCATTTTCAACAGAGCTGTGTTTAATTCAACACCTCAGAATCCATGGGTTAATTCTGATTTATGTAAAAAAAAAACCCTGATATTAAATCATTTGCTCATCAGCTGTACATTACAGAAAGTCAGAAGGGAGAAAAATCACTGGAAAGGAGAAGAAAGTTTTCAGGGAAGTGGCAGAAACATTTATCAAGTCAGTGACACACAAACCCCTTGTTGGGTGACTTTGCAGCAGCAGTTGGACACTGTGCTAAGCAGACATTGCCTGGAATTCACCCACTGTGGGAACTTGTAAAGCATGATTGAAAAAGATCACTTGGAATGTCTGAATGGATTTGGAAAAACCTAAGCAGTATATCAGCTCAGTCTGAAGCAGAAATACAGAAGCAAAAACCCATGAAAATATCATAGGAGATGGAAGGGAAGAGAAACAGAAATGTGTGTGCAATTTCACTGATTGCTTCCCCTGGGAATAAAGAGGTTCAGATAAGAGTCTACATGAGCAAAGGCAGATAAGCTGTTTGTCAGGACAGTGGGAGGCAGATACTGATGCAGGAAAGAGGAAAATCTATCATCATTCAGGAGCACTCAGCACCTCTTCATTTCTACATGTTAATACTTCTGCCACTGGCTTTTGTTCCTGTGAATTATTATTATTCATGACCCAAGACATCTCTCATATTTCATTTAAAACAAAAAAGATGGCATCTTCATATATACAAGTACTTTTGTGCAGGACTTGTCTTAGTCCCGGATAAAGTCTTTGATGCATCTGTTGGCTTTCTTTCAATAATATTAGCAATTAAAGTCAAGAAAAATACATCTTTTTGCCACTTATACTTAGCATTACACTGTATATCCTGCAATATTAAAAAACATTCTCTTCTCTGATTAATTAATTCAAAATTCTATTATTAAGCTGCCTCATTCCCAACAAACTTTACACTCTTTTTCTTAAACAGCTGTAGCAGTGCTATTAAGATGTCTAGAGCCAGAAAAAAGTCATAAACAAAAACATTTATGCTACAAACAATTCATGAGCAACACTAATGCACTGCTACAAGAAAATCTACAGCAGTGTCACTCCAGGGAGCAGTAGATCTCCAGTGGAACCACAGAGGTAGAGAGGTTACAAACAAGACACAGGAAAGAAACTGGAACACCTGGAACTTCATGTCAGTCAGCCATAACTTAAGTCAGGCTTAAATAAACGACCACAGTTAAGGCTTGACAGCTGTTGTGCAGCATCCAGGAGAGAGATGCGCTCATCTCCTGTTTGCTCCTCAGCTCAGACATGCAGCCAGGTCCATTCCTACTTGGATCAGCCCCAGCTGGGTTTTGCCATGTGTCTGAAACAATACAAATTCCTGCTGTGGTATCACCCATGTCTTACTCTTGCTCTGATCAGCCATAACCAAAAGAAATCAACCCAACCTACGGTTTTTGTTGACAGCAGGTTAAAAGCAGATGCAAATACTTCACTCTTCTGGTCTCAAAAAGTTACTCCACTGTCTGAGAAAATGCTAAATAGAATGATAAACCCATCATTAAAGGAAAGAGAAAGTTATAGGCTAATAAATTTAATTCTTTTTCATTTAAATAGAAAAATTGGCAGATTGAAAAATGCTTCTGCCAATTTGGGTCAACAGAACATTTGCTTTACAAATTATCCTTTTGATAGCAAACATAAACGAGATGAGAGACTATAAATTGAGAGGATCAAATGTCATTAAGTTGTGCACTCAACACAACAGCATCAGGAAAAGCAGCATGTATAGGTGCCATCATTCCAACACATAAATCACTCAAATTAAACAATGATGTGGTAACAGTTTCCCCCTTTTGGCACCTGCTCATTGTATGTACATTTATCTCGAAGCATGAACTGCTCTGCACCATTAGATACCTCCTTTATGCATCCAAAATCCCCAAGTCTGGTAAAACCAAACCCATTACATTAAAGAAAAAGCATCTTAAAGATCAAAAGCAGTGTTTGGGGCAGGGATGTGGAGGACATTAGGATACACAACAAGGGTGATTATCTTCAGCCTTCATTAAATGTGCTGAATAGCCTCCAAATATTAATTGGCATATTGTGATAAATGCTTCCATTGTTTGTTACTGCAGCAATTATTTCAAATGTCAGTTCCTCCTGTGCTACTGCAAACAGGCTGAAATAATAAAGGAACAGGTCTTAAAAATGTAAATTTTCTTGAAAATTGTTACAGGCAAGAGCATTCATTCATTGCCAGAATGCTTTGACTGCATTTTTATTATTATTATTATTATTACATCTTGCTGCTATTACACCTGTAATCCCATGTGCTACTGATGACAGTGTCTGACAAGTTTATTGCTTATTTTAATCTTAATATGACTGATATCAAGTTTATGTATATTAAAAGTTCTTCTGTATTTATTAACTTCTCCATTTGGTCAAGCTCAGTCAGTACCTCATTTTATCTAAAAATAGAATAAATAGAATACATCAAATAATTTATTTTTCTCAAAGCTACATCAGAGCAGTAAAGTCTACTGGTAATTCTGCAGGTCAAAAAAAGGTACTTTAGCCTTTCATAGGAATTTTTTGTTCACTTTACAGCCCTGAGCAAGTTGCTTAATGTCTCTGTCCATCTCTGCACTCATCTTGTATAGGGGCATGATAACAACTTTACACTGAGTTACACTCAGCACTCTAAGAGGGCACAGATGGAAGTCATCATTTAATGCAAATCCTCGTTGTCGTTTTTCCATAAAATCTACAAAACAAAGTGTGTTATGATATTAGGAATGCTCTAGAGAACTGAAACTGCCAGTCAAACCACCTCTGAAAGCTGAGTTCCTTCATCCAGTCCACAGCCCCACCCCAATCCTATTTTTGGGAAGTTCCCTGATCACTTTAACCCACTGTGCAAAATAGTTAATTCCAGCACAATGGCCAGAGGGTATTTTTTAATAAAAGGTAAGACACCTGTAGGTTCTCAAAGGGCAGATCAGCCACTTGTGATCTGAGCCATTGTTTGAGGAGGGGTTGATGGATTTGGATGGACCATGCAACATGAATTACTAATAGGTGTTAATTTATAGTGCACAAACTGCTCAGGTACCACAGCCATTCAACTCCTAATTCTGTTCCAGCACAAATATTAATCAAGACATCTCAAGTGGAACTTGATGTAAAAAACGAAATGGTCTCATGTGTCTTTTCAACTATGAAGTCAGTATTAACAACCACTTCTGTGATTATATCATTGATTGGAGTTTAAAGCCTTTTATTCTTTTATTTACAGTTTTGTCTCACATGTGAAACCTTTGCAAATACAATCAACAAAGCAACCAAAACTGGATTCTCAGTGTTGTTATCCTAAATATCCTTGGTGGTTCAGTATGGCCCACAATAAAAACAAAAGAAACCAGCTATAAACCTGCCCTGGCATAGTGATTCAGAGCAGACTCATCTCCAGCAACTGCAGAGCCAAAAAAGGAACCAAATTTTAAGTATTTAACAACTCATTATTTTTGTCTTAAATCAGTAGAATTCAGTGTAGTACCACAGACTCAAGATATGTACATTTCTCTTTTTACACAAAAGGCACAGAATAATCTCAAAGTACACATTTGAGGAATATGTAAAATTAAGGCAACCTGTAAAAATGCACACAACCTGTCTCATCATGCCTTACTGATGAGAAACAGGACAGGAGGCACAGACCTCTCAAACTGACATGAAATTTGCACAAACTCTAAACAGCAGGGCCAAGTTAAATCAATGAATTCTAAAATTCTTCCTGTTGCAACACATCTTTGTCTTATACCACAGGTGAGTATGTTCAGAGACACAGGAGCATAATAAAGGTAAACTACAAAATCTTAATACTCCACCACTGCATTAAGAATTCCTGCTAGAAATGTACAGGATCCGATTCTGAATTACCATCAATAATTCAGTGGAGCAGATGTGCCATTCTCCAGAGGCCACTGCACCAATCTTATCTTGCAGTGATATTTACAGACACCAGCTCACTTCAGGCAGTGCAATCTCCTCTCTGCCAGCTGTGACAGCAGCAAGGCCTCAAGTTTATGGTTCCATGGCATGCAAGAAGGAATTTGAGATTTGTGCAGTTTCCGTGTGAATGGAAAGTGTGGGTTAAGTCAGTCCAATAAAATGAGAATCATCCTGTCTGAGCAAAAAAAATTTAGAAACCCTGCCTTTTAAACCTCCATTTTATTAACCTTTATCAGCTGCTGTGAAACCAGCACATGACGAGATTTTTGAACTTTGCTGTCAGTAGCTAAAGGGTAATGCTTGTAGTGATTGCTGTTTTGCAAAATTATAATTCTCATATCCCAAAGGTCTCCTAATGGATTTATTCTCCAACGATTACCAAGTGGCACTGGAGACAATGAGCATCATTTGGTGGCTGCATCTCAGGACAGTGTGGAGAGTCTGGCTGCAATTCCTGACTTCCAGCCCTGCCTTCAGCCCCTAAACCAGGGCAGCACAGAGCTGCAGGTGAGAGGGTTCCATTCTGAGCTGTGCCCCAGAGCACAGCTGGGACTGTGTGGTGACAACAGTCCTCTGAACAGGGAATAATTAGCATTGACTCCATGATTGCAGAAAGCTGATCCATTGCTTTATTATTACTACACTATACTATGCTATTAAAAAACCCATTGCCCTTGCCAGACAGTCTGATACAGCTTTGACCTAATTGGTCAATCAATCAAAACACCATCACCAGTGGCCAATTAAGAAACCACCCTTTGGTAAACAATCTCCAGAACATATTCCACATGTGCACAACAACAGGTGTAACAAATGGAGATAAGAATTGTTTCTCATTCCCTTCTCTGAGCTTTCTCACAGCTTCTCACAACTTCCCAGGAAAATCCTGGGAGAACTATGAGAGAGCTATGTCTCTCTCTGCTCAGAGGATATGTGATTAGCACAGGACTGTGCTCCCAGCCAAGGGAGCAGCCCAGCAAAGAGCTGAGTCCAAACAAAGCCTCTGTGAAATAATTAAATTTGCACTTACACAGAGAGAGCTGATCAGCACTGGGCTGAGCCAGACAAGGACCGACCTGCAGCTTAACCCTTCCATGTTCCTGCAAAGCTTTGTAAAATCTCTCCTTTGGGGTATAACATACTCCAGTAGTCCCAGAGGAAGAATACTTCATCACAGTGTCCTTTCAGAGTGATGAGTTAGGAAACCTCAAACATTTCAGCAAGTGTAGACTGCAGGATGGGACAGACAAAATCCCTACCCCATAGACAGAATGATTAAGGCAAAATGAACTACCCATAACCTGTAACTCCAAGGGATTTGCCTGTATTGAGGCATTCCTCTAAAGACTTGAGATAAGAGAAGCTCCAAGGAAGGCATCCAAAAGAGAAAGTTATCCCAACTAGCTCTTCCCAGGAATCCTCAAAACAAGACTCACAAGATCCAAGGCTCTCTGAGGGAGCTGGGCTGATGTCTGGCAAATAAAGGCAAGAAGCAGAAAGGTCAGACAAAGTCAGGCTCACTGGTTGTTAATAAAAGATTAAAAAGGGAGAAACTGCCTGAACAGCTCCTTATGGCTGAGATCAGGCAACTAAATGCTATCACAGAGCAAAAAGGCCCCAGATGCAGGGTCAGAGATCCTTAAATAAACCTTGACCTTCAGCAAGAAAGAAGAACTGAGAGACAGCAGCTGAAAAAGAATTTTCACTGGCAGCTGACCACTGAGAGTTCCCTCCACTGCACTGAGCTGTTTGAGAGAGACAGGTGGAACAAAAGTCATTTCACAGAGCAGACTGGAAGTTTTCTAGCAGGCCCAAAGCCCAGGACATTTCTTTTCCTTTTTTCCCCTAGGTAAAGTTTTCAATATACTCTTCTTCCTCAGAGAAATTCTTTCTGTGGTTCTCTGATGGGAGCAGCCCAGCAAAGGTGTGCTCACCCATCTGCATCATCTGCTGGTACCTGCAAGGACTTAAAATCAATTACCTTCCACAAAGCAATAACTGCTAACAAAATACTCCAAAGTAGAAGGTAAGCAACCAACTGGGTAAGTGTGAAAGCAGGAAGCAGACTGTGGCAGAGCAAAGACTCAACAAAAGGATTAGAGCAGCCATATCATAGTCCTGAATATTTTCAGTCTCCCCTCTTGTGAGCCTCAGCTCTACAAAGCAGAGATGGTGCCACATCCCAGGCTAAGTGTGACACAAAGAAGCAATACCAATTATAGAACAAGCAGGAGAAGTGACAGCCTTTGCCATCTTCCAGCACAGCAATCCATAGAGAGAAGTCATTCATTAATATGGATTCTAGAAAACATTTAATCAGTCTCACAGGCACAGCATTAAAGGATGCTTTTTCCTGGATGTTTTACAAAGTGGAGATGTTTCCTTGCACTGTATATGTATATATGGCAAATATGTAAAACAGGCATTCTCTCTAAGAGGTGCTGAGAGTGGATGAGCTGCAACTCAGCCCATTACACCTATTTACAAGTTCCAAATGTGTGGATCTCCTATTTTCCCCCCAACAAACCAGCTTTCATAGTCAGACCTACATGTAGACACTTACATTGTCTATAGTCTACTTGATAGGAGAACACTGGAATTAAATTATGACTGTACAATGGCATCTACTGCAAAACAAAATCAAATACAGGTCCAGCATAGGACCTGTAAAATCAAATACAGGTCCACTCCATGTTGAAGCACACCTGGAGAGGAAAGCGGGATCTAAGAAACCTTGGACTTTGTTTCTTGGTTGATCCCTTAAACAAAAGTTTCAGGCCTAATAATTTTCTTCTTTTGGTTATTATAACTTAGCTTCCCACAAAAGGACAGTATCAAATATCAGAAGTCTGTACTTTTGTTAAAATTTTAAAAAGGAAGTAAAAAAACTTTAAGAGCCATTTTAAAGGCAGTTCTTTTATAGACGGGGTGTGAGAGGGCTGTGTTATAGTTAATATTGTAGTTAAATTACGGTGAACTGAAGCTTGCATCAATATTCTGGAGCTCAATATTATCTTTCCAGTCAGTAGAAATGGACACAGATGACTTCATCAGAGTTATAAAAATTTATATCATCCAGGCTCTTGAATGTTAACTCTTTTGGTTCTTTGAAATAGCAGATTCCTGTTGGCTCTTAGGCCATTCCTACAGTCTCTCCAATGCCTTGTTTTCTTATTAACAGAAAAGAAGTGATCATTTTAAAACACCCTCAGGAAACGTTCTCAAATCTATGCCAGTGAAAATTATCTTTATTCAATTGCAATTCTTGTTCCCTTTAAAAAGGTAAATACCTGTGTAAAACTGCTCATGGCAAAATTTTCCATCACAGTACATAAAAAACAGAAATAATTCCTATAGAAGTTCCTGGATGACATTTGTGCACCTGTCTGGGAATTTTTCAGCACACAAACTGAATATAAAAAAGCACACTGCAGCAGCAAATAGTCATCACAAGCAAATGAAGCAGCATTGTGGATCAGTAACAGAGATCTAAGCAGAAAGGGGGAGAATGTTTGGCTACCTGCACGTGTGTAAGAGAAACTCAGTGTAGTCAAAGAGCAGCTCACTGTGTGCCCTCATTTCACAGCACAGTTCCAGGCAGGAAGGCAGCCCCAGCTGCTCCCCCAAAAGCACCAGCACAGGCAAGGTTAGGGGGACAAGACATCTGTTTGGTAAATCTGAATAAGTTTAACAGCTGACCTCTTTGGTTTTCTGTCATAGGATTTTGTAGGCTCTTGTCTCTACTTGAGCTTCTATGACTCATTCACAGACCCCCATGCAGGGAGCAAATGCAGCCTGTCAATACCAAGTAAATGTGCTGGGTACAGAGGGGATCTCCTACCCCACTACCCTCAGTTTCTGTATAAAACAGGGCTCAACATGGTAGTCATTCACCTTCTCCAACCTAAATCATCACTGACACACAGTTGAATCAGTTGCCCCCTTAATTTCCTTTTCAGGAACACCATATCTAAAAATCACATATCTTGAAGGGTTTGAGGATTATTAGGAATAGTTCCCACACCAAATCATTCAACTCTCAGTTCCAAAAGCATGTTCCTGCATAAAATTCATTCACATCATTGATTTGCCTTTGGAAGTTTACCACTTTGTTCTTTCCCAGCCTACAGCAACACCTTCTTCAATAAGAGAGTCATGGGTCCATCTAAAATAACTAGAAGACTTAACAGAAGAAAAAAAAATATATATTTTAAATCCTATACAATAGCAAGTGTTCTCAAATTTTTTCTTCAGTAAAAGCTCCTGAGACTTAAGAGAAGTCAAGGGAAAAAGCTGAATTCATTAAAATGGGCTTTGGATTTGATCCAGAGAGCCTTCCTTGGTATGCTACTTTATTACAGGTGACACAGCTGGTGGGGGCTTTGGTTTTGTTGTTGGGTCTTTCTCATATAATGAAATCTTGTGGGAAGCTCTTTAAATTATTTTTGTCAAAATCACCAGAAAGAAAATGTATGTGTGTGAAACAGCAGTTGATCTCTTTAGAGATGAAAAGCAGCCACTCTGTTCAATTAGCACCCACTCTAACCACTTCCATTCCTCTGCCAAGACCTAACCAATATGAGATTCATTATCCAGGTTCTGAAAAGCCACCTCTCATTCTCCTCTCTGTCCAACACAACCCTGGGATTTAGCAGATCAGAGTTTTGCCAAAATGTGAGTTTTGCCAAAATGTGAGTTTTGCCATTTGTTACAGTGGGAGGATTCTGCTTTAGACAAGTAAAGCAGAGAGCAGATTCATTCCCAGTGATGTTCTGTCAAACTTGAATCTGCCTGCAGGGGCAAGTTACTATGATTTAAATAAAGGGAGAGAAAGGGAAACAACCACAGCACCATTTTTTACAGAGGAGTTGAGAGAAAGTTACTACCTATTGTAACTTGAACCTCTGTACCTGGTTGGAAATGGCATAAAGAGTCATCTCTTAAAAGCAACATTTTTTATCAAGTTCCCTTACTATTAAAAAAAAAAAAAAAAGATTTAATTTCCCTCCAGGAAAAGTCATCTGGGGACCTGAAACCATCTGTGGAGCAGAAGTGCAGTACCAGTGTCTACACACTCAGTCAGACTTCAGATTGATAGGTGATCACTCATCTTCTCAAAAATACCTCTCTATTCCATGCAACCCTTGCTCATCAATGCTTTCCCATAGAAGAGGAATATCATGGATAGAATTTAAAATTTGCAGGACTAATGTACAATTGCTCTTTATGACCATCATACCACTGCATTCTGGGGGGTACTGGCTGTTTGGACCTGCTGAAGATGGCTCAGATTACTTATCCTTGCTGTAAAGTAGACTTGGACCTCAGAATTTCAACCACTAAAGGTGAAAAAATGTTCCAAAAAATACATGCCAAAAAATACCTGCCAAAAATAAACAACTGAAGTACAAGCAAGGCCCATGCTCTCAAACCCCAAATCTCTTTAGCAGTAGAATCAAGTAACAAAAATACTGGTTAACTGCAGTGCCATTTTCTAACTTGAAAATATAATGCATTCTCCTTCAAAATGCGTCATAAGAACTTGTTGATTTTTATGACAGCTTCTGTGGGAAAAGTCTACATGAAATCTTGGCTCTTGTTACATTTTGGAAATGTCAAAATGCATTGTTTCAAAAAGGTTAAAGCAATTTTTCAGTTCAGTTTTTTCAGGGTGATTCATCTCATTTAGGCATTTGTACTATGTTCTAGTACACTGGAAATATTGCATGAACACTAGGGTTGCACTTAGCTATAAATTATTTGGGTTTTCTAACTAGATATTTTACCATACTTGGATATTTTGACACTGTATGTAATTTTTGAACATAAAGAACATTTGACACTTGAAAAAAATTAACTTCAGATAAATTTACTGAATTTCTGTTTGAACTTTACACTCTCCACTTCAAAACAGTATTTTAATTGAATAACATTAAAAGAGAGCAAAACAACCCCAAGATGCACCCTCTGCATATAGAACAAGGAGCTTCAGACTGAGCTTACTTTATCATCTTTCTTATTTCAACAAAAGAATGAAAAGCAGAAACAAGAATAAAATATATTTGCAGCATTTTCCTCAAATCTACTATTTAATTTCATTTTCACTGATTTCTTGTTCCATATTTTTATCCCCCATCTCTCATTGGAGTTAAGCAACCTCTGACCAGATCATTTACCTGAATTGTTTTCATTCCTTGTGCAGAGCATTGACAACAACATGCACAGAGGATGCAGGCAATGTCTGAATAATAAAACAATTGTTCATGTTTCCTCAGTGCTCCACACAATCTGCTCAGGTTTAGCCAGCTAATTACTTGGAGGCAGGGCAGAAGAAGCCACTGCTGAAAGATAAGTGGAAGCTGTGCTGAAGCCTGAGGGGTCATGCATGAAGTACCAAAGCAAATGGGAAAATTGTTGTAAGAAAAATGAGAAATTAAAAATTTTGTGTGGTGTGAGGGAATAGAAGGTATCAGTCAAAGTGGAAGAATCGTAACTGCTTCTTAACAATCTGTCCCTGTTTATACTTGGTATTTGTGACATACATCTGCTTTTCCCCCATTTCTTTCTCACTTTTTCTGTCTGCCAGACTCTCTGGAATGACTGTGAGAAGCTGGATAAATCATATTCCCTGGGTGTTAGTTTATTTGGTTTGTGGGCTTTTCTTAGGAGATGTGCCCCAAACCACTCCCATTCCTATTTCAGGGTCAAATACCTGGTGGGACTCATCAGATCCTTTCTCTGCACCAGTTTTCAGCCTGGGCACTGCTTTTAATCCTTCCACACTGCCAGAGCCTGCACTGTCCCTGCACTGGCCATGGAAACTCTTCCCTGTGCCATGTGGAGAACAGAAGACTGATGCAGGTGCATTATGTGGCCATCATGTGCTCTGCCAGAGCTGCAAGGGCTCATTTCCTTGGGAATTGTGCTCTGTCACCTGGGGCTGATGAGCACTCGAGCCCCTGACATCAGTCAGGCTGCTCAGGTGAAGAAGGACTTAGCCCAGGAGAGAGGGTTTATAGGATGTGGGTTAATACTCTGAGCCTTCCTCTCTGTTTGAACTCAAACACTCAAAGTGCAATTTGATTAAATTTCAATCCAAAACAAAGTTCTTTAAAAATGAAGGATTTACAGCACTCTATTTTTGCATGTTGTAATTAGATCCTTCTTATATGTGCTTTCATTTCAATATTCTCTCAGGATGAAAATCATGGCTTTTAAGATGTGCTTTTATTTTAAGGCACAATAAAATAGTGGCTGAAAATGTAAAAAAATATCAAAGGTTAAAAAGAACTAAACTATTAAGTAATATATCAGAGAATGTTTCCTGAAAACTCAGCTATTGTGAGAACTTCAGTAGTGGAATTAAGATGAATACAGTTAAGAAACATTTAGTTTCATATTTGTAAGAGAAAAAAAAATTACCCAGAGTATCACAGCATAATAATGAAATATAAATTGAACTTCTGTCTGTTAAGTTGTGAATTTAACAGCAATTATAAAACTGGCAAGTTTGCTTGAAATGCTGTGTCTGTGTTTCCAGTTGAAGCACTTAGCGAGACAAGGTAATTTCCAGCTCCATATGGTATCCACTCCCAAAGGTGACATCCAGGGACAGACTCACGGACACCTGGGCAATGAGAGGCTGCAGAGCAGCTGCAGAAAGGGGCCTGGGGCTCCTGGTCAGTGCAGAGCTGGACACAAGTCACAGCAGAGCCCTGGCAGCCAGGAGGGACATCCCTGTCCTGGGGACACTGGGGACAGCATGGCCAAGGGAGGATTGTCTGGCTCTGCTCCCACTGGGGCAGCCTCACCTCGAGTCCTGGCGCCACAATAAAAGGATTTCAAGCTGTTAGAGAGCATCCAAAGGAGGCTGCAAAGGTTGTGAAGAGTCTAGAGGAGGCCATATGAGGAAAGGGTGAGGTGACCTGGCTCATTCAGCCTGGAGGAGACTGAGGACAGAGCTCACCAGTCTGCAGCTTCCCCGTGAGGGGGATCAGAGGAGCAGACACTGAACTCTCCCCTGTGGTGACAAGGACGGGACCCAAGGGAATGGCAGAAGTTGTGTCAAGGGAGGTTTACTTTGGACATTAAGAGGTTCTTCACACAGAAGGTGATTGGGCACTGAACAAGCACCTCAGGGAAGAGGTCATAGCACACAGCCACTTCTACATAATTGTTTTATTTTTTTAAGTGGTAAATACCAAGAGCATTATGGTGCCAATAAGGTTTTATGTGAGTTTCAGGTAAATTGATCAGTTCATGAAAGTCAGTGAAACTTGCAGCCTTAATAAGAAGTCCTAGAAAATCTAACAGTTCCCATCAGCAGTTTGGAGAGGGGCAAAAAAATCAAACCTGCAACAGAGTCTGCCATGCCACTATATTAAAAACCCAGATCCCAAATACTCATAACAGCACACTCAAAGACCATACTTAAATTCAGTTCCTTAATCAAATTATTCATGGTCTTTCTGTACCTTCTGACATCACCCATCTTCCTTATGCAGGGAGTGGAAGGAAGCAGCAGAAATGCCTTTACTGATCCCCAGAACACTGCAGAAATACAGGATCAATGTTATTTTGGAACTCCTTATCCCAGTTAAAAGACTAAGCATGAATATATATATACACACATTAGGAGAGATAGAAGAATGGAATGTAGGAGGTGCTGATGCAAGTCTTGTTAGGCCATCATAATGTGCAAAGAAGTAATGGTAAGGTAGTCTGAAAATGAGATTCAGGGTAGCCTATTTTTATACTTAAACTTCACATTCTGCCCTGTATTAATTAAAAAAAAAACCACTTGGACTCCTCAAGATCATGCTCAGTCTATTAGAAAGTGTCTATTTTTTTGATTATCCTAGAAAAATCTTGTTACATTTCCTAAAAAGGAGAAGGGGACCTAGTACAGAAGCTTTTTTTTTTTCTCTTGAGGATCAAGCAAACTCTACAAAGCAACTGGGTGTAGAAATATTTTTGGCTGCTTTTATCTTATGTGCAGTGGGAACACATTAAAAGGTAAGAAAAAGAAACTTCAAAGTCCTTTCCTTTTTTTCTGCAATTTTACATTTTCCTATTTATTACATTATAATGATCAACGATCCAAGAGATGTGAAGTGAAATATACCAAAGTTGGCAGAATGTGAGAATACACAAAAAACATCATGAGAAAAAGGGGAAAGAAAGGGAAAGGGAGGAGAGGGAGAGAAGGAAAGGAAAGGGAAAGGAAAAGGGAAGGGAAAGGAAAAGGGAAGGGAAGGGAAGGGAAGGGAAGAGGGAAGGGAAGGGAAAAGGGAAGGGAAGGGAAGGGAAGGGAAGGGAAGGGAAGGGAAGGGAAGGGAAGGGAAGGGAAGGGAAGGGAAGGGAAGGGAAAAGGGAAGGGAAGGGAAGGGAAAAGGGAAGGGAAGGGAGAAGGGAAGGGAAGGGGGAAGGGAAAAGGGAAGGGAAGGGAAGGGAAGGGAAGGGAAGGGAAGGGAAGGGAAGGGAAGGGAAGGGAAGGGAAGGGAAGGGAAGGGAAGGGAAGGGAAGGGAAGGGAAGGGAAGGGAAGGGAAGGGAAGGGAAGGGAAGGGAAGGGGGAAGGGAAGGGAAAAGGGAAGGGAAGGGAGAAGGGAAGGGAAGGGGGAAGGGAAGGGAAGGGGGAAGGGAAAAGGGAAGGGAAGGGGGAAGGGAAAAGGGAAGGGAAGGGGGAAGGGAAAAGGGAAGGGAAGGGGGAAGGGAAAAGGGAAGGGAAGGGGGAAGGGAAAAGGGAAGGGAAGGGGGAAGGGAAAAGGGAAGGGAAGAGGAAAGGGAAAAGGAAAGGAGCTCAGGGGGTGCATTCACTGCTCTGTGTTTCACACCTGTTTGCACTGGTGCTCACCAGCACTGACACTGCAATGGCTCTGAAATGCTTTTGCTGTTATTTACCAGCAAAGTGGGTATTTGGCTGTAATTGCCAAGTGGGAATTACAGCTTTTGCTCTTTGTCCACAGATATTTGCTTTTGTAAACTGAAATTTGTTTTTCTATAAAGTGCAGCAGCATAAGATGTGTAGGCACTGCCTCTATTTTGCTAACATTACATAATGCTCAGCACAGTGACAGGCTGGTTCTGCATAACAAAGTTACAGACAGACTTGGCTCTTTTTGCATCTCTGTTGAAACACTCAAAGCAAATTGTTTCAAAGCAAAAGATTTATAGTGCTGCTGGTTTTACTGACATAATTACATCCTGCTCAGAGAGGTAGAAGGTTCACAGGTAGAAAAAATTCCAAGTGATGATTAATAGCTTCTCTTAAATAGTTCTAGAGGTTCAAGTGTGTGTTAAGGCTGAGTATCATGTTTAGGGATGCAGTAGAGACAAAGTGTGTCCAGGTAGGAAGAGCACTAAACCATTCCACAGATAGGATAAGGTGTAATCAGAACAATAACCCAGAGCTTTGTCACCTATAATGCAAGGACTTCAGAGAAATTCTTCACATCAACTATATTCTTTACAGCAGCTGCTGAAACTAGATTGCTGCAGGCTTTATTTTTTTCCTAAGAGGAAAAGTCGTACTGCTTAAAAAATAAAAGGTCATGTAAAGGGAAAAAAATCATCAAACTGCCTTCAAAAATGTTAAACCCACTGGTTATGCAGTGATTTTGATTAAAATCAGATCTTAGATTAGGGTTTCATTCTTCTATTTCCCTCCAAGACAAGTGTAATGGAACTCTTTAGGTCTGCATTGAACTTCTGACATAGTTTAGAGTAAGGTTTACATAATTTTGCTGTTTAACTTAGTGCCCAAACTCACAATCCATATATAGATTATGTTGCCTTATGAGCACTCAAACCTTTTTGTCCATCTCTGGAGTAAGAGATTTTTGACTCCAGATTGTTTTGTTCATACCATAGTTTCTTTTTTTCTGCTTATGGGTGTGCAAGCTCCCAAGAGACCTAAGGGTGTTGGCCTCCGGAGGAAATACCCTCATACATTTCTTACTTTTGCTGTGTTAAAAGTAATGTTCTTGCATTAAGCAATTCTTTAGTTTCCTTCTCTTCATTTCTTATTTCCTATCTGTTACTTCCAGCTCAAAGCAGAGGTGGGACAGCAGAGTTGCCTGACAAAGCATTACACATTTCTGCTTGGAGGTACTTGAAACCCATAGACTGAGGTTTAGCTCTTAGTGACACCAAACTGAAATAAATGTAATCAAACTCCCTGGAAAAAATTGCAGAAGACACTCTAAAAACTACCAGGTGACATCATGTCCAAACTTGTGGTGCTTATTTTTGTTTTCCTATGTTCAGAGTCTTTACATTTGTAGGCACAAGTAATTTTCTCACTGCTGCTGACAAGGATAGATGATAATGTAATGAGCATGATCATTTTTCTACCCATGTGTCTAGCAGCCATATTATTCTGTCCTTTCTCATCTTTTCTAGTTACTCACCACGTCAGATTCTCTCCCACACAGCCCTTCCTGCACACTAATAACAGCATTCTTACACTTTTAAAGACTCCTAATACTGCAATACAAGCAAATCTACATGATATATACATGATTTATTCATTTCTGATTACACCAGTCACCTGGGGATAAAATGCCCTGCAAGTAAGCTGTTATTTCAAAGGGATGCTTTGCTTTATTTGAGGTCAGCAAATAAGTGCTTACACAGGAAAAGCTCTAATGGGAAACAGCCTCAAAGACCAAATCTTCTGTTGATTAGTTCTGCACTCTGCATCAAGCCACCTGCTTGCACAAGGTCCAACTTCCAACAGACAAACACTTTTCTAACAAGTTTTGCTGTGTTACAACTCAATAGCCAGTTTGTTTGATTTTGGAGCTGCTGCTCCTGGATCCCTGTAAGCTGGAGTGAATTTCAACAAGTGATTCTTACCAACAGGTATCATCTGTAATGGGTTCTCTTTCAAACCCATACACAACTACTGCCCTAAGGCAGCATCAGACAGCACTGACAATTGTTTCTTTTTATTGTTGCTATTATTTGAAACATTAAAAATCATCTGAAATAAGGGTCTCATGAACAGAGACTTCCTAATATTCTGAGAGATCAGAGGAAATTCTTAAAGACAGTTTCATTCCCATTCCACTGACTCAGAATCACAGAATCATTGGCACATGAGACATTTGAGTCTATGCAGAGTCAAAATCTGCAGCTCTGCTGTCTCTATCAGATCCACAAGGAGCTACAGCCCTACAAATCTTGTTTGGACCAGTGTTTTGGGGACAGCCAGCATCCTGAAACACACACATCCTATGCAAAAATCAAAGCCTTTATCTACATGTGCTCAATTTAAAAATTCCCTTAGTTCATCCTTGTGCTTAGAACTGCAGAACTTTGTTTACTGAGTATCATCTGGCAATCCATTTTTCTCCCTTGCCACACTACATTGTCAAACAAAACTCTTTATAAAACATCATGCATACATTAGTAGCTCCTTCAATTAGTCTTCTTCTACAGGACAAAAACCATACATTTGTAATTAGCATGTATGCATGTCAGAGAAGAGAAAAATGTAGTGTTCTTAAATTATCATTATTGATTTCCTCTTGTGTAGGCTGTACCTTTAATATTATTGAGGTTATACTTTAAAGAACTGATGCATGTATAAATCTAATTGCTTTGAAATTTTAATCAGAAAGGAAAATCATTTGTACTTTTGATATTTGGAGTTTGAATCTGTCCAGAAAAATCCCCCCAAATCAACAAAAATAAAAGTCTAAATTAATCAAGAATCAGGTTCTCCTATAGAAATTCAAAAAAGAAATTACAATTTTTGTTAAGTTTGTTAAGTCATTCTATGTGCTTGTTCTGCAATCAGAGGCCAATTCCATGCAGCACCATTGTCAGTAGGGAGCAGAACTCCTTACAAGACCTGTTTTACTGCAGATCTGCCTATTGGTAAGAGGGAGAATGAAAATCTTTAGTCCCTGTGCCATTCTGGTGCACAAACCACCCTTTTTGGCTGTGGGAAGGTTCCCCCCTCTTGGGCAGCCTGGGGAAATTTTTGGGTGCTGCAAGGCACAACACCTAAAACAAGGAGAGTTTCAGTGCTTGTCTTGGCTTCTCATTGCCTTCTCTGATTAACTTTTTAATCAGAAGAACCTCAAGAAAACTTTGATAACCAGGATGCACACAACTTTGCCTCCCACAGGTCCAAAAGGATTTTGGCTCTTTCCATAGCTGGAATTAAATACAAAATACAGCACTGTCCAACACAAGTGAGAGGTTCAGTTTGTGCCCCTGTGTTGGATGCTCCAAGCCCACACAGCTGTGACCCCATCACTGCCCCTCTCCAAGGAGCTGGGATGCATTGCTGCTCCTGAACAGCCAATATCTCCCTCCCCAGAGCAGATCTCACAGGTGTGCAGGTCTATTGTACTTGTGGGGTCCCTCAGACGAAGGCAGGAATGATGAATTTGACTCCATGTTCTCAGAAGGCAAATTTATTATTTTATGATACTATATTATATTAAAGAATACTAAACTAAACTATGCTAAAGAATACAGAAAGGATACTTACAGAAGGCTAAAAAGATAATACTGAAAACTTGTGACTCTCTCCAGAGCCCCAACACAGCTTGGCACTGATTGGCCACTGAGTCAAAACAACTCACAGCAGAATCCAGTTGAACAACCACCTGTGGGTAAACCATCTCCAAACACATTCCAAAGGAGCAAAACATAGGAGAAGCAAATCAGATAATTATTTTCTTCCTTTTTCTCTGAGGCTTCTCAGCTTCCCAGGAGAAAAATCCCAGGCAAAGAGATTTTTCCAGAAAATATGAATGCCACACAAGTCCCCTTCCCTGCCTGACTTGGAGGAATCTTTGCAGTTTGTGGTGTTTATTTGGAGACCCAGACTGCAGTGGCTCTGCTCCATCTCTCTAAGGGCTCTTTATTCCTTCTCTTCCCCAGTTTGAAGTGGTTTGGCAGATTCCTCATGCAACAGTGACTCATCAAAAGCTCTCTGTTGGCACATCATTCATTCTCATTTTCATTAGACTCCCCTGATCGATTCTCACCCAAAATAAGAGGAGATTTCTTGTTGTTTCTACTGGCCCTGTTGGTACTTGGAGAGCACAGAGCCACTGCTGTGAAGAATATTTTACAGAAGCAGACAGGATTTCTGCCATAAGGAATTTCCAGTTGTACATTCCCTTATGTTAAATGTGCACAAAGCTTTCCAGTTTGTCTGCTGTTAGACAAGGTGAAGAACTGGAAGGAGATTCAAGCTGAAGCCTCCCCCAAGATTGTACTGCACTTCCTCTTAGGAGTCATTATTTCTTTTCCATAAAGTAAATCAGCCAAACTTGTCTGGCCTCTCCAAAACTAAAAATCAAATTAAATATGCCATGAGAATAATTGTATTTGTAATTGTACACTGTTTAAAACACGCATTTTGGCTCAGCTTTCACAAGGATTTCTTAGTCTTCCTTATGGATTTCTGCACATTCAGAAATCTTATTTTCAAACTATTTCTTGCAATCAAGGTGACATTGTTCCAGAAGCTACACTCTACTGAACAGCACACATCATAGAGTAGATGATGTGCTTAATGCCCTTTAATTCCAGAATAGATCTCAAAACTACATAATTGCTACTAGTAATCAGGAAAAAGTGCATCCCTGCCAAGAAAAGTCTATCTTAAAGTTCAAGTTAAGCTAATCTTTGGGAGAGGGAAAAAAAACCCATTCAACTAAAAAATCTCACAATAAGATGGTATTTTAAAAGGAAATCTTGCATATTCAAAGCCCCTTGAACATGATACTAATTTACCTATCAAAATCTATTGAAAAGATTTTTTCCTGAGTCAGAAAATATTTGGTTCCAGAAACAGAGGCTTACATTTGAGTATTTCAGTGTATGTGGGTATTTTATACGCAATAAGTGCAGTGATAGCAATGAAGTTCCCTTTCTGTTGTCTTTAGGGGAATAATAAGAAGCAACAGATTATGTTCTAAGAGAACTTAAGGGGTAAATAACCATATTTGATACTAACTTGTATTGAAAAAGTTTACCTAGATGAAAGCACACAGAAATTATTCACTCTTCCAAATAGTTTAAAGATATTACCTTTGTCACCTACAACAAAGATCAGAACAGCAGGGTGTCCCCAGCAACATTAAATTAACTCAGCATTAGCAGAGCTGAGACAGCTCAAGGGAATAAATGTGATGTTATTTAAACCAGTCTAAGGCTGACCATGTCCTTTTCTCCACTTACATCCACCAGTGCTCCCAGCAGCAGGGAAAGGCTGGGAGATAACACAAATAATCCAGACTCTGCTAGCATGAGCTCTGATTTGTTTGACCATTATTTATTCTGACTCTCCTGTAAACTGTGGCAATTATTTCCCCACCTGTGTACAGCTACAGCACATGGTAGAAGGTCACCTCCCCAGCCCATGGGTTTCATTTCTCTGTTTAATTCTCTTTTCTTTCCTTTTCACATCTTTAACCCAATTTTGTTGGAGCTTCATCTCCCCACTCCTAGTGTTATTTGCTTTACTAATTATCAGCTAAAGCTGATTGTTTCTCAGAGCCCCAAAGCCAACAGACTGATCTCTGTGCACTGATCACATCTGCACAGAGAAATGCATTACTTGCACCCCAAAAATTTGCAGTTTAAAGTCAAGTGAAAGCAGCAAGCAGAGAGAAACAGAAAGGAAAATATGTTTAAAGAAAAAGTGTAGCAGCCATTCTGGAAAACATTAAAGTATCTACAAGCCACAATATATCCACAGCTTGAATCCTCTTCAACAAGGTTTCAGATGAAAACATGAGATAACCATTACTCTTTCTTAGTTACATGAAAGAAATTGAAAATACTGCAACCCAAACACAAGATTCAGGGTTTAAGTGCAGGCATATAGGGTGAACACAGGGTTCACAAAGAAATCTCCCACCACCTTTCATCCCACCTCAACTTTTCCACCCAGACAAAGACAGAAGGAAAATCCTTTTATCTCATTACTTCCACAATATACTGCAGTAGGAAAAAAAATCTAGTAGTATATTATATATCCCTTTCTACTCTTCCTTTAGCTATGCATATAGAGTTATTAAGTAAAAAGATTCTATAAACAAATGATGGGCACCAATCTCAAATATAACTTCAGAGAGAAGCCTACATCTGCTTTCCTGTTTGCTGCTGTTGTCAGTGTGCTATGCAGAGACAGGTTTTCCTGGGAACAAAAGCAGAAATGCTGTTCTAATAAACAGCTCAGACTGATCATGGCAACTGGCTGTTAAATCTTGGTAGGCAGAGAAAGGCTGCAATCTTTGCTAAGAAAAGGGACTGAACCATGTAAGAGCCTTGTTAAAATTTGATTTAAGCCTACAGCATGATCCAGTTATTGGCCACAGCCTCATGTGACATTTGACAGTCATCTGTCATGAAAGCTGGAAACCAACACAACAACAGAAATCTAAAATTTCTGAAGTTATCTTTAAAATACAGTAGGGCTTCCTTTGGAAGGAGAAGGAAAACCATGTCATACTTTTATTTCCATCACTGTGCTACATCCCAGTTGCTAGCTCTATAAAGATTTGCTTTCTTGTGTGGGTTTTGCTGCTTTCAGTTAAAAAGGTCATGGTCTCAATTTACAAATTCATAACATGCAACAGATTTGAGCCTCGTGAATTTCTAACGCAGGAAGTTAAGAGAGGGATGTTAACACTGACGTGGCAGGATGTCTCTGGGAAGTTGATCTTCACAGAGCTGCTTCTGTTGCATCTCCTGTGTTGACTTATGAATCTCATTTGCATTTCACCAGGGAGGTTGCTGAGGCATTTCCCAATAAATGCAGTGAATCTGGGCAAGTTTCTTTATGTTGTTCTCCCTGATGTAATTCTAAAAGTGGCTGAAACCCTTTCAAGCACTTCTGATTTGCATATGTATTGCATTTGAGAACCTACCAGATCATAGTATCCCAGTATAAAATACAGGTCTCCCTCCTGGTTTCCCTCCCCTACTTCAGTAAAACTGCTTGTAACTCCAAAGGAACAAAAAGCAAGCACCATGAAACACAACAGCTGACTTATCTACTTCCTAGGCCACCCAATTAATGGATTTGAAAGAAGAGGTAACAATATTTTGAGGGTAATTTGAGTTTGTGGTGCTTTATTTGCCTTTTTTACCCTCTAAAAACATCCACCTAATGTTCAATGAATTAATATTGCACAATATCACTAAAGTAAACATGCAATCTTTAAAATCTCATTTTCAGACTAGACATCTGACCTAGATACTAAAAAAAAAAAAAAATTATGCCTCTGGTCAAATAGTTAACATATATTATCTTATGATAAGAAAAAAATGTCCATTTCTTTACTTTTGCTTAGGCATGCACTTCCTACCCCATCTTCTCAGTCTCATATGGGGTCAGACACTCTTTAAGCAGAGATCACCACAGAGGTGCTGTAACCAGGCCCTAGGAGCTTCCCAGAAGGACCATATTGAAATTATACAGCATGATCTCCAAGGTAAAAAACAGCATTCTCTAACTCACTTTCTTAATGTGTTCAGACCTGTAAGAACTCCTTCAGAGACTTTCAGTACATTTTGTGCACATCTCCATCAGGGAGGAATTAGGTTTTATTTGCAGTCTCACTGGCACACGAATAAATGAAGACACAGTTGTCCTATTCTACCATACTGCAATAAATGCTTGTTTATAATTAATTTCACACCAGCATAAGCAGAAGTGACACACCAGTGAATATGGTCCAGAAGCTCCAAAGTGGGCTTATTTTAAAGGCAGGAGTTTGATATTCTGCTGTCACAGCAGTTTGATGCAGCACAGTTTTAGTCAGCGATTTAAGTCAACCAATACCAGATATAATTATTTTATTACTGTGGCCTCAGTTTGAAATACTTCTTACTTTAGCCAGTTCTCATACTTTCACAGCCCAGCCTGAGGCTTGCCTGCATAGAAGGTTACTTTAAAGAGAAAAATATATCTAAGGGTTGGGTTGCAGTGGCTCCCACATGGCCGCAGTTTAACAGCTGAGCCTGTCCAGCACAGGCAAGTGAAAAAACACAGGCAGTGCATGAACAAAGAGATTTCAGAAAGCACATTCAGTTGCCTCATGTACTTAATTAACAATAAAAACCTAATTTGCAGCAGATATTAAAAAATGTTGGCAGAGAAGAACACAATCATTAGTCACTGGTGAAGTCTTTCCAGACCTGTTAGGTTCATATTCCATGCCCAAGGCTGACAGACTGTGCTGAAGGTTTTCAGCTTTCTCTTTTCTCCCTTTCCAGTCTCATCTCCACAGCACTTTGCCTAAGGCTACCATCATTCTCTTTGCTGATTCTTCATCTTAAATCTGGGGAGAAGAAGCAGTGGGGCAAAATAAGGAAGAAAGCTTCAACTTTTATGAATTTATTTATATATATTTCTATTCATTTTTGATGAATAATTCCACAAAAGACAGCAGTGAAGCCTGATCAGATTCAGACCCAGACCTTACAGAGGGT
The DNA here is from genome assembly GCF_037042795.1 of Molothrus aeneus. NCBI lineage: Eukaryota > Metazoa > Chordata > Aves > Passeriformes > Icteridae > Molothrus > Molothrus aeneus. The sequence goes on along the minus strand of NC_089659.1, from coordinate 5,252,449 downwards.
CTGGAGACCTTAATGTTTCCCCACTTTTAATTTGGAAATCACACATGGGCACACTCATGCTCCCAGCACAACTCTTGGAAATGCTGAGGAGGAGGAAATACAAAGGAAGAGAGAGGGAACTGTGACAAGAGGGCTTCAGCTGTGGCAGGAGCAGCAAGGGATCAGGAGAACAAGTGTGCTTGATGCTGTCTGAAGTCAGCCAGGAGCAGACCAGCTCCCCTTTCCCAGGCAGAGCCTCTCTCCCTTCACAAGAGACAGAGGATGCTCCACAGAGTGGAGTTCTGTCCTCCCAGCACCTCAGCTCCTGCAGCCTGCCCAGCCCTGCCACAGGCCACTGCTAAATTTGGCCATTTTAAAGAAAAATACATTTTCTTGGAGCAGAAATTTTTAGGTTTTGTGGCCAGCTGTTTTAAAAGCAAGGAGCAAAATATGCCTGCAGTTCTTCCTCCATCGTGCCAAAGGCTCCTGCAGGTAAAACTGCCCATTTCCTACTACAAGAACAGAATTTCCAGTGAGAGCTGAGGACAAGCTCTGCTTCCTCAAGAGGAAGGTGTATATATAGCACAGGGCAGGATTTTGATTCCTCCTCTTTTAGCTATAATCCCAGAGCTGCATGTTTGTTTACCCAGTCAGTATCAGAGAAAAGAGAGAATTTGTCCCTCCTGACAGCCCAAAGATCTGCTGGAGAGAGCAGACATCTCTGGGACAGCCTGCTCACACCTGGCACAGCAGCCTGCTCACACCCAGCACACCTGGCACAGGAGCTGCCGTGCTGCCTTTGGCACCCCAACCATCACTGAAGCAGCAGCCTGGACTTCCCCAATGGGCCTCTGTACTGAAGGAATCTTCAGAAAGCTAAGCAGGCATATGTTTGATCCATAGTTTTCATAAAGTTGGCAAAAAATTGCATTTTGATGTTGTGGAAGTTCTCTTCCTCTCTAATGAGCAATCCAGGATGCCAGTCAGCCCCAGGAGAGCTCCCTGTCCTGCAGGCTGTAGCAACACTAAACCAGAGATTTCACACAGGCTTCTTGCAAACGTTTTGCATCTGTTTCTAAGAATACCAAGGACCTATCTCTAAATGTACAGCTCAACCAGAACACGCCCAAATATGGCTGAAGAAGAAAGCACACCATTTATTATTTAGCAATAAATGATTTGGTTACTTGGTCTCCTTACTCTATAGATGAGGATATCCTCTTCTTTAAGCAGATCAGTCAGCTTCCTTGAAGGAGAAGGGGTAGCAGAATAAAATACTTTATCTCTAATTCAGATTTTGATACAGTCAGCCTAAATTCTCCTTTATCTCTGCACCTCCTTTGTGAGAGGTGAAACAAGTCACTCAGGGAATAGCATTTGAGGAAAAGCTCGTTTATTTGTTTGTTTTTCATTTTGTCAAGTCCCGTGAGTCATAACAAAATCCTGAATGAAACTACTGGGGGGATTTAGTTAGCTCAGCTCTTTAGCTCAGCAGAGTTTGATCTACGGGGAAAGCTCAGAGAAGAAAGCAGGCAGGCAAACCCAGGGAAGTAAAATTTGGCTAATTGAGTTAGGCTGGGTTCAGAGCCAAGACAAAGTAACCAGTCAATAGCAGTGTAATCCTGACAGGAGGATCACTGATCAAAGAGGGGAGATAAACACTCAGCTCTGCTTTCAAAGGGTGACAAACTCCCCAGTTGTTCCCCTGCTCTAAAGGAACTCTCAGCCTTCAGCAGCTTTGAAGACTGGCTCACTTCCCTGCACTGTCTAGGAAGATAGCTGGGGGCAAAGTACAAATAAAATTCCCCCGAGAAATGCTCTTAAAGCTAATTGGCATCATCTAGCCCAGTGGGAAGGGCCTAAAAAAACCCAAAAAACAACTCGGAACTGGGGGAGGGAAAGAACTTGAAGTGAAGGGGGATTGGGAGAGGGGATCAGTGAGTGCAATTCTTGCTAAATCTGTGTGTTAGAGAGGCACAAAACTCCCCTTCAAAACAAACATGTACCAGCTGCAGATTACTCTGCTGTTTGGGCAGTTAAAACACTGCAACTCTCTTGAAGCCTATGGGTGCAGCTGGGAGCTCAAGAGGAATTACATCAAAATCTTTTACCCTCTGTGTGCTGCAGGTTTTTCTCTGTTGTCCTAAAGCCTTCAAACTTCTCCTCCCAAGCCATGCACAGGTGCTGCAGTTTTTGGGAATGCAGAGAATTCAGACTGTCTGTTCTGGAATCAATTTGAGAGCTCAAAGGACAGTCTCAAAGTTCAGAATCATTTTTCAGACACCTTGAAACATTAAAAAAAATCAGCAGAACTGAGTGAATAAACCATTCATTATATCAAGAAGATAGAAGAAAAAGAGCCAAGTATGTATGAATAAACACATCAACAGTATGAATAACATTCAGTAGTAAGAATAAACACATCAACTGCAATATAAATTCTGGTCTCTTCACAACTTTAATTTCAGTGAAAAAGAACAATGTGATATATGCAAATTAAGAAGTTTCAAGAAGAAAATGAATCACCAAGTGCCTCACTGAAATGCTAATGTGTTATTCTGTCACTTAACTACCAAAGAAAACTCATTTGAAGGCCCCTGGGCTGGGCATACCTGGGTTGTTTTTGCAGAAGCAGAACAAGCAGAGCAGAGAGCCATCACATTTTAGCCACAGCCTTGCTGTACCCATTTGGGAGAGCACCTCAAGCATGCCAGCTGCTGTCTGATGCAAGGGATAAAATGGCAAAAGCTTTTGAACCTTATAGAGGGTGAAGTGAAATGGATGGACCACTAGAAAACCAAGGGAAAAACTTGACATTTACATTAAAAAGGAAAAGGAAAGACTAGAGATCATTGTTCTCTCCTTCGTGAAATGGGTGCAACAGCACCAGCAGACATCAGCATCCTCTACACATGACATTGGCTAAAGCAAATATTTCACAGAAGGAAATGCATTAGCAGGAGATGTGTGGGTGGTCAATTTTTCAATAAAATGAAGTCTGAAAACATAAAATTTAAAAGTATTCTTCTAGAAAAAAGTTAGAACACCATAAAGGCATTTTTCCCCACACTATCATAAATATTACAGTGCCTCTCCTGCCACACCTGTAACTGTGGGCTGTTATATGAATCACACTTCAATTGCACACAATGAGAGGAATTAGGAATAAACATAAATAGGTATTTGTTCCAAGATATAGTTCACATTCAAGTGCTGTTCTGTTTATCTGTTATGTGCAGATAGACTTGAAACCAGAAAGACAAAATGGAGAAAATAAGATGAACAAATTCTTTAAAAAATTACTAATGCATTAATTCTCTCTTATCTTTTGTGAATATGAGGTCATGGCCAAAATTAGCTCATTCTTCTTTGTAGCTCTAACTAATAATTTATTTCTGCCTTTTTACAGATAGGGAAGCATTAAAAGTGACTAGGACTGAATATTAGCATGCTGTTCACAGAGATTACCCACACTTAAAAAAGACTTAATACCAAATTGTCAGTTCAACCTGTCTGGATGGAGTTTAAGGTACAATCCAAGTAGATACACTGTCAGAAAAATTTACTTTAGACAAGATTGAACCTAGGTTGGATTTTGCTGTTAGCTATCATCTTATTAGGAAGCAGCAAATCATTGAAATAATGGCTTAAGTCTAACTTGGGGACTACATCCATCCTTAGTGGGTGAAATACATATAATCCTCATAAAGCCATTTTCTCTCCTCTTGATTTCACTGAATCACTTGAACTTCATTAACAATTTGCCACTAAACCAACACATTCAAGTGAGGGAAAGCAGAAGCAGTTTAGCAGAGAAATAACTCAGATATATAGCAGAGAAATCAGATTGGAAAGAGATTTTTTAAAATGCCAACAGATACTTCTGTCACTATATTTCCAACAGTGTTAATATTCAGAGAAGCACTAGTAAAAAAAGCATACATGGAAACAGTCAGAAGAGCCAGATTCAATCTGGCTGTGAGAAAAAAGGATGGAGTACTCACCCCTGGGCAGTTTTTCTAATCTTAGCCTTTGAAAATGTATTTAAAACTGTGACTGGATGCTCCCATAGAACCATTGTTCTATGGCTAAAGATATGGAGGTACAACTGAAAACCTGCTTTTACCATAACCCCCAGATCAGCTGAGCACCCTTTCTAAAATCTGGGCATTATTGAGTCCTTTGAGCAGTATCAATTCCATTTGACACCATGGATCTGTATTCTCATGGTGGTGGAGCTTTAATTGGTTTGACTGGCTGATTAAATAACTCTCATTTGAATATAGTATTTGTCTCAGTTTCATGATATTCTGCAAAAAGCAGATAACTAAAGCCACTACTAACTCTAGTTTTCTTTGTATCTCAGGCTTCCATTTCAGCTATTTCCTTCTCCCTTGAGCCCTGGATTGATTTTTCTGTATATTTTTATGTGAGCCAACATAAACCAGCAATTATTAGCTCATGGCTAAATTTCTAAGTCAGAATGAAAAAGAACTTCAGAAGCATATAAAGTTTGATTTCATTCTCAAGAGTCACATTCATATGCTATTTGTTGGGCCTGTGAAATATGGAATTAGGTTTTTTGCACGTATGGCACCATGAATAACTACCTTATTTCAGAATATCAGTATTGAAACAGTGCTTGCTACCAGGAAAAGCAGAACCCTCTTTCTACAATTATTGCAGAAGTGGGGACTCAGAAAACTCTAAACAGAAGAAAAAGCTCCTATTTTCTCACTTCTTATAAGCTTTAGCTTTCACAAGCCAAGGAACCTTAAGGTGAACAGGAAAAAAATTCCATTTGAAAGGACCAAACAAATAAAGAAAAACTTTTTTAAAAATCACAGCACTGTTTTTACTAAGTTTTTTTATCTTTTCAGTATCAATAAGGAAGTTTGGCACAGTTTTGTTAGAGAAAATGACAAGTATGGAGACTACTCTACATTTGCCTGAAGAATGGGATCCAGAAAAGTCAAAATTTTTGTTAACTTGGTAAGTCAACTCAGTTTTAAGCAACTGATTGGCCTCCAGACATCCACCTGTAACAAATAATTCCTCAATTCTCTGACCAGAAAATGATGATAGCAAAACACAGGAATCAGATCAAATGCAGGCATCTAGCTACTCAAAGTAGGAAAAAGTATGGCCAAAACTCAAGATTGACTTAAAAATTCAATATATTTTGAGTGCTTTGTGTCTTTTTTAGCATGCTTTTATTCTCTAATATTTATTTGCTTCTTGATCTAATCCTTAAGCAGCCCCAGACAGACCAAATTTAATGGAGTGACAAAAAAAAAATCATCCTAAAATTGAAGATGTTTAAACCACCAGCTCATCACTGTCTGCTGCAGCACTGTAGTGACAGGGGTGCAGCTGTTTTCCCTGGATATCCTCACTCTTTGGCCAGCCTAAGGCATCCCACAACGGGAAAGATCTGCTTGAATTCCCCTTCTCACTAAAGCCAGGGAAAGAATCACATTCCATGGGCTTCTCCTTAACAGGGGTTATGGTGAACACTCACCCACAATCACCCAGCAACTCCTAAAATAAAGGCTATGACAATTCTATTACCTAGGATCTGTCACTGCTTGGTGAAGTGTGAACTATCAAAATGCAGAATTAAGGTGTGATGTACATGACTCATCTCCACTCTGCCTGTCTTCCCCATGGAAGAGCAAAATTCCTTGATAGTTTTCTAATTTGATATATCCCCTCTTGATGTGATAAATCACACCAGATCAAAGGCATGATGAGCATCACCTTGCTGCTGACTGAAGAACCTCTTTTATGCTACTTCACATTTGGTTATTTTTTGGGAGACAGCTGAATTTAAGAAACTATTTCTTTCTCAACCTGCAATACTTAGAGGCAGTTGAGCAAGACACTTGAATTGAAAATCTCTGATGGCATCAAAAACTCAGAATATTTTCTGTTTAAGAGGCAAACCTGGCTAATCTGACAGGCACACAAATTTAATATACTCCCCTCCTACCCTGCTTTTTGAAAAGACACCCAGTGATATTGCACAGGGCATGTCCTGCTGTAGGCTGGTTTGAAAATAAAACCAGCTAGCCTTGCCACAGAAAGCCCATAGAAGAATGAATATTTCTAGCTCCAGGTGAGAAATCCAGAAGTGCCACTGTCATACTTTCTGGAAAAATCCCTTCACCAGGATTTCTTCTCCTGGGAAGCTGAGAAGCCTTAGAGAAAAATGAAAATATTATCTCATTTGCTTCTCCTGTGTTTTGCTGCTTTGCAATGTGGTTTGGAGATTGTTTATCCAATATGTGAATTATTTTGACTTAATGACCAATCAGAGTCAGGCTGTGTTGGACTCTGAGGAGAGAGTCAGGAGTTTTTAATTAGTATTTTGTTAAGCCTTTTGTAAGTATCCTTTCTCTATTCTTTAGTATAGTTCTAGTATAGCATAATATAGCATAATATAATATAGCATGATATGATATAGCACAATATAGGATATAATATGATATAACATGATATATGATATGATATGGCATGATATAGGATTGATAGGATGTGATATGATTGATTATGAGAGATGAGATGATGTGACATGAGATGATATATGAAATGATATATTATATATGATATATTATATATATCATATCATATAATAAAATAATAAATTAGCCTTCTAAGAACATGGAGTCAGATTCAATCATTTCCTTCCTTCCACAAAGGACCCCAAAAATGCCACACTGAAATCCCTCAGAAAACTTGGGGCTGAAAAAAATAATCCCAGAAAATGAACAAAAAAAATCACAGAAAATAAACATTAGGTATTCTCTACCTCAATCATTAATTATCCACCTGAAGTAGTGTGGGAACTCAGCACATCCCTCTGGATGTCCAGAGTTGCCGAAAACCCTCTCGGGGGGCTCGGAGACCCTGGCATGTTGCCTGGAACACCTGGTGGCTTGACTTTGATCCTTCCAGCGAATTGCCACCTGTGTATGAGGACATGAGAGCCACACGGGTTTGAATGGTGCAAGAATGGTGTATTTACAGGGTGGAAATAGAGATTTTGGGGTTTTTTGGTATAGGGCTTACGGAGACAAGATGGAGGAATCAGGGCGTGTCTTGTCCTTCTTCTTTCTCCTTCTTGTTCTCCATTTTCTGCTGTGATGTTGGCACTTGGGGATTGGTTTAGAGTAGAAGTGCACTGTTTAACATAGGTGATGGGTATTGGGAATTAAAAGTAAATATGATATACGTAGTTTGTAGTATATAAAGATGACACCGCCTTGGGGGCGGTCAGAGTACCTGTGGCTGCCTTGCTGTGCAGACCTTGGCTGGGCAGAAAGAAAATTTTGTAGATAAGAAATAATAAACAACCTGAAGACTGAAAAGTGAAGAGTCCAGACTCACTCTTCGGAGCTGCCTCAGAACCATCCCACGCGTCTCGGGGCAGAGACAGACAGCTGACCCCAGAAAGTAGATAAAAGGGATTTATTTGAGTTTTCACATGAGGAGGACCCAGTGCAGCTTGTGCTGGTGGGTTGCACTCTCATCAAACCCTTCAGCAGAGTTTCCTGGCCAGGGCTGGGCGTGGGATGTGTTCATGCAAACTCTGCTGCCCCCAGGGCTCCTGCCCTGCCAGCCAGCGCTGCAGCCTCAGGTCACCCATGGCACAGACACCTGCTCTGCAGGGTCACCCCAGAGGCATGGAGAGCTCATCACCAGCAAGCTGGGGGTGTAAAAAGCCTACTAACACCAGCAGGTACAGAAATGGGAAATAAATGGTGCAAATCAGCTGGTTCCACAAAACACACATGTGCAAACATCTGTGTCATGCAAATGTACATCACTGTAAATGTGCTCTCAGAAGAGAGCAGACTGTACTCTTATAGAGCTTTTGCAAGTGAAGCCCCTTGAAAAATTAGGTATTCCAAATTTAGAATTTGCTTAGAAGCCTGACTTAGAGGGGTTTTTTAATAAAAACAACCTTGTTGCATATTACTTGCCAGGTTTCTCAGCTTCAAAGAGACAGGTATGTGCCTACCTGTAACTTTCACAAGTATGGTCATGAACACTTATTTTTGTTTTTCTTCTTCAAACCCATTTTTAAACTTTACTAAATACATGTCCTATGGCATTAAAATATGCAAAAATTAAAATTAATTAGCACTTTTTTCCTTTTATAATCTGTGCAGAAAATGCTTGGCAATAACCTGGGGGCCAGTATAGAAGGCAGAACTCTGCATGCATGGTTTTTGTTTCTTCTTCTCCAATTTACTGTTGAAAGGTAATCATAGTAAAGGCAGTAAATCCTGACACTAAAAGTGTGCTATTCACTTATCTGTGCTTACTTTATTTTCCAGCAACTTAGAAACTTAATAATTATAACTTCAATGTTTCTTTACATTGAAACACATCCTCTGCTTTCAAGTTCTTTAATGGTCCTCTTTTATTGTCCTTAGAAGGACAAATCAAGCCAATTTGTCAAAATTAGAATTAAGAGCTAGTTGCACACAAAAATTTTGTCATGGAATACAAAGGCAGTTTCTCCAAACACATTTTTATGCTGAGACCTCAGTGGATTCCTTTCAAATTGTATGTATAGCCAGATTCCACAAAGCCACAAACAACTATAAATTCAAATTACTGTGCCTGAGACTAGTTAGATCTGAACCTTTCACTTTTAGGTGCTGAACAAAGACACCATGAAAGGCAGGCAGCACTGCTCTTATCTTCATAAAAGCTTTTAATTGATTGATTTGTCCTTGCACTTCAAAAGCTGCTCTTCAAATTTTTCCTACTGTAGAACACTTCTGCAGCACATATAAAAGTGAAAAGATGACAATTGCAGAGTGCCTGAAAAATGAGCTCTCCCTAGGAGTTCTCTTTCAGGCTGAGGACTTGCTGAGCTGGTTGAGAAGGAAAACAAGCACGTCCTGTTGGGAATATCTCTGTCTCTGTTAGCCCAGCATGGGTAACCTCAAGTTCATTCAGCCAGCAGCTGTTTTGTTCTGCCTGCATTGCATTTGGCATGTGAAAAGGCAAGGGTTTTTCAGGGGGCTGACCAATGCCAGTCCAGTGTGGCATTCCTTGTTTTCTGCCATTTTTAACAGAAAATTACTTATATTTTAAAATTTAGTAGGGAACAAATTTCCTGAGCACTGGAACTAAAGAAGCCTCATTTCCAGTAGATTCAAGTCTCTTGATTAATTGCCTTTCTAAACTGAATTATACTATTTTTTTTCTGACACTTTCTATAGCACTTTCATGGAAACATACAAGCTGCCAACCTCAGCTATATAAATAAGGTGACAGCATCAAAAATTATTAGGGGAAAAGCCTGAAAACATTCCTAGTGTGCCTCTCTGTCAAGGATGTTTGAAATAGATCATGGAATCAAGCAGTCCAGATAGCTGCTTCCATCCTGGAAGCAGCTGAATTTTTAAAGCATGCCTTTCATGACAGCAGTATAAGGAATATTCACATTTTTTTTGCCAAGATACAGTACCCAGCTGCCAGCCAATCACCTCAGAATAGTTCTGAGTCCTTGGAGAGGCTGAGGAAAGCAGCTACACCCTGGGGGGAGTGTTACCTTTCCTGTCTGCAGGAAAGCTCTTCCCTGCAGCCCTGGGGACATCATCAGCCTGCCTGCAATTCCAGAGGGATTCCTGCAAGTTTTGCAGCTTCTCTGAGGTGCAGAATGAGCTCTCAGCTGAGCTCCCGTGTGAGCCCTGCTCAGCAGCCTGGGCTGCCTCAGATTTCCCTTCAGGTGCTCTCTACCTGTGCAGGTTTGGCCAGCTCTGCTGGGGGGATCCACCACAGCTCCACATGAGCTGATTTGAGGGCAGGAGTCCCTGAGATTTCAGGAAGATTGTGTTCTCCTCCTCTCTCTGGTCCCTTGTACACTGTTCTATTTTTAGTCTCCTTCCTCACATTCACTTTGTCAAACAACACTGCTTTAATAAACACCAAGATCAAATCACAGAAATGAAACCTTTTCTTCTGCCCTGCTGCACCAGGCACATTACACTCCATATTATCAGTTATCCACAAGGCCATGTCTCCTCCCAGCACTGAACTCTAATCTGCTTTTCCTGTCACTCATTTGTCAATTTTACTATATGCTCTTAATTCCTTTAAATTGCCTTAGATGTATCTAGTCTGGTTTCCAGCTTCAGTCCATCCATCCTCTCACTGCTGTTTGTGTTTTCCACCAACAGTTCTTTCCTACTGTATTGCTCTCTACTTCAGAGCACTTACCACAGGGGATTCATCAAAATAAAATTACAGGTGTCATCTCAAAACACTTCATATTGCTCTTCAAAAACATCTAGGGACAGGAGTATTCAAAAACAGTTTCTTTTTCATATTGATTCCTAATGTTTCAGTATAAAGCCTCATTTGCCTTTGAAAATTTCCTTAATCCTGTAAAAATTTCAAAGTACTCTCCAAATTCTCACAGCTAGTTCAGTCTCTGGCCCTTGTGCCTCCTGGTGGGTACAGAAATGTGTGAGATCCTTTTAGGCACAGACACCTCAACTGCCCAGTAACCAAAAAGCATCCAAATCCTGCAACAAATAACTTTATGTACCCTTGTGGGTACATTTTGTGCTCTACTATATGGCTTCTGTCCCAGCCTGTCCATGGATAGCTGGTACTGGAAGGCGAATAGGTGGGACAAATTGAAAATATAATGTATTGTTTGTTTTGACATGGTTTTCTTTCTATGTAGAAGTTATTCTGGACTAAGCTTGGAAATATCCAGGTGAAAGGGTATCTTCCAGGTGTACAGAAAGTTCAACAACCATTTTAAAGAATTCTTAACATTCTTTAAGAATACCCCTTTTCTGGCTCACATTGCTTTTTCAGTGATTTGAAGTGAAAAGAGATATGAAATCTTATTTTCTCTGATGCTACACTGAGAGCAATCTTTGCCAACAGAGATTCATTTCCAGGCTGATCCACAAGCAGAGGGCTGCCTTTCCCCCACACGAGCTATGAACAAAAATCTCATTCACCTTTCCCTTTCCTACCCCCAGCAGCTGCACAATAACCTGTCCTGCATCTTGTGTCTTCAGGACACCCAGTTTTGAAAACCAAAAAGCAAATAAACTTGTTTTGAAGCATTTTCTGGCAGTCTGGTTACTCTACTCACCTGTCAACTTCTCTGTTCCTCTAGAGCTATTTTAGCAATGTTTTGTCAAGCTTTTATTTCTTCCATATTGCCTCAAGCTGCTTAGCTTCTTGAACAAACCCAGAAAGAGACACACACTACCAATCCCACCCCCAGGATTTCTATTTCCCCACACACAATACCCTGTCTCTGCTCCTTCTGGAGACCCTGATTTCTCCTTTATTTTTAAGGCCAAAAAAAGTGCATCTGACATAAACCCATATGTCACATCTGATACCACCCTCACTGATTTACAACAGGAGAGAGCACTGCTTCCCCTGAACACCCTGCATGACCTTTTTGTATTTCATTTCTACCTGATGGATAAGACCTGCCATAGTGACTGTTTGCTTCATATTTGCTGTGCAGTTAATACATCCTACAGGAAAAAAGCACCATTTTACTAATGGCTGATATCTGATTGTACTTAGGTTCAAATTCTTACTGGTAAGTTCATCTTCTCAAGTACACATTCCCTTTAAGAAACTGAGTCCTCTTTCTAAAATCAAGCAGCAAAAGTTCAAGACAAAAATCAATGGTTTAAAAAAATGAGTCAAGCATGTCTTATTTTCTAAACCAAACATTATCATGCTTCTCCAAGGAGGATGTAGGAAATATAAACACCTGTATTTCAATGCTATAAGCAAAGAAACTACTAAAAGCACCTCAATGCATTTAGAAGCAATTGTTCATGGAGCAGATTAAGTTGATCTTGTGCAGTGGCAAGAATTGGTGTGGGAGGAAAAAGGGCTCTTCTGTAGATATTCTGACAAATCTCCTTACAAAACAGAAAACTACAAGTGTAGATAAGATGAAATGATATTTTGGAAATTATAATAAATGTTAGGGTACAAGTTCAGACCTCAATAAATAAGTACCTGCCAGGTGGTTAATTCCTGAGGCTAACAGAGAAAATAGACAAACTGCATTACAGACAAGTCTTAAATTTTTTTTAATGTTAACTTGTAATTTATTTACTTTGCTGTATGCTTCAACAGAATGACAATACAACCTTAACCACATATTTGATATACATACATATTATTTTATTGAGTGTGTGATCCATTACCTATAGGAGGCAGATCAAAGAAAAAGCAGAATTCTCTTCTTTGGCTTTAACATGAAGGAGCTCCCTAGAAAAACATTAATTTTTACTTAATTTTAGCCATGCCCACTAAAGCATCCTAGAATGCCAGAGATGCTCTGCTGCTCTGACAGGCTCTGCTGGTGCTTAGCAAATGCAGCAGAGTAGATCCCTTTGAGCTACTGCTCTGAACAAAACAGGAAATCCTGAAATCCACATTCAGGAAAGAGAAATAAGGCACTCATTTCATGCCCTAATCCCTACAATAAGGCAGAGCCATGGCCAATCATATGCAGAGAGAATGCTAAAACAACCCTGTAGCCCTGATTCTAAAATTTATCATGTAATACAGGAATTGCAAAAGATTGGAATCACAGGAAAAATGGAATTATAGTGACTTAGTTTTCCACCTTGCTCCTCAGGAGAGGAATTTTGGAAGAAAAATATAGGATTTCTCTGAATCTTTTCTATAATTTACCAAATTTTGGGCCCCTGCATTCTCACCAAGTTGTGTTTCAATAAGGAGAAGGAAAATGAGTAAAAAACATTTGTGCTTCTGAAGTTAACTATAGCTCTGAGATGCTGGTTAAAAAAATAGGGCAGATGGAGGAATGGATTTTATCATCTCCAACTATGAGTTCAGGAAAAATTACATTCTAGAGGTCTGGACTTTACTTCTTTCTCATTTCACCAGTAGGTGCCTCATTAAATGCTTCCAGAAATTGAAATGAATACATCAGCAGTTTCCCAGTGTGTGCTTTAGCTCCTCGTGGACACCACCACTCCACAGCTTGTGACTCTAAGGTATTCAAGCTGGAACAGGACTGGTTTACTTAATATCTTAGAAAAGTTTCCTCCAAAATATCACAGCACCTTGCAAGGAATTAAGCTTCAGATAGTTTTTAATAAGAAAGTGCTGTTATCCTATTTTCTGGGCAGGCAAAGTAAATCACCAGATTTAAGTACCTTTTTTCCCAAGGCCAAGCAATAAAGAAAAACCAAGTTATTCTTATTTCCAGTTATACATCTCATCTACTGGCATCTCCCTGCTTTGTTGGAGGGTTTTACTGGTGCAGGAGAAGCAGATTAAAAAAGCATCACTCTCACAAGAGCCCAAAAACCACTTCTCATGTCACCCCTTCCACACTCCAACACAAACCAGACAAGGCACTGCCCTTCCTCCTGTGAGCCAGTTCTGAGCCAGAACTGATCTCCTGTGCAGGAGATCAATGCCCTGCCTGCCCTGCCCTCACTCCAGGCTGGCATCCCCCAGCATCCTCACTTCTTCTGGTCATTCAACCCCCATATAATATTTTTTTAATTAATTCTAGTGTGCCAGCCAAATCCCATTTGAGCTGATTACATTCAGTCTGCCTAACAGTCCCCCTTGGTTTTCAGGTTGTTCTTCACTTTTCTGCCCAAATATTTATGCAGCTGCCTTGTCCAAAACAGTATTTAAGGTTTTTAAAAGTGGAAGTCATTGCAGGTCAGACACAGACTTACTTAGAAATTAAGACCCTACTGACATCATTATACTTTCTGTTTGCATCCTAAGCTTTTAACACTGTGCATCTTTCAAAAAGTCAGCATGGTAAGTGATGCAATCTCCTGATAAAGTAATGAAGAATCAGTACCAACGCAAGACCTGAAAGGGACATAATTTTCTGCTGGAGCCTTCAGCTGCAACACCTCAGCAAAACCTCTGATCAGGAAGAAAAGTTTAACTGAATTTTGTTCATACACTGCTAATAGATTAGTATTGACCAAGATGTGGTCCTCCACTCAAAAAAGTGTCCTGAGGATGAACTGTGAGATATTTTACTAGAGCAGGCCCAGGCCAGAGCTATTACTAATTGAAACCTGAAAAATTGTACATAATTAAAATGTTTTCAAGGTTCATGTCCACTAGTCAGTGGTGACATGGCTGCATCCCCTGCTGTCACACAGCCACAACAGCTGAGACCACAGGTTCTTAGTGACCAGCTGCTTGTGTACAACTTGGTCACTCATCTGAGAAGGAAATTGTTCAGTCCTTGCCACAAATTCCAACACTTCAGGAAGCTGCACACCTGGCTTTGCTCCTGCAACCTGTCTGCTTCTGCTGAAATCAGATAAAATTGGTAATGAACTTCTTCATCCCCCAGCTCTGCATCGGAGGGGATTTTGCTGCTACAGGCTGCCTCCAACCCCTTGGGTGCCTCTCTCTCTGTGCTCTCTCAGGCTTGGCTAGCTTAGTCCAGCACTGCTTTCTACTGCTGTCTGCACCCTGTGCACCATGTTTGCCTCCTTTGGATCAGCAGGCTGATCACAGGTCATTGCTCAGTAAAACACTTCATGCTGCATCACATTCCCATCAAAATCAGAGATAAACACATACAAATGTGCTTGGGATAACACATAAAATGTGATAAAGAAAAAAATCACATTACATTTGAAACTATTTTCTTAAACTGAAGAGGACTCTATGGAAAAAGGGGCAAGTATCTAACTCTGCACGAGGAATCCTTTACACCTTTGGAAGACTCTCATGTCTGTCATCAGATTGGATGCTTTCTTTTTCTGGTACCCACTGTTTAACAGAGATCTGTCTCTCTAGATTACCAAATGAGGGGTCTCTCCTCCTAAAGTACTGGAGTGTAAATGTGTGATTTGCTGCCTCATTCTTTTTCAGGAGAATTCAGGAATTTGGGGGCTGTTATGCTGATCACTGTAAAGTGCTGTATCCTCTTAGGATCAATAGGTTTCACTGCTGCAAAGGTGTGACACCTGAGCCCTGCCCTCACAGCAATCATCAGTCTAAGGATTCACTCTGATATCCTCTTTTTGCACATATTTTCCTCAACCCTTGGTACAAAACAATGCATAGAAAAATGCAGTGTTCCCAGGTAAGTTTATTACTTACTGGTAGTGACATGTTAACAGAAGTTAAATAAATTTATCTTCTAGTGGTCCTGTAATCAGCTTGTGAACTACACTGAGATATGTGTTCTGGCCATGACAAAAAATGTCTCCATGTGCCTCTGTTCAGCATCCTCAGCACCACCTTCCTTGCAGTTTCTGCAGCCTTGCTCCTCTTCAGCCAGAGCAGACCTCAGAAACTCCTACTAAAATTCAATGTTGTGCTTGCAAGAATCTAGCTCAGCACCACAAAGCCAAATAGCCACAGCAGAAAACGAGCCCAGAGCACCAAGGTCACTTTGTCACACCAAGGAAGACTTTTTAAAAATCCGTGGTATCCTGACAGTCTGATTTGCAATATTCTGAGCAGTAGTAAGAAGGCAGACTCCTCACTAACACAGGCTGCCCTGTGGAACTGCACTCAAATCTGGAATGTGCAGGACAAGATTTGTTTCCTGCTGCTACCCCTAGGGAGGGCAAACAGGTTCTTTTGCAGATGCCTGTGAACAAAACTGCAGGATGAAGCACAGAGCTGTGAATCAGAGGGATGTGTTTCCAGTGAGCTGCTCAGCTTCTCACAGACAATGCTGGCTGGCACAGAAATTAGGCATGACAGGAGCATACTCTTAAACACAGCATGGATGTTTTTTTCTTTTTTCATTAGGCTTAAACAACCCATGACTGTTTAATCTATGGCTTAACTGCACTAAAACCACACTTCTGTCATATGAAGTGTTGCCTCATTTAAAAGCCAACAACTTTTTTTTATGTGATAAACACAAGTCATGAGGTTATTATATCAACACTCAGTTTACTTCATTTTCTTTGACTGCTTTTTAACTCTACTGCCAACTGGTCAACTACAGCATTGTTTGTTCCTTGACAAGTTGTGAGGTCCTTTCAAAGCTACACTTCACAAAAATCATTCCCAGCACAATTGCTTTCATGTCAATTACTCAACATTTATTTCCCTTCATGAGTATCCAAAGAAATGCCCTGGGTTTGGGCAAAAGATGCTGCACGTCAAGATCGATTTGCCATCTACAATGCTTCCATGTCTATTCTCCTGTGACTCTGCTTTAGTTTAAACACTGAATTTCTCTTGACTGCCTTAACCAATCCCCCAGGATGCTCATTTGCACAGGGGACTGCAAACTTTGCAGTCTTTTATTTAACACTCCTTACACTGCTATAGAAAACAGATGTAGCCCACTTCAGTCATGAGTAATTAAAAATCTTCATCTGGGCGTAATGTGTCTTTTTATTTCCCTCATGAAAACATTGAGTAAGAAGTTCTGCAGCTGCCCCATCATCTCTGGGCACCTTCACAAGGATGTTTGTAGCTTGGCTTATTTTCAGAGGACTACTGCATTTAATAACAAGGTGTCAGCACACATGAACGTGGCTGCTCTGATCACTCTGCTCATAATCTGCTAGAGCTTTCTATGATAAACCCACTGAAGTGACTTTTTCTCATGCCAGTCAGCCTTTCACATCTGGTAATGGTCTTTTGCATGACCACAGAGCTGATTTCTTTGCTGCTGTGCAGAACATTTTTTCAAAGGAGTGTCTCTATTCCCCACCCCAGCAGACAAGTGGTCTGTGAACCAGGTTTGCAATCAAAGCACTTGAAGAAGCAAATGGAGGGAGCTCCCCTCCTTGATGTTCCTTGGAATTCCAATTAGGAGCTATTTCCCTCCTCTCCATGGGCAGTTCTATCCAGAAACTGCTCTCAGAGCTGTGGTGAGAAACCAGATATCATTTTTTACAGTAGTGGTTAGCAGGTACCCTGCTGGGGTATTTTACTCAGGAAAATGCATCCTGATAATCTGTCTAGAATTCCTGTTAGGAGCTGGACACACAATCATAATTCTCCTGGATATACAAATATCCATTACTGGGGTACCCAACTGCCATGGTTTATGCTTCTTGTTATCCTCCCATCTGTTCCTCAAAGCAGAACAGCAAAGCAGTGCCAGCACCGTTGAGTCAGTGACTCTTCTGCAACCCTATTGTCACTTAACACCTCCTAGAGCAGGTCTATAATAAATATTACCTATAATAAATATCACCTGCTTAGAAAAATAAGAACCCACAAGCAGAATAATAATAATAATAATAATAATAATAATAATAATAATAATAATAATAATAATAATAATTCCAATTATTTCCAAAATCCGTTCTTTCAATAATAAGAATAAACAATACCTCTTGATTTTTATTTTGAAATTTGAATGGTAGTCTTCAAATGGGCAGCTGGATAAAACAATACTAAAGAATATTTCTTCCTCTGGGGAAGTCCTAGCAATGTGCTAGATTCAGGAGTGACCCTGAGGGAAGCAAATAGGAGTGTGGTTAGGACATAAACCTGTTATCAGTCATGGGGAATCCCTGATGACTGTGTTTTTGTCTTTAGCCATAGTAGATAAATATGAGGTATAACTGAAAATTACAATACTCCACCTACAAGCACCTAGGGAATCCAAGATACCTACAGGACTAAACAAAACTTTAAAAATTAATTTAAAAAAGAAAATAAAAATAAAACAAGAACAATTACAGGGTGAAGGGGCAGCTTCCTCCAGTCCTTCAAAATAGAGAAAAGAGTGAGCTTAAATAAGGACCCTGGGAAAAAAGTGAGGGCAGGGTTAGAAGGGCTGGAGGGTCGTCAGGCTCCAGGTGTAGCTCATTAGACCCTCAGTAGCTTGTTAGTGCAATCAGGGGTTGGAAATTAACATAAAATATCTGCAAAATTGTAAGGTTGGTTCATTTATGGAAGTCTCCATTTGTGAGACTTCCATAAATCTGGTTTGCTGCTGCCTGAGAGAATATTAGCTGGTTTTAAAGAGATTCTATACTGGCAATAACTTCATTTTGTGCTAAATCTGGCCATTCATACCTTCCTGGTTTATAAGAACTGTATTCAGAGCAAACTGCACTGTTCAGTGCTTCAGTTTACTGCTACAGCATTTCAATGGTTCCTCAAAGCACTCACAGAATTCAAGCTGAGTTCCTCCAGATTGCCTGGGGGAAGTCTCAGGGGTGCCCTGCATTGACAGGAATTCTGCTACAAACTCTTGGTGCTGTGAAGTTTTGGTTACTGCAAGGAGCCTTGAGGTTGTTACTGATATCTCCTATTCACACTCACTGCTTGTAAAGTCAAATGAAAAGCAGGAGCTACAGAACATTCAGTGGTTACCACTGAATGTGTTTGCCAAAAATTGCTGTTCCATCAGTCAAATTATGCCCCTCCACATAACAGTCCTGCCTCCCTCAGTGGATTTTCAAGTTCTTTTTGGAAGGCTTCCCTTTCTCAGCACTGAGTATTTCTAGATTAGTTTAAGGTCTTGGAAGAAAATGAAATTTAATCTGCTTAAAAGCTTCACACTTACATAGTTCCTCAAGAAAGTAAACTCAAATTTGTAAGCTCTTTAATGTGATTACTGCTTAGAACCTTTCCTTTATTTTTAAGTGTTGACATGATTCCCAAATAGTTCTAGGGAAAATTTTGTTGAAAAACTCTATTGTGTTGTATTTAAAATTCCTACCAAAATATTCCAAATTTCTGAGTTCAATTTTTCCTTATGTTTCAGTAGCTCATCAAGAAGCAATAAAAAATTTTACAGAAAAGTGAGCTGTGTTTTCATGTTTTGAAATATCTGTGGATATTTTCCAGCTAGCTGCTGCTGACAGCATCAGAGCTTCCTCTGTTCTCACTGTGTGTCAGAGCTCTCTGCTCTGGTTGAGAAATAAAGCAGTCAAAGCAGCTGAGGAAAACTTCAGTACAACCTGAGATGGCTTTGCAAATTTTAATAGGCTGCTAAAGGACTGTTATCCAGTGTGTTTCATACTGCAGAATATCTGATCCTGTCAATCACACTATATGAAAACAGGAGTACACATTACCTCTCTGAGCAGAGCTTCCAAATTCTTATAATTGAAATTTTCCAGCTGCTGATGGAGTATGCTTAGACTCTGTTATTTGAGGCAGCCTCCATACACACAGATTTTGATAGAGATTTCTGTGTTACAGAATTTAGTTCGATTTTTTTCCATGGCCTTTTACTCTTCATTGCCAATAACATTTTAGACAACTGCAGTATGAAATTTAATCATGTATCTATCCACCTTTGGTTTAACACATTGAGTGCTTAATAAGCTCATTGCTGTCAGGCTCTTATCACTCATGATGCATTCCAGCTGTCTGAACATACAAATTTCATATACAATAACTAGAGAAAATTCAGACCTTGATGAAACTATATTCTTTGCAGTTATAGTAACTTTAATAGCCAAAGACAACTGGTGATGCAGCTGAATGCGTCATAAACCAAATAGCTCCTTTTTACAGTTAACCAAACAGCTCCTTCCTCCCCCTCCAGTAACTGAAGAACAAATTATCAATAATAGGCAGATGGCCATTAGCATAATCCATAAAGCCAGAAGACATTACAGTACTTTGTATCTATCAACACTGATTAGCAGCATAACGTTTAATTAGCCCCTCTGAAGAGAACAGTGAGTAACAGGGTAGGGGTATGACAAAGGAAATGGTTTTAATAATATACTGGATGTTTTTCAAAGTGAAATTATTTCCAGCTCGTGGGTCCTTCAGCAAAGGGCACTTCAGCAAGGATGGGTTCAGAATGTGCACATTGATCAAAACATGGAAAATTACAAGTTTTCACAGACATAAATTTATCTAAAGTATTACAATCTGAGCAGAAATAATCTTGTATGAGCTGATCCTACTCTAGGTTGCTAATAAAGAAGAAAATAGATGAAGAGAGGGAAATTTTGTGACTGCAGGAAGAACAGGTTGTATATTAAAGCCTGGTAGCATTGAAAATGTTTCCTTGGATTATGTCCAACAAGCCTTTGACAAATCCACTTTCACTTCATTAGACCAAACATAAATCTATAACTATATAAATACCAACTCAAAATCTAAAGATGACAAAGAATAACAGCTTAAGACTCAAATGTTTATTAAGTAAAACACAAAAAACCCCAGCAGTTCAGCCTTAGCAGTGTCCTGTTTCAAGTCTCTTTTAGTGACAAAAAATAACAATAAATAAATAATATAGGTAAGTTGCTTTTCAGGTGAATGAATTGAATGACTATGTAAACTTTGAAGGATAGGTGTTAGACTGCAAAATACTTTCAAAATATCTTGTATGAGGGGAAATCTGAGCCCTTTAGCACAAAGCACACAAAGAAGGCAATGACTATCATTACAGCTCCAAATTCAACAGGGAGGGTCTGTGAATGAGAGAAGATAGAAGAGCATCCTTTTCTTTTATATATACATATATATACAGACATTTGAGTATCTTATTTAATATTTCAGTGTATTACCACTCTTTCCATCACAACCTCTTCCCCTCTCAGGTTATCTGAATGAGCAAACAAGCACCAGCAAGGCTGCTGAGAGCAGAGGTGAAACTGTACCACAGACCCTGGGACAGGCTGGGGACAGGGAGTGGCACCAAGGACAAACTGCAAATTCCTGCAGTGCAGAGCAGTGCAGTGGTGTCAGCCTGCTGCCACTGGCTGTCCTGAGGACACAGCTGCAGAAAAACCTGCAGTAATGCCAATGGCTGGAGATCTGAGGAGTTTCTTTGCTCCTCTGTTGAAGATTGCAGTTAGCTGAGTGGAGAATGGGAGCAGCTGGAAGAGCTGGGGCAGAAATGTCACTCAGATTTGTGGGCAAAATAAGAGACTGGAGGAAGTTCCTAGAGCTGGCAGTAACACTGACAGGTACCTGAAAAGGAAAACCAGAGTGGAGTATTCCACCCTTTGATTCAGAACAGACAGCTCCTGGTGTAGGCAGCAGATCATGGGGGAACAAGAAAGTTTCCATGTGGAAATATCACCTCAAGGATCTGTTTTCTATTAAACATGCAAGTGAAGGAGAGAAGCATCTGTACAGAAAAGCAAAGACACAAACACAGACACATCAGGGGACTGGAGCAAGGCAGATCAAAGCAGAAGGGAGAGACACTGTGGGGGCAGTCTCTGTACCAGCAGATGCCTCCATGAATGCCATCACCTTCATCTGCTTAAACAGATCCTGTTACTGGAGCAAACAGCACCAAGGTGCATCAAATGGTACAATCTGCTCCAACTAAAACATTTGGGAGGGAAATATTCCTGAAGCAGTTCAAAGAACAAATTGGATTTCATATCCCTACCTCTTTTTCACAACAAGGAGAGTCTTTGGACAAGTAGGTAATTTCAGTGTTCCAGATGAGAAGTGCAGGAGGACTTCCTTTTCTCCCTACTTAAAAAGAGCTTAAGAAAATTGCAAGTCATAGTGTTTTTCAGCTTCATAAAGCTGTTTCATTAACTGTGCCCATCTCAGATAAGTCTCAGCTAAGCCTAAATTAGCAGCCTTACCAGATTAAAAAATGTGCTTCACAAATGCACCTCCTACCTTTCTCCCCCCTGAGGCCTCAGTGCAAAAGGAAAGGAAATGTTGCCTAGACACAGTAAGAAGGTCTTCTCTACCTCTCAGGTTTTTTTATTAAAGCACTGTGGTTGTAGTGTCCCACTGCCTACCTATGTTGTACAGAAATCTAGGGATGGATGCCATTCAAACCCACCTTGTGGTGTAAAGATAATGGCCTTGAGGGGCTGGCTGCAAGGGTACTTCTTTATTGTTCATTTCTTTAGTGCTAAATTATTTGAATACAGAAATTGATAAGTTTTACAGATTTGCCTATTTTTGGCCATGTCTTTCCCTGTCTCAGTTCATCCTTTCACCTTCTATGCTGATAAATGTGGGATCTTTCATGCCTAATTCAACAACTTTCCTCAGTTTGATAGAACAAAGTATACAAAGTAACGCAGAGTTCAAGTATGCTACCTTATACATCCATCTTATACATGATTCCTGTGCTTGGCAAAACCACAGCTTGCACTTTCATTTTGCATATTAATATGCAAATATGTTTTCCAATTAGTCACAGCAAATTAACTGCCCTTGTCCTAGGCAAGGACAATTCCATTTGCCTTGCTGTAGCATTCCATCTTGTGAATCCTTAGCTGAGAGTTAAGGTCTAATTAAGAGAACCCCCTCCTGCAGGATGGAAAGGTGCTCACCTGCAGGGTGCTTAGAGAACTCCTACTTCAAAATATTCACTTCAGAGAAAGCACAAGTAAATATGGACATAAACTTCATCTACAAATCAAATCCTGCTTTAATCCAGATATCCCAGAACATTTTGCTGTTGCTGCACACAAGGCATTGATTTCATACAACATTCAATCCTGACTCCAAGATCAATATACAGCACAATAACTGCCATTCAAAGCTCAGCATGATTGCAGAGACTCTAGTGCTCTGATGGGTTTAGAAACATCACAAAATTTTACAATTACTCTGATCAGGAAGACAGCTCATTTATTGTCATTGGAAATCACTGAACCTCTTGGAATGGAACAGGCATTGTATTGTCAAGTGGTTTTAGTTACCAAAAAGCCTGGAATGAGAATGACTTTCAACCTTTTATATGGTCACCAAGACCTCCTGATGATCAAGAAGTGAAGGAACTGTGCAGAACTGCTTGTCCTCTCAACCATCTATTCAATGGTCTGTGAAATTTGACTGTATGAATATGTCTTAGTCAAATTAAGTATTCGTACCAAACTCAACATGTTGTCATATGAATCAAATCACATCTTTTCCTTAAACCTGAGTTAAATTAATTCTGTTATTTCTTTTGCTTTAAATGTGCAATTAGCAGAGACATTTTTCTGTTGCTTAAATGACAACTTCAATCCTCACATTTGACACAAAAGTTGACATATTTTTATACAATAGAATTCACTAGAACATTTCAAGTGTTTTTGAGTGTGGTTATTGCAGATCTGATGGTGGTGCAAAATCAAATACAGGAATAGTAAATGTTGTACCTAAATAATCTGAGGGAAACAATGTCTCATGTCTTTCTGCCTATGTCAGTTTTGAACTAGTGCATGTCAGTACAACACCTGCCTTATTAAAATCTGTGCTTGGATACAGAGCCAGGCTGAGCTTTAAGTTTCCTGTGGAAATTATGCATGTGTATAAACACAACACAAGAGTTTCAATGCCCTAGAATGCCCTCTGCTCTTGGCATCTCAAGCAGTTGTTTTTCTCAGGTAGATTACTTTAGATTTGCCTTACCAAGGCCAAAAGAGATAAAAGAACTGTAAGGAGTTGGAAAGCAACCTTAGCATATTTTGTATTCTCTGTGTCACCCCAAGCCTGTGTGGGTTTTTAAGCAGTGTGTAGCTCAGAGCAGATGAATCAGCCTGAAGATGGCAAGAGTTGTCTGAGAGCACAGCAAGAGCTGCCTGATGTGGCCTCTTTACCTCACCATAATGACTTTGTGGAGCTGCATCTTCAGGGGAGAGGGAGGAATAACTTGACAGTGACCATAATACAAATGTCAAAATCCTTCTACTACACACTCAGAATTATTTCAGGACTGCAGAAGAGGCAGGGAAAGAGCAAGAAGTAGTGCTTACCAGCATTCTTATCAGCTTATTGACATGTTCTCAGTTTACTGCCATTTGCTGTCCTTCAGCCATGCCAAGAACCACAGTGCTCTGACAGGTAAAATCCCATTTTGGGGGATGTGTTGATGCCTCTCTATTAACAACATCTAAACCAATATATATATATCTTTTTATATGAGCTATTTTTAACAAATGAGGCTGCCAATATTCTTGTGCTGCAAGTCCTTATGTTACAGTTGTGTCAATCCCAGGAAGAGCTGAGAGTTTCCAGGTTTGCTAAAATACACAAACAAATGCACTCTCATCTCTCTTAACCCAGCTGTGAGAAAATTAAAGGGGAAAATGAAACCCTTTTCTCTGAGTAAAGATAAAAGACTTTACTGTTAACAAGGAGAGAATTAGAGCTGCTTCTCTCTTGATCTTGAGATGTCTCAGATACTGAAACAATTAATTGGGCAAAGAGTTCAGTAAAACTGAAGACTTGTCAAGGAACAACTTTCTGATACCCATGTTCAGTTTCTTTTGACAATTTTGTTTCATTTTTCACATTTGAATCTTAGCTGGCCAGCAAAGAAAAAATAAACTATGGAAGAGGAACCTTTGGAAGAAAAAAACTATAAAGCTATTTACTGAAAAGTTATGCTAAACTGCAGTTACTTAAAAAAAATCAGATTAAAACCTAGGAACAATGAGATTAGAGGTTTAATATGGACTAGAAACATATATTTAAATTCATTGGAAGCAGTCAAAATGCACTGTTGTTACAAGTTCAGTAAGGCAATAATGCCTAAGCTTCATTCCAGGAATAATTAATTTCAGAGGAAGAAAAGAACTGTATTACTTGATAACAAAGATCTTTAGCAGTGTGCATTTACTCTACAAAGACCAATTTACACAAAAATTTACAAGTGGCAAGCTGTTCAGTAATGACTGAATAATTGGTTTGATTCAAACTTAGGATAGCACAAATATATCCTCTTAAATTCCATAACCTGTTTTAAGTGTACTCTTCCTGACCCAACAGAGGCTCTGAAAGAATATTCAGCATTAAAAGTGAATTTTAAAAAGCCCTATGTTTACAAAATAAAATTAGCATTTCAATGGAAGCAATGTGCACCCCTCAATTGCTGATGAAATGCTTGTTTACTCAATTATGGTTGCTAACAAGCAGTGTAGCTTAACCAGCAGGATACATAGCTCAATCTGAAAAGTATTGCAGTGGACCAAAAAGGTATTTTTTCACAAATAAAATATGCAAAGCATAGAAAATTTTCTCTCTTGAGTGTAAAACTATGCATTCCATCAGCACAGAAGTGTGACAGAAAAAATTTGCTATAAAATCAAGGGCACATACAGCTTTATCAGCATATTTCACATGATGATTGTGCAACAATATCATCACCTGATGATTGTACAATTAGCTACTGGCTGCCCTGGGCACAGCAAGACTGCAGTAAGTGTACAGGATGTTCATGCATGCACAGCAAAGGGCTGGGATCACTGCTTCCCTCTGTTCTCACCATGCTTCTGGTTTTGTTCACAACATCTGCAGGTGGACAGAGACCCCAGTCCATCAGAAACACCACTCTTGGTTAGACCAGTCTGGTCACTGTTTTCTCACAGCCCACATAGAAAACACTCTAATGGCTGGTTTGCAGACCTGTCAATGCACATCTTAATACACACACACACCAAAAAAAGCCACAGCTTTATGTGTTGTTGTGAGGTCCCCAGGATGAGGTAAGAGATGAGAATTTTACTCCAAGTTCACAGAAGGCTGATATAATAATATAATATAATTAATATAATAAATATAATATCATTAATATGATATAATATAAATTAATATAAATATATTATATATATTAATATATATTATATTATAATATAGTGTTATATTATATTATAATACAGTATTATATTGTATTCTATTATATTGTATGAAATGATAACCTATACTATAGAAAGAGAAAGGATACAGACAGAAGGCTAAACAGGAATGATAATGAAAGCTCGTGACTGACCAGAGTCCCGACACAGCTGGACTGGGATTGGTCATTAAGATAAAACAATTCACATGCTGGGTAAGCAATTCTCCAACCACATTCCAAAGCAGCAAAACAGGGAGAAACCGAAGCTTCCCAAGAGAAGAAACCCTGGCAAACAGGTTTTTCATAAAATATCACAGTGACAGCTTTACTTAATATGTCCCCTGTATATAAATTATAGTAAGTTTTTTGTAAGCCAAGTGGGCATTTCTTATTTCAAAGCACTAGGCAAACCTTCAATTATTATTTATTTTTCAGATAATGATATTCCCCACAAGTTTCTGCTCTTGGCACTGTATTCAGGTTTGATTTTTCAACACACCAAACAGTTGGAGATTGCTCTTTTGGCAGAATTCAGGAATAAAGTCTTAAAGATTTTCTTTTCCAACTTAACAGGAAAAAACATAGCAATGTGGTATTGTAGGCCACAAGGAAGAGTGATCCATGAGTCATCCACAGATTTTAATCCTGCATATTACTAGGTAAACTGTGGATTTCCTTGACAGGAACTGAGCCTTCCATTTTATACTAAGAGAAGAAACCTAACAGAAAAGAAAACCATACAAATAGACAATCCTGAAATATTCTAAAAATCTCTCTATAATTTAAAAATGTAATTCTAAAGGTTTTTAATGAAATCATTGCTAAATATTTCTGTCATGGCTATACTATATCTTCTTCTAGTGAGGTTGAAGAAACCATTTTTCTGTGTTTTCTTCCATGTTCTAAAATAAACATGTTTGCACTGTGACGTGTCTTATTATGATAACTGGCCATAAGTGAGGATTTTGCAAGAACAAAAGAACAAAAACTGAATAAAACTTGATTGGCATTTTGTCTGAGTTTAACTTAAATAAGGGGTTCTCCATATAGTTCTGTTTAGCATAATTTAGCATCACAAGCAAAATTTGCTCTGCAGGGTAAACAAAGTTTATATTTAACATGGTGTTGCATGGCTCAATGAAAAGTACAATTCCAGTCAAAAAATTGTTTCACTAAGAGTTCATTTTATTCTCTACCACTACTTAGAGGCCACAGTTCTGAATGCTCAGTAAAGGTCTTCAGCTCAGAAGGTGCCTGAAATTAACTACCACTTCAGGTAGTACCTAATATCAAGAAAGTCTATTTTTCCAAAGAGGCAATTGCTAAAACACAGTCACCAAACCTGGCAGGTTGTCAAGTAGGAAGTGCAACCAGCAATGAAATGGGAAACCTTTCCACCTGACTTCCAAAACAGAGCTGATTAGGCACCAAGTAGGTAAAATTCCCACCAGCAAGGTGTGCATGTTTGTGGCCTATTAATAGTGAGCACCTGCAGGTATTATCATTGTCACAGGACACAGTTAATGAGACAAAGAAAGAAAACTAAATTTTCAACAATCCAACCTTTAGCACGATGGCAGACATGCTTTGTGGTACTGAAAAAAATGCCTCTGAAAAAGGTGGTGCCAAGAAAGAGGATAAGAGACAACAGGAAGAAAATGATGCACAGGAAATTGCACCTAAACATGAGAAAGAGTTGATTTACTGTGCAGTGAACTAGCACTGGAACAGATTGCCCAGAGAGGGTGTGGAGAATCCTTCACTGGAGATATTCAAGAACTGTCTGGACACAATCCTGAGCCCTGTGCTCTGAGATGACCCTGCTAGAGCAGGGAGGTGGCACCAGGTGACACACAGTGGTCCCACTCACCCAGCCTGTCATTCCTCAGCACTTATAAATAGCCTGTGCAGGAGTAGATGGACATCCCAAATATATGCTTTCTCTTGCAAGAATTCAGACAGCTGATGTCTCTCCCATGGAGCCTGGCAAGGGACGAGAAAAATTTCCAATTGCATTTTGGCAGCTTGGCCCTTTGGTAACCTGAATGTCACTGTCACTGGCCCCCAGCCAGAGCTCATTGGAGTCAGTGGGAATCTTTCCATTTGCTTCACTGGCCTTTGGATCAGCTCCATATTAGCTTTCAGATTTGTTCATATGTTTCAGATATATCTGGCATTTCTTTTCAAGGGCATAGTGTGTGAACAATAGCCTGTTTGCTGACTGCAATTTCATATAATTTACTTTACCATGATAATAATTACAAAAATCTTTCCCTTCATGGTATATTGCTTATACTTGTATTAATCAAACAGTAAACTAATTTGGGTTACCCATGTGATAAATTACTTGCCAAAGAAAAAGTAGCTGAATTCTTCATACATTCCTTTACCAGAACATTTACCTGGGAATTGTTTGTTTTCTTAGACATGAAGATGTGAGCTGAAAAACTGGTTTTACACAACTGTAACATCCATTTACCCATGCAGAGACTATATTAAATTGCTGTAAAGAACACCTAATATTTACTGTAATAATTTATTGCAACTGACTGCAATACTTCAGGAATTATCTGTCTTCCCAATGTAGAGGGCAAGTGAATTTTTTTTCCTAGAACAGTGCTAATTTCTTAAAATATGCTGTCACTATTTCATCATTTTACCCATAAAATTCACCCATGAATTTGTTTGGTGCTATTACCATGTGTAAGCATTTCTTTAAATAACTGACTTGGTAACAACTGACAATATTGGATAGAAGAACATAAGCTGATTTCGCCATGTCAAATATTCCAGTGACCAAGAAATTAATGTACTAAAAGAAATTATTAATAAGTAAAACCAAAGCCACATTTAGTGAAAAGATACATCTGTGCAGGAGGAGAGGAAAGGCAGGAGGAGCCAATTCTGAGCACTCAGCCCCAGTCCCTACGTGGGCAGAGGATCCCAGAGCCTCTCTGAGCCGTGCCAGGAATTCTGGAGTCCTCACCAGGGAAGGGCAGATGGCAGATTCGTTCACTTGGACTGTGCCCCAGCCCTCCAGCTGAGCAGGCTCATTCTGCTTCATTTGGAAAAGGAAGGACTCCTAAAACAAGCTGTGAGGAGCTGAAAACCTTTAGCTGGAGAAGGGTGATAAGCCACAGAGAACAGCTACTATGAATCAAAGAAAAATTATTTTAAAAAGGAGAAAAAAAAGCCTGACAACAGAAAAAAAGCACACAACCCTAAACAAACCCAGAAGGGTCAAGCCTTTCCCACTTTAAATGCTTGATCCAGCTCTTAAACCACTCCTACCTGTAACATGGTGGAGATATTTATTTTAACTCAAATCAGCTCATTAGCCCTTTTTCAGGCAGACCATGCCCTACTTGATCATGTATGTCAAAAAACATTCCAGATTTAAGAGCATAATAAGATACAGCTGTTGTGCCAAGAGAGACAAAGGCTGAAGATCAGTGAAGAGGTAAAATTGCTTGTCCATAGTAACTGAGTGGCAGAGCTGACATAGGAAATGCTGTTTTTCTAAGTCCAGCTCTAGTGCCCTTCACAGACTGAATTCAGCAGCAACACTATTACTGCAGGCAGCTCAGGATACAATTTGGCTTGTAGAAAGCCAAGAATAATAAGAATGTATTACATTATAAGCCACAGTAGACAGGAGAGATACATTTATTTACCAGCTGTTTAATTATTTATACAAAGCATAAGAAGTGGGTCACAAAAAGCCTGATAGTTGCCAAATTGCAGTCCCTCTCCCTACTTGTAAGTGGGAGCAATGTTGGCAAACTTTCATGTTAATCAAAACATCTCTACTTCAGAAAAAACTGTACGGTAAAAAAAAAAAATATATTCCAGAGGATACCAAAAATCTACTAGACACCTCTGCCTCTCTAATTCACTTTTGACCCAACTGCCACTTCTCACTATTAAATCATTATCAAGTTAATAAACTTTTGGAGATGTTTCTTAAACAGTTGTATGCAGTCATCACAAGAAATATGTCATGGACTGCATGCTGATACATCCAACCATTGTGAAGTACTGAGTTCCATGACTCCAACATAATCTGCTACATCTGAAAACATTTTCTATTTTGAAAGGAAATATGATGGCATTAATTTCCATTCAAGTCCAATTCAAGCTAAAATACTGGGAAGTAGGTTGTGCAGAACAAAAGAGCCATTTAGAAAACAGGTTTTGGATCCTTTCCCAATGAAAACAAATAACCTTTAGCACTAGGAACATAAACTTCCTAAGCAATAACTTGTGGTTTGAAGAAACCATTGAAATAACAATATTAAAATGGCATTGGCACATTTAGAAGCCACTATTCTCCTTCCTGCTCACATTTCACTGGAGACTTCACTTGACTAAAAATCGCCTTTGCTTTTTTTGATAGATACACCCAAGTTCTCTGCCTGCTATTGACATGTTTCTGAAAGCTCAATTTGGTGAAGCCAAACACTAAGGAAAGAACTTAGTAACATATACAAAGAAAGAATAACCCAAGAAGTACATCCTGACAACCATAAAACACCTCACAATACATGAAAAGAAAGGAGAAGTCCATTTTCTTTCACTGAAAGTTCTGTGATTCCATCTTTTACACCGATTTGTACCCAGTTGCACATCTGAGATATGAAATTAATTTCTGCCTTTCAGAAATTTAGCTGTTTCTCAAAAATTAATTAATTCAGTTGGAACAAAATAGAAATTTTTCAATAAAATTTAAAAATCGCAAAATATGTAATACGGTAATAAGAGTTCTTCTTTATGTAGGTCTCACTATTCCCAGTTCTTTCTGATAAAATTCTAACAACACAAAACTCAAAATTTGAGGCTGTTTAATAATCAGCTCTCAAAGATCTAAAGAATGTCATCCACATTATTGAAATGTCTCCCTGGGTATTTTCCTAAAGTTCACACTTCTGATGACTTTACACATAATCATATCCCTGTGGTAAAACAGAGACTCACAAAGACCTATCATTTCTTCAGTTAATAATGATTTCCAACCTTTATTTAAAATGAAAGGTCCTGTTTCATCAAGGCATGTTGCACACCCATGAGGCCCCTGCTCCTGCTCAGCCATCTGACATTGGAGAACAGCAAAGTCAAGAACTGTGACTGATCTTCATCAAGGAGTGCCCAGAACTGGCAGCAGTTCAGCACTCAGACCACAGTTCAATTTACAGTTCTGGCAACTATTTCCAGGACATTCTCCAAATTTTTGCTACTGTCTTTGAGACAAAGTGCCTCTTAGCAAAGAGTCAGTGAACCTGGACACTGAATTCCTTACTCCCTGAAGAAAAACAAATCACAAACCACTTTCAGTGCTCCACTAATGGTCACTGGAAAACAGTTTCTTCAAGGTAATGTTTTCACAAACTTCATTGACTGCACTAAAGGTGTCACTGCCTTGCATAATCCTTTTTGATGAACAGCACAGGGAACCATTGCTGTCAGTTAGCAGCCACTTTAATGCTCAGTATGGAACACAGCAACCTTACAGAAACTTGTAGCCACTTACTTGCTGACACCTTCAGAAATATGTGGGATACTGTCCTTGACATTAAATCATCTAAGGCTTTTTTTTTTTCCTATGGTGTACAATTTTCTGGCTGTCAGGGATGTCTTTAAAAAAGTTGCTAAAAGTATTCAGCAATAACCTTGTTGATAAACTCACCACTCAAAAGAGAGTTACACAGTTTTATAGTGCAGCATGGAAACTGGAATTTTCTTCTGTCTCTTGGCTTCAGTCTGTGGACAACTTGCAGCCCAATAAAATAACAAAATGCACAAGTGTCTTTAGGAGGCTTCCTTTTGAGTATCAAGCATAATCTAATCTAATTTTCCAAATGGGAGAATTCCAGCAGCAAAATTCTTTAAATGACAAGTCTATGGTCACACATACTGCTCTGGAGTATAGAATTCCAAGCCCAGCCCATTCTTCAGTTATCTATAAAAATTTCCTCCATGAGGGGTCAATAATCCCCCAATCTGCATAGCCAAGAGTGATCCCTCAAGCTATTCTTCCAAATATACCTGAATTACTAACAGAGCAACCAAACAATTTAAAGTGTTTAAGGTAATCTGGGTTATTTTCATAGAATCAGATTCAACTCTCAGTTATAAATTCACTTCTGCCTTCAGAGCTGAAGATGGGAGGCACAATAGCAAGCACTCCTCAGCATTGTTCCATGCTTTATCCAAGGCAGTATTTGGAACAGTCTCAGGCAACAGGGATGTAATTTTAGTTGCAAGTGCAAATTTTGCTGGACAGGAGCCTCAGATATCCACATAATAAGTAAATAACAGTGAGCAGCACAGGGAAAACATTAGAAGTTTCTGGGCAGCTCTAGTCCCTGTGAAGGCGAGGCAGTCAGGATTGAAAATCAATTTGACCTTCTTGTTTTCAGGTATTAGCAGGCATTTGAAAACTGCACATTTGAGAGTTCAAATGCATGTATATAAACTACTAAGGAAAACATTGAGGGGAAAAAATATGACACCATTAATCACAATGGTACATGAAATATTTCCAAATTAATAGAAACCCCATGAAAATCTGAAGAATTCTCCACATAAGAAAAAATTCTAGCAAGTTATATGTGATATCACAATAAAACAAATCGACAATCTGGAGAAGGTATGAAAACTAAACATGAAACTTCTTTTAAGTACATTATTAGGTAACCTATGAGCAGCTATGCAGAAGGATCTGATGATCACAATATGAGACAAAAGTTCATGGAAGACACAGCCACGTTCACCATGGAGATCTGGGAGCTACTCATGCTGAGAAGGCTGTTTCCACACAACCCACTGAAGGATTTACCTCAGATAGAAATATTAATGTGAAGAGTTTTCAGAACAAGTGAACAGTAACAAATTGCCACAACCAGATGGTATTTACCCAGCAATCCAAACTAATTTAACAGAAAATAAATGTTCTGTAACTACAGGGTGGAGTTACCACTTAAATCTGCCTCTGTAGCAGAGGGCTTGAGGATGGATAATGTGATGCAGCATCAAAAAGCAACTATACTAAAAAAAATTCTTCCAATCAAATACATTTAAGCCTGGAAATGCACAATGCTGAGGAAGCTAAATGTTCACTTGACTCCAAGAACCAACTGAGAAAATTCATAGAAGAAAAATCCACAGTTTCTAACCATACTGTTTCTGGGTCAGGCAGACCTGAGGCAAACACAGCAGCTGGAAAAGCAGTGTGGGAGAGCATCAGTCCATACTTGCACTTGTGCTTTTCCTGTGTATCACAGCCCTGACAGTGCCCAGGGTAATCCTGGGTTATTTGAACACTCTGCAGGATCTGTGAAATTCATCCTTATTTACTTACAGTCTCTATTTTTCTCTAAACAGACACCAATATGGCATTAAAAAATCCATAGGAATCTTTTTAAACAAAGCATTTTTCCCAAATTTCCTAATGAGGCTCCAAGCCACTTCACACATGCACAGAAAACATCCAGATACATCCAGAAGACTCCAAATTTATGGAAATTCACACTATGTGTCACAGCCAAAGAATTTAACACTGTGAGCCCAAGATTGTTGTATCTTCACCTGCCTTCCAACCCTTTCCCTGGACCTGGAAAAAAGGGATTAAGGTGCTATTCCATCAGATACTTCATCCCCAGGGTCTCAGCTCATGCTCTTGTGTGGTGATTTAACCCATAACCTGTGACCAAAGAGCCCAGAGCTCTGCAGGGAGAGCAGCAGCCCCTCAGTGGGGCAGAGACAGCAATGAAAGTATTTTAAACCTCATCTAGGGATTCACCAGAAGCTGTCTGGCAGATGATTTCACTGTTATTGTTGATTGGCAACTTTCTCTATATTCTCTATATTTCAATTATACTGTGATAACTTCAATTATTCTGTAATATTTCTCTATACTTAATTTTCCTTTCACAGAAGTTTCCAACAAGTAAATATTTTCCTGTTGAATCACTTTTGTTCTTTGACAAAGCATATTAATAACATACTTTGACATCATAGGGAACTCTTTCAAATTTCTTTGTAGCGAGGGGAATTAAAAAAATTGAAGTGCTACCCAAAATTCGCATTTTGAATTCTTTGGTAGGTTTGCAGCTGTCATTCCTAGATTAGCCTTCAGCTAATCTGTTCCCTTAGATTCTTATATTTTTCTTTTTTTCATTACCATACACGACAAGGGAAAAAAAACAGCTTCTGCCCTGCTTTTCTTCCAACTGGGGGAAAAGGGATAAGAATTTCTAAAACTATTTTTGCAGTCTAAATCAATGTGGACACCTACTGAACCATAGTTATGGGGGATAAAAAGTGCTCTGGTAATGGGGATCCAAATTGTCCTCCTTTGACTCATTTGGAATGTGAAAAATAAACAACAGGCATGTTTGAGCAGAAAAACTCAGGATTTCTTAAAACTTCAGCTGCACAGTTTCTGTTGATTTTACCAAACCCATGAAAACTCTCTTGGCAGCACAGCAAGTTTTGTATCTGCAATGCTAATGGAATGGAGATGATGGGAATTGTATCATCCTGCATGTGGAATGAAAGGGTGTTTGCTGTATTTGCATACACCCATATGCTATTATTTATCATTACAGTTGGCAATTTTGCCTAACTACAAATTGCTAAGGATTTCTATATTAAGAACAAAAATGTGGAGTTTCAAAATGAGCCAGTATTCCAAACGTGGTGCAGAGCAGTGAGCAAACTCTGTATTTTTCTGCATGTTCTTAACCACTGCCACAGATCCTGCACTACATTTTTTAAACCTTTAGACCACCTGAAGTATCACTTTGAGGAACAGCAAATAACTTTTGAATAATTCCACTATCTGGCCTAAAACAAAACCAGTGGTTTGTTTTTTTACTATGTCCCTACTACTGTTGGAAAAACAAAGAAGAAAGAGAGCAAGGATAGAGAGGCTTGTACTGGTGTACCACCATCCTTATATTTCATTGGTCTCATTAACTTGTGCTTTATTAATTTTCAGAAATACCTAGCAGGAGAGAAAAGTAAAAATATCACAGTCCTACAAGGTTTCCAATTAAATACAACACAAAGATGCCCCTGCATTGTTAAAATGACCCATTTCTGTTTTCTTTAAATTAAATTACCTTCATATTCTGGTGTCTAATGTGTATATAGCCCCAGGGAAGTTCCCTAGGTGCCAGGTACAGGTGTTATTGATCTATTGTTGAGGGTGAGTTAAAGCCAAGTTAATTACAAGTAGATTCTTGAAAAGGAGTTGAGCCTTTGTTTTAGTTCATAACCTCTGGGAAGAAAAAAAACAGTCATAGCCCACAGGATGATAAAAATGAGTAAAGTGAACAGCTTAAGGAGGAAAAGACATATGTACAGCTGAAAAACTCAAGAACACCTTCAATTAAATCAATAAGTCTCCCAACAGCATGGGAGAGAACAAAAGTGCTTTAGCGGTCAGGAGTTAATCTAGAAAATCTACCACCTAATCAATGTGAAGCTGCAGTCTGAGAAGCAAATGCTGGTTTAAGCTGCTAAAAAAAAATCATTATGTGTTCTTTGCCATTTCCCAAACCTTCAAAAAGATCACGTTTTCACCAGAAGGTGCTGGGGAATGGGCAAGAATTAAAGCCCTCATTTTCATACCAAAGCTTCTGAGAAAACAAGGCATCATCCAGACAACTGATACTGCAGAGTGAAAAACAGACTCATGATTGGATGGGGAAAGCTGAGTAACACATATTTTAGAATTTCAGAGAACCACAGTAATTTGATGGTATCTGCAAGGAGAGGAATGGATGCAGATAGAAGACATTTCAGGAGCAGACAATTCACATTTTTCACATGCAAGCAGCAAAATGAGTTTGCTTACATAGATGGATGCCAGCAGATGTCAAACTAGGCTGTCACTGGGCAGTTGCACAACCATATTAATATTAACAGTTTGGACAAAATGAGAAGCCTTGCTGGGAGCTTCAGAGCACAAGAACCAAAATAATGAGTGGGGGAAATTTCCATTAAGAAATAAAGGGAAACTAGGCATTAGGACATACAAAGCACTTCAGTAAGGTCAACAGCTAATCCTCCATTACCCTGTGCACTTTTCTAAGGTAGTCTGTGTGTTCTGCTCTGCTGTGTAAACATTATAATTTACCTTCTGGATGCAATTCTGGCAAAAATGACACAATTGGTCGAGTACAAAACAATAATAATAGTGTTTGCTATGTGATCCTTCTTTTTCTCTTTTGACAGGAATTCTGGAGTTGGGAATATGTTCACCTGGGTTAGCAGATGTGTGCCATACTAAAAACTTTCTGTTGTTCAGATCATTTTTCTTTCTACCACCAACTTTACATTCCCACAGGCTCCTTTCTACAATATAAATTCCCTGCCTGATACTTTCAGATGTAGCCAGAAATGTCAAATCAAACTTTCCTCTCGTGGGCTTTCACTTCCAGCTGCAGAGCACATCCTGATCAGAGCCTGTCCCTGCAAGGGTTGCAAACACACCTGGGTGGCTCAGACCTGCTGTGACAAACATGGCAAGCAGCTACCACAGCTCAGCTTGGCTGTCCCCTACACCTTCTTTCCAACAGACACAGAACAAAGGAGTAAAGCTGCAAATCTCACTGCAGATGCTTCTCAAGTTCTGGTAGAATTCCCACATATTGCAGTGGGGAAAAGGAAGTGCATTCCTTAAATTAACAACATTTCTTAAAAATGTTCTAAAATCAAAATTATTGCCATTGAAACAGCTGACTGACTTTATTGGAGACTATTTTAATTTAC
The DNA here is from genome assembly GCF_037042795.1 of Molothrus aeneus. Taxonomy (NCBI): domain Eukaryota; kingdom Metazoa; phylum Chordata; class Aves; order Passeriformes; family Icteridae; genus Molothrus; species Molothrus aeneus. Next base: position 5,216,181 of record NC_089659.1, on the reverse strand, counting down.
TCTCACCTCAGATCCATTCAACAAACAAAACATTTTGGTGAAGGGAAAAGGCAACTTTTACTACAAATTTTTTTTGTATGTATTTGTTAAAATTATAACAGTCAAGAGCACTGTCTCCTCAGGCATCATGTGACACTGTTACTGTTATTAGGAAAGGCTCCATTTTGTCTTTATGAAAGGATGAGATTTATCAATTATGGGGTGAATAACATAGAGGTTATCCTTGATAAGTGGACTTGTAATTGAAAGCAACGATGGGCAATCATCACAAAAATATCAAACATAACTTGAGAACATATAAGAAATATGGTTTGTAACATTTACATTTCAAAAAGGATTGTGAAATATACATGCTGTGCTATTTCAATTTTATCTGATAGCTTTGTCCTTTGTAATTTAGAGAAACACTGGATCAAACAAGAGCCAATTACAGCCATGCATTGTTAGTGAGCAAAAACAAGTCTTAATAAGGTTTGTACCCCATTTAATCACTGTATCGTAGTAATAGAGAAACTATTTATTAATATTAAAAATGCTACCTTATTTTAATTACAACTAGATACAGCATTACTTCTCTAAGCCAATTATGCCACATAAGACTAAAAATAAATAATTCAGACAGTTTTACTTCAAAGAAATCCAATAGGGTCTTGTTTGGGAGTACTTTGATCCTGTCTGTTTTATATTTAACAAAATTTAGCTGTGGAGAAATATTCTCTCCCAGCTGCAGTAAATATATGTGACCAGCTGCACACCCACCATCCTCACCCATAATTTTAATTTAAGCTCTGGCAGACTTGGTGCCTGGGCAGAGGGAACCATGAAGGAAGACTGAATGCAAGAGCCACTCAGATGCTACCTTTAGAAGAACTGAACCCTGAACAATTTCTTTCTTATTACTACTAAAATAATGTGAAAGAAGGAGGACCAAAAAAGTTGAACTAATAAAAAAAAAGTGAAAAATATGTGTAGTGTAATTTGCCTCACGCATGAAAGGACATGAGTAATAACAGTAATTTCTCATGCTGAATTACAGGAGGCACAAGATTGAAATCAATACCCAAGTAAAGCATGATTACATTGTTGGCTGCTCAGGAATGTGCATTTTGTCAGAACCTCATCAAATCCACTGGTCTTTGCATTCTAAACAAAGGCCACACGAACAGGAGCTCACTAATGCTAAGCACACTCTGGGAAGTGTAATTAGTTCAGCTGCAGAGAAGGGGATTCAGGACAGGAATCTGCTGCTGAACTTGCAGAGGAGTGCAGTGGAAATCCAGGGGGTGCTTCACTATCTCCTGTTCCACACACATGGATTACCAGACCTTTTTTGGAGTATCTCTGTTCAACAGCCCACCCCAGAATCATTTCTCCTAACCATCTGGTAAATGGGATTATTTTCTCATGTTATTGGCTCCTGCTCACACTTTTTTTTTTTTTTATTTCTTGATTGCACTAAGCCTCTGTTTGAGATTTCAAAGCTATTTGAAATTTCTCTGGCAGCTCTTACAAATGTCTCATTAATTCTTTCTCTCCAGCACTCTACCATGCACAATAACATTCTCATTTTGGTTTTATTCTATTTAAATCCATAATGAAAGTTCAGAAGAAAAAAATACTGAAATCTTTATCAACATACACCTCTATTTATGTATAGCAAGTGAACCCCTCCTAAAATTGCATCAAGACATTAAATTTCCCCATGCAAATAAAGAGGAAAGCAGGAAGAGTCTCATGATAGAGCAGCTGCTGGCAGGATTTGCTAGAGAAAGCTGCAGTCATGTTCTTTTTGCAGATAATAAAAAGAGTCCATGCAACTGGAGAGGCAGGGCATGGATTAATAACACCTTCTGCAACAGTAATCATGTGTCTGTATTACTTGTTTTTCAGAAGAGCAATTTTCTTCACACTAATAAATCTAACTGCAGAAATATGGCTTATGTCACAAAAGTGCATTGCAGCAGTGTAGTCTTTATCACTGAGGTGAGAAATACCTTTTATGTTTATTAATACACTGTTTTTAAAACATATCTTCAAGATGTTAGCAGTGCCATTACACATATTCAATGAAGCCCAGATGCATTATTCATGATAGCTGTGATAAGCCACTTCTCCTTTAATGCTTTATCCACGCTCTGGCTCCTCAGGGTTGACTTTTAAAGGTGGGGAGAGAAGCACAGAGGCATTAACAGCTGTCATTTCCTACAAGTGGGATCCTTCAGAGCAGGATCTGCCCTGAAAATCCCCCCCTGCGACAGCCAGGAGTCTTTCCTGGGAGGGGCAATTGCTCCTCTGCATAGGGAAGGGGCCTTGAGTGCCAAAAAACAAAAATCACCCAGGCATCACACACTGCCCTTTCAAGGTTTTGGGTAGTGGGTACCAAATCTCCTACAGGTATTTCATGTATTTGAGAATGATGCCTGTAATTTGGAGTGTTAGGACTCGTAGAGAAGGCAAAAGAGCATGGCTTTTAGGATAATTTGTGCTGGGAAGCTTCCAACCACATTTCCCACTCAGAGGTGGAACCTGACAGGTTGGTGTGCTCTTGTTTCTGGTCCAGCAATGAACATAAATGAAAAGCCTCTGAGTAAGATCATTTGATCTCATAAGAATTAAATTATTACATAGGGCCTGTGGTGCATATCAGACACTCCACTGTGGCTACACATTTATTCCATGGAAATTATTTCTGAGGGCAGTGACAAGCAGCACTTAGCACCTACTGAGTTCAAAATTGAGGCACTCATTTGAGGGCACTTTGACCCAATTCATGCCTGTAAATGGAAATTTTATTAATTCCATTGAAATATCTTTTAATAGAACAGGAGAGATCCAAAATTACTCTTTCCCAATGGGCAGGGACATGAGAACTCTCTAATTGATTCTGGTCAAATTTCTATGAAGTCAAATTTATTTCATCCAAACAACTGCCATTATATTTTATTAGCTATGCGAAATGATCTTCTAAGTTGCCCTTTTTTTTTTTTTTTAGTACTTTAGGTAAAGGGGAAAATATAAAATGTTTAGAAAGGCTATGGATTTTTGGTTTGTTTGGGATGTTTGTTGTTGTTTGGTTGGGTTTTTTAAAGAAACTCATTCATAAAGGACTGTCAGTGAAGTTTCTTTGATTTTTCTCAACAATACATCTTAATCTAACTTTACCAATAGAAAAGATGTTGCCAGCACATATTTTATTTTTAGCTCAGATAATCTAGAGAACACTTTGCTCTTAGTTACTTCACCATCAAATTCAGCCAAAGGGTAAACTCCACAGAAAAGTGCAGATGCTATCAGAAAAATAGAGGGAACAAGATAAAAAGGAGAGAAATTTTAAAAGGAAAGCAAAAATGCTGAAAGGTATAAAAATAAAAAAAATATGGAAAACCATCCACATTCACAACTTAGCTAACTCACCATGAAAATATTTATCCAGATTCTGAATATCCAACTCCAGCAGTATCATGGTATCCAGATCCTTTGTTCTCCACAAGAATCTGCCTTGATGTTCAAGAATCCTCCCTCACCAGCAAGTGCAGCACCACTGCCAGTCTTGGAAAGAGGAGCTGCTGTCCTGGGCCAGAGAAAAAGCCCAGGGATGCACAGACACCTTTAGAGAGCTGCAGATGCCATTTAGTTTCAGCCTCCATTCAGAAATGGGCTGAGAAGGGCTCTCAAAAGGGAACCACAGAGACTCTATCCTGTTATTGCTGAAACAAAACATTTCCCCCCTGTTTTTCTCACTAAAACCTTCTGTATCAGCATATGCAAAAGCAAAAAACTTGCACTTTATCATTTTTCTCCAGCAAGGCAGGAAATGAGCAGTGCAACTTGATCATCCAGTGGTTGCATAGGGCCTGGATGGATGAGCAGTAAAGTAGAAATTCTGCTGTTCCTTATTCAACCTAGAGACACAGGAACTGTGCTGCCATCACATCTGAAAGAGCTGGTCCCCAAAGGTGCACTCTGGCAAGATCACAAACTACTCATCCAGAGGAAAGCATTTCTTAGCCTGGAAGTATCTTTACAGATAAACTGTTCCTCAACTCAAGGGTAAGCAGGTATTCTGAGAGTAATGCGGATTTACCACCTGGCTTGTGCATGCAAAATTTGGACCATATTGGGTTTGCTTCCTCTGTTTCTCATCGAATGAAAAATAATTACATAAAAGAATATTTCTCTCTGAGCAGCTCCATAAATTAACAGGAAAAATTCTTGAAGTAATTGAGGTTGGAAGCCATAATTGAATTGAAAACATTTCTACCAATCTGTGATTCTTTATGAGACAAGTGATATTATCTCTTCAATGCTTACTGGATTCAGCACTCTGCCTCTCTAGTGCATTACTACATTCAGAAAAGCAGCTGGTGATAAACATGCAGCACTTCTTCAGTTTAATAATAAGTGTATAGAACCTAATGATTTTGGCAAGCTTTTAACGTTTTATTACTGGCAATGTGTTTGCAGTGCTTGTGTAACACAGCTATAACAAAGCAAACAAAACTGTCTGTTGCTCCAAATGTTTACAGAGTGCAGATGCACGAGCTCTTTGCATATCTGATAGAGGTAGGGCATAAATCAACCTCTTCCACTTACACTGCACAAGGTTTATCTTAAAAGCACAACTTCCTCCACTTACATTCCATGAGTTTTATCTTAAAAGCAAGTAATGAACTGAATATACTGTGGGAAAGATCTTTTCCACCAGAAAAAAAAAAAAAAGTTTTACTGTCACACCAGTCTCTTTTTCAAAGATGAGTTCTGCAAGCTGATGGCAAATAATCAGAGATCCTGGGAAAATGATGCCAACTGTGCTTTGAAGATTTACTGGTTTCTCACAGAAAACTTTGAAGCCTCACTCCAGCTGAAAGACTGGTGCTGTTCTGTACATGCACTCTGAGACTCAGCTCTCAATGCCTCAACATCCTTCTCAGAACTGCACTTCATCTCCTTTCCTTATGATTTTTTATGGTGATTTCTGCCTGAGTTCAGATGCTGAAGGCAGCACAGTGACAGGAGGGACAGCTGCTCAAAAGATCAGACTTGCAGTTATTCCTAAAGGTTCACTCTTTTTCTACTACACCATCAATGTGCAATAAAAATATTCACCAGGAACACAAAGCCACTGCTGGACATTAATAGCCTCACCCCAAAAAGGTGTAAAGTTAGCAGAAATTACCAGAGTATTTAAAAGTTTCCTAACATGGATTTAAACTCTTTGAGGTGCGATATGTCCCTGTATTGTCAAGAGAGAGGTTTCTAATCATCAGTAAGTTCTCTGAAACATTCTAATGGATAGATTAGAACGTTAACCAGATCCAGATAGATTCTGGATGTTAACCAGAACTTCAGTCCATCTGACTGACCCCTGCCCTCCAAGAGGCAGGCCCAGAGGGATTCTGAACTCAAATCAGAGGCACTGGAGGAGCCAAAGGGCACAGGGTGTGTAACAGGCACATGGAGGTCCTGAGGTTCATATCTTTGTGATCAACTAAGTATTTAGTTCTCTTATCTACATTTTCTACACTTTTCTACAATCTTAGATCAGCAAGGACAGACACTAAAAAATCCACATTAAATTCAAACAAAATTTCTGTTAAATATCCTGGTAATAACTCTTTTCAGAAGAAGTAACTGCGTAGAAGTTCTCTGTAACTGTGGAGAGAATGGCAGTTGTATGAAATAATTCGAAAAGAGGATATTAAAGAACCATTCAAACATTTAATATTGTATTCATGGCAAAAGAATAGGGAAACAAACTAGTGGTTCAGTTCTATAGAACTTCTCACATTTAAAAAGTATATCATTCTGCTAAAGATAAGAAAAACAAAATATTCTATCAATATCTTTTTCTCCTAAGAAATTCACTTCAATCATTCACAGTTCTGTCATTTTTTGAATTTTTTTTCACTTTTACTGCATCCTTTCAAAACAGAAATAGAATGAGTATGAAACTTTTCTAGGTCATGATCATGCAGAAAGCATAAAGGAACTGGGATGTGGCTACAGAAACCTTGCAGAACCATGAAAATGTTGAGAGTTTCTATTTATTAATTTAAAAACTATACCAAAAAGAATTGTCTTCTGTTATAATATTATGATTCTGTTGCTCCTAGTAGTGTCTTTTCTTTCTCCTGGGTAAGTCACTCTGCTGTTGCTGCTGGTGAGACACACAGAGAACAATGATAAAAGGAATAAAAGCATCTCCTTGCTTAAAGGGACACAGATGGCATCAGAAATGGGAGATTTCTGACATCCACACCCTACCTGATCTTAAGGAGTTTTTTACCACAGGTGGTGGTGTGGGATTTTTTTCAGTATAAACCTCAACTTTCCTAAGCAGGCACTGGTTCCATAATTAGATAAACATGAGGAATTTCTCTTGGCAAACAAACTTAAGTGCTAAAATATGTGGTCTTAAGATCCTTTTTTCCTGAGCTCATTTAGTCTGGCAAAGGCCCAGTCAGTGCAAGAGAACTCAGGAAGTGACACAAAGACACCTGAAATAGGCACATTTAACATTCTCATGAATATTTATGGGAGTGTTTTGCACTATTGACTCTGCTCTTGTTACTAAACATAATCAATTTATGTTAATTAATAATAGTATACTTTTGGGCTGTGGAAGGTCAAAATATTGTTTTCCTATTATTGCTAATTAATAGTTCTCTGTGGCTGTAAAGAGTAGCTAATTTGATTCTATTTTAAATATAAATTCTGACAAAACACAGGGAGAAAACTTTCCCATTCTTAAGTCAAATTAGGAAAATAAGATTATGGAAAAGTTACGTTGTTGAAAAGCATCCCATATATTATACCATATTATGGTGTATATATATGAGATATACATTATGGTGTATGTATATATTCATACCATATTTATACCATTTATGGCATGCTTTTTCCCCTCAATTAACATGTAGGGATAAGAACAAAGAAGCAGGAAAGAAAAAAGTGCCATTTATTAAACCCAGAGTTTTCCAGTATATTTACATAAGGCATAAATATTTTTTATCCTCAGAATTTGAATTCTGTAACATCAGGGAATACAGATACTTCCTGTTTAAAAGAAAACAAAACCTCAAAGGGAATACAGACTGATTTTTGCCTTCAACTGGGCCAGGCCATTTTAAAATCCAACTCTTTCATTTTTTATTTGATATATGCACTAAGAAAACTGTACTTTAAATAGAGAATTATTTTAACTTCAGTTCAAATTTCATTGCCCATCCTAATATCCCTATAGTCAAATTTTCTCCAGGACATTTCAGATAGTGAGTGAATATGTAGTGAAAGCTCAGGATTAAAAATTGTTCCTTCACTTATGGTATAAAATGTCTAATAAAATATTATTGCAGACTGAGACCAAAATTGCAGAGGTTCATAACCATGTCTAGCCAACCCATATGTCAATAATGGACAACAAAGGATTCTTCCCAGTGTTTGCCAATCAATGCCCAGCAAAATGATTCAACAGCCATTTAAACATAAAAGCTTTTGTTAAAGCCCATGGAAAAGCAGCTTGTTTTGTTCCATTTTTCATCATGCCCCAAAATTACCCAGCTTTACTCATTATTTCTCTTTCAAATACAAGGAGGGAGGGTCTGAAGAAGCAAACAATGTTGGAAAGAGTAGTTAGAATGCCAGAAAGCTGCAAACTTCACTGCAGAAGCTTGCCCCTTGCTTTGCCACTCCAAAAAAAATTATAATAAAACACTTCTGAGAGATTTTTCAGGTAAATAATTGCCCTGATATCAGTGAATGCTCCTTAATTGAAGTGCTCATGTGCTCCAGCACTTTACTGAAAGAAGCTTTGAATTACCATATGCAAAAATGTATAGATCAAACTCCTTAAACATGAATTGTAAGAAAACGCACATTTGTGAATAGCAATTGACATTTTACACCATTAGCAACTTCAAATTAATTTTTAGAAATCTTTCAAGCATTAAATTATATGTTATCTAATTATTGTCCTTTATTATTTGCATAAATGAATTTTCATTTTCTTGAATACAATTGCTAAGATACTCAAGGTCAGTGATGTGTTTTGTGTTCCCTGATAGAATACTAAATAATTACTGCACAGCCTACAGTGTCTTGGTCTTCAGCAAAAATCTAATGTTCAGAAACACACACAAAATTATAATTGCTGTTAACCAGAAAGTCCCCAGCTTCTTCCCCTTTTCTTTTGTGTTCATAACTGCACACTGTGAAAGTGGAAATGTGTTTAGGAGATGATTGCACCAACTGCTTGCAACTCTCTTGTCCCTAAGGAGGGCAAAAACAATCACCTGCAATATTTAAGTGCAAGTATTGTTTCAACACATTTCTTGTAAACAAAAAGGTTTGTGGGAGTTCAAGATCTGGCTGAGAAACAGGAAGAAAATAGGACATAGAGGGGAAAAACCAGACCAAACCAAACCACACACTGGAGCTCAACAGACACGTTCCTGCAGCTCTGGGGGCAGTGGATGCTCCAGGGTGATTATTGGACACCATTTCACTGCCAGAAAATGTCAATAATTTTGGCAACTTTAGGCTGAGGATACATGATGGAGAAGCATTGACTTCTTGTTTTGCCTTTAACACCTACAAATCTGAAATTGTTTCAGTTAACGTCTCTAAAAGGTAGCAAATTCCCCTGAAAAGTTGCTGTGAGGTTTGTATAAGTGTCTCTTGCAGGATTAGGCTTTAAATCTATGAGGAGAAATTGCAGAATAGTTTCCATTTCAGATTACATGGTCCTGCAAACACTGGACACCCTGCTTAACTCCCCTTCCCTGCAGCATCCACCACGTGGAACACCCCTGTTATCCAAGTACTTAGAAGACACAGAACCTTAGCCTGCAAAGCAATTTAAAACTAAAGTAACGACATTTTCATTTTCTATTCATTTACCACGTTCTTTGGTCCTTACAAAATTCTTCTGCTTCACCTTTGATAGTCATGGTCTTTTCTTCCTGTAACCCTGCTGTTATACCTATTTAAATTCACTGAATTTCATGCTAAATGACTACTCTGCTTTCTTAACAGACATATATTTTACAGAATAAGTTAAACATTAATCATGGCCTAATCTTTTAATTAACTTCAAATTTAGTCTCCAAAATACAGTCATTTTATAGAACACCTACAAGTTCTGCATATCAACCACCAGCATAAAGTGGGAATTTTTTGAAAATATGCATTTTCCCTAGTGTAATTTTCAAATTACATTAGCACATTTTTTCTACTACCCAAGAAGAAATAGCAGTATTATACATATACATTCAGAAAAGAGGAAATGTAATCTAATGACTGTATTACTTCAGACCTCATTCATCAGCATTTCTGGCTATCAGCATTGAGATTATTACCTTGGCATTTTTTTGGCCAAGGACAAGAGTGCCAATTCTAAGTCCTTTGACAGGCAGTGTCTGAAAAATAGAAAGCAATAATATCTCCTGGTAGATTTGCTGATAAAATATCTGACATAATTACATTTTTAACTGGGGGGAATCAAAATGTCTGGCATTCTAGGTCAGGATGATAGAATTTCACAAATAAGAGGAGAAGAAATTTCCATCTTAAATCTGCCATAGATGATTACATTCCATGTAAATCTCACAAAGACATGAGAGCTGTGACTTTTTCCACCAAGGTGACCAAATCCTGAGCAGCTGCATCCCACAGCAAAGCAGGGGATTGCAGCACCAGGGGGTTTCCTGAGCTGGGGAAAAACAGAGGAGCACTGGGGATCCACTCAGAGCCCGCCATAGCCAGGAGCATACACAGAAGGGAGGGGGCCATGCTGGGAGAAATGGGCTGAAAGCAGGAGGATTTTAAAGTGCTCAGGTGATTTGAAGCTAGGGATAACCCTTAATAAATATTTGAACAGTGATTCATGAGCATGGACCAGTCTCAATGGTGGCTTTGTCTCCACTCTGCTCCTCAGCCCAGGCATTCCTTCAGGAATCTACTGGTTAGTGAGGTAAAGGAAATAAATTACCAACATTCCAAGGATGTCTTATCTCTAACCTTCACAACAAAATACCATTCTACATCTATTTCTACTTAGAAATATGTGGGTAGAGAACAGAAATTTTTGGTAAACAAAGGTAGCTATGGGAAATATCACTGTGCCTTGTCACTGCCTGTGGCTTCCAGCTTTTGTTGATCGTGAGCTGCAATCACTGAAAGATTGCTGAGCTATCCATACCAGAAGGATGCTGTTAGCTCCTGCTTCAGACATCTAACCTCTGGCTGCAGCAGCTTTGAGCCAGGACTTGGACATCAATGACACTGAGAAGGTCTGGGCTTTCTCTTTTTATGTCCATGTACATTAAAATGTCAATAGTGGAAACAAACTGCTCATTAAAAACCCAGGCACACCCACCACAGTAAGGTCATTACAAAGGAGCAGTCAAATATATTGACCTCATATCTGAGCTCTCCAATATCCAACTTACAAAGTATGAACTTGGGAACAGAAATATGAATAGGACCACAGGACAGTTTGATCTGCATGGGTCAGGAGGAGGCTGTTCAGGGTTTGCATACTCATGAGCCTTCCTCCTCTATGCACATGGAATATTTGACTTTGAGTTTGCCTACAGAAATACATCTGCAAGATTACAGCCTGAAATAACTTCTGGCAATGCTGTTCTTGCTCCAAGACCCAGAGCTGGAGCAGGAGCTCAGCAGACAGAGGTGCTTAGCAGCAGGGGCTGTGCAAAGGTGCTGTGAGCAATCCGTAAACATGCTCTGCTGTCAGCCTCTCCTGTAAACACAAATGCCTTCTCATCCCTGTAAGATTTAACATTTCACAGCTTATTGGTCATAAAACTTTCTTTGGGTAGGTAATTTGTGCCCTACCAATACAGAAAAAGAATAGGACAACTTTTATAAATAAGCAGATGTTGTACATTTTTTATTTCTCTCCTGCCAAGAACTGATTTACTGTAAATTCCCTCCATCTGGCAGGAAGCTAATCTGAATATGAATCAATCTATTCAAAAATAACTTCAAAAATTTCATGCATTCATAACAGGGCTTTTCCTGCACAATACCCTTTTCCAGTCATTCTACTCAGACAAGCAAGACTTTCAAAGCAAATCAAGACAAAATACTTTCAGAGAAATTTTCATCTTGAATTTTTTATTAATTCTATTGCTATGTTATGAACCTATTTTGATTTTTCTGCTGTCCATAAACAAATATTTTCAAGGAAGTAGAGTATTCAAAAAAAAATTGGGGCAGAAGGGAAGTAATAACTGTCTATATTCAGTGCATATAAAAATAATGTGCAATAAGATTGTCTTAAAATCTAATTTTAAACATTAATTTTACAGTTCTGGCCCTTATTTTTCAAATGCTCTCTTACATCACTGAAAGAGGTGAGTAAAAATATATATATATACACACACACCATTTCTTTACCAAGAGCAGTTCAGGAATAGCAGCCAACAACAAAATAATGCTATAGCTAAGGTTTAGCTGCCAGCTCTGTATAAGTTACACTTGTACAAAGTCAGCAGAAAAAACTTGTCTACAGAACCCAAGAATGATGAATAGATGCCTGTCTAATGAGAAAATAGAGTAGGAGCAAGCAAAACACCCTCCCCTCATTATCTGTAAAAGTACTATATCTTCTTTCCAGCCAGTAACTGCAGTTAATTAGAGAAACAAGAATGTTTCTTGTTGGGAAGAACTTCAAATCAGGGTAAAATGCCTATACACAGGAAAGCACTTAAATACATATATATTATAGGTATGTGCTCAATATTCACTTAAGATTTAATTCAACTTATATTCATATTGAGGCTTTTAGCCTCCCATTCTAAAGGGAGGCTAAAGGCACCATCCATTCTGAATTGGGAAAAGTATGTGTTAAAATTTTAATAGTTTTACTTCTTACACTTAAATCAGAGCAGCTGCTTAAGCACAATGAAGTACTAAGTTTAAAGCAATCAGCATCAAATTCTGAGCTTGGGGGGAATAATGGAGAATAGAGAAGAAATGTATTCCTCAGGACTGAGAAGTGCATCCCATTCTAAATAGAAAGAGCAACATAAAAGAGAACTGAAAAAAAAAAAAAGGGATTTAGAGGCAAGAAGAGTTGCAGAACCCAAATGGGCAACAAAAAGAAAATGCTGATGAAATGAGCAGCACTCAGAGATAGCTTTGGTATTGTGTGGGAGGAATCTCCTCCCAGCAGGAATGAAGAGACAGCAGAATGAGAGTGGATTCACTGCAGGATGGGAGCATGGGAGGTGATTGCCCTTCCATCATCCCCAGCCTGTGACAGGAGCTCCCATCACAGGGCTGAGCAGAAAGCAGCACTGCTGCACCTCCCAGTGTGGGGAGCAGAGGGACCAGGGACAAGGTGACCACAGAACTGCAAAGCATCACACAGTGTTTTCACAGATTTAAAGTTTGGAAATAAATTATTCAAGGACTCAGAAAGGACAGGGGTTAAAAGAATTAGATATAGAAAATAACCTCCCTGTTATGCACACCAGAGCTGCAGCAGTGGGAACTGGGATGGTTTTGTACCTGCTTCTGTCCAGCAGAAGAAATCCTACAAGCAGCTGAGAGATTCTCCAGGTATTTAGGATGCCCCTGCTTTGAAAGGCACTTGAATTTTTTCTGCTCTAAGGACAGCAGTGGAGTAAAATATTTTGCTCAGCTGGTTTTTGGCTCCAAGTCAAAAAAAAAGCCATTTTTACTGAGTTCAGAGAATATTTACTTAGTGCAACAAAAAAAAGCAAAAGAAAAAAGACTAGAGTGCTCAGAAGACATAAACCATTGAGTTTATAAAATGCATCCTGTGACAATCCCTCCATGGCTTTTGTTTCTCATACGCATTTTGTGACATGTCTCAAAGGCCTCCACATTCATTTCTCCCAGACCACACTCTCACTTGATGAGACAGTTTATCATCCTCAGCCTGAAGAGAGGCATTTCCACCCTGTAACAATCTCCCACTGTCCAAGAGATGCAGCAGGGCAGGGAGGTGAAGCCACACAGCTCAACTCTAGCAGCTCTCAGCATAACCAGCCCTGAATGTGGCTTTAAAGGTTTATGCTGAAATTTCCAGGCTAATGATTGGATTAAATATAGGAATATTTGCATTTTCCTTTTGTACAGGACAGTTGGCACCCTGAGCTCCTCCTGATTTCCATGAGAAACAGTTTGCACTTTCTCACTCCACAGTTTCATCAGCTGTTTGCCCCATCCCTGATTCACCCGTAGTTCTCAAATATTTTGTTCATTAAAGTCTAAGAAAAGCATGAAACAAAAAATCCACCCATAAAAAGTGGCAAAATGGAATGGCCTCTCCCATTAGTAACTGTATGCAGCAAAAATAAGTACACTACAAAATCTCTGATGAAATACATAATGGAGATATTTTCATTTAATTATTTCATTAGTGTAATAGAGGGTTTATTACAAGTACTTTACAAATTACTGCATTTCACCTAGAGGTTTTATGTGTGCAAAATGGAATAATTACTTATTGGCTTTTTGTGTAATTGAAGACATTATATAACTTTAGAGGAAAATTCAGGGATAAACTAATCTAAATTGCAAACCATATCATTAAAAAAGCTCCTTAAAATACAGCATAAATTCTGATTGTTCAAATGAAAGCACTGCATAAAAGTCATGACCTTTACAGCCAGATAGGCTGTTCCTTTCATCATTTCATTTGCCTTACACGATACCCTGAAAAAAATTTAAATCTCCTTGGATTATAATGAGAGTAGTCTAGATCAGGCAGCATTTTTCACTAAAAAAACAAAAATAAGTGTGAACAGAAACAGAAAATGCAACTAATGTAGCATTGTCTAGTTACGCTAAGTTTCCAGAAGGAAAATACAAACTATATTTTAATATAAACTTTGTAGCAAAAGGATATTGTTATGTTTTATAAATCATAATAGTAATTTGGTAAAGTAATCCTAATACATATCCCTAAAATTTGAAGCTGAAGAACAATTTTCCTTTTAAAACAGCACAAGTACATTCAATCTGCTCATATACTTACCCAATTTAAAGATTGCTCTAGTCAGTTAAAAATAATTTCAGAATTCTAAACATCTAGATGCAGCTGTGGCCACACTGAACTACAAACATCATGAAGCAGATGTGGGTTATTTATTCTGGAATGCAATTCAGCACAGTTATACTTATGTGGTGTAGCCCCCATATGGCACCATTGTTTTCCCTGTACATTTCCTCTGCATTTTCAAGCAGACAGCCAAGCTCTCTTACCCTTGCTCTTGTCTTAGTCCTTGAACACCTTCAGTTTCCCCAGTTGCCCTGCAAGACTTCTGAATCCCTGCCAACAACTTATGGACCAGTGAAATGCTAAACCCTTGCTGATTTTCATTAAGTTCCTCACTAGCAAGAGCAGCACAGACATGGATTAAACACACTCAAATGTGCCATGTTTGAAAAACACTCATCGCTCCAGGGCAACACCCCTTCCCAAAACAACTGGAAAAGAGTTTGGCTGTGATAGTCAACACCTTCAAAAAGCAAAAACAGGATTTGGGAGAGGCAGCTTTGCTTCTATTCCAGTGGCTGCTGTGTAACCTGAATTTACACTTCCCACTCCAGCCAAGATCCCTCATCCCCCTCAGCTGGCAGAGCTGTTGATATTATCAGAGGCTCTCAATTTGTAACTCTTCTACAAGATACAAGCTACAATGTCAAGATAAGCATTTTTGGTTTTTAGTACATTCACACAAATTAAAAATAAAACCATAGAAAATATTGTAAAATAGGGAGCTTTAATTAGCGCTCCAAAATTTTCCTTCCAGGCAGCAAATTATCCCAGCTCTTGCAGCAGCTCACATATCAATTGCCCCATTGCTTTGCTGAACAGGAAAACTTGCACAACTTACATCTTCAGTCATATCAGACGGTAACACTTTGAATCCAAAGAAATTTTATGGTGTTTAACACTCACAGGTCATTCCTTCCTATTTAAATCAAATATTTCCTGGTCATTCCTCCCTCATCATTTCACAGAGGGCACACACAGCCCTTACACATTTTACATTTACTGAATGGTGCTGAAAAATCCAAGCTCTGTTTCACTACCAGCCCTCAGGAGTTTGGGAGTTAATTTAAGGTGAGATATGCAAGGGGTAGAGTGATGAACAGAGGATTGAGAGGCAAAGCACATTACAGGAGCAGGTTGTTACACAGACCAGCTGTGCATACAATTGAATATCAGCATTTTTAAAGACAAATTTAAACTAGGAGCTTGTTGAAGTAATAAAATAAAAGCCTTAAGATCTGGTACTGTATAATCAATTTCAAAATGTTTAATCCCCTCCATTATTAATGTTAATTGCACAGTTCTGTGTGCTCTGGAAGAATCACTGTCCTTCAGACAATGCAATTGATTCTCCTTCCCCAGGAAATCATTTCTGTATTCCTCACAATGCACTATAGGAGCACCATATTTTTTTTCTGCCTCTCAGTCTCCATAACTAACTCTTCACCCAGCCCACTAAAATACAGGGCAGGAATTTGGGTCCCATCAATACCTAAATAATAGATAAAGCTGATTTTGAGTAATACTGTTCTGAGTATCTCAACAATCAGGATCACAAGTTTGCATCAGGAAGAGATTCACAAGTCCAGAAGCCTTTTCTGAAGTACTCCCTTATAAATTCTTCTGTGAACAAGAAAATGTCTAAAGGTCTAGAGAAAAGTCTTTCTCCAAGGCAGGACTGAAGTGGCACAGGAAGGAGATCACACAGAATGGGGGTGTGACAGAAGGAAAACAGGATGCCACAACATTTTCTTCCTTAGTAAGATAGAGCTAGGGGAAACACAATGGTGTTTTACTCTAAGAACACAGCATAAATTCTGATTGTTCAAATGAGAGCACTGCATAAAAGTCATGACCTTAACAGCCAAATAGGGTCTTCCTTTCATCACTTCATTTGCCTTACATGATACTCTGAAAAAAAAATTAAAATCTACTTGGATTATATGGAGAGTAGTCTAGATTAGGCAGCATTTTTCACTAAAAAAATAAAAATAAGAAAAGTGTGAACAGAAACCAACTATTGTAGTGTTGTCTAGTTACACTGAGTTTCCAGAAGGAAAATACAAACTATATTTTAATAGAAACTTTATAGCAAAATGATATTGTTTTATAAATTATAATAGTCACTTGATAAAGTAATCCTAATGTATATTCCTAAAATTTAGGGATATTTCAACTATCCTCCAATAGCTGGAACTATGGTTTGTACATGTAGCAGCATGACTTGCAAGAGCTACTGTGATAAATCTATCAAATTTCTCATAGCTTTGCAAACAGACCTGTCATGCAAACATAACAGGTTTGCTTCAGCTTATTATAAATTCGTCTTTTAATGAGACTGGAATTCTAGCGAAGTAGGCAGATGTATCTAGATTAGGAAAGTTAAAGATCAGGTCTTTAAATACTTGTAATCTTAATTTTGAATTTCATTAGCTAAGCAGGTCTTTTTATGAAAACATTAAAAATAATGCTGCACCACCAAAGAATGCAGCATATTGGCCTTTTATTGGACAAATGGACAATTTCATGGTTAGGGAGATTTTAAACATTGTTTTATCCTCTTGCAGAACTGCCATTGAAAGGCCTAAAGGAACATTTTACATAACTGAGGGAAAAAAAAAGGCAAAGTGAAAATTGGATGCACATGGAAAAGTGAAAGAACCAAAATAAAAAGCACTTCTTATAGATCAAGACAAGCAAAGAAAAACTTTCCATTTCAGTAATCTTCTGTGTTATTTTCAATAATGTTTGGTAAGCATATATCAGACCCAAGCCTAATGTTCCTATTATCAGTATCATAAGTGACAAAATTTAGGAGGAAATGCTCTCTTACATTGTCCAGACACTACAAGTGGTGTGATTTCTCTCTGGCTGTTTGGTACCTGTTCTGGCTGGCTTTACAGAGGAAAACTCAATGCATGTATAATGACACATTACCCATCACAGCATCTCACAGCTACACTTCACCATAGCTGTAGTGCCAGCACTGCAATTAAAAATAAGTGGAATATCTTACAATTAGACTGTGTTTTCTTTGCAATCACGCCAAACATGCTTTGCAATGCATTTAAACAGGCTGCATTGCAGGTGCTCTTGAAAATACTAATGCTTCCAAATACAAGCTGTTACTGAAAAACATGCAAATAGGAAAAACATCATAGAAATAAAGACAGGGTTCAAAACCTAACAAAAAACCTAAGAATTTCTCTTGCAAATGCATGAAGAGGCAGGAAGTACAAGTATTTTTACACACAAGCAGGATAACTTTACCTTGTACTGACCTTAAAAGATACAAGCAGACCAGTGAAAGTATAAGGGGAAAAACATGCCTTAATTAAATTCAGCCTTCATGAAGGGTGACTGAATTTAGCCAAAGTCATGGAGAGCACTCCACACGAGCATTCTTTATCCAAAATTATCTTTTCTTTCCTCATATCCATCCATAACATAGATTAAATCCTCATAGGATAAAATACCCCTCGGGGGTATTGTCATCTCAAGTAATTTCCTTAACATGGGACAGTTTCAGATACTTCTCCTTAGACAGAACTCTGGCTGTGTTTCTCAAGTGCCACCCTTTCCTCAGAGAGGCCTACAGGGGTTCATTAACACTTTCAGACAGTGTGAACCATTCATATTCAGAAAACTCAAAATGTATTTTCTGTGTATCTATCTGTCATTTCTTCTATGCACTTGATGTGTGCATTCATTCCTATTATGATGTTAATCCACCAGCATACAGCCCAAGTGAAATCTTGAACAGAATTCCAACAAAAAAGTTAGCATTATTTCCCAAATAATACAGAATGTTACAGTTTCATAGCTCCAGGATTGCTCATACTTGTAAGAGTACGTCTGTTTTGGGGGGGGGGGGGGGTGGAAATAAACAGAAAATGAATACTGAAATCTACAATTATTCACTATACACACGTATTTTAATTGGAAATATGTTTCTCTCATGAATAACAAGTGGTTTTCTTCCCCATCATAGTTTCTCCAAGCCTAGCACAGGAAGAGGGTTCACTTATAAGATCCTTAAATCTTCCAAATGAAGTCGTGTTCAAGAGCATGTTTCAGTATGTCTGAAACATGGGTTAGAATAAAGAAATGCATAATTTCCAGAGCTGCATTGAAACAGAATATCTAATGCTGAGTTTAGAGAGAAACTGCAGGCAGAAACCTCAGAGGAGAATGAAGAAAATGACTGGACTGTGGAAGAGCAAAACTAATAATATTGAGCAACTTTACATATGTCTAGAGTTAGCTGAAGAACTATTTTAAATTGTGTGGTGCCTTATTTCTCATGTGAGGCAGAATTATGAGCACTTTATTGTTTTGCTACATAAACCATCTCTGCAACTTGATATTCAATGCTGAAATGCGGCATCAGTGAAGTGGTCCCTGGAGATAAAGAAACATATATCTGCCCCTTTCCCACCAGAGAGAGGGCAGAACACACAGATAAATTGAATCACTGACAGGAACAGAGAAGGCTGTGAATCCTCACCCAGGTAAAGGCTTTCAGGAGAAAGACACAAGCTCAGAGATTATGGGTGAGCCAGGAAGGACCAGTCTCTCAACACTCTGTACACCAGTAGCCCTGGAACCAGTGCACGTGGGCATCAAGTGCCCAAGAGATGCTTTAAGCTGTTAAAACCCATGAAATTACATCTGCTAAAGAATGGATGAGCCTCCTTCTTCCATGCAGGTCCCACAGTGAGGGTACATGGCCCAGGTGTGTTCAGAGCAGCAGGCAAACCTGTTCCACACAGGGAGGAAAATCTGCTCTGATCTCCCTGTGCCAGGCACACTGGGTTTACTGCCAGACTCTGCTGGCAGGAGAGGAGCAGATATTCTGGTAGCATGGCAGGAACACAGAGCTCTGCCCATAGCACAGAAAATTGAGTAGCTTTGTAGGAAAGAAACTGTTACATAGCAAATACCAGAAATGTGCTCCATGCAGACAGCTGGCATTGTTAATTTATACCCTTTTATGAGCTCTAGAAACACAGGATACCAGGGTGAATTCAGCAGTGAAATGGCTGCCATCCAGGTAATTTTCATGCCCACAATTCCATACAAACTCTTGTGCTTTGGCCACCTCTTTCTTTTTTAATCATTTTGCTGTCATCTCTTCTAGAGCACCATGTTCCACACCAGCTCAGGTTTGTTCCCTTGCCTGATCAGGGTAGTCAAGATGCAGGGATCTCTCTGCACAGACCATGTTATGGATATTTCTGACTGTGTGAGGGTGCACCACGCTGGGACAGCTCAGCTAACTCCACCATAAGCCTCATTCCAGAGCTGGAGGCACAACTACCCTGGGGTAGCACACACTGGGTGTGCTGGATACACTGCACTGCTGCCAGGACCTGAGCCAGCACCTCTGCATGAACCTGGACATGGCTCCCTGGACCTGGCAACTATCCCAGGGCTATTTTAGGGATGATTCTGAGCAGGCACACAACATAGAAATCCCCAAACTGATGGTGTGTCTGTCACCATCAAAAAGCTATGCTAAATCTTGGTGCTCTCTCCTACCAGCATTACCACAGGTGAATTCTGGGGCTGAAAAAACTCCACAAAGTCAGATAAACTCTCAGATAAAGTGGCAAATACTGGCTAGCTGTTGTCATCTTATTGCAAAATTTCCATACCTTCCTGGTGATTTCTCATGGGCATCTCCTCAGAGCACTGACTCCTTCACAGCACAGCCAACAAACTCCAACTCTCTCCTCACCCAGCTACCCCACTCTTTTATAGCACTCATCCTCATTGGACACAGCTGTGCCCTGTTAAGGGCAGGCCTGTTCCTAATCTTTGGGGATTAGCCCAGCTGCAACTCCTCAGGGTCAGATTGCCTCCTGCACTATTCTCTTACATTCTATCCCCCCACAGCTAGCCAGGTGTGGTCAGTATACAATGTGTAATAAATGTATAAAGCTTCACGAACCTGGAAGTCACCCTGATTTCAGATCTGTTTTACTGAAATAAATTCTAGTTGTTGCAACACTTCTACACACAGAATAAGAGAACAGTGTTTTTCCTTAAAGACAGCACATGAAAGACTTGCAGATAAAAATCAAGGTGTTTTTTTTTTTCTGCATAGATCCTTGCTCATTTTAAAAGTGAATATCTTGTATCAAAAGATATTGCATGAATTAAGACTTTCCACTTCTTCACCATTCCTTTGCAAACTTTACAAAAAGT
The DNA here is from genome assembly GCF_037042795.1 of Molothrus aeneus. Taxonomy (NCBI): domain Eukaryota; kingdom Metazoa; phylum Chordata; class Aves; order Passeriformes; family Icteridae; genus Molothrus; species Molothrus aeneus. The sequence goes on along the minus strand of NC_089659.1, from coordinate 5,195,921 downwards.
AGTTTGCTGCAGCCCACCCTTTGGTGCTTTGTGTACTTGCTTCATGACCTTGGGCTGCACAGTTGTTATACATGAACACCACTTTAACATTTTTCTCAGCTAGTGCTGTTCCTTGTATTATTGCTGTAGGCTGCTTTTATGGATGGGGTTGGGGACAAATACAGTGATAGGTGAAGTGATTTTCCACATTGACTTTACCATGGAAAGGATTATCTGTAGCAATTAATGTTTTCTTCCAATAACGCATGGATGTCCCAATGAGACAGGAAAAGTAGGTCGACTCATTATCCCAGCTGCACTGACTCAGCAGCACTCCAACCATTTTCCTAGAACTAAACCAGGCAGTGCACAGAGAAACACATACAAATTAGGGTAGAAATATCAACATTGCATAGGTCAGCAAAACCATATGGTGTTTAGATTAAAGACATGCATATTCAGAAATACTGGGATCTGCAAGCTGCATGTAAAAACTCAGAGCACAGCATAGCTTTGAAGTCCTTGCTTCCCTTTCTATATCCTGATCTCAGAGTCCATGAGCAGTTCTGTACTGACAGCTCTGGGAACCAAAGGATTCCAGCTGCAGGCAGTGGCAGCTAGAGCTTCCCTGTGCTGTTCCTGCCAGCCCTGGCTGGTTTGGGAATACCACCTGTCTGCATCAGAAGGTATTTCAGTCTCCCTCATTAACCCACCAGTTCCTCAGCTGAAGCTGACAACAGAATGCTGCAGGGGAGGCCTTTGAGGTAACAGACAGTGGCAAATGTAATCATTCAAATTGCCTTCAGCTGGATTTCACACCAGATGTGAAAAATGGCCCAATGGAAAGCACTAAAGAGCAATGAAATTTGAAACCCCTAGAAACCCTTCTCTTATTTTCTTGATGATTTTCTAAATTATTTTCTATGAAGTGCTATATTGCCTCTTAAAGTCCTCAATTTAAAACAAATTTTATCATGGGGCTATCACTACTCACAACCTGAAAGGAAAGCTGGTACAAAGCCACAGAATTCTTAGGGTTGGAAAAGACCTCTCTGACTACCCAGTCCAACCATTAGCCCAGCAGCACCATGGTCACCATTAAACCACATCCCCCACTGCCACATCCATACAGATTTTGAGCACTTCCAGCCACAGTGAGTCCACCACTGCCCTGGGCAGCTTGCTCCACCACTGACCATCTTTTCAGAGAAGAAATATTTCTTAACTTCCAATCTAAACCTTCCCTGTAAGAGTATCCAGGAGTCATACCAGCACTTGCTGAGCTGTGACTCAGGCCACCCCAGGTTTCCTTACCAGCTCAAGTTCTGGGTTCCCACAGCAGAGTCTCAGCCATCCAGATCCTTAAAATTATTTACTCTTGGTAAAATAATAAAGTAACAGCTGAAGCTGGTGCTTCTAAGGAGGGATCCTGAATGAAACAGCCCCTAGGCTTTTATCTGCTCCCAGTCCTGCACGGGAGCCCAGCTCACACGAGCCACAGGTGTCCCTTGTTGGCCACAGGAGGCAATTCCCAGCCTCTCCCCGGGACTCCACCCACAGTCACCTGCCCTGGGTGCATCCCTCAGCCCCTGGTGCACACTGAGCCAGGTGCCCCAGGAGAAGAGCTCAACTCCAACCTGCCTACAGCCTCCTCTGGGCATTGTACAAGTGAGAAGGTCCCCCCAACACTCCTTTTCAACCACCCCAGCTCCCTCAGCTGCTCCAGACCTTCCCCAGCTCTGTTCCCTTCCAAGGACAAGCTCCAGCCCCTCAAGGTTTTCCCTGAAGTGAGGGGGCCAGAACTAAAGCCAGGAGAAAGTGCAGCCTTCCAGATGAGTTCCTGGTCAGTCAGAGGCAGGTTAGTTCTTATTACTCTGCAAATCTGAAATCCTCTTTACTGTTTTGTAGCACTCTAAGTTGTAGAAACATAAGAAAATTCCGAGTATTCCCTCAGGTTCCTTCATTTTTCCTGTTTTCTATCAAATAGAAAACAAGATCTTCTTCAGCCTTCCTAAAAGGTAAAAATGTAGTTCTGGAAGGAATTCAGCTTTTGAATTTGAACCACTGTGGCATGGGTACAAAGCTCTAGCATCATGTGTGTTGGAGCACTGGGATAGATTTTGGAAAATATATGACCCAGTTCTTAATGTTGAGCTCTAAGTTACCTAAGCTTTCCAAAGGAGCTCAGAGCATCAGTACCTAAATTCTTAAATTCCTCTGGAAGTTACACCTGAATTCCCAAAGAAATCTAATAATATGTTGTATAGACTACCAAATAACAGGAAAAGTAGCTACTGAGATGGAAGGTTTAATATGGTGTCTCTGAATTGTGGAGGGGCTCCACTCTTTGCTCCAAAATTCCAGATGCAATTTCACTGTCTCAATTAAAAAAGAATGAGAAGCTGTAACTTTTCATTACTACATAAGCACATCATCCCTCAGAGCTATTAAAAAAGACATTCTACCACTTTTAATTTCCATTTGTTACAGTTTTACTTCTCCATCTCAGTATCTTTTAAGTACAGTGACTCACTTTGAGTTTTCAGTGTTGATGAGCACAGTACTGTAAAACTGTTTTGAAGACCAAGGAGCAGTTTTTCTTGTACAAATATCATTAACCACTGAATGCAAGAGATAAAGCTGTTATTAAAAGAGCCAAAGTGTAACAAACTAGCCCAGTGAGGACAGGCATATTATCCAGTAACTATATTTCTCACCTGAATTGTGCATGATGACTTTTCAATCACACAGTTCTGATTTTCTTTGTCACCTCTTTTTCAAGAGAAAATATTAGAGTGGGTAAACTGAGGAAAGCACTGATACCAGGAACTCCAGTATGGTTTATTCTTCCCTTTGATGTACATTGCCTGGCCCACAGCTGCTGATGATGTGTAGTCACACACAGCAATGTGGGTGACATCTGCTGAGCACACAGCATCACACTGGGCATGCAGGGCAGCTGCTCCCACTCTGTGGCTCCCAAGGAAAAGGAGCAGAGGCAAGGAAGCAGCTTAGAGGGTTTTCAGTAGGTAAGAACTGACTCACCCTAAGTAGCATAAAACCTCATAATCATCCCTGCATCTTTGAATCAGGCTGCCAGGGGAAAGAGAAGCATCCTGGCATCAGCAGAAGCAAGAAGAAATTGAACAAAGCAACTCAGGATTTTCTGAGTTTCTGCAGAGGAACAGCAACTCACAAAGGTTTGAACTATGAGCATTCATGGCAACTGAGAAAAAGAGCAGGGTCACAGCAGCTGGGATCTACAGCAATACACTGGACCTGTATTTCCCTGTGGGCTGAAGTCTGTCAGACCCTGAGATGTGGCTTACAGGAACAAACTGGGAGGAGTGCTTGATCAGCTGGTGACCTTGAGCAGCTGCAGCTACAGGCTGACAGGAATCTCATGCTGAAACAAAGACAAATGCAGTGTCCTATGCTGGGGATGGAACAGTACATCAGTACAGGCTGGGGGGCAAACAGCTGCTGAGCAATTATGCAAAATCACAGAAGGTTTGGGGTTGGAAGGAACAGCCTCCACATGTGGTTTAACCCCCTACCATGGGCAAGGACACTTTCCACTAGAGCAGGCTGTTCAAAGCCCCATTCAGCCTGGTCTTGAACACAGGAATGGGGAGTCCATAACCCTTCTGGGTAACATCTTCCAGTGCCTCACCACCCTTAGAGAAAAAAATTTTGTCCTAATACTTAACCTAAATCCTCTCTCCTTCAGCTAAAGGCCATCCCCCCTTGTCCTTGTCAAAAGTCCAGCTCTGCTGTGGCCCCCTTTAGGTACTGGAAGGTGCTCTAAGGTGTCCCCAGAGCCTTCTCCTCTCCTCCCTGACTCTCAGCCTGTCTTCACCACAGAGGTGCTTCAGCCCATCAGAGTGGCTCCTCTGGACTCAGGCTCATTTCCTGTATTGGATGCCCCAGACCTGGATATTTATCAACTTAAAGGGCTCTAAAAAGTGATGCATGATAGCTAAGAGCTGAACATCCATAACATTCCACAAATAAACATATTTTAAGTGAAGCAAAACTGAACTTCTGAAGGGTCAAATCATGGTACACTCGTTGGTTTTAGCTACAGAAAATGGCTTGGATTCAAACTTTTTGCTTAGAAAGCTGCTTCTGTAAAAATGGCAGAGGAAAAACCAATCAGTTCATACATTATAGATGGCCTGTCTGAGCAGTGGATGCACTACAAAGTAGGTTTGTTGCTTAAGAAAATTCTAATCCCACAAAGTATTTAGGAAAATGAAAGACTCTCTCTCTCTTTTTATGCTAGGGAAAATTAGGGCCAGCATCACAAAGTGCAGTGACTTTATCAGGTGCTTATTAGTGAAAATTCCCCACATCAAAAGAGAATTCCATGCTAAGTTTCAAGCAAATTTCAGGCATGCTTTAGCTAAGCACTCAGCCCACACAATCTCACCTTCTTACAGGTTTTTATAAAAGCTCATGGGAATTTCAGGAATAATCTTTAGTGGGTTTTTTATCATTTTTCCTCTAGAGATATGTCAGGATTAAAGCATGTTCAAAGTTGGGGTTTATATGCCACTATACAAGGCATCTGCAATTTTGAACTTTGGCAAAATCATCCTTAAAAACAACCACACAGAAACAAATACTTGATTTTCTTTATCAGTATCATACTTGAGTCGTTTGTGATACAGAGCTATTCAGCTGCCATCAGTGCTTGCTGTTACATAGGGAAAAAAAAACCAGTTGTGTTTCCTAGTCTACTTTTACAGGAAATTTAGTAAATAAAATTAATTTCCACTGGACTTTTTTTTTTGTAAGATGATTAACCATGTATTAAGACCAACACAAAATTTCCAAGTTATTTATAGATTGACTCTACTCCCAGTAAAAAAGGGGATGCAAGAAGTGCAGTATTAGATTGGCACATTTGGCAGGCCCCCATTCCTGCTAAGAGCCAGGTGTTTGAAAGGAAAGTGCAAGAGGTGCTGCTGTGGCAGACAGAGGGCAAAGCTGCAAGTCAGGACTGAGATGAGTGTGAGCAATGCTGGGGTGTAAAATCAACCAGCTTCTGTCCCAGTGAGCATTCCCCCAGCTTGCCTGTACTGTCTATGCACTGGGATTGTAGATGTTGACCTGAATCACAGCAAAAACACTTAAAAAAATCATTTTCCTGTATTCTATATGTATTTATGACATCTGAGTGTGTAGTTGTGATGAGGGGTTGAAAATTTACATTAAAAACCCTTTTCAGAGTCAAATGAAGTAGAAGAGAAAGTGATAATAAAATGAAAGTATGAAAAGAACACTCTTGTAGTTTGGAGGAGGGTTGATGTTTTGCTTTCCTTTTCTTTGTGTTCTAATTACATCCTTCTCTGCTCTTAACATTGGTTAGCTCTACAGGTTTTTTGAGAATTTAACTATTTGTAGAGGCCTAAAAAATGTACATCAAAATATCTTCTTCCTGAATTTAGTATTTTCCTAGAAATAAAAGCTAACATTTTGATATTGAAAGATTCCTAACATTTTCAAAAATAAGGCTACCACACTGGCCAATTCCCAAAAGCCACAAAGATGCCAAGTTTATGACTAAACTTTAAAAAATGGAAATATTTTCCAAAGAGCAGAACCTATCAGCTGAAGCAGCTATTTCAAATGCCAGTGGTGTACAAAGATTTATAATAAATATTAAATCCCTGAAACAGAAATTTATGGTGGAGGAGATGAAGAAACTCAGATCATTTTGTGACTGGTAAGAAAAATAAGAGTGAGAATAAATGTTCAGAAGTCTTAAAGCAGTTGCAGTGTGTGGTAATTTTGGGGTTCCCTGTCATGGGAAGGAAAGATGAATCTGATTCCATGTTCTCAGAAGGCTAATTTATTATTTTATGATATTATATTAAAGAATGCTATACTAAACTATACTAAAGAATAGAGAAAGAATACAGACAGAAGGCTACAAAGAATGATCATGAAAACTCCTGGCTTTCTCCAGAGTCCCAACACAGCTGGACCATGATTGGTCATTAAGTAAAAGCAATTCACATGTTGGATAAACAATCTCCAACAACATTCCAAAGCAGCAAAACACAGGAGAAGCAAATGAGATAATATTGTTTTCCTTTTTCTGTGAGGCTTCTCAGCTTCCCAGGAGAGAAATCCTGGGCAAAGAGGATTTTTCAGCAGCAGTGCCTTGTGTGAGCCAAGAACCCCAAAGAGAACAGCACAACCCCAGCAGCAAAGGCAGCAAAAGGACCCAGCAGAGTGATTCTTCTCCTTGGCCCCAGCACACTGAACATGTGAGTAAATTAGTTAATTAGTGATGCAATCAGCTCCTAGAAAAACAAAAAGCCCAGCTCTGTGCAGTGTCTGTAGTGACCCTGTCCTTGGTACTTGCTAGGAGAGGAATTTCCCCTCTGTGAATTTTAAAGGATCAGCTCCACCTCTCTGAAGCTGTGCAGCACTGTAAAATTGCAAAAGAATTCATGGCTAGTCCCTCCCATTGATATGCCAGTCCTGCTGTGCCTTTCAGAAGTTTTATGTATCCTATTAACCAAGTCTTAGATGTTATTTATAAGGGATATGTGAGTATGAAATATTCATTTCTAACCTGAAAACATTTAAAATATGCAAGCATATATTCAATTTAGAATTTCAATTTTATGCTGATTTGCATAATTCATTGAAAGGGAAAGCTTAGTTTATTACAAAGCTTCAGGATAAATTTCTTGCCTCAGGGTTCCTGAGTATATCCAGAGCAGGTACATGACCATTCAGAGCAGGAAGTGAATGCTTGAGGTTATTTAATTTAAAATAAAGGACTAAATGCTATCTTCTGGCATCCTTCAATATTTAGACATGTGTCTTACCTGGCATTGCAATGCACCCATGTAAATTTATTTACCTCTTTTCATTTTAAAAACTGCTCATATAAATTTCAAATCACAGCAATCCTAAATACCATTTTTCCCAACAAAACCTCTGCCTGCAAACCATTCTCAGGCCAGGCCAGACATCAAGCCCATTTTCCCATGGCTGGGCTCTTTCTGAGCTCTCCCTTTGGGCATTGCTCAGGTTTGTGGAGAGTTCCACACAGCCACACTGCCAGGCAGCTGCAGCTCTGCCATCCCAGTGTCACAAGAACATTAATGGGCTTTAATGTGAACCATGACCCAAGGCACAGATGCTGAGTGTCAAACTCACAATCACACATAACATTTGCCCATTTGCAGATGATAATGCCTTCATTACTACAAGCATATCAGATCAGGAACAAAACTGCATTTCTGTGCAGGCAGTACATCACAAATACATTTGTAAAACTATTCCCAGCAGAACCTTATGTTTACCCACTTGCACACTTATATTGTCTAAATTTGAACTAATGCTTCAACAATTCATTTGTACCAAATCATATTGGCAAATAAATCCTCCAAGGTTATGTATCCATGTGCTCACTTTAGATTTCCCACACTTTTCACAGACATGGTGCAGCACTTCTGGAAGAAAGTAAAGACCAAAGAAAAAGATACAACATCTAAAAATCAAATAAATTATTTTCCCAGGAAGCATCCAGTCTTGTCTTCCAATAGTCAATATCCACATAGAAAAAACATTTTACCTTTATTCCAGTGAATCAGAATAAAAACAAGTGGTAGTTTTTAAGCTTCATAAAGCTATAACTGAGAAAAAAAAATTGTCACCAAAAAAAAGCCTGCCTTTGTATATGTACCAAGCAACAAAACACATTCTTACCTGGAAGTGCATGATTTTATCTCTTTGCAATTTGAAACTATTATGCTGACAAATACAACCCAGTAGGGATCAGGCACCACTTGGAGATTAACATTTTTGAAACATATATCCATCATAAAAAAATCCACACTACCAAATACAGTGGAACAGATAGATCCTGATCAGGGACCAGGAGAGGCTGAATGCAGCAAGTGCTGAAGATTGATACCTACTTACAAAGAAGCAATCTGGGCACAGTGAACAGCAGGTTGCTACAGACATTTGGCATATTTATTGAAGCATTAAGGGAGTTCCACAATTCCATTTACATATATACAGGACTATGTAAAAAACATAGTGTATTAGGCTTCCCACACACATAGAAATCTTGAATTATAATGACTAAGCTACACATAAAACTTAGTGAAACCTGCTTAATGTGGGATAATCCATTGTCAGCACTGCAATTTAACAGTACTTCCATTTTCAAAATGCCAATGATATTTACAGCTCAAAATGCCTGGCCCAGTTTTGTTCCCAATAGCAAAATCAATTACAATCTCCCATAAAGTTGGAGAGAAGCAAAATCAGGCACTGCTGTATCTATTAAAGCAAAGGTACAAAACTTCCCCATAAATATTCCCAGTTTAATTGCCCTTCTGCAACACCAATAGCTGAGAGGCAAAACATCTCTGCTGCTTCTTTAAAAACCCCAATGTGTGGCATGAAAACACATAACTGAAGAAAGTCTTGAGGTAAATTTGAAAAGTCAAGTAATAGTTGTGAGAAGCTTGTATTCATCATCAAGTGCATTGAGAAAACAGATTACATCCCTGCAGCCCACACCCGAGGTCATACATTTGTCCTTCTAATGCCAGTGGAGTTTAAAGAATTTATCTCACCAAACTGAGAAGCTGCTGTTTCACTTTACTCATTGACTTTTAGCTCTGAACTAATGTTTTTGGTCACAACCTGACCTCAACTTGCCCTTTCTTCTTTATTCTAAGGATAATCTACTGCTCTAACTTAAAGCAGAAGAGAAGTTTGCTCAAGTCTCACTTCCTTTACTCTGACTGTTTTAGTCTAATTTGCTGTTGTACACACTAGGCTAAAATACCTGTCATGAGTCTTGTTGTTTTCTTTCTGTGGGAGGAGAACATTATACAAATTTAAGGTTTGAGCTGTAAAGAAAACTAAAACAAATCTTGGAACAGTTATGAAAGTTTTGAGAATCATTTGGATTTACTGACGATTTCCTATGCTATAGCACTGCACTCTGTAACCAACCATTTGATCAGCAATGAAACACAAAAACTGATCCATTCAGCTGAAGTTCTAGCAGCTGAACGTGTGTCATCACCTAGGAAGCATGCAGAATCCACAGTCAATAAACCAGCTATCTCTAATCTGTGTTAGTCCTTCTGTGGCATCTTTGAGGTTGACTTTCTTCTTAAAAATGCAGATCACATTCCCCTGAGATACTCATCTTTTCCCGTGATGCAGCTGAGTGACAGAACAACAAGCTCAGTGCAAAGAAATGCCAGTGGGGTTGACAAGCACATTCCATCAGTATGCAGTGTTTGCACAGTACAGTTTAGTACCAGCAGTTCACACAGTCCTTTGCTTTGGAACAGAATTATAATTAAGCCTTAAATCTTCAGCTTTCTGATTAATTCTTATCACACAGGTCTTATACATTTTCCTGTGTAAGTCTGAAAATATGCTTGTCACTAAAGAAAACGGCCTCTAATGGTTAACCAGCTTTGAGATGTCTGTAAGATGCCCAGGTACAATGTACCTAGGACATAAATATCTAGTAATTTCCTCATTAATTGTAAAGTTTAAAAGCCTTGTCAGAACATTAATGTTTTTCTGAAGTAACATTTCCCTTCTCTGACATGTGAAAACAATGTACGTGTGGTAAGTAAAAGCTGTAAGAACTTGGGATGTGTCAGATCAGTTTAGAAACATCCTCTGTGTTTTATGAAAAATTATTTTCTAAATATTTGCAAGTTCACAGCAAACATAATCCAAACCCAAGAGCTGTATAGACCTACAAGCTTCTGAGGAATGCCTCAGAAAAGAAAACAGAGAGGGAAAATGCCAGCAAGACCCCTTTGAGGCTGCCACATTCAAGAAGGACTGTTCCATTCTCACACAGGTCTAAAAGCCCATTGTAGCACCTTATCTAGCTCAGAACAACACCATGGTTTTGTCCTTTTCCCCTCTGTGGAGCCAAGCCAGAGAATCACTTGGAAGAATTTCTCCCAAGCAGTCCCAGGCAAGGGCAGATGTATGGGCTTAACATGGAGAAGGATTCGAATCTTTCTCCTCAGAATTCTTCCCTGTCTGTGGGGGAAACAACCTCCTGTCTTCCCTTCACACTAGCAAAATAATTAACATTGTTTAAAGACTGCACAGCAGGTTGGGGGGAAAAATCACCATATAAATCAGAACCCTTTACTGAACTCACTCTTTCTCCTACTCAAAACCATAAGCTCAGAAAAACAGTCTCATGTTACTTTACAACCCAAGATAGATTATAGCACTGCTCTCATCTGCAGCAATTACTTTCCGGGTTTTTTTCAGTGACATATGCAGATCTTCCAAATGCGTGTGCATATTTTCCATAAAACATGAATTACACTTACTGCATAGCAAGTAAATATATAAGACTTGATATTTGAAAAGAAATAAACATTTTGGTAACCCTCTCACTGATCTAACGCAGATTAACTTCTCATGGATGCTCCTCTCAACTGTTATATTAAGATGATATATTAACAATATCATATGATAGTTTGGGTTGGAAGGAATTTTTAAAGACCATAGTCCAAAACCTCTTCAGTCCAACCTCTCTGCCACAGACAGGAACATCTTTCACCACCTCAGGTTGCTCAAAGCCCCTCTAACCTGGTCTTGAACACTTCCAATGATGGGGCTGTCACAGCTTCTCTGAGCCCATGTCTTCCCATCCTCATCATATGAAAATTCCATCCCTATATCCAAGTCAATCTACCCTCTTTCACCCCATTTTCCTGTCAGACCCTGGTAAAATGCCTTTCTTTGTTATAAGGCCCTTTTCTATGCTAAAAGGCCACAGTAAGGTCTCCCCAAAGCCTTCTCCTCTTCAGACTGAACAGAAAAAGCTGCGTGGCAAAGGGGGCTATGTTTACTCTGAGATCCAGTTTATTTATGACTAGGACCAGTTAATAATTACCAAGTAGGGAATAAAATAGGGAAAGGTCCCAGATACAACCGGTGGTGAGGGTATACAGCAGGTCCTACAATCAGAAAACCTGATTTAGCAGGGTCTGTAGGGGTAGCTCTTGGACAAGCAATTCAGCACTACTAATCTGCAGATTGTTGAATCCCACAGGTTCCTGGGGTTTTTGCTACAGATGGTGGTGAAAAGGGAAATCCTCTGGATGTCACACAAAGTGCAAGGAAAAGGCTAAGGGTGTCAAAGGGGATGGTAACCTGGATGGCAGGTACAAACTAATAATAAAACACTACTAAAACACTGTCAAAAAAATAATACTGAAATAAAAACAATTTTCCTTTTGGGAAGACAGTTCTCAGTAAGTGAGAAACAAGCTGTCCCAGGATGCTGGCAGCTATTTAAAGAAACATTTTTAAAGGCCAAGTACAAAGAATTCAATCACAGAGTAAGAGATCATCTTGGCTATGTTGTAAGCTCTTCTCTGATCCTGATACAAGGAAGCATGCTGGAGATGAAAATAAGATCAGATTACTACAGAATTCAATGCTATTTTCTAGTTTCCCCATATGAACTTGTAGGGAGAAATCCAATCAGTAAAACAAAATAAAATTACAAGAAAAAGTAATTCAAACACATTGTGCCCTATAAAAATGTAATGGTAACTTATTCAGTCCTGCACTCAAGAAGTGACCAAAGGGGATACAGGTCTGAATACTTTACTCATCAGCTTCTTAATGAAAACTGAGTCAAAATATTATTTTTTCATTGTATTTTGAGCAGCATTTTTTAAAAAGCAGTATTAAAAGAAAAAAAAAAGAGAGAGAGAAAAAGAAAACCTAATAATGGTGAAATATAAGGTATTTCCCCTAATCATCAGTAGAGAAGGCATTACTACAGAGCAAATTCAGACAAGCCCAGCTCTCCCCTTACAGAAGCTCCAGACCCTCCCCACGTGCCCTCCCCCAGCCGAGGATGTGCTGGGACCTCTCTCAGGCCGTGTCACCGCTCAGTGCCAGCCCCCCTGGCTGTGCCAGCCCGTGGCACAGCGCTGCTGTCCCCAGGGAGGGCACAGGGAGTTTCTCAGCTCCGTTCTGCACTGAGGATGCTCGGCAGTGCCAGCTCAGCCTCAGCCGAGCCATCAGTGCCACCGTGTGGTGCAGCTCCCTGCTCACCCTGCCCTGCCAGCCCTTGGCTTCAGAACAGATTGACAACGAGGAAAAATATGTTCAAACCACTGTTTTCTTTTTAAATCGACTGGCTACAGCGCTGGCATTTCAAACTCAGCATTGCTCTGGGGCAGTGAGAATGAACTGACAGTGCAGTGATGCCTGAAAAAAGCAGGGGAAGGGTTAAAAACATCACTTCTCTCACTCCCTGAATCTACAGCTACAGCCCTGGGGCTTTCCATGATTATTTTTTTAGACAACCACTAAGGATAAAGTTCTCTTGGAGTTTTTCCTCTGTGGCATTCACATTCTGTGAACATGATCCCTTCACCCAGGGTTTTTCTCCTGGGAAGCTGAAAGGCAGCAAGAGGCCTCAGAGAAAAGAAAAAACAATTCTTATCTCATTTGCTTCTCCTGTGTTGTGCTCATCTGGAATGTGTTTGGAGATTGTTTACCCACAGGTGATTGTTTGATTGAACTCCAGTGTGAGTTGCTTTCACTTTGGCCAATCAGTGCCAAGCTGTGTCAGGACTCTGGAAAAAGTCACAAGTTTTCTTTAGCACCTTTTTAGCATTCTGTTAGTATCCTTTCTGTATTCTTTAGTATAGCATAGTAGTCTCTAATATAATATAGTCTAATAAAGTAATAAATTAGCCTTCTGATAAGATGGAGTCCTCCTCATTGTTCCTTCCTTCATCAGTGGCCCTGCAGTTACAATATTCCTCTTAAAGCAACTAAAATAAAAATGCCTTGTGACCATGAGTGCAGCCTGCCTGAGGCACAAGGAAGGTGTTTGCTGGCTGATCTCCTGTGCCACCTCACCTCTTGCAGCCCCAGGTACCCTGATGAATCAGTTTTAGCTTCCATGCAAACCCAGGGCACTGGGAATATTTCTCTGTCTGCTCTGGGGTGTCCTGACTCCCAGGGCAGCACTGACTTTGACCCTCATTCATGGAGAAAGTTTCCTAAACTTCAAGATAGACTGGAATCCACAAAAGTGTGAAATAGATTATAGAGAGTAGTGTAGGCGTATCACTTAGTGAAAAATCTAGGTTTTGGGATTTTTAGTATGTTGTGGAGGGAAGCAAGATGGAGGGCACAGGGTGTCATCCTGGGTTTCTTCCTCATGCTTCTTCCTTCTTCTTCATGGGTTTGGGTGGCATTTTGTAATTGGGCGGAAAAGACCCCATTGCAGCTCTGTGGGATCAGTTATTGGGTTAAAAGGGAAAATAATCCAGGTGTCAGTTCTTAATTGGATGGTTTAGTCTTAAAAGACCTTGGAACAAGAAATTGTTGGCCATTTTGTGCCTTCTAATGAGAAGCTGTCGAACTCACAGTAGTGAGACTGTTTTACTGATAAGAAATAATAAACACCTGGGTGCAGCTTCCCCCAGATCTTTGCTTCCCCCTGATGCTGCAGGGGATTTCTGGCACCTTCTGTGCCTCTCTGGGAACTCCTGTAAATGGTTTTAACTCACTCTCACAGGCTCAGTGCAAGTTTTAGATGTTCTCCACTTTTTTTAAAGCATGGGAAATTAAGCTGTTACACAGTGGATTATTCAACCAACCCAAATCTAAATATGGCACTTTTGAAATGGTCCCTCTTTACTCTCTGCACAGCTCTTTACTCCTAGCTCTGAGTTTGGAGGTTTGATTTATATTTCAGCTATGTGTCACCATTGAGTGACCAGGTCACTGACAAGTTAAACAGCCTGGTTTGGCCCAGGCTGAACAGTTAGACAGGACAGCTCACATCTATATCCTCATTATGCAAATGACATACACAGATAATTACATGTTTCATCTTATTGTTTTGATGTCTTGGAGCAGATGGCAGAAAATGAACCACACTGGAAGCAACCAAGTGAAATTTCTGCAAACTATTGCTTTCAGTGACTTCTGCCATTGCTCACATGATGGTGCTGACATTCAGCCTGTCCTCCCTCTATCAGATGGAGCCTGTGCTGCCAGGCTCCTCTTATCACCAGCCAGCAGAAACTCCACTCTGGCCTCAATAACCTGCCAGTTCTATTTGCAGCCAGATTTTTAAAGAAGCAACTCAAAGCCCCATAATTCATGGGAACAGATGAGTTTCTGCTCCTAAATCAAGATGCACAAAACTGCTGTTCCTGTAGAATGCATTAAACTCACATCTCTTTGTTTGGCAGTGCTGTAATAAGCTCTGTCTGTAAAATTTACAACAGACAAATAATGATAGTAATCTTTAAATAAAGTACATGTGCAATAACATTTCTGTTGGTTCTTTCATTTTGAGGGATTTTCTGCTTAATCTGGTTTGCTATTATGATTGTTACTATTCAGTCAAATACTACATGCTGTATTTGTATATGACACAAACATTTTCATGAGAATATCAAGTTTTCAACTTAAAGATTCTACCCAGCTTTCAGACCTACATTGTATCCTAAAGAGAAGTGCTTTGGTTTGGGGATGTGGTTTCTAAAACTGCTTTTAAAGAATATCCAACAAATCTGACCAGTTCACATACAGAGCTTTGTTTGCTTTCTTCCACAAGAAATTTAATTGGAGAATAATTTGCACCATCCATAATCCACCAACACTTAGTAGGCCAATTCCCTTTTAACAGTCCCAGCTATGAACCAGCCACCTGAATATCAAGTGGCTCTCCAAAGGATGTTATTTTACATGCAGAAAACCAAAGTAATAACACCACCTTAGTATTGTTTGTGGACTTTGTGAAGTTGATACACTGCTAACAGGTTTCATTTGAATTTTCATTTATCTCCTTGACACCTAATGTCTTAGAATATGAAATATTTCCTTTGCTGTCTCTAGTTTCAATGCTTGGTTATCTCACCACTAGCAAAACCAGGCAACATTTCAGCTTAGATATCTGGAATAGGTTTCATTACTTTTTGTTCACCCAAGGGGTATATTTGTCAACTTCTTAAAAACACACAAATAAAATTTTACAATCACTATGTGGGTAAACCTGGAAACAAAGATTACTTTTCTCTTTCTTGAATGTTAATTTTCCTGCCTGTACCTTCACAAAGGCACATATACTCTTAAAGGTCATTACCTTAAAAGGCGTATTTGTAAACATAAAATATAAATCTTAAATTTTAAAAAAACTGTGCCACAGCTGAAGGGTAGATCACAGTCCACTTTACCTCACTGGGGTCCAGGTGAAAACAAGGTTTAGGAGGTGCTGCACACTCTTTCTGTGGCCAGAGTTACTAATCAGGGAGCATGCAATGGCAATGAGTTGCTCTAAACTTAATATAATTTATTTCTTGAAAGCAAAAAAAGTATGAGATTAATTGCACAGGAATAGGATTCAGAGAATGCATCATAAATGACACCCTACAGAATCACAAAATTCAAGTATTTTAAAAGCAGTTCTGGCTGCATCAGGTAAAACAGGTACTTATAAAACTCTCCGTAAGGTGCTCAGCATGTCACTGCATAAAGAAGAAGAAAAATGTACACAGTAAAATACTTCTAGGAAGATACAGACTTCTTCCTGAGCATGTCATGTGTTTGTAATAAAATGCCAAGTTTAATGCTAATGGCTGTTAATCAGAGCCTTCTTCAACATAATTTAAATATATTTCATTTCCTAATTTAAAGTTTGGTACTACACAATCTCTTAGACTCAGAACCCGTGTTCATCTTGGTATGAAATATTCATTTTGTTAACAGCATTAACAGCAAATTTCGAGGCTCCCTTGAAATATTACTAAGCTTGGGAAAGAGGCAATTTCCCCTTGTAGCCTGAGAAGGTGAGTAAAAAACTACACTTAATAGTCTTGACAAAAACAGAAATCAAGAGACAGCACAGCTAAGATTCCCTAAAGTCTGGTTTAGGATCTCAAAAATGCATATGGAACAACAAGGAGGTGACAGGGAAGCCTCAGGGAGCAAAAATTTTTCCAGACAGATAAAAAACCCCTGCCTTGCAATCAACTGAGTCAGAAATACTTGCTGAAATATCTGCCTATATATATATTAGCAAATTTCATCAAAAGACATCAAACCCATCCATAAAACCCAAAACCTCCATTCTGGAGTTCTCACAAGAACTTCAGCCCACTCCCTGCACATTATGAAGGAGCAAAACAAAAAGCAATAATGCTGCTGGAAAAAAACAGAGAGGGGATTTGTTGTTGTTTTGGTTTTTCTCACAATACCAATGCCAGACAAGCTCCACTCCTAACCTGACACAGTAGGAGTAATTGAAGAAGATTATGGGATTCAAAAGGTGATGCTCAAGTCAGGTATCAGTCAAGTCTATTTCCTTTAGCAGTGCAAGAGGGTTACTTGAAATAACAGAGACACGGTATTGTCCAAAAAAAATCCTGAAACACTGAAATAAGCTGAAGAAGAGTCATGGCTCAAAATCCAAGTACCTGGTACCTGACCTGCTATCTTTTGATTTTTTCTATATTCTCACAGCTCATGAAACAGTTCTGTGGTTTGGTTTTTTTAATCATTGGATCCAACTTTTTAGCTTTCCAGTGAAATACCAACCTGTAGAGCTTTTAGTCAAATAAAAAAAAAGTAGTGTATGACAAATGACAAGCAGGGGAAGTGTTTTGTGTGATGCATTTACAAATGTAGAGGGGTACCTGAGTACACAGGCAGGTGCTTCCTTTCCTAGAGGAATCCTTCAGTGGGTAAATGCATGCTGTTGTTCACACACACATAGTTTTTAAATCTGAAATTTGGTGCATTTAATATTTAAATTCATTTTTCAGCAAGTCCTATCCAAAAAAAGCATGTTACCATTCCAAACACAACCCTGCAGTCTGAATACCATCTTCAGCCCTACCAACAAAGGACTCCTACCACAACCTGCAGGTGCACACACAAAGAGCACCACAGAGAGCACCTGAAAACATATTTACCTAAAATCTCAGGTTCTCCTTGTAGCACAGCTTTCATGTATGATGCCTGGCTGCTTAAATTAAAAGTTTTGTTTCTAATAGATATGTATTTAGGTTGTTTTTTTTTTTAATTTTCTCAGTCACAGGCAAAGAAGTTCCACAATTAAAGAAATGCACAATTTCTGCAGACTTAAACAGGACAACATGGCAAGTACCAGTACAAGTTCACTCTTAGAAAGTTCCTTCCTGACTTGTTAAAAAACCCAAACAAAACAGAACAAACAGCAAAATAAACCAGCCATGAGGAAGAAAATGCTCTTTTCTGTAATTAAAAGGCAGAAAACAAGGAGAATTCTGCAGGGAAAAGGTTTTCAATGCCATTTGATGTAGACATAGCACTTCCACCCCCAGCCTGTGACTCAGAAGTCCCACAGTGCATCAGCAGAATCAGTCTGGCTGCAAGGAAGCCCTGCCTCATAACCTGTTCTGTCAAAAATGTATGGAAAAGAATTTCTCCATTGTGTGTCCTTTCACAGATGTGATTACAAAATAATTAGCAGCAACAATTCTTAGACTAACAATATTTAGATGATGCTAAAACAAATACAGACATGCCTAATACTGTTGTTGGATTTATTTATCCACATAATTTCGCTGGTAAATAAGATTAATTGGTTTCCATCACTTATACACTCCTATGAGACAGTTCTGGAAACAACTCAGAACAGCAGCAAATCCCAGGGTCTCCATCTCCTCAGAACCAGCCATCAGCCACATCAAAGGGCTTCAGCAGCCAGGCTTCTTCCCCAGCACTGTATCAGATAATTAATCATTTTACCAAGAGCCTCACCACCACTCTCACCCCCAGCTGCTCCCAGGCAGCTCTCAGCTCATTTTCTGGGACTGATCCTTCCCAGGCCTGGTCCCCTCCAGCCAGGGCAGCTGGGGGTTCCCTCTGCTCCCCACAGCTCCAGCTGCCTCCTCTCCTCCTCAGCTGCCCAGGCTCCTCACCTCTGACTCCATCCCAGGAGCACAAAACTGACAGTAAAATACAATACAATAAAATGTATGGTATAATAATTATAGGAACAGTAAATAGCAAAGGAGTGTTATTATGGGACATGTGCCTTGGTTGGGGAGTGAGGAATAGGAGTATTCTAAGGTTTAATTGTGTTCTACTCAGGATTTTCTGAAATGCTAAATAAGATTAAGAAGCTGTTTCAGGACCAGTTCTGGTAGCACTGCTATTACCCCTGCATAACCTGTTGCATTCATTCACTTTTAACAGAGTATGAAATCTTCAAGTGAGGCCAAAATCAGATCATTAACTAATCTTCTGAAGGCCTTTAAATACTGAATTTTTGTATTTTGGAATATGTGTGCCTCTACATTTTCTGGAATCAGTGTATGCTCTTGAAACAGACAAGTTTAATATTGCAATAAATAGCATTCCTTAGGCTATTTCTTTTGTCATTCCTACTTAGACCTTAGAAAATACTGCACAAAATAATTTTATCTATAAAATGTACAGACACATATTGGTTGTGCTCAATTTCTATTTGCTTGCATTTGGTTGCTACTTGAAGTATTGAGCTTTATTAGTACAAATGCTTTGGAAAGTGAATTTTCAGCTTATAAAAGCAACCATTTGCAAAAGCAAAACTTAAATTTACAAATATAAACACTTGTCCGGGAAGCATTTCTCTGTATAATTGGCTGAAACCAACAATGTACATTGTCTGACTCATAAAAATGAGGCAAGAAACACACATTTTCAAAAGGTCCTTGGCAACAGATGGAGCTTCAAAATGATGTTTGTACAGGAAATACAACTATTACAGACAGAAATAAACCTGCTTCTGCATTTGTGACAATTAAGATAGAAGCCACATTTCAAGTTATTCCTGGTGTGTGATTCACTCACATTCCTCTGTTATCTTAACCTTGAGGGGCTTTTATTGTGTTCTAGAGAAATTATTCCTGTGCTCTCTACAAACACATTAGGCCTTGGAAATGTTGCTACTCCTGCTTCCTCTCTGAACTCTTCACAAACATTTCCATTTAAAGAGAATCTGTAGCAGATATTCAGGAGCACATTTACACAAAGCCAAAATTGCACAGCATCCACATTAGTATGAGAACCACAGCCTTTGTACTTGCTGTGATCTTCTCTTTTTGAAGCCAGTAAAAATTGAAATTTAGAAAGCAGTCTCATGCACTGTGCCTTGAATAAAGTTAAACTGTATTTTTACACTGAGTCATTAAAGTGTCTCTATTTTATGTTCTATTCACTTTGACCCTCCACCCACATTTTAATTCTAAGACAAGCCCTGCATGCATTGCATAATACATCACATAGGCAGGAGGTCTTCCATCTTAAACAGCTTCATGCAGTTATTGCTTTCACTTTTCAAACCAGGGCAAATATTCAGAAAAACGTTAAATTGCTCTTTTAATTCCTACTCAGCTAATATCAACTTTAGTTAAGGGGCAGCATTTTCTCATATGGATTAGATCTCCTTGTCAAGTCCCACTGCAGTCACTGCAGGAACCAGGGTAAATTTCAGTTTGGCAGGCTGCTAGCACATTCACTGCAATTTTTTTTTTTTTGGTCAAAAAATGTTTCCAGTAACAGAACAGATACCACCTCTGAAATATTTTGGCATCAGATGAACCACATATTCCAACAGCCTTTCCCTTTTTTTTTCCATGTGTCCCAATCAGTTCTAGTCCTAAGCATTTATGAAATAATTGGTTTATTTAATTGTGCAACTAATTTAATGGATTACTTTAAATATGTTTAGTAAAAAACCTTTTCAGCACCATGCAGGAAAAACACAAGACAGGTTTATCTGGACAGATTCTGTTCTTGTCTTCTTCAGTAATTCCCACAGCTGTTACTGAGAACAAAATGTCCCCATCAGCTGGAAGTCTCATAACATCATTGATGCATAGGAATAATTCTGAAATGTATCTTCTTTGCATCAAACAGAAACAGAGTGTAGTGTTCTGCTATTATGATATTAGTAATTTACATTTTAAAAGTTATAATATAGGATGTGAGTGGTGAGTCTTAATTTGTTCCTACCCAGCCTACAGCTGGAATGAATTCTGTGAAATATCCTGTATTAATTTATTGCTACTGTTTAAGCAGCAGGTGAGTTGCAGCTGAACATTACGAGAAAATTACTGATCTAATCTGAGATACTGTGTAAATTCCAATCACTCATGCTGAGTAATGATGAATAAAGGATGAAACAGAGTTCGTGAGATTTTCAGGAGTAAGAAAACTGTCCTGATTTAAAAAGGAGAAAAAAAGAAGTTGGTTTGTTTTGGCAAAAGACATAGTCATTCCTTAAGGGTAGAGGGGAATTTAGAGAAAAATGTTGGCCCAAAATTTGACAAGTGTGACCTGGCTAGAAATTAGAAGCCTGCACATCAGAACTGAGATTCACTGCAGGGCAGTGTTCTACCTGTTCTAAAGAAGGCTTGCTGAAAGTGTTGCTGCCTGTGACTGGCTATGATACAGCAAAATATCATTTAACTCTAATACAGAACCACATTTGAAATCCTTAGCAATGTTTTGTAGCTAGTGTTAACACAATATTTATGAGTAGAGCATTTGGAGCAGACCGAGGCCAGTTCTGGCTCCTCAGCATGAATTGCTGAGTTTCATTTTGTAGAGCTTAACACTACTTGACCCTCTTGTACCCCTGTTAACATACTGCTTGTTTCTTAAAGCATAGGGAAATGTTGGAAAAGCTGAAACTGGTACAACAAACTAATTAAAAGTAACAGCAGATGAGCTGAAATCTGTCCTGTTCCTGGACCATAATGTCACAGGTGGCTCGGTGCTGACAGTAACTGCAGCAGAAATGGTGTTTTTCCTCTCTGGGAAAAGGGCAGCATGACTGGGAGGAGTGTGACTCCAGCGGCTCAGGGTTACATTGTTAATTTAACCCCTGGATCCCTTTGCCTGTGATAACACAGCCCCTTTATGGAACCTGGCAGCTCCCTTGGAACTCAAAGGGTGTCAGTTCCCCACATTTCTAATTCAGCCACCTTATGATGAGCTTTGTGTTCTTCTAAGAGCAGTAACGTGATGTGCCTAAAGCTGCACTGTTTTATCTAATTTGATATTATGAGGTTTTAATAAAAAAAACTGGAGGCACTTTTTTCTAAATAGCTCTGCATTTGAAGGGAAACCCCTCACTGACAGCCTAGTGCAGAGCAGCAGCAAGGTCACTTAGAACAACAAGTCCAGGTGGCCTTTTCTCTCTCACTGTTAAATCCTGGATGAAATATATGCTGTCAGCCCCTGAGATTAATAGTTCTATTTGCTGTTCAGTATATTTGAAGAACCTCCCGTTATTAATGTAATTTGGGAAGGACTTAAAGTTCTCAAGGCCTTTCTGAGAGTCTGTACACGTGCTGGTAAGGTTGTTTCTAACATCTTATAAAAGGCAACATAACATGGCAAATTTATCCCTGTATAATTGTGCTCAGAAATATATGACTGGCATATTTCTCATTCAATAATTATCCCTTATAGTTCTATTTGCTCCCACTTTACTTGCTTTAATTAAAAATAATTTTCTGAAGACCAGAGATGTATTAAGTCCTGCTTTGAAATTTGTAATATATTCCCATTATTCTGGATGAGTCATATATTATTTTGTTCATTAAGCAGAAACATGATCTTGTGTCACCAGTAGTTTTAAAGCAGTTTTTGCCTTACCTTTGGGTGCTCTGGTAGAGATTGTACAACTACAAGATACCAGCAAAGTTTCTCATGTCTTCATCTAATAGGACAATGTTTAGATCAGTTAGTGCAATTTTTTACTTCAAGCAGTAGGCATGGATACTGAAATTGAAACTGTTTACATCCTTTTGTTGTGCTGATGTAACAGGCAATTGCATTATATTCCAAAAACTGTACCTTGACTCCTGGTCACTGAACATGAGACAATATTTTAGCTGTCATTATAGTGAATTCCTTTTAGTTTGTAATACATGCATTATTACAAGGTAGGCTGCAACATTAAAATCCCATTAACAACTACATTTCCTTATACCCTTATGTTTTTCAGTACCCTGTATACAGCAGGTAACAAGGGCAGCTTGGATTTTCTTTATGTGTAAGCTGAATGTATTCCTGCCTTCACCTTAACTCTGAGGCTTGGCAAGTTCTCTCATCAGCTGCCTCACCACTGTGGGGTGGATCCCATCAGAGCCCACAGAGCCATGAGCGTCCAACTGTGTCACCATCGTATTGCAAAAGCCCCCATACCTTCTTGGTGATTTCTCATGGGCATCTCCTCACAGCACAGCCAACAAACTCCAACTCTCTCCCCACCCAGCTACCCCACTCTTTTATAGCACTCATCCTCACTGGACACAGCTGTGCCCTGTTAAGGGCAGGCCTGCTCCTAATCTTTGGGGATTAGCCCAGCTGCAACTCCTCAGGGGTGAGATTGCCTTCTGCACTGTTCTCTTACATTCTATCCCTCCACACAACTGGCAGAGCACATCAACAACCACCCCTTGGTTACACGGGCTCCACTCAACTCCCCATCCCCACATTCCAGCTCTGGGGGCTGGGTATCCTGGCCCTGACATTAAAGACAGAAAGGAATGCATTAAGCACCTCTGGATTTTGTTCCACATCCCCTGTCACTACATCACTCTGCTTTCAACAAATGAAGGCCTTGCCTTTCTCAGCAAGCCCTTCCCTTTCCTAACCCTCCCTTGAACTGCCTTCCCTTGCATTTCCCAGCCTCCCTGTCCCTTCCTTGCCTTCCCCTCTCCTTCCTTTCCTGCACCTCCTGGCCTTGCCAAGCCCAACCTTCCCATGCCCTGCCTCACCAACACCTCCCCTGCCTTGTTTCCCCTTCCCTGCATACCTATCCCAGCTCCAGTCTTTATCCCAGCCCCACAGTGATTTCAGCTCCAGCCCCACAAGCTTTATTTCCCTGTAAGCTCCAGCTCTGCATTTTCCAACGCTGGCAGGTGAAGCTACTCCAGGTTCTCAGGGTAGGATCTTCAGTTTGGCTCCAGCAGCTCCACATTTCCATCCCATTGCTGCAGTTGCAATTTCAGCTCCATAGTCACTGTCCCAGCCCCACAGTGATTTCAGTTCCAGCCCCACAAGCTTTATTTCACTGCCAGTTCTGATGTTTCAGCTCCAGCTCTGGATGTTCCCATCACTGCCTGGCAAAGCTGTGCCTGGCTCTCAGGGCAGGATCTTCATTATGGCTCCAGCCCTACAGCTGCTCTCCCAACTCTACAGAAATTTCAGCTCCAGCCCCACAGGCCCTATCCCAGCCCTTCAGTGATTTCACAACCAGCACGAGTCCTTATCCCAGCCCTCCAGTGATTTCACAACCAGCACGAGTCCTTATCCCACCAGCCCTCCAGTGATTTCAGCTCCAGTCCCACAAGCTTTATTTCACTGCCAGTTCTGATGTTTCAGCTTCACATCTTCCCAGCACTGCCAGGTGAAAAGGTGCCTGGTTGTCAGTGAAGGCTCTTCTTTATGGCTCCAGCTCAACATTTCAGCTCCCATCCCACCATCTTTGTCCCAGCCCTACACTCCCTACCCCAGTCCTAAAACAGTTTTGACCCCAGCCCTACCGTCTTTGTGTCTGTCTGCCAGCTCTGCTACCTGAGCTCCAGCTCCTCATCTTCCCACTGCCTCCAGCCAAAAGCTGCTCCTGACTCTCACTGCACCTCGGGGCTGTTGACAAGGCCATAAATCAGTCACTGTCATCACTTACACATCTCTATAAGCTGTTACACCCATCCCCAAGTTTGGCAGGAGCAGCCTGGCTCTCCTGGGGCTGGTTCTGAGCAGCCCTGCGAGCTGCACTTGTGCTTGGTATCACTCTGGGGTCTGGAGGCCCCAAAGCACCTCCTGCAGCCCCTTCCCCACGGGATTTATTTCAGCCCCATTACTTTGGGGCTGGCTCCTGCCCCAGAGGCTGCATGTTGGTGAACACACTTGGTTTTTCAGCCTTACATCTTTATTTAACAGGCATGATGGATCAAGTAACAGAAAAAAAAGTACTAAAAATACAGTATAATACATTAATAGAATAATAACTAGAACACTAAAAATAACATAAGGTGGTAGAAGGAGAAAATAAAAGTAGAACAAAGTAATAATAAAGTGAAACGGTTTAATTGTCCCTATTTTTCATACTACTTTAACCTCCGTAACCCCGCGGGGCTACCTCCCAGCCCTCTCCCTCAGGGAGCCTCCTCCCCCGGGCAGCGGCCGCTTCCCCCGCCGCTCCTGAAGGCCCCGCACCAGCCGCCGCCGCTGCTCTACTGCCCCTCAAGGCGGAGCGGGCGGGTCACGGCCGCTCCCCCGCTGGACACTTCGGAGACCGGGCCGAGTCAGCACCACGGCTCCGGGACAGCGCCGGTCCGAGCCCGCAGTCCCGCCTCACCAGCGCTCCCGGGTGCCAGAGCGGCAGCGGCGCGCTCCGCCACGGCCCCACAGCCGCACTGACAGCACCGCCCATCGGGGCACACTTATAGCCCACGGCACGGTCACCCCGCCCCGCCGGCCCAGCCAATCCCAGCCCGAGGCAGAGCCCGGCCCCCGGCCCCGCCAATCGCGGCCCGCCCACTCCCCCCTCCCGTCTCCCCGAGCCCCGCTGTCCCCTCAGGCCTCGCTCCCGCCGCCGCCGCTCCGGGGAACTACCCCGCCCACTCCTCGCCGCTCGCTCCTACCCCCGGGAGAACTCCCGGCAGGGGCGTGAACGGGAGCCCCCGCCTGCCCTGCCCGGGCCCCAACAGCACCTGCCGGGGCCGCGCGGCCGCGCCTGCTCTAGAATCCGCGGCGGCAGGAGCGGGAGCTGCGCCTCAGGAGAGCCGGCTGAGGGGCGGGGCTGAGCGGGCAGGGCTTGGCGGGCCGGTTGAAAGGGCGGCTGTGATTGGGCGGGGCGGAGAAAGGCGGGCCGGGATTGGCGGAGCCGCGGGGCGGGGCGGGGCTTGGGGAATAGGCGCGGTGAGGGACAGAGGCTGTGCTGAGGGGGATGAGGAGCGGGCTCCGCACTGCTCTGCATTCCTGCAGGGAAAAACGGTTCCCATTTCTGTTCCCAAAGCTGTTATACCGCAACTTCTATTCCTCCCTTTTTACACACGACCCAACTCGCCCAGACAAAATTCCACACAAAAAGCAGAACATATTCTATGCGCACAAATTTGTAAATATATTATCTGCAGTTAGTTTTCTATATGATGGGTTGTGTAACTCCTGGACTTATTTTGCACCTTTGACACGACTTACTGAATAAACTGGTTTGGGGTTTGGGTTTTTTTTCAGAATGTATGGAAGAAATTATTCACGTGGTAGCAATTAAAATGCAATCTTTTACATAAGGAGCAAACAAAACGTGGCAGTCTTTCCTGAGAGAAGACTAGAGGTGTTGCCATGAAATTATTCCAATTTATGATCCACTACAAGAACAAATATTTAATTTGTCTTTTTTTTATTCTACCTCTAGATCTCACTGAAATCTTGCAAATATAGTCAGGAGTACTGCCTTATGATTTCATAGACTTAATAGATGTACTATTTTTATCACAGTTTTTAAAAATAGAATAGCTAAATTTAAATTTGAGCAGCTCTGAACTTTGAGGCAGTTCATGTCACATGCTGAACTTTTAGTTAAAATCCTTGTTTTATTAAAAGAGGGGATTGTGCAGTGGTGGAAAAAGCAATATAATTCCAGAAACGTGTAGCTAATTTTCTGCTTTGTTGCCCTACCATTTCATGCAATAGAAGAAATTTTGAGACGTATATTGACATTAAATAGCCAATCTTTGAACCTATGCTTAAAAGATTTGCCTATGCTTGAGACCTCAGATTGTAGCCTCGAGCCACATTTCCTGTGCAGCCTTTGCACGACCTTCCATAATTCTGCTTACAAAAAATTTACTCAAAAATGAAGTTTCATGGCAGCAGCAATATTGTAGATTATTTCCAATGAATTAATTGCAAATTGCTTTTGTTTATTCACTATACTGTGATAGCAATTATCATTCCCACTTCTGCAACTCAGGGCTTTCAAAAATTTCAAAAATGCCCATTTTTGAATGCCTGCTTTTCACATTCCAGTTGTGTTTTCTGCAGTAAGGTCAATTGAGAAGAAGAATTTTAGTTGACAGTTTGGGGTGGGTTTTTTTTTAATAAAATCTAAACTTCCATTACTGGTTAAATAGAAAGTTAATATTTCCAATAGAGAAGAAGAAATATTAGCAAGAAGGCATTCTGAGCATAGATTTTAATATAGATCAATTTCCCCCTCTGTTTGAGGCAATGAGAAGAATTGATTTTAAATAAGGATATTTAAGATGGGAAATTTTTCACCAGAAAACACAACATGTAGTTGGGACAATAATTGCAATATTTGCCTTAAAGTCCAATTATAAAGCTAATCCAAACATCAGCATTTCATTTTGTTATTTTCATTAGAAACTTACTTCATTTTACCAAAATATTTATTTTTTTAAAAATCTATTATGAGTTGTTCATTTCCACATTGAGTTTTTATATTTATTTGCATAATATTACCTATAGCAGCAATATAGATAATACTCCAGTGTTATAAAATTGGATATTAAGGAAAAGTATGGGTATACAGCACTTTTATACAGCATTAATTCAGCTTTGCTGTGGGTGGACCTCATTAAAGTCTGTGATAGTGGCTTGCTAATGTTTGCAAAATAGCATAGATCAGCTGTAGGAATCTCTGGACCCTTGTTAATGTAAATAGTACTACTTTCCCCAAAAAACCTCTTTGAATTCGGTGAATTTTTTATTCTAATAAGTATTTCTGCATCAGACAAGTCATGTACAATGCTAGTAGTTTATTTATCTGTTCATTCTTTTCTTATATATATGCAGTCTAAAAAGACTCAAATCCCTGGATTATTTTTTTCAGTTCTATTGATGGTTTACATTTTGAAAACCAAAAATTGCATAGTAGTACATTTTTTAAAATCTACATTTTTAAAAAGACTTTTCTTTTGAATACAGTCTGCTGAAGTGCAATTTTTAAAACCTGTGCAGTTGGAATCTGCAATTTCAACAATAGCTGTTTAATTTTAATTGTAATTTGCAGACTGAGGTAAAAAAAGAGCTCTCACTCTTTAAAAGTCTAAGAGACTTCAAGAGGAAGAAAGCAGCTCAACTGCCAGAATATCATTGTAAAAATGAAGCTGGGGACACAAGAGTCTCCCCTCTGCAGCCCAGAGCCAAGGAGCATCCCACAGGTCTGGGCCAAGCAGTGCCAGTGCCAGTGGCTCTGCTGAGTGCCAGGGCTGCGTGCAGCACCCAAAAGCTGCAAGGGGAAGGCCAAGGGGTGCCCTTCAGAGTGATGCTGGGAGCAGAGGGCAGAGCTAAAACCACTCCAGGTATGGACTGTCTGGAATTAAAACCAGCACTATGAAGATTTTGGTTTCTAGTCCTAATTAGGAGTCCACCGCTCCTAATTTAAAAAACAACAACCAAAAAACCCCAACCAACTAAACAAAAAAAATCCATGTAATTTCTTACCTTTTCTTTGTTGTTCAACTTTTGTCATGAACTGGCTTTCTCAAATAGTTCGCTGGCGTTCTGGCACTTGGATATACCTGGGTACATCCCCTGGAAAAGTGATGTACAGAAACAGAGTAAGCAACAGAATTAGCTGGGGAGCAGAATGGCCCAAATATTCTGCAATGCTGCAAATATTCAAAGTAAGATTATTATTTTTTTTCAATACATTAGTCAGACTAAAGACTAGTTTTCTTCATCCCATGCTAGGTGAGCTGCTTAAAAGTTCTTTAGCTGTGGAAGAGGTTTTGGGGAATTAGGAATGTGGCCATATCCAACTATGCCAGAAATAGAGTTCCACCCTTTGAGTTAGTAAAGTCTTGGAATATCCACTCCAAAAATCAAGAACCCATATTGCTTCATAGCAGACTTTGAGTTGGCTTTTGTCATTGTTGAGTCAGATCAGAAGGCAAAGTAGCATAAGCCCTGTTTAGTCCATCCTCTCTTCTTTTATAGCATAGTTCACTACAGCTGGATCTGATTGGTCATTTAATCAATACATTTCACCTGACTGGCTAATTAACAAGACACCCATTTATCAACAATCTTATGAGAAGAACAGGAAAACAGATCTCAGAAAAACACTACCTGCAGGTTGTTTTTAATAGTTGGCTCTCGTTGTTTATCTCCATCTCTCTAAATTTCCCAAGTCAGTTCTGGGAAAACTTATCTAGCTTTCTTTCTCTCTGACCAGGCTGTCACATCCACAGGCTTTGAGTCAGTAACTGGAATAATTTTGACTATTCTGGCCCTGGACATTCTCCTCTGCCCATGTGCTTTGATTGCTCAGTCCTAGTCAAGGCTTTGGGTATTTTAATGCTCTTGGTTTGCTCAGTACTCAGTGCTGAGCCAGTGAGGCTTCATGAGGCCTTCAAGTTACACTGTAAATGAAGAGTAAGAACAACAGGCACTCAGCTAAAAGTTTGTTTGGCTTCCTTCCCTCTCAGCTGGACAGGACAGAAAAGTTTACCAACCACTCAGGTTTTGATGTATTTACTGGCTTACACAAGATGGCCATTAGTGTTGATCAGAGGCACTTCTTTTTCTGGTTTTGTTCGATTTCTTTTTAAAATGTTGTCATTTACAAAGAGATAAACGGTCTGTAAATGTAAATTCATGCGCTTTTTTACAGTTCTGACAACAACTATAAACAACTAAGGCTTCTCAAATCACTCATTAAAATTTAATGCTGTGTAAAGTTCAGTGATCAGTGCATCCATTTAGGAAACATACCTTTTTGTACAAGCTTTTAACCCTCATCTCATACTAGCATTCAGGTGGAATCATTACTGAAGTATTCTAAATATATATTTTAAATGAAGCTTTTAAAAGCTTCTTCTGGCTTTTAAGTTTGTACCCTTCAAATTAATAAAAGGTCTTCCATTATGTGATGTCATGTTTTGCAATTATTGTTTTTAAAATGTTTTTCTTTCCTTGTATTTTTTTCTTTTAATGCAGTTAAAAATAAGACTTGTAAAAGCTGCTTCCCAAATGGAAAGCTTTCTTTTGTTTGGCCACAATGTAAAGAGGACACTTAAGAAGAACAACTCAAATCCTTTTATTGCTTACATATTCTTAAAATTTCAGTCTAATAAAGCTGATTTTTTGCACAGCAGTATTTCCATTAGTTCTGTGTCTTGCTCCAGCAAGACCAATCTACCTTTATACCCTGCTGTGATACCCATGGCCTTGTTAAGCCTTGCTACATATACAGTCTTCAGCTTTCCTCATAAAGGGATTATCAGGGTTATTCCAGCCTGATGGATAGGTAGCCTGAGATAGGTAGATATTTTCTTCAACAGAGAATTGTAGCATGATATTGGTGGTGGAAATAATATGTAACTGTCCATTTAAGTGTATCTTATCTTTTTTTTTTTTTTTAATTTAAACTGAAATAATATTTTTGCTCTAGGGTCAGCTTTTAAAAGGTATTTTATGAGCAGGTCATTCCACTTTGCTGGATTCTGCATAGCTGAGGTATCTCTTCAGTGCAGATTTGTTACTAAGAATGCACTTGTTCCAGAATTTGCTTACCCATAGTTTTGTGACTACTAAAGCAAATGCTGTTCCAAGATCCTCCTGTCAACTTAAAACAAGTATCCATTACCTAGACAATCTATGATTTCTTTTTCACCCTTGTCTGTGTATCTAAAAAATTAGTTTTACATGCAATGCTTGCAGCTCTCCCTTTATCATTACCTGTCTTGATCTGGATGGTGATCTTGATTTGAACCTTAATAGGGAAGATTAAATAGAAGAAATGAAGCTCAAAAACAGCCTTGGCAGACACACAGCTGAACGTGCAAACAGAGAGATAATTGCTCTCATCTCTTCACCTCCTCATCTCTTCAGCATCCACTGATGTTCAGCTCAGGTCAGCTGATGTTCACAGCCCAGGGCTGCCTCTGAGAAGGGTGGGATTGGACTGAGAGCTGAGCCCAGAGCTCTGGTGTTTCATACAACATCTCTGAGTGACTTTGTGTGTCTGAATACCTTACATGTGGGCAGAGAGACACACACATGCAAATGTAAATACACATTTTCAGATTTTCTTTTCCAAAATTTATTAAATTTTAGGTGTATTGACTGCACAAGAATGTATTTAGACATAATAAACATTCAGGGTTAAGTGCATCAGCTTCTCATCATGCCTCCAATTCTGACCATAAGAAATGGGTAGAATTTGGCAATTTGGGTTCACTGTATAATCACTCAACCATATTCACTATAATTGATAATGAATGTTGAACTGAAGGTGAAAATTAGGAGCAAATGTTCAACATTTGGTCTTGAATTACTATGGTTTATCTCCTATTTTAAATTGATTTTTTTCCTTTTTAATTAAAAAATCAAACTAGCTGTCACCATTTGAGAAAGCCAGTAGGGATGTGGGGTTTAGCACTGAGATGAAATGATCCTTTTTCCTTCACTCAGCTGTGTTCCTCTCTCTGCAATGAGTAACAAACATTTTTTTAGCCTGTCTCACAAACATACACTTGTAGATGCACTTGCAGTTCTAATCCCTTATGAGGAATAAGCTCCTCAATTCCATCTGAGTTCCAATAATAGATGTTTTCAGACAGCAGGCTTGGGAAGTCAATTTGGCTAATCATGGCTATCTAGCCTGTCTGCCAGGGAGGTTAATCAGTACTTCTTGCTACACCTGAATGCTGCATGGTCAAGATTGTTTCTCAGCCAAAAGAACATAAACAAACAGGGTTTTGTCATCCTCTACATGAACTATGTACTGATGTCATGGAAAACAGCTTTACAGGTAACGAACTTGAACAAACTTGAATTTACAGCTAAATTCTGTGGCCAAAACTGACAAAAAAGATGCATCCATGGTGGTGCTCCAGTGAACTCCCAGGTTCCCAGTTGGCTGTGCCCAGGATCCAGTTTCTGCACAGGCAGGAACATGGCCCAAAGCTCCTCCCTCACACACACATGGACACCTCTCACTCAAGAGCAGCCAAAGAACCCCTCAGGGGGATCCAGCAGAAAAACAAAAATTCACCAGAGAGTGAGGAGTGAGGGCCTTCACCTCCAGGCAGTCCCTGTGGGCGCTGTCCCCTTCCCCGGGGGACCCTTCCCTTCACAGCCCTGTGCTCCAGGGATAGCTGCACTGCTGGTGCCCTGTAGGAATGTGCCCCCTGTTCACAGAGTGACAAAATTATCCTTTGTCTCCTAAAAAAGGAAAAAAGCCCTGAAGTTTCTCTCCTCAATTAGGTAAAAAAACACCTCATAGGACCTTGGGGACTTCACCTCAAACTTACGGATAGCCAGTTGGACAGCAGCCAAAAAGTCCTGTAAGCAATTTACTAGAAAAAGAAAAGAACAAAAGGAAATAATCACTTTTTGTAAGGTGTTTTACCAGGAGCAAGAGCTTCTTGCACTGGCTCAGTTTTTCTCTGTAAGGAGCTTTGTTATTTTGCCTTTTATTAAAACTTTTCTGTTTCAAACACTGCCACAGAAGCCATCCTGCTGATTTTATGCCATCTGAGGTGGCTGAGCTATCTCGAGTGTGATACAAATCTCCAAGAGCTTATAGGACCTGGCTGGAGAAGACCCTTGTACCAGTGCTCCTACACAGCTGCTCTGGGCAGTGTTCCCTTCCCCTGGGCAGGAGAGCCATCTCCTGCCTGGCTTCCAGCAGATCCTCTGCTTTGAAGGTTGAGCTCTGTCCAAGGTTAATGCATCTCAGCCCTGGTGATTGGATCAGGCTGTTATAAGCTCCACGATTCATCCCATCTTATGTTACTGCCATGCTCTGTGGAGAAAATGTGCCAAGAATTTGTGTGCTTTGCTGTCCATGCCCAGTGCACCGTGAGCTTTAGGGTCCTTCTGCCACTTGCTCCCTATGGGACCATGCACATGGACCATGTCCATGTAGGTCCTACAGGACCTACTCAGCAGTTGGGAATGAGCCTCCTCTGTGGAGAATGTCCTGCTAACAGCAGTCACTGCAGAATCATCTGTCATGTTGGGAACACTTCCTTTAGTTTGTGCCCAGACTGCTGCAGGCTCTTGTTTATTTTTTCTTCTTCTCCCTCTGATTTTTGTTTTAGATTTTGCTTCTACTGAGATCTCATATTCTCTCAGCTGGGTTTTGTTTAGCAGCTCAAAATAGCTGGGCCAGCAATGCCTGGAGTTACCTGAGAGCAAGATTTCTCCTTCTAAGCTTTAGAAATAAGGAACACCTGCATTCTGTCCATTCACTTTCTTACATTGTTTTCTCGATCAAAATCTGTGAGTCTAAAGGTCAATGAAGTACTTGATATGTGAATGTGCAGTTGTTTCCTCTCACTCTGCTGCTGTTCTTGCTAAATAGAGAACTCTTTCCTTGCTTGAATTTGGGAATCCACATTACAGCTTTTCAACACGACCAGAATTGGATTCCCTCAGATGCAGTTTCACAGGGATGGAGCTAGAATCCCCCAATTCACCCAGGGTATTCTGTCAGTGGGTGTGCCTGAGCAATCCCATTGCCCTGTCTGGTTTTGTTATTATTACCTGTCTCCCTGGGTCTTGCATCACAACCTTGCACTTGCAGAAAAAGCAGAATTTATCTTTTTCTAGAGTACCTGATGTACAGGCCCACACCTCACAGAGCCAGCTTTGTACAAGGGCTGAGAACTTCATTCTGAGGTGTTTCATGCCTGAGGCTGCTTTGTGCTTCTGTGTAAGTGCCTGAAGAGCTGATAAGCTGCACTTCTGGGGGAAGCAACAAGGAGAGGGAGAACTCAAGGGAGCTGTGAGATCTTGTCAATATTCTATTTTTACACATCATTCTCTGATCAGAACATTGTTGCACCATCAGAGCACACCTTCATGTTCCAGTGAATACTGGTATGTGATAGGTGTCAACACCCTGAGACATATTTGTGAGTTTTCAAAAACCAATATTTTTTCTATTATTTTGTAAAATAACTCTGGATTTTGTTGGATATGCTATTGCTCTTGAAGTAGCCAAAGAGATTTTGTGGTAGAAATGTTTTCTTCCAAATCCTGTGTTGCTTTTAGGGCTGGTATGAAGATTGCCATTCCTGATCTGTACAGTAACATTTACCATTAGCTTCAGATAAGTTTTGGCTTATTTTCTGGTTCATCTATCAAGAAAATATTAGTGTCATCAGTGTAGAGGGCTTAATATAGTAGATGTTTTCCAAGATGGATATAAGGCTCTCTATAAAGTAAAAAATGTAAGCACAAATGAATAGAGGTGTTCAAAACTTGATGAATTTTACCAGTTCTGTTATATTCAGTATCCAGCTCTGCAGAAACTGTCCTGAAAATTGCAATTAGACACTGGGCCACGAGCTGTTTATACCAGGGTGGTTTTCAGCATTTTTCCTCAAAGTTTTTAATAGCATTTTACAGACTCAGGAACCTGTTAGTAGTTAGTTTGATTTGGGCTTACCTCTGTTTTCATTGAATTAATACCTAAAAAAAGTGAAGTTTCTATACACACTTCAAACAGCAACCCATAAAGGAAATGGAAGGAAAATTCAGTTTTATGCAGCTTATTATATCTGATAGTCCTTGGGAGAGGACTGAATAAATAATAGTAGACTGAATCAGTTTGTAAACTACATTCAAGAAACTTTAAAATGATGAAATAAATCTCATTCTCTCTGAGTTGATGGTTTGTTTTCCCTTCTTGCCCTTGCAGAGGATGCAAGTCATTTGCTAAGTACAGCAATAGAGTTTTTCTGCAGATTACTTTACCCAAAACAAACAGGCTTTGTTCTTACCTTTCAAGTCTGCAGTCTGGTAGGGTAGGTGTGCATGACAGATTCTTGATAAATAAATGCATAATAAAATGTGGCTAGACTTTCTTTTCCCCCAATGTATTGTAATATCAAAAAGAGCTTGGCAGATACTTTACCTTTCCTGTGGCAGGTATGCACATAATTATTCCTCATCCTTGCAAATATAAAAGCAAAAACAAAACCACTTTGTTTCTGGCTGGGATTAAAATTGAAGCTTGCCTTTTGGTGGTGACATGAAGAAAGGAATTAACTTTGGTGATATTGCAATTCCATTGCCTAGCCATTCTACAAATTTCAGTCACTCAAATTCTGTAACTATTTTGAAAATAAAATGCAGGGAGGCAGGATTTTTTTTGAAGCTTCCATAGCTCTAATTACTTTCTAGTGACCTTTTGCTCAAGAACTGTCTCCCACTCTTTTTCTTACTTCTGTAATGGGGACTGTCACACACACAGAAATAACCACATTTCTGTTTTCTTTACAATTGTGCATAACGAAAATTTAAAAACTTATTTCAAGGACTGAACAGATTGTTAAAAACAGGAGAGGGATAGATGGGAATTGCAAAGCCAATTCTGGAATTATCCAGAAGAGAGGCAAGAGGACAGAAAGGAGAAATGATGGTCAGGGAATGGAGGGGAAAAATCAGAGCAGAGCCTCTACTGACACAAGGGCTGCCTGAATGGGGAAATCCTTAGTGAGCAACAGCCTTCACCAGGGTTTAGAATCAGGTTTAAACTAGCAGGAAAATTTTTTGTGATCTGTATGACTTACTGCACTATTAGTTCAATTCAGGTTACTTTACTCTTCTTTGTCCTTCATTTTAATTCCCTATTTTACTCCCAGTTGCTCTCTAACCAGATGCTTTTGTTTCTGATCTTGCTTTATCCCAACACTTTCACTGACTCAGCTAGAATCCCCTTGTCTGTACTGTTTTGGTTTGGTTTTTAATTCTAAAAAAAGCCTGGTGCCATTTTCTTCATGATTTCACTTTGTAATTTTGGGGGCCTTTTCTTTCTTTCTACTACAGAAATAATTAGTTTTTATCCAGTAGTAGTGAGAACAATTTGACTTTGTATATATCAAAGTAGGCTTGTGATATAATAGAGGAATACAGAAAATACTGTTAGTTAATATGAAAATTCAGAGTTTAAACTCTAAGTAGTTTTTTATTGTCAATAGTGAAACCCTTAACTTTTCATTAAATTAAAGCTATCCTCTCTAATACAAGTGTCCTTTTCATAAGCAAATTAGTACTGATTTGCAGTTAATCTATTAAATGGTTTGCTTTAGTTCAGAGACTTCATATTTTATGGCAAATTATTTTTCTAAGAGACCAAAGCTACTTCATTGCTTCCCAAAATATAAGGCAATTATTAATTAGATACATCTTTTTTCCATACCAAAAAATAATCTAATGCACGTTTGGTTGCAGCAAAGTCTCAGCTATGCAGTAAAATCTTCTAGCATTGATTTCAGAAATTCGTTTTCTGTACAGAAAAGCATTTCTGGGAACTGCTGAGCAATTGTGGCCTCTGCTGGAAGCCTTAAAATGGCTTCTGATAGATAGCAACCACTGGAAATCATCATTGCTGTTACTTTAGGCACTAATCTGCAGCATGCTGGGCACTGTACAGATGGATTAAGAGATTGCACCTAGTCTGAGGAGTTTACAGGAGAAATAGTAAAGGAACAACATAAACATAAATAGAAAATATAAATTAAATCAAAGAGGTCATCAGTGGCAGTGACTCTCAAACTGCATGTGCTACATTTGAAATAGTGTAAGATACTGATGAGTATTCACATTGCTTATGGACATGGTTATAAGTATCCTGATAAGCCAAATACTCCAAATTCTTAGTTTGAAACAATATTCCTTATTATTATTTCTAAATACAACAGTGAAACTGGGCTAAATTTTTTTTTAGGAAGAAATTCAATATTGAGTTTCTGCTGGAAAAAAAAAATATTACATCCCCACATGTATGACAGAGGGAGGCTTTATTGGAAGTACAAAGCACTGTATATTCATTGCAAAGAATTATATGTTCATTGATCTGGGATTTCCTCAAGCCACCATTCATGATTCCAGCCCAGAGTAAACCCCAAAGTGCTCACAACCCCAGTGCTTTAAGTGATACAAGGCTGTGCATCAGCATGAAGTGTACAATAAAACACAGATTTCACTTATATTCTTGGAAAGAGATTTTACATTTGACAATTTATAGTGAAGAATGAACTGATTGTGGAGTTTTGAAAAATGCAAATGAATTTATGGCTTTTCTTAGAGTGGAGCATTTGCCATCCTGAACATATGGTTCATAAAGGCTTCAGCAACTGTTTGCTGTGGTTAGAAACAGGCTTGTGGGAATTCTAAAAAGCAATGCAGTAAAATCAGAGCTCTTTGATGTCAGAAGGCCCTGGAGCCAAGGCTGCCTTGCTCTCCCCATGCATCCCTGCCTTCTGTGATGATCTGTACAATATGACTGCTCTTTAAAAATATCTTTATATTGTGACTGTGTCAAAATACAGGCATGTCCATAGGAACCTCTTAGCTCCAAGTGTCATGTAATGAAAAATAGACCTGCATAAACCTGTTGGGAAATAGGATTAGTTTAGTGCAAAGAGTAGCCCATTTACTGGATGGTCAAACCTGATTGTCACACTTGAAGGAACCAGTTTGCCATCCCAGTTAAACCTTCAGGCATTCTTTGAATAAATGGGAGAACTTCCATTGCTTTTGGTCAAGTGACAAGTTTAGCCATAAACAGCTTAGGGTGTATAAATAGCTCTTGAAGAGAAGGGGAGGAGATGCAGGGCAGAGCTGAGATGGGATTTCTGCCTAGAGTAGGGAAAGAGCATTATGAGCCCTCTGCCTATTCCTTATCCTTCCAGCAAAGCAACTGGGGAGGGTGTTGTCATTTCTTGAAATTCCTGCAGAGGAAGAATATTCAGAGAAGACTTAAAAAACTATTTACTGAGGAGAGAAACAAACTTGGGATGTTTCTCTTTTCCTCAAGAGAATAAGTCTTCAGGCAGTCCTTTTGAGGAACTTAAATATAACTGAAACATAAATAAAATACCAAAATAACAACATTCTTTATTTCCTATGGATTTTAACTTCTTATACATCCCTATTTATTTCAATATGTCTGTTTAATCCTTCCTGGCTTTTGCAGGGACCTTCAAGGTGCTTTTTTGTCATAGCTTAGTTATCAGGCTTCAACAATATGCTTTGAATTATTCCAGATCCTTTCGGTGCAGGTGGAGAGCTAATATAAATCAGGAGATGAAACTATGAAGAGGAATGTTAGATGGTATTCTTGGCTTTTTCTTTGCAGATTCTAGAATATTATTTTGTTTTTAAAAGACTGTTAGATATTCCTGGAGGGGGGAAGTAATATCCTTGAAGTCCTATTGGAACAGCTGCAGCAGAATTCAGAGGAAAATAAGATACTTTTTCTTTGCTTTTAAACCAAGGAAAGTGTTTCATGAGTTAGTGTCTTACAGGGATGAAGACAAGGAATTTTATACCTTTTGAGATTGCA
Source organism: Molothrus aeneus (assembly GCF_037042795.1). Classification (NCBI taxonomy): domain Eukaryota; kingdom Metazoa; phylum Chordata; class Aves; order Passeriformes; family Icteridae; genus Molothrus; species Molothrus aeneus. Next base: position 5,158,540 of record NC_089659.1, on the reverse strand, counting down.
ATGAAGAACTAGCAAGTAATAAAAAACAGCATAGCAAAAAGAACAATGTCATTTCAAAGCACATGTTAAGGTAAAATACTGATCCTTTTGAAATTACATCAGCATTCTGCTAGGGAATGAATAGAGAGGATATCAGTCCTCATTTCCTCATTGCCAAACAGACAAGTGGAACAAGATTGGCCCAGTATGATGAGATACCTAAAATGGAAAACTAATCATGTCATTGGAATTAGTAGGGAGGAAAAAAAATTCTAACTCAGTGTGTGGAGGAGCTCCTCTGTCAGTGAGCCTGATGTGACTCCATGCCCACCCAGAGACCATTTAACAGATGTGCCTGAGTTAGAGGGAATCTGACTCAAAGATCACAGACAGAGGATATTCCTGGAGATTTCAAGGCAGGACAGTGCCTATATTTTATCTGGACTGTGAATAACTAAAATGCTTGAAAATATTCTGATAACTATAGGGTGCAGAGTCCAGAAGGGGTCATAGGTTAGATTTTGCCACAAACTCTAAAAATAAGCTTGCAGATGAGCAACTGAAAATGTGATTATTCTCTAAAGATGCACTCTCAAATTGTGAACAGCTGTACTCATTTCAATGTGAGAAACTGCAAAGTCTGTATAAAGTCTTTGTGAAGACCTAAATATTCAAAGTATATATTACCTAAATATTCAAAGTATATATTGTGCACTATGGTAAGATTTTGAAATGGTGGGAGTGAAAAATTCATAATTGAGAAAGTTTTGCCTAATATGAGAACAAGACAAATTATGACTGTCAATAACACAACTGGTATTTAAATCCTAAGCAGGTGAGAATGCAAGGTAGAAGGAAACGCATTTCTCAGCTTGTGGGTGCCTTGCTTGAGTGTTGCAAGCAGCAAGTACAGACTTACCTAAGCAATATTTTATACATGATACTGCTGTCCCCAGTTCCTGTAGCCTCTTGATTACATTAGTATTCCAAGTCCTCTGCATTTCCTTTGTGGGGAAGTGCTAACTTTGGCAACTGCAGCTTCCCAGCTCTAACGCTAATGAAAAGGGAGTGCAAGTGAAAAACCTCTCGTTTGTTGTGTTTCTGCTGCTGAAGAGCCAGCAGAGGGAGCTTAAGTAACAAACTCTCTTCCCAGGGCTTATTAATAATGCAAAGATACACAAACAAATAAACAAAAGTCTGCCATGATAGCCTATTCCCTGTAGGAAATGGGAGGAAAAAGAAAATCTGTAGCTCTTGAATGGAAAATGGTAAACTCAGTAGGGAAAGGAAACTTTCCTAGTAAAGAAGAATGCACTAAAATTAACATTTAAAAAATTAGTGGTTTAAAATCTGTAAATCTCTGTCAGATTTACAGAAAATAAGTGGCATTGCTATGTTCTTAAACTTTTATCCATAATCAAGAAATTTATTGTTAGTCTTGTTTACTTTTACTTTTGTATAAATGTTAGAGTTTTAAAAAGCAATGTCTTGACTTTTTCCTTTACACATCACTTACAGTGGCTGTGACTTTAGGAATAATAGTTGGGATAGATTTGTAGTGCACTTTCTAACACAGAAGAATAATGTCCAAGAAATTCCTAAGTCCTTTTAGCTCTTTACCTGTCTCAGCAGGACAATCAGGTTGGTAGAAAGTAAGCAAAAAACAAACAGGAAAATAATGTTCATCTCCTCTTCAAGGAGGTACATGACCTCAGCTGGGTTCTTCAGCTTAGACAAGCTCCAGGATCACCTGACAGAGCAGTGACAGGGGAACTGCAGTTCCTGCTCAGCTGAGGAGCCTGGGGCACTTTGTTAGAATGTCATCAGCACCTTATTTCAAGTGTATAAATTTGGCCTATGCTGGCATCTTGGAGGAACATAATTTTGGGAAACTATATAGAGGTCTGGAAAAGACATGAAGAAGAATCACAAGTGTGTTTTCAGGTGGTTTTTCTTTCCTCGTTTTGAAATATGTATGTATTTGTGCTCAATATTTATATTGAGCTTAATATTTATATTATAACTATTAGTTATAGAAGGCTTGGGGTTTTAAGGAAATTATATCAAAGATTTCCTAAGAACTGGTGGCTAGAAAGATTGGTTAGTATTGAATAAGAGTTTTCTAATACCAACTTTGCTGTTAGAGCCCAATATTGATTGTGTAGCTTGTGGCAGAGCTGTCCACAGGGCACGTTGTACAGTGATATCCTCTCACTTAGTTTCTTTCACTTGAGCCATATTAGAGAACAGCTGCTGAAACAAGTGTCAGTGATCTAGAGACTTCTGAGTGTACAGTTGATTTCCAGCCACACACACATTTATTTCACGTTGCCACTTCGAAGTGCCAGGTTTGGGGGTGCTCTCCTTGAAAATGCTAGACTTTCGAGTTATGCACACTGTTCTGATTTGCTTTGCATGTCCATAAATAAAACTGGTTTATGGCTTTGACAACAGGAAAGCAGAGCCCTCAATAAAAAATTTCTGAGTTCCTTTCTTCTTCTTGTGGGTCAATACAGCACTTGGCTGCCTGCCTCTTTGCAGCCAAGCAATCAATCCCCTTCAGAAAAGGCCTAGACCAATTTCACACTTGCTGTGTGCTTCATAATTGGCCCAGTTCATTCCAGTGTCAAAATTATTTATTTTGTCATGATGATAATCTCTTTCCAATAGTCCTAAAGTGTCACCTTGTGGCTTGTGCTGGTTATGATTTTATATCTTCAAGAGAAAACATCCCTAAGCATCGAATACAGAAAATCTGTAAGTTCCTCTCCGGGTATGCATAAAATTAATTTGGGGAGTCAAGATTATTTTATTTTAACTGAGATTGCATTATTGGGGGTTACTTTTGAAATAACTGGTGATAGGTAAGAGCAAAAACCTACTAAGTAGTTCATAATCTATTTGGAAGCTACTGATAGATTTTTCTGTGGTTAAATGCAGTCAAATGACTTTAGGATGTGTGAAAAAGCAAAATGTAACAAATCATGAGATCTTTAAAATGCTGACTGCTGAGTAATAAACCTAATTTTCACACTACAATGAAACAAACAAAAATGTTTATTTTAGGTGGAAAATGTATGTGTTCTCTGACTGTTTTGCTGGTGAGTAGGGTCAGAGACACAGACCCCAACTTAAGGAACAGTGGCATTTACTATGATGGAAAACTGCAAAGAATCACAAAAGGATAAGCTAAGCAAGGCACCTAACCATGAGCAAAGAGTTGCAAAGGGACAAGCTGAGCAATGCTAATCATTGCTAGGAAAGAATGCCTACAGTGATTATGGAAGAGCCATCACACATCATCCAAGCCCAAGAGACATCAGCTCTGGGGGGAAGCTGTCACAGCCAAGGGCTGGAGAACCACGCCAGGAGCTGGGAACTCCTGCAGTGCCTCCTCCTCTGCAGGCCACGAGGCTCCCCCACTTTGCTGTGACAGTGGTCCGGGGTGTACACGGCTAAACAAACCAGCTGACATCATTTCTAATTTCATTTTCCTGTCAGCTTCCTCCCAGAGCCTGGCCAGGGCTCAAGGAGGATCCAAGGGAGTTGTCTTTGATCCTATACCCCCTAGTTAGGCCAGATGTGGCCTTATGCTGTTTCTAGATACAGAAAGGTGAACATGTTTTGCCAATTAATGAACACATATAACAATACTTTGTTAATGAGCAACTATATTTAACATTTAGTTGGAAAGTTCATCTAGAGGTCAGCTTTGGCTTGGGCCTGTTGTTCAGGCCTTGGTACTTCACTGACCCAGAGCACACAGGATCTAAATTCATTTGTGCAAAGGGCAGTAGAATTAATGCATAGACAAGATGAGAGTTGCTAATGAAACATACTCCTGTTGTTTTGAGCTAATTTGTGTGTAATATTTTATACTGCATAACATGTCTTTAAAATAGATTTTTGAGTTATAAGTTGTGAATGAGCTAGCACAGATACCCAATTTAGTGATAACTTCCAATGCTTCTGAAGTACTTCTAAGGTAAATTAGATATTGATTTCTGAAAAAAATGGAAGATTTGTCTCATTGCTGAATTCTGAACCCTACATATTAAATAAGAATTTGATAGCTGATGCTAAAACTTACTGTTCTGTTTGATATATCCAGAGTCCTAAACTGAAAGATGCCACTGCACAAATGCTCGGTTTAAAAACAAACAAACAAAAACAACAGCAGCAAATTGTTTTCCCAGTCAGCTCTGCTCTGCTGGAGCCATGAGTGATGACTCTGAAGTGTTTCCTTTTTGCCAAATCATTTTCTTGGTGTGTCAGGTTATTTCTGCCACCAGCAGTAAATTGATGACAGCTGTGAGTGGCACTGTCTGTGTTCACACACACACAGGTGACTCCTCACTGGCTGAAATATGTAGCAAAAAAAATATTTTTTTCTTCATCCATTAGTATTTATTTAACTTCTCTTTAACATCAAAGTTATAAACCCTGTGTCAGAATATGTGATGAGATTCTGCTGAAAGTCATTAGCAATGGTAGAACACTACTAAAATTATTTATGTCGAGCAACATAAAGCTAAATGAGCTAGACCTTGGGTTCAAAGAGAAGATGAGTTTTTATGTAAATTAAACCAGATTTTTACTGGCCACTAATCAAGTGTTTACCTGTTTCCATTAAAACTACATTGAGTTTAATCAGCATGCCTTTTAATGCATGCATTTCTCCCCAAACAAGGAGCATATTTGTCATGAATATTTAAATTGGATTTTAAGTCCATGAAATTTTAATATAAATAAAAAGTCAGGTGGTTTTCTCAGGGTTGAAAGTTAGCATCCTCAGATCCTATTCAAAAGTTGTAAACAAATTTTCGAATTAATGGTCTCCAAAGACATCTTAGCATTTGGGATTAAATGTCTTTAATTGCAAAAAGATTAAATGTAACTACAGTTAATGGAATGCTATCTGTACATGAATATAAAGATTGTGTTTCTTGTAACTAAAGAGAACTATTACTGAATAATTCAGAAATGGGCTGAATAGAGTATTTTAAATATAAAACATATAGATATAACTGGACCTTATTCAAATCTCTGTGGAAAAAAGGCTGTGGATGTTGATTTCTATGAATATATATTGTATGTACACAAACTGAAGTGAAGCATTTCATGCTGTAAAGAGAAACCAGAATACAAGGAAGCAGGGAGTTGACAAGTGATGAACAAGTAAATAATTTTATTTTCTCTAGCAATTTAGAGCACAGCCTCCCAATTTGTCCTGTCTTTTCATAGGAAGTGAGACAGACCACCAACAACTCAGCTTCCTGTGAGGAGCTGATGCTTGATGATGTTTGAACTCAAGCCCTTAATAAAACCCTGGTTCTGTTGAAGTTGATTCGACACTCATCGTGGACTGGAATAAAGGCAGCCAGACACCCCTGCTATTCCAAAAACAGAGCTATGTTTTCTTTGACCTTCAGGGTTTATCTCAGCTCAGGCAGCAGCAGTGGAGCTGTGCTGGAGGTGCAGCATTGCCCATGATGCTCTTTAAACAGTGCATGTGAGACAGGCTGTCAGCAGGCTGGGTATCACTGCCCGTCACTGTCACAGGGGTTTGGCAGGGCTCTGCTCACTGAGCCACCTAAGTGTTGCTGGAAGATGAAGGGCTGGGTATAAATGATGTAAATGTTCATGAATGGATGCACTGCACTGTGATACTGGCTGTCACTCAGACTCAGAGAGTGTAGAGAATGTTATTCCTTGCTGGAGGAGCTGGGTCTCAGCAGTTTGAGGGGATCTCTGTTGTACAGAATGAATCCTAACAGACAAGATGAACTGCAAAGACGTTTCCTGAGGAGAAAGTAGCAAACATGGGCAGGGATAAATCTTGACAGGGGTCGTTCACACTACATGCAAGTGAAAGCCATGGAAATTGAAGGCAGAATTCCCTGAGGCTTTATTATAACCAGAGTTTCTCTCTTGATTCCTAACCTGGACACTTGCTACTTCCAAGTTCTTACAGCTGCTCTCCCCTGCCTTGCCTTTCAGCAGTTTTGGTTTGATAAACAGCCTTGACATTGTTAGTTAAACTGGCTTCAAGTGTTTTGATCAAGACTTGGCTTAACAAGGTGTAGAATGTAGCCCCCTTTCTGTTGAAATGTTAGCTCTTTGTGTAATAATTGCCTTTATTCAATAATTATATTACCTCACATTTTGATAGGTAATTTCTCTCGAAAAGAATTTTACCTGTGAGTCATCATTGGCCAAAACTGGATTTCCTGCACAGGCAAGAATGATGTGTAAGAATCAGACAGGAATGGCAATGGAGAGGTAGGAATGTTCTTGTATTCCTACTCTTGAATACAATCACTGGTCTCCAGCTTTTTACTCGTGTATCTCCCACAAGAAGAAACAATAAACATAGGTTCATTACGTTTAACAAGTAGTTCCTCAAAATACCTAGCACATATTTAAGAAACAGAATCTCAGTTTTTGTCTCAGTTTTTATTTTTGCTTTTTAAAACAAACCAACGAGAAACTACTGTGAAAAATAACCCTCGTGTGTCAGAGAGCCCTAGCAAGTTAAAAAGCAGAAAATAGATTCAAAACTATTTTTAATCTTGAGAAAAGGAACATTGGATTAGTTTTGCGAACGTTCCTTCCCCATGCCAGTGATCGTAGTTTGGTTTTTCCCGGTGACTCCCTCGCTGGAGTTGTGAGTTTGAGGTGCCCAATGCAGTCACAACTTGCCATCTCGTGGCATGTTTGTGCACTACCACGGTTAACATTGTTAACATTCTTACAATCAGGTGAGGATTTTTAAATCCAAGGAAGTGTAGACCAGCGAGTGTAGGCCCCCATAAAGCATCTCGCCTCTCATGAGATAGTTAAAAACCCAAGGGGGGCGGGTATCAATCGTCGATTATCAATCACGGCGTCTTTAATTAGCCTCGAATGAAGCACGGACGAGCCTGGAGGGTCCCCCCCAGCTCAGCGGCCCCGCGTGGCCTGCGCGGGCCCCGGGGCTCGGCCGGTGGGGAACGGGCACACGGAGCAGCGGGCACACGGACACAGGGAGCAAAGGGCACACGGACTAACGGAGACTCGGGCCAATGGACACAGGGAGCAACGGGCACAGGGAGCAACGGGCACACGGACCAACGGACACACGGACTAACGGAGACTCGGACCAATGGACACACGGACCAACGGACACACGGACTAACGGGCACACAGTCCCGGCGCTCCGGCAGGGGCGGCTCTCCTGCCCCGCTCCCGCTGTTTCCTCGCCTCCCTCCTCCCGTCGCTCTGCCAGGGTCCCTGTCCCTCCCGCCGCTCCCTCCCGGCCCCGGTGCCGCCTCCGCCCGGCTCCGGCCGTTCCGGTGCGGCGCTGCCGGGCGGGCACCGGTGGAGCTGATGCCGTCCGGAGCTGTCCCACGTCTGGGCTCCGCCTGGCTCGCCGTGGCTCCAGGGGGACACACGCTCTGCGGGCCCTGGAGCTGGGCCGAGCGCTGCCAGAGGCGTCTGGCCCGCGGGGAAGGCGAAGGAGGCCCTGCAGGAGCAGTACGGGGTGCGTTCCCTACTGGGGAGCGGCGGCTTCGGCAGCACCTGCTCCGGGATCCCCGGTGAGCGCAGGACCGGCGGGAGGAGGAGGGCAGAGGAGGACGGGACGGGCGGCGAGCTCAGTCCGATGCTTCTCTTGGCTCGCAGGTGCCACCAGATGTGTATCCCGGGATCTCATCGCCTGCAGCACCCAGCCTGTGCCGGGATGGGCCCGGGCTGCTGGCAGCCAGCACGACAGGAACACCCGTGCGGCCAGGAAAGCCCGGGGGGCTCAGAACCGCACAAAGGACGCTTTGGATTGCAGGGACGGAGCGGCCGGAGCTCCTCCCATGCCCTTTTTTCACTCGCCCTATGATTCAAGTTTTTGGCCGAAGTGGGAGGGGATAAAGGCACGGGTTGTGTCGGCCACTGGCCGCACTTTTCCCTTGCATGGAACAGTTGGGGCTGCCCCAAGCCCCTTCTGCCTTCCTCCAGCACCAGGGGCATTTTTCACCACCCAGAGTTTGTAAACAAGAAACAGATGCACTCGAGAAGGCGTCAAGGGCCTCCTTCCAGCCTGGCTCTGCAGATGCTGAGGCTGCTCTGGGCTCTGCCAGTGCTCAGCTCTGGGCATGGCTGAGCTCACTCTCCCCTCACATTGCTCAGGTCAGCTGAATTGCAGGGTGATAAGGAAGGGATACTTCAAGGGACTTAAGGTTTAACAGAGTTTTTATTCAAAAAACACGAGGGTAAAAATTCAACCTGAATATACAACAGAAGAAAGGACAGTTTAACCAAGTTGCCACCAGCAACTTTGCTTTGACCAGCAAGGAGTGCAGTGCAGACAAACTCCAGACAAAGCGTCCAAGGCAAAGTTGAGAACAGCAATCAAAATCAAAAGAGTATGAAAGAGTACTAGAAGAGAAAGAGCAGACAGGCAGTTCATTTAAGAGGCTGTCTCTTCTCCAAGGCATAAAAACAACACATCTGAGCACAAAGCCATTCCTGTTCTCACCATCTCTTTCGAAGGACCATCATGTCCAAGCCATGGGCAGCACAAGCAGAAGCCCTCACCTCACAGCTGACAGCTGCCATCCCTCCTTCAGCCAGACATGTCTGTCTAACAACATCCTGTGAAGTTCCTCCATCCATGGACTCCATCACCAACCAGAGATCTTCATCAACAGGTAGCTGAAAGAAGAAGCCAATGGCATGGGGAAAAATGTGCACAGCTAAATTACCTTATGGAAAAGACTGCAGGGGAGTTTTGCTTCCAGGTCACTTGTAAATGAACACAGAGTAAAATGGAGAGACATTCCTGTAGCTACACTGTCCTTGGACTCTGGACGGTCTAAAGGAGAAGGAGATGTGAAAAAGGAGATGCCTTTCATGGCAAGCACGTGAAAAATATGGTTTAGGAGCAGCCAAGATCAGTCTGGAACCGCAACACTTGCCACCAGCTGGTTCACCACCTTAACTCAGCAATTCCACCAGTAACTCAAGTTATCCATGGGAGGAGGCTGTGCAGCACTTAGCACAAAAGTGGTCAACTGTCAGGAAAACCTTGCTAAAAGAGCCTTCAGAAACAGGCAAGGCAGTTGAAAAATGGGCAAAATAGGTGTTTCTGGGAACAAGAATCTCATCTTCCTAGCATCCACAACAAAGGAAAAGAGGAGAAGAGTAGGGGAGAAGGTAGGCTGGGGCCAGGGCTGAGGAGGGAGCAAGGGAACAGTGGCAGGCCCCAGCAGCAGCAGCCCAGCCATGATGCAGTTAGGTTTTATAGTTAGTTTTTATACACCCCTGGCTCCTCCCAAAGTCTGCCCATGGACAGGAGACCATTGGTCTGACCCAAACTTTTGTGGCCACCCATTGTGGAGACCATCACCATGCATTTAGCTGCTGCATTAACATTTTTAGAGATTAAGACCACACCAGCATATCCTGCTCTGAAAGGTATCACTGCCAAGAAGTCACTGACTTGAACTTACCCTTGGCCAACTGGCTCAACTTCAGTGTGTTTCTTGGCAGGCTCCCCCAGGCTCACAGTGTTTCCTGAAAAAAACAACAGGAAAGGTGGTCACTCCAAGATAGAGACCCCACCTTGCAGGAGAGCCAAAATGCAGCTCCATGCTCTGGGTGGGCAAGAGCAATAAAGGACTCTGTGACATTCAGCTGCAGAGGAACACTGAGCACAGCTGATGCTCAGACACACACACCTCACACCCTGCTCTGGCAGACATGACAGAGAGCAGATGTGCTCAGCTGCACCAGGCACCTCTCTCCTCTCCCCTCTGGCTGTGGGGCTGTGCTGCTGTCAGAACGCTCAGCCCATGATGCTCAACAGAGGGAGGGTCACTGTCCTCTTCCCAAACAGTTCATGGTGCTCTTCCCACACAGGGAGATGCTGTCCCTCCCCTTCCCCCATGGTGTGATGTTCACTGTGCTCTTCCCACGCCACTGGGTGTTTCCCATCCCAGTCCCATGCCGCTGGCTGTCTGCCCTCCTCTTCCCACATTGTGAGATCTTTGTTCTCCTTCTTCCTGCAATAAGGATGTTCCCACTCCTCATCCCACTCTGCAAGACATTCCCTGTCCTCGATCCACACTGCTGGAGCTTTGCTGTCATCTTCCAGAATGGTGGGAAATTCACCAACATCTTCAAGAACCGTGGAAAGTTCACCATCATCTCTGAGAACAGAATGAAGTTCACTTTGTTCTTCCTCTCCAGACTTCTTGTCTTTCTGCTCTTTAACCTCCTCTTTGGAGACAGACAGAGCTAGAGGAGCCCCTGATGCAGCTTCTGTGCTTTGTGGACAGACAGTAGCGTGAGGGACAGGAAGTTGTATCACATTTATGGCCTTATTAATCCGCAGCTACACATCCAGCTGCACTAAGGAGAAATGGCATTCTGGGGTGTTCAAAGTAACAGTGGGCTAAAGTAGACATTGCCACTTATGCTTGTGAATTAGATACTCCACCATGGCTAAAAGCAGCACGCAACTTTCTGTCTGCAAAATCCTTCCCGTAGCTGTTTAAAAGCTCTTCAAAAAAAAAAGAAGAAAACAGCCGGGGATCCCTCAGCTTCAGCTGCTGCAAAGGCACTGACAGGAACTTTCGGTCAGCCCACCAGACTAGCACTCGGCTGCAACACACCAAAGGTTCCTTTCCACTCACCAAAGGAGGAGCTTCTCCGTAGCCACGCCTGAGGTGCCCTGCAATGCGAGAGGGAAAATTAACCAGATGCTATCAGGAAAATAAAACTGTCAGTGCTGGAAAATCCCACGCAACAAGGCAGCCCCGAGAGAGCGTTCTGCTTTCACAATATCACTCCAGGAGTCCTTTCTGTGAAACCCCGGTGCCTGCACGGAGAGCCCCCCAAACACGGAGCCTCTCCGCTGTCCCCCGCTGCCCTTTGCCAGCGGGATGCCCGCTCCTCACCCACAGCGGCCGCTCCCGTGTCACCCCCTCGGCTGCGTCCCCAGCCCTGCCCCGCCACCGCGGGGATCCCCCCGCTGCATCCCCGCACCCGGGCCCCGCACCCGCCACCGCCCGGCCCCAGCGGCCGCCACGGCGGCTCCGCGCCCCCCGCCCTCCGCGCCGGGCCCCAGTGCGGCCCGGACGAGAAGGAGAGAGTCAGGTGCGCGGGGATGCCGAGCCCCGCCGCTCCGCTCCCGGCCGCCGTCCCGCTGCCGCTGCCGTTGTTGCCGCCGCCGCCCCCCTGCCCGGCCGCCATCTTGACCGGCCCCTCCACAACAACGGCCGCGGCCGCTGCGCAGGCGCCGCGGGGCCCGCAGGGGGCGCCGCGGGACGGGGCGGGGCCTCGCGGCGGCCCTCGACCGTGCCAACCAATCCGCGGCGGCGGCGGCACCGAGGGGCGGGGCTTCGTGAGGGGGCGGGCGGCTGTGAGCCCGAGGGCTCGTGTGCCGCTAGGGGGCGCTGCCGGGGCTGAGAGAGAGGGGTCGGAGCGGGACCGGGAGCGGGACCGGGAGCGGGACCGGGAGCGGGACCGGGAGCGGGACCGGGAGCGGGACCGGGAGCGGGACCGGGATCTTCCTGGCAACGGAGGCATTCCGGGAGCAGGACGAGATCGGGAGCCCGGTTCTTCCAAAAATGGCTCTGGAGCTGTGATGAGGAAATGCTAATGAAAGCCTCGTAGACCCACATTGTAAAGCAATTGTCATATGTTTGATGAGCAAAATCTGCTTTTAAGCCTTGAACCTCAGGAAGATCCTTGAATTCTTGAATTGGTTTGGGTTGTTTTTTTGTTTATTTTTGCATGCATATGTCATGCCTAATTGGGGGATCTAAGGGAAATTCCCTCTCCAGGGGGTATGGAAGAGACTGGCCTTCAGCCAGCAACGTCACTGACAGACAGCTGAGCCACTCTTGATCACTAAGGGCCAGAGCTGAAATCCCATGTGGCTGATGTCTGGGTGACATTCAGCAGAACCCCTGAGCCAGGATCCCTGAGCAGGTCCTGAACAGTGCAGGGTTCAGTGCAGAGCTCTGTGGCTTTGGGGATCTCCCTGTCCTGGCACACAGATTGCCCTTCCAGCCAGGAGCTCTGTGTGCAAAAGGCAGCTGTGGGGGGAAAGGGTCCCATTGTCACCTGCAAACAGTGTGGCTGTCTGCCTCCTCTGCCCTCAGCTCTGGGTGCTCATGGGGGCTGTGGCATTCAAGCTTTCAGATGAATATCTGCCAATCAGTCTGGCTGGGCCACAGCTTCTGCTCCTGCCCTGAAAAAAACAATCATTCCCTGGATTCCCTACAAGAAAATCAGGCCAACCTGTATAAACACTGCTGAGTGCTGCCCTTGGTTGAGGTTCCAGCCAGAGGGGGTGGAGGGTGAATAAACCCAGACTTGTTTGGGCCAAGTGTGTAGGATGATTTTGTCTGCAGACATGGAGCAGGAGGCACAGTGGCTCTGCAGCTGGCAAGAGTAAAATAGTGTATGGGCCCCTTGGAATAACAGATAAATAGAAAGCAAAAAACAATACTGGATGAATCCTCCACCAAGTTCTCTGAAACACAATGATACAAGTGGCTAAAGACACGGGTCAGTGGTACTGCGGGTTCAGTGCAGTGACCAAGCAGGGCCACAGGCCTATGCTGGTCTCCTCCCTGCCCTCCTGGGATGCACGGTGGGCGCTCCCTTCTAACCCTGTGCAGGTGCTTCTTTTAAAGTTCTCAGTCACCACTGGAGATGTTTCTCTGGAGGTGGTGTTGCCTGGCTGACAGAGAGCAGAAGATTTCCAGGTAACAGAGCTGCCCTGGTCACAGAGCGGCCCTGGCCTGTGCACCCATCCTGGCTGGGAGCTCAGCCAAAAGCAGCTGCTGCCAGTCCCCAGGTGGGGAACTGCTGGGCCACAGCACAGGACAGTGCACAGGAACTGAAATGTCAGATGAGCACAGGCCATGTGTACCCCAGCCAGGGCTCAGGAAGCAGCGGAACTGTGTCACACAAATACCCCTGGGCACCAGCTCACCCTGTGCACAACAGCAGGGATAACTCTGTTAGGGACAGTCATTCTGTGGGTTTAGCACTGTGGCACAATGGGGTATTCTATGCCTGTTGGGCTGAGCTCACACTGTGCCCTCTCCCAGTATGTTTTTTGTGTGATGCTTATGCATTTTGGCTGCTTGTGAATGCAGTGCAAAGCCTGTTTTATCTCCTGCTACATAAAAAATCACACAGCACTGCAAGGGAATCAAGCTAGGAAAGCAGGTTTTATCACCTAAGCCCTCAATATAAATTTAAAGAGTGGTTAAAAGATTATAAGGTACAGATTGCTAAAAAACATTTCTTTGGAGAATAGAATCAGGGTGCGATCTGAACACCAAAACAATGTTTCCCACTCAGCTTTGTTTTTTCAGGACTGAATGGCTCCATCCCTTTCCAACCTGGCTGAAGTAGTGCTCAGGTTTTCCCACTGAATCTGCCACCTTCTGTCCATATTTATAGCCAGGAGGCAACTGGAATCAGAGATCCTGCCACTTGTGACTGTGTTTCTTGTTCAACTTTTTAATTTCCGTGACATACAGATTATTTGCAGGAAGGGGTGATGTCTCCTCCAGAGTTCATTAACCTGGGTGTTGGGGTCCATTTGTTTAATTTTGAACACACAATTTTGAGTAGCCAGGACTGCTCGGATAATTTTGCCAGTAACATTCAAGGCATAAGAGATCACAGCAAAGATTTTACAAAATTACCTATTGAAAACCTCACACTGCTTTGGAGCCAGCTTTTAAAGCAGTAAAGTGCCTGCAGGTGGGCAGCAATGGGGACCAGTTTCCCCCAAAGCACCAGTGTCACACAGAAGCTGAACTTGCACCAAAGAGCTGGTGAAGGAAAGGAAATGACCAGAGGTGACATTGACAAGTTAAGTTTTTTATTCAGTGCACTGGACTCATACATCACTGCTTCATCAACTAAAACATTTCACACATTCCTATAAAACCAATGCCAAGTCCAGTCTCTTAAAGATGCTTGGTGTAAAACATAAAGCAGTCTATCAAATATTTCCTGTTATAAGTATAGCTCAGAGCCCAGTAACAGGCTGTGTCCAGCATGTTCAGTGCTGGGTTCCACAGTGGATGGAGGATGGAGGAGTTACTCAGGGTTGATGCAGGGCTTCATTGAGAAATGTCTAAACCCAGCTCATTAACATCTCACCCAATGTTTATCAGAGTGCTGCTGCTGGTTTGATTATGCTGCTGCTTTGAGTATGGGTGGAGCTGCAACTACAAAAACCCTAATGCAGAACTACTCAGCACTGGAAAAAAAATGTGATCTGGGCTGGGGCAGCCTGTCTTGCTCCGTGCTGAGGACAGTGACTCCAGCAGCACGGCATGGCACGTCTCACCCCGTCCCTGCAGCAGCAGTCAGAACAGCACAGCAACCCACAGAGAAATGCAAGGTGCTCAGGCCTGACTGGCAGGGCAAAGCAACAGGTTTTCAGGGTGGAGGGGTCTTACACTGCAAACCTCTGGGCAGGGATGCCTGCAAGCACAAGTTGGGCAGCTGGGTGGATGCTGGTGATTGTGGCCAGCTGCAGCATCCCCACTTTGCTCTGTCTCCCATGTGGGCAGGCACATGATGCTCAAAGCCTCCCACCCCCAGACAATGTAGGGAAGGCTCTGTGGTCTACCCTGGTCAGCACAGGGTGCCCTGGCAGGGGGACAGGGCTGGGGCCAGCCCTACAGCTTCCCAGCAGAGCTCTCCCAGCAAATCCATCTCCGCTCATCCCCCTCCCTGCCCATGTCCCACCTGCCCTGTGCTCTGACCCAAACGCTCATCCTGCCTGATCCCTGCCCTCAATCACTCATTCACTCTGTGTGGAAGGAAGGAGACAGCACATTGCCAAACCAGCTATCTCAAAGGGAATCTAAGGACTTTTATTGAGGAGGGAGCCTGGAGTGTCCCAGGCAGCCCCTGTGCCGAGCACGTGTCCTAAGGCATGGTGACCGTCCGCCGGGCGCTCCTGGCCGCTGTAAAGCGCCTCTTATTCCTCAGACCAGAGAACCTCTCATCCAGCGTCAGGCTGGTCTGCAGGGGAAAGCGAGAGCGAGTCAGTCCCCTGTCCTGTGGCAAAGCACAGCCAAACTCGTAGCAGGGGTATTGATTAGAGCCCATCAGTCAGGCTGGTGATTCACAGCTGGTTAGTCAATTAAACCACTCAGCACACAGAGACAGGGAGCTCGACAGACTGTGTGCGGCTGGAAAACCTCCAAGCAGCTCCCAGCCCCAGGACACAGGGCATCCTCGGCAAGAACAGGAGCAAGCAGATGGCATTTGAGCACAAGGCATCGGGTAAAACCAAACCGTCCACACAAGAAACGCCGGCAATGAAGAAGGTGGAGCAGGATTTCTCAGCTGCCCCAGGGCTCTTGGACCATACTTCAGTGTAAAATGTGACACCAAGAAGGGCACCAAAGCAAAGAGCGAGCAAAGCCCAGAAGTGCCATGTGTCTCTGAGGAATGGGAAGCACTGACAGTGAAACAGTCCCCTCTGGCCAGGACTACTCATCAGCAGGACCTCCCTGCTCCAAGCAAGCACATGGACAGGCCAAGACAGGCCATCAGAGTGGGGAAAACTGGGCTGAGTCTGTAGTTGCTGAACAGTCTTCTCAAGTGCCTTCAGTTTTGTGAGCAACCTGGCCAACACAGCTACGGGACTTTCCTCCCAGGTTGTGTTAGATAAACCCAGCTGGCAGCCCCAGAAACCTGAGTGTGACGTTAAGAGCTCAGTGGCAGGGCTGCTGCAGGGAGCCAGGTGCCTCCTGTGCCGTCGACAATCCTCTACCTGGTTGGCCATGGCGCGGAAGTTGAACCTCAGCAGCACCCCCCTGGGCTGGGGCTTGGCCACCCGTGCTGGGGCCCTCTGGCTTCGCAGGAATGGGCGCTTGGATCCAGGCCTGGGGAAAGCACAGAGCTGCAGTCACTCAGGATGCTGAGGCAGCACTTCCCATCCTCTCAAACCAGCACGGAGTAAAGGACACACCCACACACTGCACCCGTCCCATGGCATGTGTGGCCCCTGGCAGAGCCAGGAGAGCAGCCGTGCAGGCAGAGTTCAGCACTGGGGACTGTCACATCCAGGCCATTGAGGGGTGCTCTCTGCACCCAGGACATGCACAGTGCCCTCACCCACCCTTCCCTCTGCCCCCAGCTGGGTGCCAGGTCCTGCAGCTGCCCCTTTCCAGCCTCTGAGCTCCTCTTACACAGCGAGCACAGGGTGTCCCTTTGGGGCACACAGTTTCTCCCAATACCCCACAGCCAGCACAACCAGCCTGCCACCTCTTCCCACAAAGGTGCTTCCATTTCTCCTCATTCTGCATAACAAATGAGGGCTCGGTAATTACAGATTACCATGTAATTACAGGTAAATACACGGGATTTCGATCTCCTTCTGATATGCTGGGAAAGGACTCAGACATTTGCTAACCATTTTGGGTCTGAACCATTCACTGCACACTCATTACAGAAGTGAAGCTGCAATAATGCTAAAGGGATTTGAAATGGCTTTTGTAGGGCTCCCACCCTAACAAATCACCTCATTTACTTACAGGCTGGGCTGGCCCGCCTGGGGATTAAGCACAGAAACCGTCAGAATTGCTCCCGGGCTGGGTTTCACTTGCCACCTGCCGAGACAGGGAGATTTATCCAGCTTCAAGCCTGAAAGAGCACTGTCTATTTGCATTGAGTCTTTGTTCCCCAATTACCTTCTCATCCTTGGCGGTTTCCCCTCTCCTTGAGAATCCATCTGCTGTAAAATATATTTTAAAACAATTACTTCAAAGAATTAGCTCTCAGAAACAGTGACTCCTTTTCCAGGATTTTGTTTGGTGTATCTGAAGAGCTCCTTCCTTGTGAGTTGTCAAGAAACGTGCTAATCTGGGGTTTCCCACTGGCACAGTGATGTGTATGGGGTGGCTTTACCTTGCCCTGCTTCTGCTGCTCTATAAACTGCAAGGTTTATTTTTATCACCCTCCCAGGATTTATTTCCCAGCTGCCAGAATACCAAGCTGCATTAAAAACTGCCTGCAAATACCTTCCTACCAATGCATGCAGTGTTCAGGTTTTCCCCCTCTCTCCCCACCATTACTTTAGGAAGCACAGCTACAACTGGGCTGGTAAAATGGGAAGGTTTGTCACTAGCAGGCTGCAGAGGAAATGTCTCAAGCACTGACCCATCTCTGGAAGCGAGCTTTGGAGAACCACTGCTGCATCCGCTTCTGCTGGAACGCTGCTCCTCTGTTCAGCAGGAAAGGCCTGCTAAAGGACAGAGACAAGAGGTGAGGATCATCCCAGGTACCTCTAACACTTAATGCCAAAATACCTAACCCAAGCTGGTCTAAAAAAGCAGTGTAAGAAGCAAATGAGGCTGTGTGTTACCAAGCCCAACAGGTTTTTCTGCCAGCAAAGGATTTCAGAGGAACTTGATTTTCTGCTCAAATGAGGCAACAGTTTGTGTGTTCTGAGCTTTGCTCATTAAAAGCAAAAAACATAGGAGGAAAATCATAGAAAAAAATCAGGTCAGAAAGGACCTCTTAATGTTATTCAGTCCCTGTTCTGCTCAGAGCAGATGAAGGATTGCAAGGAGCTTCCTTTTGAGCTCAGAGAACATAATGATCTCGATGAGACAGTGCCCAGCACCTGGCACACTGCCTTCCTCACAGCTCCTGGGGCACAGTCTGCTCCTGCAGCCCCTCACTGGGACACACTCCCTGTCTGCCCATCCCTTATGGCTGGAATCTGTATTTCCTGCCTGTATGAAAATAAATGCTATTTCACCCTTCAAAAGTTTCCCAAAGCGATGAAGTTTATTAAAAATACAAAGGTCACATTTTCTGTGCTTCCTGAAATAAAATCACAGATTAATATAGGCATTATTAACTATGAGCACGAGGTTGTTTTCTTTCCAGGTGCCTTCCTAAGATACCCAGGGGTATTTTTCTGGTGCTGCACATGCACATGGCTGTAGCCACACCCAGCTGGCACATACAGAGAGAGAAATCCCATGCACAGGTAAAAAAAATCCCATGATTTGTAAAAAAAAAAAAAAAAATCCCACAAGTTGCACAGGTAAAAACCACTGAAAACCAAAATAACCCAGAGTTCCCAAAGATTTTACCTCCTCCCTGGGGCACGGATGCTGGCAGCATCTGCTCTGAATCTCTTGGGGCTTGGAGATGGCTGTGGCTGTTCCTCCTGCTGCCCACCACTGCTTTTGGCAAAAGCATTGCTCTTCTTGGTGCCCTGAAAGAGCAGGGAGACCTCAGCAGTTGTCACCTGCAGCACAATCTTGGTACAAGAACAGGGGGTGAGGGCAGGGACAGCACACAAGGGGCTGCTCTCTGCTGATAACAATCAATGAGGGGGGTGCCTCGCTTCCTGCACATGGAACTACAGGTGCCAGGGAGAATGTTTCATTCTAATTGTAATTCTAATTCATTTCATTCTAATGCTGCAGAAACCAAAGAAGAAAACAAAGATCAGTCCATGCAGAGCAAGTCTCACAGAAGCTGTGCATTACAGCCCTGCTCAAGTTTCCTTTTGGTCATCAGCTCTTTCTTGTCTGGAAGGGGCATTGCCTGGACCATGCCCTGATGCATGGAGCACACCAGAAGAGCCTCAGCAGGGTCTGTCCTGCAGTTCCAACACACACTGCCCCAGGCTCCAGCCTGGTGACTTCTGTGGGACAACCACCATCATGTTAGTACCAACTAACTGAGGTCTATTTCCATAGTCTTCCCCCTTGATTTATTCCTGCAAAGTGGAAGCTACTGTAGAATTCTGCCTCCTAGCAACTGCTTATTACTCTCTGTAAATACCAGCCACACTCAATATCTGAGTCATCCTGGTCTTTCTTTTCAGGAATAACCTCACTCCTTGCACATGCATGCTCAGTTTAGGGCTTTCTTATTTATACCCTACAACACATTCAGTAAATGTGCCATCCTGTTCAGCACTTGGATTTTTTTAAAAAGCTCACTGAACATCTATGACCTCCTAACTGAGTGGATTTTCATCAGTGCAGGAAAACCCAGCTGCCTCTCACACTATCTGTCACAGTACTGGGAATCAGCATCTCTGGTGGAAAGTGGATCTCTGAACCAGTCACCTGACAAGTCACCAAGTCCTTTGACTTCACAGGAACTTGGAAAATGCTCTGGGTGGAGAACAAATAACAAAGAATCTCAACACACCTCCTCTAAATGATAATAGTAAGATGAGATGCCATGGAATTAATTTTAATGGAAATATTTTTAAACCTTTTCATATCAATTTTAAAAAATCTTTTTTAGCAAAACCCATGGGAACTGATCAGTAAAATTATGCTAAGTCAGAAGCTTTATAAAACTAACTGTAAAATTGCTATTCCATATTCATGTATGTCTGTACTCACCTATGCATACAAATGCTGTGCACAGGCATTAAAAGATGATGGTTTTTATGCAGATTGTTCTTTGGGGTGTTCCAGGATCACAAAATTGAGCAGATTTCTACATGACATTAGGGAAAAGCCAGACCTTCCTCATTGCCCTACCTCCTGAGCTGAGTCCTGGCGGTTCAAAGGGCTCACTCCTTGGAATGCAGCAGCTGCTCTTCTCTTGCCCCCAGGCACAGCATTCCTGAACTGTCTCCGACTGAACTGCTGCTGTCCAAAGCCTCTTCTGAAACGCTGAGGTCCTAAAAACAAAGCCCTCTTACTTTAGCATCATTCAAAATTCAGTTTATGACTACAGTTTTGTGAATAGATTACAAGGTTAACTTAATGTGAAACAGGAATATCTACACAAATAGTGGTGCAAAAGCCACGCTGATTCATATTAAATAATTAATTTTTCCAATGTCTCTCTAGCACTCTTTTTGTATATAGGACTGCCATACACATTACTTGATGTGAAAGAACACAGAAGAGAAAAGCCTTTCACAATTCTGATTCCTCATAAAGACAGGAACACCCACATCAGGAGACCTGTCAATCTGTTGTCAGAGCTCACACTGCTATGAATTAACTATGAAACAGAAAAAGCATTTAGATACAGATATACACAACTTGAGCATCCCAAAGCCAACCCCACAGCAGCTCTGAGGGCCCACATCATAGTATAATTTTTATTTTTGTGTGTGTGTATACATATATATATATATATGTTTGTTTGTTTGTTTTCTTTTAGCTTGACACACCATAGTTTCTCCTATTGAAGTGGAAGTGTCCTGCTGCTCTTCCATGATCCACACACACCCACTGTACGTTCTGCATTTAACTTCTCCCCTAAGCCTGCTGATGATTTTGAAGAGTGCTGAAGTGCTGAGCGACAGGAAAGCCCTGTCAGACTGAGGCACAGTGCTTCCAAACCTAATTACTCCACATAATAAAATTCTGTAGTCATAATGAGACAGCAAGTCTCTGAGTCACTGTGTGAGCTGCCACAGGCACAACAACAACAATCACAAAGCCTCAGCTGGAATGCCAGGATGGAATTTATTTCTGTTACCTCACAAACCAGCAGATCCCTGAAGCAACACCTAAGCAGAGCCACTTGGGCACAGGCAGCAGCACCATTCAGCTTGGCCCAGTGCTGGACACTCACCAGGCTGCCCTTCACACCAGTTTATCAAGGGCTTGCCTGCACAGGGTCACCACCATGCTGTGCTCTGATCTCTGTATCAAGGCAGGGAGCTCAAGCATGTCCAGAAAGGTGCCCCAAGTCTACCAAACACCTCCATTACCTATAACCAGATGTTCTACTTCTCAGTGCACACAGAGGGTAAACAGCAGATGTGTGTTTTCCTTCACTGCTGCTTCACACTTTGCTATCCCCAGCTGCAAGGTCACTGAAGCTCCTCTGTTTTCAGCCCATTCCCCCCAACAGCTGCTGTACCAGTGAGGTGTGCCCACACCTTGGGGTGAATAAATCAGGCACAAAGCTGTGTGGAGTGCACTCAAACCCTGGATCTCACTGACACAAACCACAGAGCAGTGAGGTGCATATATTGATCTTACATCAACTGCTACAGTGACAGCAATTTATACTGCCTTGGAGCAACTGCAAATGAAGTGTTCTGAGGCAGCAGTGGCATGGCTGTGAGGGGCCACCAGTGCCACCATGAATGAGGGCTGCAGCCTCAGGGTGTAACACCAGCCAGCACCAGCCTGAGCTGCTCACACTGGAACGTGCTTCAAGATGATTTGAGCTGCTCTGGCTCTAAACAGAAGGGCACCAGGACAGGCCCTTGGGAAGCAGACCCCAAACACCATGCTGGGGTGCTTTGTGCCCCACGGCCAGAGGTGCTGGCTGGGAACATGCACAGAAGCACAACACAGTTCACGAGCTCTGGGGCCAGCTGTTATTTCCTTTGCAGACAATGCCCTCTCATTGCAGGAGTGCAGGTCTGTAAATGTTCCTCTCGTGACAAACATTCAGTTTTGGCCAACTGTTTCTTTTTGACCACGTGCAGATTTGATGTAGTCAATGTCCCTTTGATTTTTTCTCCTTCTTCTATTCTCCCAGTCTGTTTTGCCCTGCCTTGTTTCTCTTCAGCCCCCACCCTGGGCCTGTCCCTGTCTCTTGCCTGTTGGCTGGGCTGCTCTCCTCCTGGACACCCAGCCTTGCTGCACAGCTCTCCTACACCCTGGAGAGGACAAGAGGCTGAGATCAGCTGCCTTTCCTGGATCCTCATCAGGGCAATGGCAGGGACTGCTGCAGAAGGCAGCCCTGACTAGAAAATCGTGTCCCTGTCAGTCTGCTCCTATTAGAGAGCCTGTGCTCAGCAGTGCACTCAGTAACACATGACAGAGCCATCAGCCTCCAAGGGGGACCCCATCACACCAGCTGGGGACCAAGGCCTCGCTCTGTCATCTGTGTCCTGAAGTGTGACACATGGGAGGCTTCATGTCTGCAAAAGGTCTGGCAGATATTTAATAATGTAAGAACATTTCAATAAAACCCCACAGTGTCAGCAGCTGGGGAACAACCCCCCCCACACACCTCCCATGTTTGGGTGTGTGCTCAGAGCCTAGCTCTGAGCACACCTGGGATGGCCAAAAGGCACCTCTGCTCAGCCAGTCCAGTCTGGGCACAAGTTCCCATGTCTGACAGACTCTTTTTTCCAAGGAGATTTGAAATTCAAATTTCTTGTCATTAAAAATCATCTTTCCCCCACTAGGGAGAAGGTTTAAGCCATATTCCAAGAGGGATTAACAGCACTTTGCTTGCTGGTTTAATCAGCATAATACCCTTCCCCCTCCTCTGTCATTACAGTGCTGGGCTCCTCAGATCATCATTTTGATAATGGTTATCACATCTCAGCCCAGAAAGGACTGCATTTCAGCAGGGACCAAAGTGAATCGAGCCCCTGATGAATTATGGGCTAAATTCCCAGTCATGCTGAGCTTCCCCAAATTGCTACTGACAATCAGCACCACACAGCATGGCAGGTCTCTGCACTTGGCAGGGCTGAATTCAGACTCCCTGAAAACCTATGAAATACTAAAACTAGCAGAAATAATTATATAAATTAACAGAAAAGCTCTCCCTTCTAAGAAATAGGGAAAAAATATTTTATTGGATTTGCCTCTGGGTGCAGTAATTGCTGGAGTGCGGGAGAATATCAAAGCCTGTGGGTTCTGATAGAAAAATCAATTTGCTAAGGGCATTTATCACCATTATGATTTGAACTAGAACAATCCTCAGTAAGGCACTGTGTGGTGGTCACCAAGAACACAAAGGTGGGAGGCAGAGCAGAGACAAGTAGGACTGCCCCCAGTGATCCCACTGTCCAGATGTGTGATTGGCACTCCAATATAAGACTGAAAAGGTATTTCTGAAAAATATCACTAAAATCATCAGAGAGTGACTTAGCACTAATTAAAAAAAAAAGTTCGTAGAGATGTCATTTCATGAAGCAGACAACTTTGGTTTGTAGGTAAAAGCCAGTGGAACAAAACAAAGGCATGATCACTCAGTATTATAAAAAAAACCTCACCATAAAAATAGCATGCTTGGCAAAAGTGACAATTTAGCCTCAATAACTGAGCTATCAAATACAGTTACTGAGGGGGTAATTTTGATAATTTAAGTCTGCTCTGGGAAAATGAGGATTAGGAAGAGGCATAATTAAAATATGCAAAGCCAAGGGGAATAGAGAATAGATATTAAGTCACTTTAAATTAGTAATTCATGAGAGTAGAAGGGAGAGAAATGGATGAATTATGCTCTGAAAGGGCCCTGATATTCCATTGTTATGGGGAGAAAAGCTAATCAGGGCCTGAGCACATCTTATGCGCACACAGAAATTGGATAGGAGAAGGATTTAAGAGCTGGATTTTGCTAAAAATGCCTTTCCCAGCCTGGCCAGCCTCTGCTGCCTCAAGTGCCCATCTACCTTGCAAATTCCTCTGCTTCCAGGCTCGGTATCGGGGCCGCCCATAGCCGGAGGCTGAGCTCCTGTTCTTGACCTGCTGCCTTCTGCTGTCGCCCACGGCGCTGGCATCTGGCTGCTCTTTCCTGTGCCGCTTTATGATGTCATCTGGAATGAAATGAGGAGAAATCCATGGAAACTGCACTTTCCACCAACAGCCATTCCCTCTTTGGGTGCCCGGAATTGTCCGCGGTAAACACGGAGCTCGCTGCTCTGTGAGCTCCGCTGGGCAGACAATGAAAGATTAAGCTTAGCTTAGAAAGTATAGGATCAATTTACTGGGCTCCTGCAGGCTGGAGATTAGAGTGCAGCAAATGATTTACAAATGTGCCACCATCCAGCACGTCCCCACCATGGCAGGACAGAGATTTCAGACCCCATCCACCGAGGGATCTGATCCTGCAGGCTTTCCAAAAGCCTAAAGGAAGAGGTTTCTGCAGGGGCACCAGGAGCTCAGTGCTGGGCAGAGAACTTTTCAGAGAAGGTCTGACTTGAATTGCTGTAGGAAAGGTGGCCAAAGGGGGGAGGATGTGACAGATGTTGAGCTACTTGGATCATGCACAAAGTAGTGCCAGGTGCAGAGCTCTATCAAGAAACACCTCAGGCCCCTCCATTCTCAATCAGCTGGTCTGCAATCAACGGGATCTTCTTAACTCAAGCTCTTCTGATGAAGAGGAATGGCAAGGCAAAGGGATGCCTCTTCAATAATTCATATTTTCCAACATTTTTTTCTTTTAACCTCAAATCTTCCAGAAAATACTTTGCAAATAATAAAGGCACATCTGTGAAGCTGCAGGCAGAATGTTTTAACTTGAATGAATTAGCAAGAAATGAAGTGTCCAAAACACGCCCTTTCCCAGGCAGTGGCTACTCCAGCTCCTTAATGTATCACTGGAGTCAAAGGACAGAAGTACCATCAGCTTTTAGTGGGTGCTTACCATGAATTATCAGACCTCCAGCACTGCTCCTTTGTCATCTCCTATCAAGAAACTCCTGTGTCCAAATGAATACAAAGCCCAAGGAAAAGAAACTAGAGCAGATTTAAGAATAGGCTGCTTTTGTGATTTCTCTTTCAAGTCTGCCAGGAAAAGAATAGGCTGGGGAGATGCTGGGCCATGTTCTTGGGATGAATTTGCTAATGGTCTCAGCTAAATGTGCCTTTGGGGCACGTGCGATTTGGAGCACAGGATGCTTTGAAGCGTTTTGAAAGCATCCCTGCACACTCTGCAGGGAGGTGACCACACTCATCCAAGGGTGGGCTGTCCACAGTATGAGGAAATGAGAGGGGCTGAATGCTCAGGTGCCTGATCTGTCACCTTTCAGTGTCTTTTCTGTTTGGGTATGAGTTGTTACCCTGCCTTTTGTGCCCAAAAACATGATGGGGTTAACAGAGCGAGGTAATGGACTACTACACAAGGCTGCAAGGGGATCCTGAGAGCTCATTTCTGGTACATCTATGCCCTCGAGGCAGAATTAGATCTATCAGGACAGCTTTAAAGCAACTCCTGCAGTTTTTTTTGACTGCTAACTCATGTAAGGCACAAATGGATCTGAAAGCATAGAAAAACCACCTGATGGAAAAAGTTCTTCACCAGGGGCCTCTTGTTTTCCAATTTTCTCTTCTACCCTGAGTAAGTATTCTGGATGGAATATGGAGTTGGACCACAGGAGGTCTGACTCAGAAAAGCACTAAGGGAGAGCAAAGGGAGCATCACACATCAGCAAACAGAAATAGTGTGCAACACTATGTGAGAAAAATAAATCAAAAATGAGGGATCCACTGTGGCTATAGCTCCTCATAGAAACATTGAAATAAGGGTGCATAAGCCAAGGGATCAGTTTGAGTTTGCAGTGGAAAATGTTCGTCGTTCCTAACAAATGACTCTTCGCTGGGAAGAAATGACACAAGGTTTCAATTAGGAAGCTGACCCAGTAACAAAAGGTGCTGGTGGACTTTCCTTTCCCAGCAGAAACACCAACACGATAATCCACCAAGATCTCTCATCCATGCGTCAGAATCCAGGCCTGGGGAGTTCATGGCAGGGCGGCTGTCGGTTGTTTATGCTCAGTCCACATTCCCCGTGCCAGAGGAATGGCGAGCATGGCAGCAAGCTGCTATAAATAGCACAGCAAGGCCATGGCCCCCCTTCCCTGTCAGCGGGGCTGCTCTGCCCGAGCCCCCCGTGCCGCTGTCCCGTGAGCCCCGGGCTGCTGCCAGCCCAGCCCAGCTCCGAGCCCGGGCCCGCACACGGCCCCTCCGCCCGAGCCGCCACCGGGACAGGGACACCCGCACGGCGGGGCCACCTGCGGCCCGAGCCCGGCCCGAGCCCCCGCACACAGCCACCCCGGCTCCCCGCCCGCACGGAGGGCCCCGCACCTACCCAGGGACATGTCGATCTCCTCGGCGCCCGGCTGCGGCCCCGCCGCGGGGCCCGGTGCGGGCTGCGGCCCCGCCGCCTCCATGGGCCCGGAGCGCTGTGCGCTCACTGCGCCTGCCCGGAATGTGCCGGCCCCGGCCCGCCCCGGCCGCCCCGGGCCTCGCCCCGGCCCCGCCGGGCCCCGCTCGGCTGTCCCTGCCCTCGCCCCACTGCCCTGTCCCCGCCCTGCTGTCCCGGCCCCCGTGCCCCACTGCCCTGTCCCCGCCCGGCTGTCCCGGCCCCCGTGCGCCGCCTGCGGCCAGCGCCCTGGCTGCCTGCCCTCCGCACCCTCCCCGGCGATCCCTTCCATCAGCAACTCCCCTCCATCTCTCTGCCTCAAGCACCATGCCCCAGCCGCTGGGCAGACACTTCTCCGCTTTTCCCCACGAATCCTCCTCCCCCGGGGTTTATGCCGGCAGCAGATGCATCTTAACAACCCGGCAGTCAGTTCTGAGCCATGTGAACTATGGAATGACCTTGCTTCCTTCTGAAGACCAGAAAAACAAGCAATTCTACGAACAGAGATACTCATATTCGTACATGAAGTCTGTTCTCATTTGTGAGTGCCCGGAGGAGGAAGCACCCATTTGGGACTGGTCTCGGGGCAGCATCCCCATCAAACACAGAACTCAGATTCTTCAGGGATCTTTCAGTCTCTGTAACATTGGTTATGGCACCAAAGCTATTCTACAGTTTGCATACAAAATGCGAGCTAAACAATCTTCCTCTACTTTAAAAGACAGGTGAAGAAATAAAAAAGAGATAGGAGAACAATATCTCCCAAACGACTGCCATGCATCAAGTGAGGAGCATGCTTTCCCCTGAAGTTTCCATGAGATAAATGCTGTGAAATAAACTCTCTCACCATGTACATAATAGGGGCCACATAAACAGTGAATAGCATCTGCATGTTCTGTGTTTTCAATACAGTGTTTTTTTCCACCTTGCACTTCAAATGGAAGAGAAATGTCTAGAAGCAGATCAATCAGGGCAAGAATTGCCTCCTGGTATGTGTACAGCTCTTGGAAAGATCAAGTGCTTCTAAAAGTATTGGTTTAGGGAGTTCTTTCATGAAAGAAAACAATGGAACAGTGCTGAGGGAGCAGCAAACAACCTTTGCTTTATTTTGCAGTGACGCTGCAGAACGACCATGGAAGCAGACTGGTGTGAGATGTGAGGAACTGGGGTTGATACCATGTTTGCAATGTTCTGTGGTACACAAGGTGTGCTGGGGTTCTGCTGTTCTCTGGGGAACCTGGCTCTAATGCTGCTCTAGTCCAAGAGAATTCCTCCAAAGAGAACCCTTGAGATTTCCTAGCAATTTAGCCAGAGTATCCAGAGAAGCTGTGGCTGCTGGGAAAGGACTGGAAGTATCCATATAAGCCCCCAGCTTTTAGTGATGTACTGGGAGAGGAGGTTTACAGCTCTATCATTTCCTAGCACCCAAGGAGGGTGCAGGACAGGGCTCTGGGCAGTGTCCTGCAAAGCAGCAGCTGTCCAGAGACACGAGGGAAGGGCTGCAGCAGGGCTCTGCAGTCTCCTCAGGTACAGGCTGAATGACCCAGGTTTTCACACAGGGCAGCAGCTGGAGTTGGTCATTCTGTGATGTCAGTGTCCTGAAAGCTTTCCTGGCTTTCTTGGACACTTGTATCTTCAGAAACTCTGGAAGCAACAGCTGAGAGATTTCCAGCAGCGTTTCTATTTGATCACATTTAGTGAAACAAACATTTGGGACCAAAGAAGACAAAGGCAGAGTTTAGAAATGGCAATTCTAAAATATTCAAAGGACATTTTTTCATGAAACTACAACACAGCTTTTGCAGCAAATTCCACTTCACCAGCTGAGAGGTTTAATTAACTGCTTTCCTTCAAGTGCGTAGCATTAAAGGCAGAGATAAAACCTTTCCAAGCCATATTTCTTCATCTGGGAAGTATGAGCTGATATGTGCTCTTATCTCTCAACTGCCAGTCTGTGACCTCTTAACATCTTGGCAAGTGTCCCATTTGCTTAGTATGTCTGAGCACTGCCATCACCTCAGTCCTGAGCAATTTCTCACGTCAACAGTGGAGGTGACACGTGCTGGAGCTGGTGAAAAGGCCTCAAGAGCCAGAGCCTCCTCTGAAGCACAATCCCCCTGCCCTGGAGAGGACTGCAGGTGTCTGGCAGACAGACTTTACTCTGCATCCTCAAAAAGGAATGTCAGGAATGTGACTTTCACAACTAAAAAGGGAGATAAATAAATGAACAATGAAAAAAAGAAACTAAGGGGGGGGAGTATTTATGTCATGCTTTCTTCTAGAAGTGTTTTGTGTTGTGTTTTGTGTTGACTCACTGATACTGGGTCACCAAACCATCAAGCTGAGCCCTCAAAGAGCACTGGGGCACCTCTGCCAAGGGCACCAGGTATTCCTTCCCCGTGACAGGCACAGGCAGGACTAACTTGTTCCAAAAGAGCAAGTGTTACTTTGGGGCACTGGGCCTTTCAATTTATCAGATGCTCTGCTTGTCATACAATGAAACCCCAAGGAGCCCTAGAAGGCTTTTAGTTAAAACTAAACAAAAAAAAAAAAAACTCAGTGGGAGAAAGGAACACATGCCAGGAGTCAAACACTTGTATTATCTGAAATGTGTTCTTGGTCTCTAAGTAGATTTAGGAATCTTCTGCATGTTAAATTACTTATCATGATTTATTGTTGTAACAAATCTTACACTGTGATCTCAAAATTAACACTGGCCACTTTGTCTTTTACTCCCAGGGGCACCTCATATCACAGTTACTTAATACAAAATTGCAAAATATGTGACTGTTCACTTTCATTAAATGGACCTAAAACTACATGACTCAATTGTTGATAAATGTTTAAGTTTTTTTCTTGGGAACTAAGCCCAGCTGGCTGTAGGAATACATGTCAAGGTAAGGCTTGGAATCTGCATGCACACATTTTTTATCTGAGGGTGTGGAAACTTTCCAGCCTCTCCCAGAATTTCTCAAAGCATAAACAATCACTTAATTCAATGGACCAAAACTCTGATCACTTTTGTGACACTGTATTTTGCCCACAAGGGAGATGTTTAGGCCTTTTAATTTATGAGAACCCCAGGACCATCATTCTCAGCTCTTCACAAGGAACACTGGTAGGAGTAGAGCTACAATAGCTTGCTCCAAAACTGGTGAACCACCATTAGAAAGAGCTTATGTTCTATTGTTAGATGCTGAACATGGCCTTTCAACCATATGTTACCACTTGAAAATCATCTTCTTGATGGAAGAAAACAAAACACTTCTTCAGACTCTTGGAAGAAAATTCTAGTTATACCACTATTTCTTTATTTTGGCCATGCCCAGAATGAACTACATTGATGATGATAATTCAGTTTTTATGCAGAATGTATGCACTGTAAGCCACAAAGTGGCTGAGGTACACACATCACTGAGCTATGCTCAGGGAAAACAAGATCAATCACATATAATGACAAAATCCTTGCTTTGCTTCTTACAAATTTAGCAGATGCAGCCTGCATAGAGCAAAACTGAGTTTTTTAGAGAGGGGTTGTTGGCTTTTTCTCCCCCACTCTCTCTGTATATGTATTGAAATTGTCATCT
This sequence comes from Molothrus aeneus, assembly GCF_037042795.1. Taxonomy (NCBI): domain Eukaryota; kingdom Metazoa; phylum Chordata; class Aves; order Passeriformes; family Icteridae; genus Molothrus; species Molothrus aeneus. The sequence continues at coordinate 5,129,114 of NC_089659.1, read as the reverse complement.
CAGTCTGGCACATGCAAAACCACTGCTACAACACCCATAAGCTGTACCTCTGGACTATGCAGAGGTATATCACCCCACAGTGATCCCATAAAAAAGCTCATGAACAGGATGACAGGGAGCTGGAAGCTTCAGTGCAATCTGTGACCAGCCAAGCAACATTCCAGTAAATGGAGATCCACAGCTACACCACCCTTGGCTGTGCTGCTTGTTGTCATGTAGGAGAAGTTTCAGTTTATGCTGCTTTTAAGGATCTCTCAATGTTAAAGTAAACCTTCACTGAGAGGGCTACGTTTCTAATCTCTCCAAGAAACAAGCAAGACAAGTGTGCTACTGCAGAGCAAACAAGTTATTCAAAATAGAATAAAAGGACAAATCCTGCTTGAAATCACACCAAAATGCTCAGTGAAGAACAAAGGCCTCTGCAGCACTACAAAAAGATATTTGCAGTGCATGTAGCTGGAATAGGTGAGGATTGAAATGATGCCTTTAAGGAGAGATGCTGCCCTCCCCACTGCCTTCAGAACTGTTTCCTCGTGCTCAATGAAGCATTGCTAGCTGTGCAATGAATCAGATGCTCCCAATGGGAAAGGTATCAGGAATATTCTCATTAATGGATCTGCTCTCTCATTGTGGTCTGTACAAAAAGACTTAAGGAACAGATATTGCTTGCCAAGGCAGCTAGACAGAATCCTGCCTGCTTCTTTTCTATTCAAGCATCAGATGCTGGAGTATTGTGAGCTATTTCTAGCTCTTTAAAATGGTGTTTCAGATAAATGACTGCCCTTTAGCAGAGATAGAGTGGCATTTGCCTTTTGATCTAAGAAGGAATATATGTACAATTTGCTTGCTTCACTTTCAAAATGGGCCAGATGGTGCCATTTTAGTGTGAATCTTGAATCCAGGTATTTGGAGATTATTTTAACTGCCTGTGGGAAGCTGTGCACACCTGCAGGTCTTGAAGTAGAAAAGCAATATCCATGACACATAGAGCATGTGCTGATAAGATAAGTAAACACAAAGGATTTGAAGAGACATCAAGGAGATCTCACCAGGATCATGGAGTGTTGAAGGAACAGTGACTGTTACCTCAGTGTCTCACCCATGGAAGAGTACTGAGTGTACTTATAAAGAAGCACAGCAAAAACAGTAGGAAAGCTCTTGTTTAATTGCTTAAAGCAAAAGGAAGTCACTAAAGGATGCAAAAAAGGTCTGTGCTGACATTTCAGGAGGATTTAATTTCTCTAAGCAAATGGCAATCCAGACTGACAAAGCCCTGCTCTTTGTCCACCTCAAGGACTTAACTCAGGAGCACTGCAAGCTTCAGGGGTGTCCCTGCTGTTGACAATCCCTGTTCTTGGCCAGAGGTGGCAGAGCTTGTGTGGCCTGGCAGAGGCCTGCCAGCCCTGTGGAGGTGTGGAGGGAGCATCACTCTGCACAATGCCCTGGGCAGCACCTCGGCCTGTCACTGTGCTTTGATGTCCTCCCCACAGGCCTGGCCTGCCCCGGGACAAGCCTGCAGCACACGCTGCAGGGTGACAAAGGTGAGCCAGGACTCCACTCCTGCTGTCCCTGCTGTCACAATCAATTTCACACCAATGCTACAGATAATCCTGTCTGGCTCTCTGCAGAAGGCAGTGCCCTGGGGAGCTCTGGGTCTGTGAGCCATGATGCTGAGCAGGACTGAGAGGAGGAGCAGCAGCAGGCAGAGCAGCAGGATGGGCACACAGCTCTCACTCCCTGGTTCTGAGCTGTGCCAAGGGCTGCCTCACTGCAAGAGTTGTGAGGAACCACATCTTGCATTCCATGTTGAAAGTTAGGTAGATCAAAGCCTGATCTAGATCTCGTTCCTTGAGGCATTAACATTACATTTGTTGAAGTCATATCTTAATGAGTTTTCATCTCATCTGGAGCAGATGTGGGTAACCACAAAGACTTTCAGAGTGGAAGCTCTTCATGGCAGTGTGGGATTTTCAGAAATTTTCAAACTCCTGAAACTCGATTCTGTCTGGCATGGCTGCAAGAAAATATGTTTGTCTTGTGAAGTCTCATGGCAACATCTGAGCATTTCTACTTCTTCCTCTACTCAGCTTCCATAATAAATAAGAAAATACAACAATCTCTGTTCTACAAGAGAAACTGAGGGATGGCACAGCTATGGCTTACTGCTCGTTGTGCCAGGAAGGTTGCTTTGGGAAGCCTTCTGCCACTAGACTACTAACTCTGGTTTTGCTTGTGAAATGACAAAAAAAAGGAGGGCATAGGAAAAAAAGAACTGTTGAAAGGCTGTGAAATTATAAATAAAAGTAATTAGACCTTAGCATTCCAGACATATGTTTTGGTTCTGCAGCTACTGGAGGTGATAAATGACCCCCACAGGTAAATCTGCTCTACCACAGGAATGTGCTGTCAGCTTTCAAGCTTTTGCCTGAGTCAGCAGCAATTTGCTCAAGACAGTTTGCAGATTGGGAATTTTTGGTGAACAGTTAGGAAAAGCCTCAGACATTGCTTCCAGCCTACAGCATAGGAAACTTCAGTTCCTTTGAAGATGTGAGATGTGAGACTGAGCAAGCTTGGCTTGCTTTTTGTATGAGCACCTGCAGGTACAGTGAGTATTCGGTTAAAGATAAAAAGGCCCCTAATGTGTGAGAACTCTGGTGACAAAAAAATGCTTTAAATCTTTGGTAATTTGTCAGACCTATTTCATACAAAGAGAGCTTAGCCTCTTTCTTTATCTAAGTTGGGCTCTAAAGAGGAAGAGGCTGAATGATGTGGCTGAGAGAGAGGACAACCAAACTGCACCTCTGAGCTGGCCCTGTGCCGTGCCACACGCTTTGGAAACTCAGAGCAACTATCTCTAACATTTAGTAGAATTTATGTGCTGGAGCTGGTCCTGGCTCCTGCTCTGATTCACTCTAGCCAGCTGCAGAGCCACTGTGCCTCCTGCTCCATGTCTGCAGACAAAATCATCCTACACACTTGGCCCAACACCAGTCTGGGTTTATTCACCCTCCACCCCCTCTGGCTGGAACCTCAACCAAGGGCAGCACTCAGCAGTGTTTATACAGGTTGGCCTGATTTTCTTGTAGGGAATCCAGGGAATGATTGTTTTTTTCAGGGCAGGAGCAGAAGCTGTGGCCCAGCCAGACTGATTGGCAGATATTCATCTGAAAGCTTGAATGCCACAGCCCCCATGAGCACCCAGAGCTGAGGGCAGAGGAGGCAGACAGCCACACTGTTTGCAGGTGACAATGGGACCCTTTCCCCCCACAGCTGCCTTTTGCACACAGAGCTCCTGGCTGGAAGGGCAATCTGTGTGCCAGGACAGGGAGATCCCCAAAGCCACAGAGCTCTGCACTGAACCCTGCACTGCTCAGGACCTGCTCAGGGATCCTGGCTCAGGGGTTCTGCTGAATGTCACCCAGACATCAGCCACATGGGATTTCAGCTCTGGCCCTTAGTGATCAATAATGGCTCAGCTGTCTGTCAGTGACGTTGCTGGCTGAAGGCCAGTCTCTTCCATACCCCCTGGAGAGGGAATTTCCCTTAGATCCCCCAATTAGGCATGACATATGCATGCAAAAATAAACAAAAACCAACCCAAACCAACTCAACCCAAACCTTCTTGAGGTTCAAGGCTTAAAAGCAGATTTTGCTCATCAAACATATGACAATTGCTTTACAATGTGGGTCTATGAGGCTTTCATTAGCATTTCCTCATCACAGATCCAGAGCCATTTTTGGAAGTCAAATATGCAGCACCTAGCAAGGACTGATTACATGGTAGGAGAGGTAATTATCCATGCATCCAGTATGCCAGCAGCTCTGTAGCACTTTATTCAGGTAACTGGGCCCTGGACCTTGCAAGGGGCTTCTGATTTATGTCTCCCCACTGCCCTTTCACATTCTGAGCTCGGTGCATTCGTGTCTGTGGGGCTTTTGTGAGCGTTCCTTCACCCATTTCAGGTGACGCTCGCTCGTTTTGCCTTTGTTCTGCCACAGACAATTCGTGGGTGATTTCTGCAGTCCGCGCCCGGCTCTGCCGGTGCCCGGCTTTGCGAGGCAGAGCCCACAGAGGCTCCGATGCTCCCGGCACAGGAGAGCTGCGGGCCTGAAGAGCGGCCGATGCTGTGCGGGGCCGGGGCAGCGGGACGGCACCGGCGAGCGGTGCCGGAGGGCAGTGGACAGAGCCGAGCGGGGCGTGAGGGCATCGGCAGAGCCGAGGCTAGCGAGCCGATGTTCCCCGTGTTCCTTCGGCTCCGAAGCTTCCCGCATCCGCGCCCTCTGGAACGGCGCCCACTGCGCCGGCTCCCGTCCCGGTTGCGGGATCCTCCCTGCCCATCTCGCCCTGCTCCCGGGATGCTTCAGTTGCCAAGAGGATCCCGGTCCCGCTCCCGGTCCCGCTCCCGGTCCCGCTCCCGGTCCCGCTCCCGGTCCCGCTCCGATCCCTCTCCCTCAGCCCCGGCAGCGCCCCCTAGCGGCACACGAGCCCTCGGGCTCACAACCGCCTGCCCCCTCACGAAGCCCCGCCCCTCGGTGCCGCCGCCGCCGCGGATTGGTTGGCACGGTCGAGGGCCGCCGCGAGGCCCCGCCCCGTCCCGCGGCGCCCCCTGCGGGCCCCGCGGCGCCTGCGCAGCGGCCGCGGCCGTTGTTGTGGAGGGGCCGGTCAAGATGGCGGCCGGGCAGGGGGGCGGCGGCGGCAACAACGGCAGCGGCAGCGGCAGCGGGACGGCGGCCGGGAGCGGAGCGGCGGGGCTCGGCATCCCCGCGCACCTGACTCTCTCCTTCTCGTCCGGGCCGCACTGGGGCGCGGCAGCTCTGCCGCAGTCGCACACGGTGCGCAGCCTGGAGCGGGCCCTGGAGGAGGCGGGCAGCTCGGGCATCCTGTGCCTGAGCGGGAGGAAGCTGCGCGACTTCCCCGGCAGCGGCTGCGACCTGAGCGACACCACGCAAGCAGGTGAGGGGGCCCCGGCAGCGGCGGGCCGGGGCTGCGGGCGCCCAGCGGGGCCGGCGCGGGCCCGGCGCGGAGGGCGGGGGGCGCGGAGCCGCCGTGGCGGCCGCTGGGGCCGGGCGGTGGCGGGTGCGGGGCCCGGGTGCGGGGATGCAGCGGGGGGATCCCCGCGGTGGCGGGGCAGGGCTGGGGACGCAGCCGAGGGGGTGACACGGGAGCGGCCGCTGTGGGTGAGGAGCGGGGATCCCGCTGGCAAAGGGCAGCGGGGGACAGCGGAGAGGCTCCGTGTTTGGGGGGCTCTCCGTGCAGGCACCGGCCGGGTTGTGGATGATCTGGGGCTGCAGTGTCCGGGCCCCACTGGGCGCACTGGGGCCGGGTTTGCTGCGTGAGTGTGGGGCGAGCGTCCGTGCAGGTGTGGGCTGTGAGCGGGGCACGCTGAGCCCGCGGTGTGCGAGCGGAGCGGGGCACCCGGCGGTGCCTGGGGAGGCGGGGGGAGAACGGCTCTGTGTGAGCGTGTGCGAGAGCCCAGGGGCGTGTGTGAGTGTGGAAGGGCACAGCGCTCTGTGCGTGTGTTGTGTGTGCGGGGGCAAAGGGGCTCCCGGCACAGCCCCGCCTGCGTGTCCGAGCTCACGGTGCTCGGTGTTCGGGGGTGGAAGTCGCTGTCCCCTGGGTGCTGGGAGCGGAGCCGGCGCTGTCGCTGTGCCCGGGCTCCGGGGCTGTGCGGGGCAGGGGGAAGGTGCTGCGGTCTGTGTGTGCCTGCAGGGAAGAGGGGCGGTCTGAGGGAATCGGGCATTTGTTCCCTGTTCGGTCCATACGTGCCTTAAGGTGGGGAATTGCAGTTGGTGTGTCCGGAGCAGGGTGTGCAGGGTGAGGGGAGCGCTTGAGTTCGCGCTCGGGTGAATGGGAGCTCCGTGTTGTGGTTGGGCTGTACCTTCAAGGGTGTCTGATTCCTTGCGGTAAAAGCTGTATAAAACCTGGGGTATCGCCCTCCCTGCTCAGCAGAAAGGTGGTTCCAAGTGCTGGTGCGAGGGATGTGTGAGCATCCAGCAGTGAGTGTGGACAGCTTGGTGTGCTCACTGTGTTGGATATCGTGAGTGTGGGCCTGGATTTACCCAGGCTTTTAGGTGAAGTAAATATGGAGGCATTTTTCTGTACGGTTCCTGGAAAACAAAGCTACCTTTTCCACGGAGGTTCTCTCATATTGTGGCTCATCTCCATTTGCTTGTGGGGTTTTTTGCTGCTGAGGTAGTTGCTGAAAATAGATAATTTTAAACAATGTGCTAGACGAAAATATTACTAAGAGGCCCGGGATCTTTTGTTCACACATAGTAGTGGCTTTTGAAAATGTTGTTTGAGTGAATTGATGCTGTGGGAGGGTTTGTTTTGGGGCTTTTCTTTGCCCGTGGGTTATGAATAGCTGGCATATTGTTTGGAATAGGAAACTGTCCATGGTGGCACCTGCAAATAAAGAGGTTCTATGAAATAATGTGAGCTGGAGTTTTCCTTGTAGTAGCATAAAAATGTATTTAGCAATATTGTTGGTCACTGCTTTGTGTAGATATTGAATAACCAAAGCATTAGGCATGTAGGCAATCTGTTATTAAAAACACTTTCTGTATCCTGAAGCTGGAGCATCAAGGGTCTGTACTTTTTGTTTGCTTCTAATTATTGCTGTGTGCATTTTGGTTGGGGTTTTTTGTCCATTTCTTTTGAATCTCAATGTTTGAGTCAGAGCTGTCTACAGTGATCTTGTCCCTGTATTCTAGGATGTAGTAGAGCTCAGTCATTCTCATCAGGATTAAGTTGTTATTGTGAATGGTGGTGTGAAAATGTTTTAAGGGCTGTCTCTGGTAGAAATAGCTTTATTGCTTGCTGCTCTAAAATCCTGTACTGAAATAGTTAAACTGCATCTATGTATGTACCATCTTGGGAGAGTCCTGATTTAGTGTAGTTCTGGTTTATGAATGAATCCTGGGAAAATACGAATTTTAGATGTCTTGCAAAAGATGCTTGTAAAAAAGACATGTAGTCTGTAGTTTGACTTGATCTGTAGAAATTTTTGTCAAGTAGGTAAACGGTGTTCTGCTGGTGAATCATGGACATCCTTGAGAGTGTCAGTGTGGCCTGGAGCTCCATGGGGAATTAGCAGCTGCCTCAGAGGCAGCAGTCAGGCAGTAACTGGTATTTCTGTAGCAGTTCTCCCTGTTTCACATGCAAATATCCCCATGAACAAGGTTCTGGACTGAGGAGATGGGGCTTGGGTCACAAATCTTTCCAGGGTTTCACTTTCTGTTTTATGTCAGTGACTCTGAAATTCAATTCTGTGGTACTTGAAACAAATATTTTTTAAAAAACAGTCTCTGGCCAGTGTGGATGTAAACAATTTCTTTTCCATATCACCAGCCCTTAGGCTGTAGGATCTGCAGTGTTACTGTAAACCCAGAATATTCTATCTTTATATCAGTAAAGTCAGCAAGAGCTATGTTGAAGCACAGCTTCTGTTGATTTATCAAAAATAGCTTGGGATTTTATTTTGCATCTAACTTACATAATGGCTTGCCAATACTTAATTTGCAAATACTGAGGCATAGTTTTTGTATTTTAAATTATGTGTCTAAAACATAGTGACCATATCTGGCTGTTTAGCTCTTTTTGCTTGTTTGTTTTTTCTAACTGTGAATTGTCCTTGCCACACTTTGGCCAGGAAATCCTTATTTTATTATTTATCTGAATTTTTCTTCTGGCTGCCCAAACAGATCTTGTGTTGCTTTTAATGAACTTCTGAAAAGAAAAGAAAACCATAGTTCTTGAGATATCAGGAGATATCTTGAATATTCCAGTAATTTTATGTGTATCTTTGCTTCTGTCTGCATGAACAGCATTAGGCCCCCTGGCAGTTAAGTAATTGAGTCTATCACATCAGTGTAATCACAGTCTGCTTAGCTGAAGAGTTCTGTTTGCTGTTTTGATTTTTTAAGGATCGTTCAGTCTGACAGTGTGGCACAGGAACCTAAATCAACCTGTGCCTTTAGTGATTTCCCCCCTTTTTAGTGAGCACCTTTAAGAAATGAATTTAGTAAATAGGAAAAGTGTGTGATTGACAGCTCCAGAAAATGCAGTGGTGCCATCAGGCTTATTTGTTTATGGCTTTGTCACAACAGCTTCAATTCCCACCTCTTAATTCTGAGGGAACTCCCAGGCAATTATAAGTAGGTGAATGTAAATAGACAAATGTTGACATTTCTCCTTTCTCACTTGTGCTTTGTCCTCATAGCACGGAGGAGTAGCACCAGTGGATTCCATGTAGTCTGACTGGGGAATGAGCCCTCCTGTCCTGGCCAGTGCCAGGCCTGTCATGGCATTGTTACAGAGACCATTATCACCGTTACTTGCATGTCTTTGACTTTTTTTACATCCTATTTCTGGCCCTTCTAAGGTATATTGTCATTCATGTGATTACAGATGAAACCCCCAAGGCTTAATATTGAGTGTGAAATGCATAAGAATGTTAATTTATAATGCAGTTCTGCCTCTACAGTATGCACTTCTAAACCAATTATATTTTCCTTTCTGAATAAAATTATTTCTGTTGGTGGAGCCAATGTTGATTAAATTGAGGACAGTGGTAACTGAACAGCAACAAAAAATTCAATATTCAGCTAAAAAAAAAAAAGCATTCATATAGGATGTATATCCTAAATCTTGATTGCATTCTGGAAGTCAAAAACATTGCAAAATGTGGTTCTTCAGCAGCTTTTCCTTCAGATTTGAACAAAAACAGGAACTCTCATTCCATGCCTTTTGGGGAGAGGACTCAGTGTTTATGCTCTGAAACGCATCGGATGCAAAATCTGGAAGTGACGCAGTTTATAAACAATTCTGGAAGTTTTCCACAGTGTTCTCCCAGCCTGTCCTGTGTTTGGGCATGGCAGGAATGAGCTCTGTGTGCTTGAGGCTTTCTTGCTGAGGGCCACTCTTAAGGATCCTGGTTAAAGACACTTGGTGTGATGGGCAAGTTCACATCAGTGACTTGAAGTTAAAGGAGCTGATTATTACTATTTGCCTGCCTAAAAGGACTGTATTATGAAGAACACCACTTACATCTTAATGTTAAAAAACCCAATAAATTTAGTGTTACAGCCTTATCTGAAATACTGACCTACAAAAAACATGCAATGTGTAATTTTTTGAGTTTTTACCATCTCCATCCGTCAAAATTAAATTTGCCATTGCATTGACTATTTTTGTGTTTTGTAATGTCCAATATCTAAGGTCTGTAATATTTCTGTGTTGCATCAACTAAGGAACTTCTTTGGATACATGTTTCTACTTGTTACTGATTATTTGCAGAAGTGGTAAATAATTTAGATTGTGAATTGTATTGCAAAACCTTTTGTGATAACGAATAATGGAGTAGCTTTTGCTTTTTGAGATATTCTTTCTGGTGGAGTGTGTTTTCCCATTTAAGTTGTGCTACTTGGTTGGAGCTGGTTCAAAAGTACAGACTCATATTCCCAGCAAGGCTGGCATTTACTGCTGAAATCTGTCCTTAGCAAAAAGGTAACTAAATCAGGGCTGAAGGCTGGAGTTCCACAGAAAATGTGAAGTTATTTGATACTTTTTGTGTGTGTGATAAAATAGTGGAATGGCTGTGGGAAGAGAGTTCTGAGTTCTGTGCTTTTCTGTGGCTGCCCAACAGTCCGATGTTCATCGTTCTTCCAGCCTGGGATTGTTTGCCCCTTGCTCACAGGTCTAGAGGAGGTTGCACACTTCAGATGAAAATAAAAAAATAAAGTCTTTACTCTGGTATAGAACCAAAATAGTTTAGTGCTTGGGAGACATGATTATCACAAATGTGTTTCCAAGTGTCAGTGAATGCCTTCTGAAAAAGGGTGTGTGTAGTTCAAAGGCTGAAGGAGCCCTGAGCTCAGTGGCAGCTAGCAGCAGGTGTAACTGCACAGGAGCAAATCCCCGACCATCTGGGTGTTAAACCAAGCACTCCTGCCTTTGTCACCTCAGCACCGTTCCCAGAAGTGGAAGCAGGATGTAGTGACCAGAACTTCTTCTGTTGTAGACTGACCTAGAACTGAAAGGTTTCTGAGAGTGTTTACTCCAGGTTGTTGCATGCACTAATGAGAGGTGCTGTAGAATGATTTCTGAGCTAACAGAAGAGGCTGTGGCCATTCTCCAACGCTGCCATGAGGTCTGGCATGAGCAGGACAGAGCCAGTGGGAGGCATCAGCCAGTCAGAGCAGATGCTGAAGTTGCTGCAGCAGGGTCTCAGGTCTCAGGAGAACATGCTGGAATGGTTACTAGACCCTGTCCTCTCAGTGCTCAGGGACTGCTGGTTTACCCAGCTTCTTCAGGTTTCCTTCTGCTCTCATCTCAGTGCAGCTGCCTTGTTCTCCAATGTTCTTTGTCTTCCAGCAGTTTAGCTTACTTCAAAAATGTTTCTGCTCAGTTTATCCAGCCACAAGGCATTTTATCTGCACAAAAGATAAGTCATGTAGCAAACACTGATTACTGCAGGTTGGCTGTAGCTTGTCTCATGTCTATTTAGATTGTAAGCTTGTCAGGACAAAGGGTTGGATGTGTGTTACTGAACATAGAGAGGCTGGTGTAAGTCTTGGGAATTTTGTGTATATTTGAGATATTCCTTAATATACCCAGGCTTTGCTTCATTGCCAGATGAGGATTACTTTCCCTTATATTACTTGTCTGTGAGACAGAAATTTGGAAATAAAAAAAAATCGAAGCCAGAAAATAAATTGTCAGCATTAAACTGACAAATGATGGTGAGTTTAAGTGGGAGGAAGATGCCCTGTGCTGTAGTATGGCAGCTTAAGAAGTCTTGCTGACTTGTCAAGAAAATACCCTTTCTGGTAGTAAAGCATTATAGTAGCTATACTCTAGACTAAATACTCAAGTGCCAAAACAAAAAAGCTTCCAGTGGGATTTTCTGCTTACCAGTTCAAACTCCGAAAGATGTTTGGAGCCAAGACACCTTCAGTAATGGAGAGGAAGATAATCCTTGATATGAAGTAATGGATTATGTCCTTTTGACATGGTGTGTGAATTTACACCTTCACATGCCAGATTGAGAAGTGATCCTGGTTATGTGTTCTTTATTTTCCATTTAAATCATGCTGTGCCAAAATAGCTGAACACACTCCAGAGTTGGAGCACTGTGTTATCTTGTTTTGGAAATGTCCAGACCTTTCTAATGTTGCAGTGTGGTGAAGAATTCATCTGTTCATCTGTTGAGTTCATCCTTATGTTGCAAAATGTGGAATATGTATAATTTTCTTGAGAAAGGATGGTCCTTGATCTTTGTGTACTTTGAAGCCTGCTCAGCAAGGAGGGAAATTTAATCTGTGAAGCAAATAGTGACTAACAGGTAAGAACTAAGTGATGTCCAGGTTTTAAAAAACCAATTAGTGGTTTATGAATTGCTTTGTTAAGATTTAGGGCTTGACAGGCTTCAGTGATCTCAGATGTGGGGGCAACTAACAAGGCTTGGGAAGAAGAATGTGACACTGATAGTGGGCACAGGCAGTGCAGAGCTTACAGGCCATGAGGACAGTTGGCAGAACCCCCAAGAAAAGGATGAAGCCTATAAAGCCAACTCAGCATCTCTGCTGAATTAGTTCTGAGTGGATCAAAGGTAATTCTGGCAGGGGGAGATCACAGCAGTGACTGATGGACCACGAAGCCAAGAAACCCACTGAGCCAGAGGAAGAGAGGCTGGACATATGGAGTAATTAGCATGAGAAACAAGGGAGGTCCTTAGCCCTTGGAAGATAGATAGAATACTGATTGTAAAGAGAACTATGTAACTTGTACCAGTGGACACTAATTCCTTTCTTTGCTAAAATGTATAAAGTGTAAGAAGTTCTGATAGTTTGTGTGCTTGACTTGTGAAATACCCCTGAGCACCCAGGCTTGCACAACTCTGAAATTAATAATCAGTGCCTCTCTCAAGGGTGCTTGTTGCACCTCAAGTAACAAGTCTGATTTGTGTGGGCAGTGCTGTGCAGCAGATCAGCACCAGCATGACCCCCCCTTGTCCCAGCCTTTAGATCAGAGCTTCTGGTTTAGTTTTCTACTGGTAGAGATTTCAGGAAAAACCTCACATACCTGAACCAACATGTGAGCAGAGGCAGCTTACATGAAAAACAAGAATTGCTTGTACCAAACTGCCAATTTAGACATGTTCAATGTGGGTGCACCCAGTGTAGACTGGGCTTAGTGAGGGTGGGCTGGAATAGTGGGTTCCTTAAGGCTGCTTTGATTGCAGAGCCAGTGTGCTGGATGGATCTCAGATCTTCCTCCCTGGGAGCAGAAGTGTGAGACACAGCCATTGATTGGTCTGGCCAGTTACAGAAACAATTCTGTCGTGTGGAACAACTGCTCAGTCTGACAGGCTGTTTTATTCTTTATTGAAGTCTCAAAAGTAGTAAAAGTGTATTTTTAAAAAGCATTTTGTTTTTTGTTCAGAAGTGCTGATTGGCATGAAAAGCCAAGAACTCAGGTACTGTCAAAAGGAATTTCTGGTTGCCTGTACAACCCTTCCTCTGTACTTGATGAGAAAACTCAATTATGTGGTTGTGTACGGTTTCTTTGTCATTTTAATTGCACAGATCAAGTCTGTAACTAAACTTAGAGGTGGGGATAACCATAAAGCAGGTATTTCCTAGCTCTTCAGTTGTTGGATTTAGAATCCAAATACCATTATGATACCTATTTTATCTTTTCACAAAACCAGAAGCTATTCCATGCTGTCAAACACCTGGTTGAAAAAAAGTAAAAGCTGCTTGTAGCCACCTCTAGTCCTGGGAGTGTTTTTTCTTTCTTTTAAACAGAAGACAGACTGCTTCTACTTGACTTGAGTATACACACCAGATAAAAATCAAGTTAAACATTGCTACATAAGCTCTTAAGAGTAGACTTCAAACGTACATAGCTTTCCTTGACAATTTGTGGTCACTTTAGTTTCCTGAGCTAAGGGTTTTGGCAGGTATCCTCAGCTTCCTTACTGTGCATGAGCTGATGGGTGCTTAGATTGTTCTGTGTTGTCCTTCACCATTGCTCTTGATGTTGGAGAGCAAATGTTGATTTCTATGTGAAATTCACAGTTATGTACATTGTAGGTGCTGTAATTCTTGAGCTTTCTTTGCCAGTAAGTTCAGAATTTTTGCTCTCCTTTGCAACTGAAATGTTTGCTGTTTATGCCAGTATGGAAAATTATTCTACATCTGGATGTATTTTAATTGTTCAGTACTTCATTTTGCAATATAAGTAAGTCTGAAGAATTCTGTTTTATATTACTTAATTATCCGGGTTTGTTTTTTTCTTCGAAGGGAAATTTTTGAAACATTTCTGTCACTCGTCATGCATTAAGACTGGAACTGTGAAATTCCAAGTAGATGTGTAGAGTTTGAGGGAAGTGCTAGAGGGACATCGGATTTGAGGTGAGCTTGGGAAGCTGAAAGGTTCCTTTCTCCTGAGGCTCCTTCTCCAGTTTGCTGAGAAATTACCAAGGCAGGAAGAGATCTGTGCTGTGCCTAACCGCAGAAATGGCACTTAGCATGAGCAAACCCATTTCATTGTTCATGTAACAAAGCTTTCTTCAGTCAGTGGTTTGTGGACATGGACAGCTGGTGCCTCCTGCAGAGACCACATGCAGGTGTTTCTGTAGTGTTTGAGGCTACGTTTTCCTTCTCCAGAACATCTTGCATCTGACAGACAAATGAGCTTTACCCATGTTCTGTGTGGCAATCTCAGATTCATGGTTAGATTGACTAAAAGAGTATCTTTGGGATCAGCTCTGAACACTTGTTTTTAAGCATCTGTTGTCTTCTGTAGGATTCATTTTACAGTTACACCTGTTCTTAGATTTTGGTTGGCTTCAGCTAAAGCATTGCTAGAAAAGCTGCCTAGGAAAATCTGTCTGTGATAAATTAGGTGAGCAGTTCTGGGTTTTGTGGGGTGAGGAGTGTGGGGGTTTATGATCTCGTTTCTTAATCCAGTTTTGGAGCAAAAGCCTAACACCAATATCCTGGATCAGCAAGGTATTTTTATGAAAAATATTATGAAATATCAAGATGAGGTTCAGTGTAGATTTCCTAGCTGAGCCTGTTGTTTCAAATTCAACATGTAGTGTATGTAATATGTGAATATAAAAGGAACTTTTCTGGTTTAAATAAAAGGCCAGTCTGTCATATCAGCATGTTCCTATTGGGAAGCAGTACTGCATCCTTAGGGAAAAGTGCAAAACCAAGGCAAATGTGATGGTAATGCTACTTAAATACCTGGCTGCACACTGCTGTAACTTGACAGCTTGAGCTTTTTGTTTTCCCTCTTGCTCATGGCTCAAATTGATAGAAGGTAACTTCTCACCTCTTATAGCTTCCCTTCCAGACTGATTTCCTAGAATTCTTTCCTTTTGATCTTTCTATATATTGTTTTTTAATCACCATCTTATAGTAACTAAAGGCTTTACTTTTTCTGTCAAAAGAAAACTAAAGGGCAACCAACTTCTCCATATTTTTCTAGTACCTCTTTCAAATGTAACCTTAGCAATGGTGCACTTCTCACTTTCATTGTTCCTGCAGGGATAATGTATTGAAATACCCTGTGATTCATGAGCAGGCATGGGTAGTGTCTTCTGGTCAGTCCTCACATAACACTCCCATTGAGAGTTTTCCAGTCTAAACTGGTTAAGCAAAGGATTCCTATAATCTCACTTCTAGAGGAGTTGCCAACCTAAATCATCTGTGGTTCTGCATTTAGCAGCTTCCCTTACTCCTCCAGTCTATTAACCCTTACAAAGCCATTCTCAATGCTACTAGCAGCCTGCTTTCAGGTGAGATGGAAGCTGTCTTGTTTATAGAGGAGCACTCTATTCCTAAATTGCTTCCTTTTTTCAGACTGGATTTTCTTGGTCATCTGTTGTATTATTAGTCTTCAAAAAGTACCTAAATTGCATACGTTTCACATCCACATTTTATTGACCATAATAGGCAATACTGTCTCATAAACTTCTTGCTTGTTATGAAAACGTTTTTGGAGTAGAAATCATCCTTTAGTTTGGATAAAAATAGCTTTACTTGATTTTAAAAAGCTGCAAGTGCATTCAATATGAGAATATTGTGGAAAACTGTAGATAGTCAAATCTTTCTCTTCATAAAAATCTGGACCAACCCCTGGGGCTATTCTAATGCTGTTTTGTAATGATGGAATGCAAAATTGCTTGGAATAAAAGTCATGCTATCTCCCAGCTCTTTATTTATCTTTTTTATTTTATTGTTGAGAGATAGTGGGTGTCATTTCCTATTCTAATAGGATTTCTGGGTTTCATAATAAGAAAGTGCAATCCTTGCCCCACAGTCTCTTCAAAGGCATTGTTTCCAGAGAAGCACTTTCTACAGTAATACACAAATACAGTGCCCTTGGTATGTATTTTGATGTGCAGCTGTGTAAGTTCTGTGCACACTGAGGGGCTCCAGTGCTGCTGTGATTTCTGTCAGCCAGGCTGGAAACCACAGCTGGTTTGTGTCTCCTGTGGGGTGTGACACCCCTGCTCCACTCATCCAGAGCAGAGACTTGGTGCATCCTCTGCTTCTTGTCTGCCCTTGCTTCTAGATTTTATTTCTGCAGAAGAAAGAGCAAAGCTGTTTTGACCTGGGACTTTCCAAGATGTGTGGTTGAGGTGTGGCTGGAAGCAAATACAGCAGCAAAATTTTTGTGGTGCCCTTGAGCCTTCTTGTTGAGGCCTACAGCGCTGCTCCTGGGACAGTGGCAGTAGGGTGGGATTCTGTCTCTTGTTTTGTGGACTGATCTTTGTACCAGCCTTCAGTCACCTTTCCAGCTGCTGATAAAGCCAGATCAGGAAGAGGCTTAAAGCTGGTTTTTGGGGTTTTTTTTTCACAATGGGGTTATATTAAAGACTTCAGCATGTGCTGGAGGTTGTAGAACTGGGCCAGCAATAAATCTGTGGGCATCCCTTGTGCATTCAGGTGTTGCACTCTGCTGAATATTAGAACAGGAGAGCATTTGTTTAAGAAAGGTTTTGCAGAAAACTTTTGTGTGAAAGCTGTCATTTTTCTGTAACATTTTGAAAACTGATGTAGTGGAAAAGAGAAAATGAACTTCACTGGTTGTGAAAACTTTCTCAAGCATGCTAATTTTTTTAATAAGCTTTTTAGGTTTTGTTGAGATGTTCAGTTGTAGTTAACTTCATTCCATTTTTCTCACAGTTCAGTAGGATTGCCACTCCTTCAACCTAGGAACATATTTTTCTGCCTCTTGCAGATAGAGTTGGCAGAATTCTGCATCAGCAGTGGATACTATAATTTTTAGGAAGACTTTGTGATGCTTAAGACTGTTTTTTAGAAATAATGGAATGACAGCCAGATAGCACACAAAATTTCACATATTCTAGACTTAAGGGGTAAAGTTAAAGCTACTGCCAAAAATCACTCCCCAGGAGGATGGTGTTTCATGGTACCTGTCCATTTTCTTTGCTGGTCACCTGCAGCACACTGTGGGGGCCATTCCCTCTGCACACCCTGGTGTCCTGCATTCTGTCCACAGCCTCTGTTTGCCAGGCTGCTGAGGAAGAAGCTAGGCAATATTGATTCCAGTGCTGGCCCTGAGAAATGCTGCTCATAGCTGGTTTGCCAGTTAAACTTCAGGTTGTTGGGCTCTCTTTGACCCTGACAATGACTTGGAGCCAATTTTCCAACCCTTTTCTAGCCTTTTTGCAGAACTGTTCGTTCCAGTGATAATGTGATGGGAGCTAAGCAGAAACAGTTATTCCATGTGAGTGTTCAAAACTGAGAACTAAAGCCTGAAATAGCAAGGGATCTGTATTACTTCTCTGTTAAAAGAGTTTGTTCAGCATTTCTGAGAAACCACATCCTTTTGAAATGTCTTGGGTTGGCAGCCAGAGTTCCTTTCAGACGACCAGGCAGTTGTTCTCAAGTCAATATCTCTTTCTTCCAAGGTAGTTTGGTGGAGTTTTGATTGCACAGGTTTTGTAGCTTAGCTGATAATTTCCAGGATTCTTGGGTCACATTTCATTTGTATTTTCTGGTTCTTTCCAAGGTTTCATATAGTCAGAGGTGCTGTGCATTTTGGTAATGCTCTGTTTTGTCATAACTCCTGCCTGCAGATTTGCATAATGCTGTCATGCATTGTCAGAATAACTATAGCTCAAGAATTGTGTTTCCATGATCAAAGATCTCTCCTCTTTCTGCTTTTAGGCCAGGTTAAATTGCATCTTGACTTTTATATATTAATACCTGTGGCACTGGTTTATGCAACTTTATCCTCTTTTCAGTGAAGTTACAAATGTGTAGCTGGAGAATGTCAGTTACTGTGTAAGGATGCTTGGGGAACTTGGTGTTAGCATTGCAGATACATTGTACAGTGACATTGGATTCTAATGTAGCTGTCAAACAGGAGAAATAACTTTGAATTTTTGCCTTGATTTACTGTTGTGCCTAGAGTTGGAGGGGAAGAAACCCAAGAATTGCACAGAACAAAGACTTGATAGAAGAGGGACAATCATAATTGATATTCAGTGGCATTGTAACTGTAAATGTGTAGTAGGAAATGTATTTTTGAATTCCTGTCACTCTTCTACTTTCTGTTGTAATTGCATATTGAGCAATAATCTGTCAGTATTTTAAGGCTCTTTTGTGTATTAATTATATGCGGTAGCATCTGGTAAAACTGAATTATTTTACACTTCTTGCAACACCTTAATTTTTAGGAGCATGACAAGAATAACAGTGGGTACTTTTATCTCCTCTTAGTGCAGGGAAAGTCTTGACTAAAAAAGGAATTTTTTTTTTCTGTTTGCTTCTAGATCTTTCAAAGAACAGATTTACTGAAATTCCTCCTGATGTCTGGCTGTTTGCACCACTGGAAACTTTAAATTTGTATCACAACTGCATCAAATCCATTCCAGAATCTATTAAAAACCTGCAAATGCTTACCTACCTTAACATTAGGTGAGTAATGGTGGTTGGTTTTGGTCTTTATTTAACATATCTCCTCAGAGACTTGGCATTTTGCTTCATCAGGTCATTGTTTTTGCAGAGTTTTCTTTGTTTCTGATGCTATGTAGACAGACAGTGTTCAGGAATCACAGCTGTAGAAATTTGCTGCTATCAAGAGGCTAAATTGCTCTGGCCAGAAAGTCCTGCTCATTTTGCACATTATTTACATCCACTGCTGTACTGCTCTTTTTAAACTTGGAAAACATATGGTTGGATTTTCTCACTAGAACAGAAGATGGATATGAGCTCTGGAAGGTGAGGGAATCTAGAAAACTCTCCTGACCCTGTTTTCCACTATACTCCTTGTTTCTGATATTAGCTGCATCAAATCCAAACCAGTTTTCTCAGTTAAGAGCTATTTAAATCCCCAGAACCTACTGTGTCTCAAAATCTGCAAATATCAGTTCTTACAGTATGAATTCGTAAGAAAGTCACAACTTTCAAGAGGATTAATATGATACAAAACCACACTATGTTCTGAAAGAAATAGGCCTAACTTTCTTCAGCAGCAAGCCATTTCTCTTTTGATGGTGTTGGAGGTTCTGAATACACTTCTTTACACAGAAATGCTGTGTATTCTAACTCTTCTTTCAAGAGTCAGCTCTCCTGATGATCCTTTGCCAAACTGTGCTTTGTTCTCATCTCTGTGCTCCTGTCCAAGGGCTGATTTGCAGTGCAGGAACCTGTGGGATGTAGCATTGGAGAACAAGCTAAAATCCTGCCTTCCTAGCTCAGGGGCTTTGTTACAGCAGAAAACCACATTCTAATTGTGGAAGCCCATTCTAATTTGGGCTTCAGATGGTGGAAGAAATGTATTGTGCATTTCATAGTAAAGCAGGCAGCTCCCAAAAACCTGAAAAAACCAGAGGAAATCTGTGTAAGTGACATGAATGATTGCTTCATTGCCACATCTTTATAGTCAGTTCAAAAAAAGTTTACTTGCATATTTTTGCTTCTCATGCCTTCAACCAAAAAAGCCTGGTATATCTGCCCAAAATGCAACATAAAAAGAGACTTAATGCATATCTACATAAATAACTTCTCTGTATTGTTCACTTATAATTCAGCCTTTCTTGTCCCTTTTTCTTGCTTTCAAGTCGAAATCTTTTGTCAACATTGCCAAAATACCTGTTTGATCTTCCACTGAAAGTTCTGGTTGTCAGTAATAACAAGCTGGTCTCCATTCCAGAAGAAATTGGAAAGTTGAGAGATCTAATGGAGTTGGTAAGTACAACTGTGAATCTTTGTAGTCAGTACACTTAAAAGCACTATATATATATTTATATATTCAGTGCAATAAATTATTAATATATTTTAAATACAGAATTGCAACATTTCATTTACTGTGTTTTATTGATATTTTTGGTTTATTTTTCAAGGCTGTGAAATCCAGAATGCATGCTTGATGGTGATTAAGGACATAGTAGAGAGTTTCATTCCAGGACCTGTGATATACCTATTTAGAGCATAAGAAGGCTGGAAAGACTCTGTGATTGTTCAATCACTCTGATCTACATAAATTAATACTAAATTAGTGTCAGAAATAGCTGTAGTCTATGTTCACTTGATGCAGCTTTGTCACCCTCTAGTGCTTGTATCCAAAAAGCTGGTGAGCCTGCTATTGCTATTGCCTGCTCTTTTTAGTTTCATGGGTTGGTTCAAGATTTATTAAGGAAAAAGAATTTTTAGAGGAGGAGCAGAATGCCAGTCAATTGCCAGCAATAGCACAAGTTTTTGACAGATCTGGGAACTGCACCAGGAACTCCTAATTCCTAGGCTACAGTATTCATTTCAAAGCCAGTATTTCATCATTCATTGATTTAACTTCTTGAATTGAATTTCTGGAATCACTCAGCATTTTAAAATCCAGCAAGATCTGTTTGGTACATCTTCTCCATCAAAAATCCAAGATAGCTTGTTGAATTTCTTTTCTTTTAATAGTATGCTTGCTAATACTTTTGATCACAGTATTCCTCTGTGTAATTTCATTTAAGATGTTCAGTTGATTTATTAATTATATCTTTCTTAGGATATTAGCTGTAATGAACTTCAAGTTCTTCCCCAGCAAATAGGAAAATTGCAGTCACTTAGAGAATTGAACATAAGAAGAAATAATCTCCATATGTTGCCAGATGGTGAGCTACTCATCTTCTTTCCATTGATGTAGGCAAATTAGGCAAAGTGTTAAGAAGATAACTGATTCTTTTTTTTGTTTGCTTTTTTTCCCTGAATGCAGAATTAGGAGACCTTCCCTTGGTAAAGCTGGATTTTTCTTGTAATAAAATTACAGAAATTCCCATTTGTTACAGAAAGTTACGTCACTTACAAGTGATAGTTTTGGATAACAATCCAATGCAGATACCACCAGCACAGGTTAGTATTAAAGCACACAAGTACAGAAATTTTCATTAGGATTTTAGAGGAAGCTGTTCTAAGTTATACCAATCAACTTTTCTCTTTTTTTAGCTGTATTTCTTGTGTTTCTCGTTTTGGGGTGTTGTGGCTGTAAATGCAGTGCTGCAGATACTTTTTGGGGTGTATTCTCAGCACACATGCTGTGTAATTAAGACTTCTTTTTGTTCCTGTGTTTCCCAACAGATATGTTTAAAGGGCAAAGTGCATATATTTAAATTCCTCAGTATCCAGGCGTGCCTCAGAATAGATAAAAAACCAGATTCCTTGGATCTTCCATCATTAGGCAAACGAATCCCCTCCCAGCCACTCACAGACAGGTGAGTAATGGGGTTTTTGAGTATAGAGAACATATTTTGAAGAAGATGTTTATTTTCTTATGGAAGGTAAAACTACTGTTTCTTTCATTCTTGTGTGGGTATTTTGTGTGTTATTTTTCTTAATGTAGCATGGAAGACTTTTATCCCAATAAAAACCATGGACCAGACTCTGGCATTGGAAGTGATAATGGGGATAAAAGATTGTCCACTACAGAAGTGAGTATTTTTCACTGTTGAATTTGTAATTTCTGATTTTTCTAGAACTTTTCCTTTGTATTTTATATCATTTGAGAAGTACCTCAGTAAGTTGCATTTAATATTCTTCCAGTATGTGTACAGTTGAGTTTAAACCCTTAGACTGCCATATCAGACACAAATTATTTGTATATTTCTTTAACTTTTCTGGTTGAGGTTGATTCTAATTAATATGATATGATGGGAATGTAGGAAATCATATAATAATACCATTTCCATGTCAGTTCTGCACTAAATATGAGTGTCCTTGCAGCCATCTGATGATGATACAATCAGCCTTCACTCCCAGGTGTCAGAATCAACAAGGGAACAGACATTAAGGAATGACAATCATGTAATGGGAAATAAACTGGATCCACAGAAAGGTAATACCACTTGTGCATTTGTTGTTTTGGGTAGCAGAGATACTTTGCTTAGGTAATCTAATGTAAGAAATTGTCACAAAATGACAGGATCATGTGTTGATATTGTATTTTCAGTGGTTCAGAAAACAGTGATAAATAATCACAAGCAGAAAAGGCTTTAGAGAAAGGAAAAAATATTTCTAGCTTAGGAAGGCACAAATTCTATGTTTTATCTTTATCTGACATTTTTCATAAGTACTTATTTCTCTCAGGAATAACATTTGATCAAGAGAACTGTTTTGATGTCTTTCCTATTCTTCATAAATCCTCCCTAGACCAAGAGGCGTTTGACTACATTGATCCCAACGCAGAGGAGGGAGCTCTTCCTGAGCAGGGAGATGCACAGATTGGCACCCTGCTCTCCTATGTCAAGGTACCAGAGTCTGACAAAAGAAAAGCTGTTCAGTAGCCTTGATTTTTTTCTTTTTTTTCTGCCATAATTCAGTTCTGACATTTTTTTCAATTTTGTTGAAGGAACGGGGAAAACATCCTGAGAAATCCCAGAAAATAGAACAAAATGAGGACTGGGGAGATGAAAAAAGGTAAATCTTCATCTTTTTTCAGTTGGTTTTACTAGTAGTGGCAAGGGTGATCGTGGGGTTTTTTTAAGCTCCTTGCATATGGAGGAAAGAATTCTCATACTGAACAGAGTGTTCCTCTTGGACACAGAGTAAGCTTACAGGAAGCACTGCTTAGTTACTGCCATAATGAGCCATTTCTGTGTCTTGCTTCCCTGAAGCCAGGCAAGTCACTGATGTTTAATTTTTCAGACTTCAGAAAGAACAGCTGCTGGCTGAAGATGATGATGAACTCAAAGAAGTGACTGACCTGAGAAAAATTGCAGCTCAGTTGTTGCAGCAAGAACAAAAACACAGGTATAACCATATCAGTTAAAATAACTTCTGTTACAATTAATTTATTCTTTAACCTCTCTTATACCCAAACACTTTTGACACCTTATTTTGAGAACAATTTTGTCCAGCTGCTAAAGAGTGAAGTGACAGAGTCTGTCAAGATACCTGTCCTGTGTTTCTTGTCTGAATTACACAACCTCCCTACAGTTTGTTTGTGACTGGTTATTTTTATTCAGATACAAGCTAATTTAGGTTGCACTTCCTTCAGTCAATATCCTGTGGACTGAAGGGGAAATTTGTTTTAATATTATTCTGTCAAATGACAATATCTATATATAAAAATAAATCATTTCAACTGCCTGCCTTTCTCTACTTCCTTATGGGCATCTCAACAGAACAATTCTTGAAAAGGAGCCATGGAACAAGCAGCAAATTAAAGGAATATAATAGAACGAGTTAGCAACTGTGTAAAATGAAGAAGAGGAAGGAATAGCTGGAGTCACATAGAAATGGCCAGGCTGGTGTAGGAACAGTTTCTCTTCTGTTCCTTTAACAAGCAGGCAAATGCTCTAAGGTACTTCTAGAGTAAACTCCTCTGAGAGGTGAAAGTTGTATTTAATAGTAGTTCATTAACTAAAACAGTTCATAACACTCACTCAGTATCCCACAGTAATAGATGCAAGTTCATACCTACTTAAATACTATGTTCCTTTCTTTCAAATTGCTGTGTAATTATGAGACTCTGCTGCTTTGCTTTTAAGATGGTTGAAATACACGTGAAGCCCTCAGAGAAACTGAGATCCTATGATCTCAGTTATATATATCTCAGAATACTATGAATTGCAGGGTCTTAAAAATTCACCAGCATTTTATATTAGGTAAATATAGTAACAGTAGTGTGCATGTGTGAAAGATAAAATGGGTTTTACTTACAACTCCAAGCCCTGCATTCAAGAATTGTTTGTTGTTCACAGGGAGGGGAAAAATAGGAATGAAATCTTAATGCCAGTGTATTCTCAGTACCTGAAGTATTGCAAATAAGGCCAAGAATGCATCATTTTCTCCTATGAAGGAAGAGAGAATGAGTGTGTTTGATGGTTTTTATGTTGCATGAGGCTCTTGTTTGATTACATGTTTCCTGGTTATCTAATCATTTGAAATGCCAAGCCACTCCTCTTCTGAAGTAACTGCAGCTTGAATTTTATTCATCATATGTTGTTGTGTCTTAATGCAGTGGTCTTGCTAATTGTTCTGCTTTGTCTTGAATGATGCAGATGTGCAATCTTAGTAGTTCTTAAGTTTTATTTCTTAGTTTAGCATTTATATTTTAAAGTTGGCTTATGTATCTTTAGGTACATGAGCTCAAAATCTCCTCTAATAGAAAATTTAGCCTTGATTTTGAATCCATGAAGTTTTTTAACTGGAAATAAGAATATTTTTTAGCATTTAGTGAAGATACTTCTATGCCTATTTGTGGAAAATATGGTCAGTCAGTGAACAGAATCCTCAGGGAAGTTAAGCATCACAAAATAACTCCTTACTAATCACGTTTCTGTTTGTTCAGTGTATGTTTTTGTAATATTATGCAGTCTCCTCTCCTTTTGCTTGCTATGCTAATGACTTCCCTGTGCTCTCCCATCAACCTATCCTGCTTCCTCCTTCCGTCTTTGGCTTTGGTGTGCATGAAATGTGAATTCAGACGAAGGCCACTGAGCTATAGAACTTCATTCAGTGAAAAGCTCTTCCAGAGGACCAGGGCGGCAGGACGTGCATCAAGGTATAAAGAGTTAAAGTGTGGCCAAAAGAAATGCTCTTGGCCATTTCCTGAACAAACACAGACTTAAAGGGATTGGCTGAGTTAGCCTAAGAGGTTTTGTTATCAAAACCAGTTTGCAATACGTTCTTTGTTCTGTAGGATGAAATATTAATTAAGAAAAATATTTAATTAGGCAATTCTCCAAAGAGAACTTTGAGTCCAAACCTAAAAGCTTTTCTTTAAGTATACAACCTCAGATACAGTACCTCATGCAATGTGGTGCTTTCAGTTCTTTGGGGTTTTGTTTGGTTGGTGTTTTTGTATTGTTTGTTTGATACTTTGGTTTCAAAGTGATGATTTTCAGAGATAATTTGTTTTGCATTTGACCCATGGTGGAAGTATTTGCAATATACAAACCTCACCAGTAACATAAAATTGGACTATACTCAAACACATAGGTGTTGGGTGAAGTGATTTCAGACTTGATTGCCTTATAAATTGAAGCTCTGTAACTTAGTCTGGATGCTCCTTGTCTTTTTCAAAAGACGATAGGGTAATTTAGATTAAATAATTTTCATTGGTTCTGAATGAGCCTGTTTGAATTTGCATCACAATAAAGTCTGGGTTCTTATCTGGCAGCAGTGATTTCCTAAAACTGTCTAAATCCAGAAGAGCACAGCTTCAGTCACAAAGCAGAGCCAGATGTGAAGTCAGTGGACTGCTCTGGAATGAGTTGAAAATAAATCATCTTTGTCTCACTGCACAGGATTTCCTGTGTCTTTTTACACTTTAGAGATTCAAGGTAGTACTTGCTTGTCTACACTTGAAGATAGCTAACCTTAAAATAACACTACCATTTTCACTTCATTTGTGTCTGTTAATCATTGTTATGTTTGCACAAAATCTGACAGTATAAGTGGCTGAGAAGAGATTCCACTCTTTAAATCCTGAAACTTGATAAAATATTTTCCAATATCTTTGTTGGTCTTGCCATTGCCTTTCTCTCTTATCTGGTCAAGCACTTTGGAGTAGATGCTGTCCTTGCATACTATAGAAGTAGAATATATAAATGTGTGATGCTGAGTAATTTAGATTTAAAAATTGTGTGAGTTTTAGAACCTTTTCAGAGGATTAGTTTGAGTGCTACCTCTGTAACAACAGAATTGGTTGATTTGTAGGATGATAAGTAGGAAATTAATTACAGTTCTAGCTCAGTTATCCAAAGCAAGTTCTTAGCTCATGAATCAGTCAGGACATCAGTATTTGGCCTGATAATTGACCTGTACAATAAAGATTTGGGTTTAATGAGTGATGGCATGAGTGACAACAGTTGCTGAAATTTTGGACCATCAACACCACACTTGAGTGTAACTTCTGAACTCAAACTACTTCTACTTTCATGTTACATACTCTGCTTTGCATTGTATTTCCTGGAAGACAGTAATTAATGTGCCTGCAGTGATTCCCCCTGACCCCCTTTCAGCTCAACAAATTATTTTACCAATTGTCTGCAATTTGGCAAATTCAGATTAATTTTCTTCACTATTTTCTTTTGTTAAAAGCTTTCAAGTTCATTATTCCACAGGAAATTGAGATTTCTATAGCTGGGCTTGCAACATGTCAGATACTGAACTTGCTGTTACTTCCCATCTATATTACTCAGTTTTTCAACAGGAGCTTTCAAAAAATTACTGGCTTTGTTTTAGAAAGTATAGGAATATACTTTGTTTAAATAATTATAGTTCATGATGAACTCAATCATTAATTATATACATGTTGCACAGAAGTGGTGAAAAGCAGCTGAAAAGTATATGTATATATATGTTAGAATTAGCTTGAATAGTTGTGTTTAGTATAATAAGTATAAAAAAGAAATAGCCTGTATTATATACAATCATTGCATTTACACTAGAATGTCAGTTTTGGTGCAAGTGTTGCATCAAACTGAGTCTATTTTTTTCTTTACTTGTAATTGTTGTTTGCTGCAAAGTCTCTCTGAATTTCTTATTGCTTTCAGTTGAAGACAAGTTTTAGTTTCTATGGGGGTTCTCTGTAAAAACAATGACTTTTAAAAAGCATGTTTATATTCTGGATTGATAACCCATGCTCTGAATATTTTTTGGTTACAATTATTTTCAGGCTGTAGTATAATTTAATCCTGGAATGCCCTCTCAAAACTTCTTTCTGAACACAAAATAGAGGAGGCAGATGCTACAGACTGAGTGCAGCAGACATTTACAGGCTTAAATTTTACAGGCTTTAACTTTTACAGACATTTACAGGTTTACAGGCTTAACTTCTCATAATCCCATTAAAGTGAGGGTCACACAATGAGAGGTTTATACTGCAAATGCGATTACTGAGCTCAAAGTTATCACAGTAATCAGGGAAGTTTGATTGAAAAATCATCAGTCATTTAAAGCAAATAGCTGTGCTGCACTATGCAATGGTAAAGGAATATAAAAAGGGGCCTACTGTTTGACTTTCTTCCATGGAATAGATGGTTGTGATCTGATTCTTAATACATTCTAGTTCTCAACATAATTCTGTATAAATACACTTCCATCACACTTCTGCACATGAAGTCAGTGTCAAAGTGTAATATTGCTACCTGCAAGAGTTCAGAATTTTTCACTTAAGTTCAAGGTAATGCTTACTTGAAAACATTTAAAGTGTTACTGATAATTTTATTTTTGACACTTAAAGCATCCATAATAGCTCATATCATTTTTCTGTGCACACACAAACGTGTGGTATGTGTTTGCTCCAGATGAAAACACCTTTTTGAATCTCTGGAAGTTCAGGCTTTTTTGGCTGTTTACCGTGTAGAAGAATGGAATTTCCATTAAATTCTGCATTAAAATTTTCATTTAGTTCTTAGCCTGTGTTTCTCAATTTTCCACCTCACCTTTTAACCTTCATTTCCTTTGCACTTGTGATGTTTCTTTCTCAGCCACCTTCTCATCTGCCCCTCCTGACTGATTTTCTGTGCTCAGTCTGTCTCTATCCTTGCTGGTCTGCTTTAGGTTGACTATCTGTCTTCTAATTTTAAGGAACAGTGGGGTCTTTTGTGTTTAGAGCAGCATCACTTTACACAGGTGTGAGATCAGTTGTAATAGTATCTATTTAGGGAGAAAAATAAGAGGAGACTTCATTTTGGTTTGAGTTATCACCAAGTTTTGCTTCCTTAAAATACAGAACTTGAAATACTTCAAGAGCTGGAAATTATACTCTTAATTCAAATGGAAGCAGGAATGGGCTTGGATTTCATATGTATACACACACATTTTAGTTTTATGGAAGGTGCCACTTAATGTTCAAAACTTTTTTATTTACAGGAAATGTGATGCAGTGAAAGTAACATATTCTAAGAAAATTGTTTCAAATACCTTTTTTTTTTCCCTAGGCTTCTTAATCATTCAGTTTCAGTAAACACAAGGAACAGGCCAAAGCAGGCAATGGAATCTGAAAAATGGTATTGATATACTTAAATATATCACAGCTTTCAATCTTTTATTGCTTTCATTTTTGTTCATTGTGTTACTACTGCCATCTTCTGTCATAATGCCTTTAAAAGCTCATGATGAAATTGAAGCTACAAGAGTAATATATTCTTGAGCTTCTTTCTTTCAGATCAAAAAAAAAAATAAAAATCTGTTCTTCTGAGCATTTAGGAAAGTAGATGTCATAGAGGAACAAATTTGTAGTCTGATTATGGCAGCAATTCATTTATGTTTCAGAGCTCCAGTTCCAGTGTGAAGGTTGTAGCTCCTCCTGCAGGTGATGGTGCTGTGCAGATGTCTTGTCCTGTGTTACACAGGGTGGCAATGGAGCTGTGCTTGGGCATCTGCATTTTCCAATTTTCCTCCTTGGCAATCCTTTTGTGCTCTTAAGAGCTGTTGGAATAGCATTGCTGGGAGCTCAGCCCACAGCACCTTTATTGTTTGTGGAGGGTGTGTTACTGAGGAATGCGCTGTCTGCAGGAGCTGTGCTTAGGCTTTCTCTTTGAATTTAAATAAAGAAAAAAGGCACAGCACCCACACACAAAACAAGCAAAAAATAACCAAAAAACAAACCAAACAACAACAAACCCGGAAATCAGCAGTAATCAGAAATACCCAAAGCCTTGTTTTCAGGGAATTGGGAAATGTCCAGACCCATGTGGGGAGGCAGAAGCTGGTGGTGCTGGGTAGCAGTGGCGTGGGAATGGCTCTGTGCAGTTCAGCTGCACCTCAGGGGAGCATCTTGACCCAGTGCAGCTCCTTCAGTGTGACACATCCTACTTTGCTGTCTCCCCTCTCAGTGGCACCTGTGCTTTGCAGAGCTGCCTGCATCATGTCCTGTGCTTGTGTGACTCCTCCTGCAGCTGTTACCTGGAACCTTCCAGGCCTTGCTTACTTACCACAGCTTCTCTGTGAGCTGCTGTCACCTCTTCAAGTGTACGCCTCTGTTAGGCTTCTTTATTAGAGAGTAATCTAGGAAGAATTAAATTTGCCTTTTCCTTTTTTGCTAATGAAACAGGCAGTTCTGAGACTTAAAACCAAAACAAACTAAAAAATTCAAAAGAAATTTTATCTGAATAAAGTACTGTAGTGTGGAAGACCCATTGTCAAATTATCTCAAAGGAGAGTGAAATATGATTTCAGGTTTTAGTTAAGTGGTCATACTTTGAAGCCACATTGTGACATCTTATACAGATGGCAAAAAAATACTGTAGTGCTGTGGAGAAGCCACTTTTTAAGGGTTCACTTTTTGTTATTTTCAAGTAACTTGTTTTAAAGTACACAAAAAAGTAGCGTGCTTCATAATGCCTTTCATCTTACCTTTTAGTGTTTCAACAAATGAAGTGAATTCCTCAGTGTCCCCATACAGCTGGCAGGTAAATATTCAAATGTAAATGTGGGGGCTTTATATCTGAGTGATTTTGTTGTTGTTGTTTCCTTGATTTTTGTCTCTGTGGCAGAAAACTTTGTGCATTTGTATGGTTGCTTATACAGATAATTCTTGAAGGTATCTTAATTGTGGTGGAAAATGTAAACCCTTTGGAGATCTTATGCCTCAATTTGACTTGTTTGTAACAGAGGCCTTTTGTTTTAAAAGCATGTGGTACCAGCTTTAAGGTCTTGAAACTAATGAGGCATAAATTTTACTTTCTTGGGTTTAGTATGTCTTTCCATATAAAGGTATTGCCTCACCACAATGTTCAGTTTGGTTTTTAGATGCAGCTTCTAGATGGGTTGAAGTATGAGTATTTCATTTCCCATACCTCAGTGAGAAGCTTGCATGATATCGCAAAATTCCAGTTAAACTGTGGAGAGTACCTTATTCTTTTAATCTGTTAGTTATCTACAATTGCTTTAAATGCCCTCATATTGTTGTAAGAAGAAACAGAAATGTTGTGGTACCCTTTAGAAACAGTCCATCCAGATTGTCTACTTTCAATTCTCATGAAGTAAGCAGTCATGTATATTTATTGCTTAAGAATCAATCTACTTTAGCTGTCTCCTCAGTATGTATTGCATAATACAAGGCTTTGAAAGAGGGATTTCCAGCTTGTTGGGGTGTATAATCTTTAGATAGAAACAGCCAACAAATACTCCAACTGTCTTGTTGTAGCCATCCTTTCTCTGTGTGATGAGAATTCACAGTGAGAAATTAGATGTGCTAGTGGCTAACCACACTTGAAACTGGTGTATTTCTGGCAGCCTTTGGTGGTTTCCCAACCTACCTACAAAATTAGTCTCAATGTTGAAAAGTGTTACTTTGTGAAGAATTATTTCATAGGTTCTTTTTCTTCTGTGAAATATATTTTAGAATTTGGAAAAAATAAGTGGTTTCTACCAGAATCACCATTAAGACTGTTAAACTTTCAAGTCATAAAGCTAGATTGAGGCAGGCAAGCAATTAGCAATTGCAGTTCATAATAATTTGTGCTAATACACAAGAGGGATGTTTGCATTTTACATAAAAGTATTTCTGACTATTACAGCCACTGGAAAACCAGAAGGATTCAGTGGATGAGCAGCACTGGCCAGAAACACAGCCAGTAATCTGGCAGAATGAAGAAAGAAGGAGAAGTAAACAAATTAGAAAAGAGTATTTCAAGGTAATGGGGGGAGTGAGGGTGGGTGGCAGGTTTTTTTTTAATAAGGGTAGAAGAAACTATAAAGCTAAGTAAAGGTAGATCCTCAAAGGTTGTGATGCTTTTAAATTTGCATGTAACATGCAACTTTTTATTTCACTCTTTTGATAAATATATATATGTATGTATTTAGGATAATTTGAGAGTGCAGGAAAATCAAGAGGAAAAAAATTGATCAAAGATTTTGTTTATCCTTCAAATAAAAGAAAGTAATTAATTGTTTTCTGGCAAAACCAAAAACTAATCTTGTCATATGTCCTTTACCATCTTTTCTTTACCAAAGAAAAGATACATTGCCTTTTTTTGCAGCATGATTCTAGGAATGATTTATGCCTTTTGGGTCTCATGGCATTAGTTTTCATTTCAGAAGGAATATTTTCAGTGTTCCCTTGCTGCTGTAGTGTGCACCCTCAGTCAGTAGGTGCCAGTGTCTGCTTTCTGCAGAGCAGAGGGGAAGTTCCAGCAGCATTGGGAAACGTTTGTTTTGGGCTAAGTAGAGAAATAGGAGAGCTCTGAGCAGTGCTAGGTTGAATTAGAATTAACTTTGTCACTTATGAAATTAGTTTCTTGGGTCTTCGCCATCAAACATCTTTGTGAAATGCCAGGGAACTTCAAAGAAATTAAATTCTTTATGAGAACAGAGCATGCCATCCATCTCAGATATATTGTTGTGATTACAGAAGCTTTTTTTTTTTTTCCTGAAGAGATTATGGAGTTGTATCCTCTTTCCAGGGTTTTCATCCTGAAATTAATTTTTTATGTGGCATTGGAGGAAAAAGAGAGAGAATCTTCTCAGTAAAACAGAATTCAGTTGTTTGCCTGGTTAAAGAGCTGTGCTACCACTACAGAAGTGGTTGCTCATAACTCAGCAGTCAGTTGTGAGCTCTGTGATGGGAGCAGATGCCTGAAATCACATTACACACAACTCTACATGGAATTAAACAGCCTGTAGCAGTAACAAACAACACTGTTTCATTTGCAAAACCAAGGCAATAAGCCTCTGAAACAGAGCCTGTCTGCCATGGCAAACTGGGAAAAAAATAGACCCCAGTGCTGTTGTGAGAAACCCATGACAATGCAGTTGTCTCTTGCTTAGCCTGCATTTGTGTCACATCATGAGGAGGAGTAGCCTGGCCACGTACACCCCACAGACTTGGACTTTTGTGGTGATGGTCTCTTTAATTCAATCTGCATGGGGCTTCTCTACTTTGAGCTGTAAACAATGAAATACATTTATTTTTTTAAATACCACTTTTGTAAATTTTTTTCCTTTGATTCCTCCTTCATTTTCTCCACTTTCTGCATAATCAGGGAAGTGGGGCAGTGCTGAAGGCAACACACAACAAATCAGACAGACCTGTGGGTAAAGCATTGTCTTAAATGCATAAAAGGATGTGATCAGGCTTTGAAGTTTTAAAGGCAACCTTAATCTTTTTTAATTTAATTTTTTGCAATGTCAAGTTAATCTCCTGAAGTGTAAGCAATCTTAGTCACATAAAACATATTACAAAAGCAGCTTTCACAGGTTGCATAATTTTTTCTAAGAAATAATGCTGCATGTTAGCAGTTGTTAAGATCTTTTCACTTGGATCAGCTGTCACATGCAGAGTTCACATTATGAAAGTGTTTAGTTTTAAAATGCACTTATCTCTTCAACTAATGAAGATCTTGTCTCGCCTAGGAATGTCATGTTCCTTTCTGGTTTGTGTCGTTTTGTTCCTTTGTTTCTGTAACATGGCCTTTTTTCTCAGCAGCTTCATTAGTAATAAGTAACATCTGAGTGAAAGCAAACCTTTTAGTTCAAATGAAAACCATGCTTTCATTTTGAAGTAATTATTGTGTGTGTTTTGCAGTATAAGTCTTCCAGAAAGAGTTCAAGTGGAAATGAAAATGATGAGGTGAGATGTAGTAATTGTTGGAAATATTAAGTAATACATTTATTCTCTTGTCTTTTTTGAACAAATAAACTTTGCATTCCAAAGCCATTGCAGAAATAACCATTATACTCCTTTATTTGAAAAAATGATCATGATGCCCTGCTGGGGAACAGTAGAATGTTTGCTTGCTTTGGTAATAGCAAAATTAATTCATCTATCAAGCAGAGGTGATGTAAAACTAGTACTTGATATAAACAGCCAGCAGTGGTTCCTTGCCTTACATATTTTAAATTTAGTTGCTGCCAATTTGTAGCATACTTGATAAATGTTACATGTCTCATGGATTTCATAATTTCATGTTTCTTGTTAAATCATCATTTTCATTTTTATAATTTCATCTTTTTGATTTCTTTTTAGCAAGACAGTGATAATACTAATGTGTCCCCACAGTCTCCTGTGTCGTCTGAGGTACAAGTTTGTGGGTTTGTTTTTCATTCAACAAACATTTCTTTGTGTTCATTGCTGTCACCAGGTTTTCATGCAGATACAAAGCTGTTAGTTTCCTTTGAAATTACAATTAGAAGTATTTCATCATAATAAAAATTGAAAAAGAGACAGAAACTTGAGACAGATATTACAACTTGTTTTACCTTTGCAACTCTGGTCTCCACTAGAGTTCTTCTTTTTGACTGGTGTGAGGAAATGTGCATTGCTTTGTCTCCATTATCTTTCCTGATGAAAATACTAATGAAACAAAAACCAAATTTGCCATATTTGATACGCCTTCCTAGGGAATACTGCTCCTCAGGGCACATAGTCACTGAGAGGATTTGAAGTTTATGGTTTAGTACTTTATACATCACCAGGAACCCAAGGGTGGTGACGCTTCTTGAGGAGTTTGATCCTTCTCAGTCCTGGGTGTCACCTTTGTGGTGCAACAAAGGGGTGGCTGTGCATGGAGTCTCACTGGGAGAGCACTGCACTGCTTAGCTCAGAGTAAAGCAAATATTATTAACATTTCTACCTCATGTCACTGAGGAGCCTGAAAGAGCAGAATTAAAACCTCTCCCAGAATACACTGGAATGAAACAAGGGTATCTCTTGTACATAGCAAGATACTGAGTGCATTCCCTTTTCAGATGGTGAAATGGTAAAATCCTGGTCTTCAGAGTTGGAAGTAGATATTTCTTAAGAAATGTTTTTATACTAAATATGGGAGAATATTTGCATCTGCTTACAGCTGGCTTAAACTCTGTTCACAGAATGATTTGCAGTAGTTTGAAATATTTTGAAATATGTTTTAGATAATCTAGTGCTGTTTTCCTTTCTCATTATGCCAGTTTTATCTATGTGTGGTAAGGTTACATTCATTCAATTTATTTTATCTTGTCCTCTTCAAAAGACTTACAGTTAAGCAGAAGGACTGTCCTTAGGCAAGAATAATTTAAACAGTATCTTGATGGGAACAAAAGTTCTTTCTTTTAATGAGTGGAAGAAAACTGACTTCATCTCTTTTAACAGGATTATGAAAGGACAGATAGTAACACTCATGGTCCATTTGGTCTCAAACCAAGGTCAGGTAAGCTGCTGTTCTCTAGCACAGTGTATTTATTTCCCAGGCTGCAAGAGGCAGTAAGCATAGCAGATGTCACAGTACAGCAGTTCACTCAATTTACTTATCACTGCAGAGTACTGGGCAAGCACAGACAGCTGCTTTGGCAAACAAATAATTGGAAGCTCCTCAAGCTGCGCAGTGATTTGTTTGGGATTTTTGGGGGGATTGTTTTTTTTTAAAGTTTTTTTTCCCCACTTCTTTATTTTTTGCATACTTAGTCACTGTCAAAGAACAGGGAAACAATACACAATTGTTCTTGAGGTTTGATGGCTTAAAGGCTTTATACTTGATTAAAAGTAAAACACAATGCAAATACTTCCAAAGCTAGATTGAGATTCTTGAAGAAGTGCAGATGGAGTTGTATGTCCCATACTGATACTTCAATATTGAAGTCACTTCAGTCTCTGTATTTTCTAATTATCCACTTACACTTAAGTCAGATGATCTCTGCATTTTATTTGAAAGCTGTTTCATAGGCAGCATCTTTTCTAGCAGGATGCTTAAATATATTTGTTCTTTAAAGTTCTGCATTTTTTTCCCTGTTTTTATCCTCGGTTATAGATCTTTAGTGTTTGAATGTTTTCAGTCTGAATTCTGACTGACTCCCCTCCTGTTTGACAGCTTTCAGCCGTGCCTCACGCCAGGACTACGGTGCAGTGGACCCTGGCTTTACCATGAGGAGGAAAATGGAACATTTAAGGGAAGAGAGGGAACAAATCAGGCAGCTTCGCAGTGTAGGTACCATCATTCACTCTGTGGGTGCAGTGCATTTGGTTTGCTCTGGTCCACAATTTAAATCCTCATTTTAAAGGCCCCCAAGTTGTTGCATTTGTAAAAGGGCATCCCTCTAGTGGTATTTCTTCCTAAGGAATTTCATGTAACAGGCTACACTGGTACTTGTTTGGGTCCAACCAAAATACCAACTGGGAATTAATTGGGGTTGTTTTCTTTCTAAAAAACAAAGTGAAATGAATTTTTTTCTGAGGTTTTAAATTTTCTAGGGACACAATAAATCTGCTTGTGTTTGCTATTGTTTGACCTGAGATCTGAAGAAAAATTATTATTCTTTTCTAAATGGCCAAATGCTTTTTGAGGGTAAAAAGTTGTTGCAAATTTCATAATCCTGAATGGGATCTACATTTCAGATTTCTAGTAAATTTTTTTTTTGTGTAGTTCTTTTCTCAAGCCATTTAGCAATTGGAGTTAACTAAATCATAGCTGCTTTGCTTTTCAGGGCAGTGCTGAATTGTGGTATGACTTCTGTGAAGGATGTTTGTTGTCTGGTTCACTTCCTGAGCAGTGAAATCTTGTTGTTGGGCTAGAAAAAACATTGTTTACCTTCTCTGTTTTGCAACACAGCTTTTCCCACAGTTGTGTTCCCTTCTTTTTTTATTTTCCTCCTTCTCATAAAATCCTGTATGGTTTCCACTCACAGAGATTCTGCCCACTAAGCACTGATCACATATTCAGCATAACATTTCTGTCCTTAAGTTCTGTGCTTTCCTGTTATGAACAGTGAGTTTGTTGTATGGGCTTGAGAGCTGTGTATTCTGGTCATTGTTGGCAGAATATCTTTCTCAGTGTATGTTGTTGTGTCATTTAAAAAAACCCCACAAAATAACATAAAACACAAGAAAAACCCAACAAAACAAACAAAGGAACAGGCCCAGAAACACAGGGCCTGTAAGGAGAAAGGGATGTTTATACTGAGTAAAGCATAAATTTATTCTCTTTATTTCACTTTAGTATTAAAATGTTCCTTTTAAACATCTACATGCTTTAAAATACCCTGCTTTTAAACTGAAAAACTAGCTCATGTTGAGAGTAACTTACTTCTGGCCTTTTTCCATTCAAGAATCTTGAGTCCAGGTTGAAGGTGATTTTGCCAGATGACATTGGAGCAGCGTTGATGGATGGGGTGGTTCTTTGCCATTTAGCCAATCACATAAGGCCACGTTCTGTTGCCAGCATTCACGTCCCATCGCCAGCAGTGGTAAGGCATCAATGATTTATCTCATTTTTGGTACATCTTACATGAAAAGAAGCTTTTGAATTTCAATATTAAACGTTGTGACTCATGTTTACCGCATTGATTTGCTACATTACTCACTTTGGTTTTTCTTGGAAGAAGCATTAAGCGGGCCTCAGAAGTTTAGTTTAAGAGCTATTTTCCTCATACTGAGTCTTCATAGAATGTGTCTTGTATTTTAGTAACTGTAAGTGAATTTACACCAGAAATATGCACTCCTTCATGAATGTCTGATGAAGATTTAATATCCTGTCTTCACAGCCTAAACTCAGCATGGCAAAGTGCCGAAGAAACGTTGAAAACTTTCTTGATGCTTGTAAAAAATTGGGCGTTCCACAGGTACACTAATTGCTTTATTGATTTATTAATAACCACAGAAAATGTCAGCAAATACTGAGTTGGGGGGGTTAGGGGAGCTTTGTTTAGGGAGCAGTAGTGACCAGAGAACTTGAAGATCTGAACAGAAATTCCATTCCAGAGTTATGGGATGAACTTGAGGAAGCTACTTTATGGGTTCCTAGTCAGTTCTTAATAGTAAAAATAACACTGACCTCCTTATAAAATACATTGTCATCTAAACAAAGAAATGGACTTGAGACTTGTTTTGTTACTTGAAAGTCTTGAGTTTAGCAACTCATTTGGCATTAATTCATTCTGCCTAGGAAATATCCTACACTTACAGAAGTCTGTAGCCTGAATGATTGACTCTCATTTTTAGCATGGCTGTAGTTGCAGCCCATTACTTGTGCTTCTGTTGCCCAAGTATATTCTCTTACTTCCTTTTATGAGGAAAAAAAGACCTAAAAAATAAATAATTTCCTGCTTATTATGAGACAAAAAATTTCCCTTGATGTTCTTTAGTGCAAGAAGAAAATTAGTTGACAGATTTAGAAGCTGGTTTACTGCTCTGCCATAGCTTCTGTCTCATGTGGACCCACAGGTCATTCAGAAGCTAGAGGTGCTGAGATTTACCTCGTGAATTACTTGTGCCACCAGCTGGCAATTGGGAAGATTGTCCAGCTTGTGCTGAATTTTGAGGCTGAATGATGATCTTTTTGGAGAATGGTGCATTATTGAGTCTATCAGCACTTCTAAGTTATCCCAAGAGAAAGATTGGTAACAATTTTGCAAAACCGGGGAAGGGAGAGAAGGCCACTGAGCCAACAGCACCCACCAGCTTGTTTTTCTCTGCTTATGAAAAAAAAGTCCTTTACTTGAAGAATTTAGCAGTCTTTTATGTATCTTCTGACACTTTGTTTAACACTTCAAACAGATCCTAACTACGAAAAGTTTCTGCCCATTCTGTTGCTGGTGAGAAGCACAGGGACATTTAAGGCCAAAGGTGTTTCTCTGCAAGTGTCTTCCTGACGTGTGTGTGGCTTCAGAGAATGTGTTTGTTACCTGCCCTGGGGACAAAGGCATGGAACTGGTTAAATGTCCTGTGTTCTTTTGCAGGAGAGACTTTGCTTGCCTCATCACATTCTGGAGGAAAGGGGTCTGGTGAAGGTTGGCCTCACAGTTCAAGCTCTGCTTGAGTTGCCTGCATTGAAAGTATCTCAGCTTTCTTCCATGTGACACAACTTGCTGGCAGCTAGACAGCTTCCCATTTAAAGCTCTGTTATGGATTGCTGTGAGTCACTGCAGCCTCCTACACAGGAACACCCAAGCCATCAAAAACTAAAACCTGTCCAGATGCTGTAGAGAGCCTTACTTTGGAGCTGTGTGTGAAAACCTTGGAGTCAGTTCACAGTTAAAGGAACATAACTGTTCTTTTTTTTGTTTTTTCTTTTGTAATTGGATGTACTAAGAGAATGTGGTAGCATCAGGTTCTCTTTCTAGTTAAGTTAAAAGCTGCCATTTAACATCTCAGTGTTAGAGTTAAATGCTGGATTTCTTTTTTTACATTGAAAATGTTGTTTGAATTACTTTTGAAAGTACAAAGCACACCCCCTGTCACTTTAATTTTTTGAGTCAATCATTTGATTTAAAGATAAGTCAAAAATGTAGCGATGGTATGATGGTAAAATGTGAGCAACTGATCACTTGTAATCCCCTTTCACTCTCTGAAAGCTTAATATTTGCGTTCTAATATTTGTTTTTTTGCACTCCTGATTGTAACTTCGCACTTCTAACATTGCCAGTATTGAGTCTGAGTGTCTGGTGATTACACAGAACAGGATACAGTGAGAAGAGGACACAGTTTATTGAGTTTTTCCAGTCTTCTAGGTTGGTGCCAAATATTTTTTTTCAGTTGTACTGTAGATTGTTTACCTGTGAAGTGCCTGTGTAATTGATAACTCTTAATAGTCTTAAACATTTTTGAAGTTTCTTTGTTTAAAATAGATAAAATGGAAAATTTTTAATATTTTAATAGTTTTTTTGTAAAATCAGTATGTGAAGATTTAAGTAATACTTCACATTTTTGATGTTGGGTGTTTTAAGTTTGTTGCACAATTTAATTGTTGTCTAATAATTAGAAAATACTGTAAATACTTTTTATTTATGCTATTTAATTTGATAATACCTAATTACTTTTGGTTTATTGTATTGTTGGACAAAAACAAAGTTGTCTACTTTTCTTTCTTTGGGACAAACAAATACACATGATGAATAAGACATGAGGACTAGTGATTCATACAGAGTAATTTAGGACATTTTGATAAAACTGCCAAAATCTCAGGTTTACGCTGTGACGTTCAGGATTTTGTGTAATATTGCTCCTGATCTCACATGACATTTTTACAACAGGTATATCCATAATTTAGCTGGGAAGTATCAGTGTTTATCTTTTTAGCAGGGTTTATTTTATAATTTCCATGAGTGTGGCATTAGCACACAGGTCAGTTTGTACAAATGTCACTGTGCTGAGACATTGGATCCATGGATAAATGTGAAAACAAAACATTTCCACTGTGGTGTTGTTTTGAGACTTCTGAGTTCATGTATTTGTTTGCTTCTGAACAAATTCTTGCTGTGTTGAACCATACACAGTTGAGTTCTCCAAACAAGTTGCAAATAATTTCATCATTTTGCCAAGTAGCTCTGTTTGTATTAGTTTGTTCTCCATGAATAGGTAGCTCAATTCAAAAAGTGTTTTGACTGCCACAGATTCTCTATTTCAGGCTAAGTTATTTTCAATTGAGGGATATGTTTGCCAGGCATGTGACAAGATTTGATTCTGTTCTTTCCAATTGACCAAGACCCTGTGTAAGATAATTCATTAAAAAATGAGGGACGAGTATTGACTATTGTACTGTAGTCTTATAGGCAGTAGCTGACAGGAAAAATAACCTTTTTCTGATAAGTTTAAAAATACCACTTATTTTTAAATCCATTGAAACAAGTTAGTGTACATGTACTAGCTAAAATCCACTATTGTTCATATAGTGTTGTCTTAAAACACAGCTGATGGAGAGGCTGGTGTATAAATTACTTTGCAAAGTCCTAGATATAAATCTTAGGTTAGATAAATATGTGTTTAAAGAAAGTGGATTGCTTTGACATTTGAAATATTGTATTTCAAATCTATCTTTAATTGGTTCTTGCATCTCTTCTAATGGTTATTTTAACAACTTCAGTCTCTGTTTTCATTAATGTCACTATC
The DNA here is from genome assembly GCF_037042795.1 of Molothrus aeneus. Taxonomy (NCBI): domain Eukaryota; kingdom Metazoa; phylum Chordata; class Aves; order Passeriformes; family Icteridae; genus Molothrus; species Molothrus aeneus. The sequence goes on along the minus strand of NC_089659.1, from coordinate 5,089,831 downwards.
TGAAAAGTCATGCAAAAACTGAAGAAAAAGTTATAATTCACTAAGCAAAATGCTTGCCTGCTACATTTAAAAAACCCAGCCACTCAAAAAGAATTAATCCTTGTCTTTCATTACACTGTTGCTGCTACCAGAGCAAAGTTATAGTTCAGTGTTAGCCATGGAAGTGTTAACTATAAATTGTCACTTTGTTATCTAAAACTGATCACTTCTGCTATTTCATTGTCATATTTAAAAACATATTCTGATCTTAAGGTAACATTTTTCCTTCTTAAACTAATTTTATTAAGTTACATCACAGTGTAAACATTAAGAATTCCCTTGATGTAGCATGGCAGCTTCTTATTTCTTGGGGTTTTTCAAAGTCCTTAGTAAGTTGAAAATTGGATATGAAACTTATGTACTCATTTTAAACTGAAATTTTCTAAAACAATTTTTATTTTTTTTTTCTTAGTACTCTGCAGTTCTTCCCCACAGACTTGCTACCAACAGTCTTGCTTTGCCATTCCTTGGAAATTATTATGGCTGCCTTCTTGCTTATGGGGAAGGATAATCCTGATTCTTCCAAGGCTTCTCTTTTAGCATGGCAAAGATTAAAGCCTTCAAGTACCCTTAGGAGCAGTCTGAGAAAAGACCCACTGTGCTTGGATGAATGTTTTTCTCATCTCTAACTGCTTTTACTACTAATAATAATCTAGAGCCTTGCTAGGCTTGTACCCTTGTGATTTCTTTGACAGCAATTTCAAAAGTGATGCTAAAAAGATTTGAATTTGAAGTTTTCATTTCCAGGAAGCCTGTGGAGATAGTTGTGTCTTTTCTGTACAAGAATTTGCATATACTCCTTTCTCCCTTTCCTTTTGATTCCCAGCATCTTACTTACTTTTGTTCATTCTCAGATCCAGTGCATTCAGGCTGTTGGTTACTCTGGGACACTTCCCTTCTTCCTCTTGAATTTTTTTAAGAATTTGTAACAGTGATTCCAGAATCCATGCTCCAAGCATTTTCTGTGTTTGAGATACCCATTTTCAGTTTTATTTAGGATATGATGCCATTACTTAGTACTTGATACAGCTGATAGGGTGGGTAAAAACAGAGCCTGCTCAGTTCCTGTTGCACTCTTTCTGTTTTCACTTAGAACGTGAAGAAAAGTCAACATTAAAAGCTTTAGGAAGGTGCATTAAGTTTTCCTAATAAACTTGGCAATAATGTGGCATGAACTGTAAATTACAGAGTGGAGAAGCATAGTGACAGGGCTTCTGGCCTTGTGTATTTTTCTGTGTTTTATGTCACTGCATGCAGTATGTCACATGTGACTGATCTTTCACTTGAGCAATAATGTCCCACATATGGTGAGGTCTTACAGCGGTGACAGTGAAATAATTATTGGGAGGTGTGGTGTCCTCCCAGAGAGTATCTCAGAAATGCTTTTCATCTGTTCTCCAGCACTGCTAATCCACCCTGCTCACTGGGGCACTGCTGGGGATGCAGAAACCATCCAGACCCCTGATCTGGAGTCCTTCCAAAACCTAACCAAGAACTATGAGCATAAAATAGGGAGGGATGCATTTGAAACAATAAACAACTAACATTAATCAATTTTTAATTTTTTTTTTTTTTAATCCTAGGCTTTACTGAAGTCAAGGCAGGTTATACCCTTGACTTCAGTAGATTCTCACCTTTTTGATTTGTGGAACACCTGAGCTGGAGACCATAGCAAACATGGCTTAAACTTGTTTGACACTAGAAAACTTCAGTGTCATATTCTTGACTAAAATAGTGACCCCTGGTAAGTCAAATGAAGTTGTAAAATGTTATGTGGATTCATTTAATAAAAAATTTCTGATAAGCCAAACAGTATTTAGATGGTAGGAAAAAATTACATTGAAGTGAGGTGGGAAGGTGTTGTTACCTCAATAAAATTGTAGATGAGGCAACTATTAGGTTTTTACTGCACTAAAAACTTCATTTCAAATACCATATCATTTAGTGGCAGTCTCATCAGCTTTTGACATAAATCTGTAGCTAAAGCCTTCACTTCACAAAAGTGAAGACATTTATTTTCACTAAAATGGAATTTTATCTGTCGTGTTGGTACTGAAGAGAAGGACAAAAAAGGTCTGGCTCTTCTTCCCTTTGCTGATTCCTTAAATGTTTATTTGAAAGGTTGATTCCACTGATTTCAAGTGAAAACAGCCTGTGGTAGGTTTTAGACCTTCTGCACATAGGAGGTGTGGTTTGGTATTGGCAAATCAAATGTCACTTTTCCCTCACCAAATCAAGCTAATGTCTGTGTTTCTGTTAGAGGATCTCTAATTGAAAAGCAAAAGTAAATAAACACACCCCAACACACACAATTTGGAATTAAGAGAATGTCATTAAGACCAGCAATGGGAAAGGCAAAGTAGAGTTGTCCAAGCAGAGAGTGCTCTGAATTGATTTCACAGTGAATCACTCCAGGAAAAGCCTTCAGTCTCAGTAAAGAGGGATGTGTTCTGTAGCTGAGGATCCTGGAGTGTGTGGAGCTTTCAGCAGGGTGTAGAACAAGGGATTTGCCAGCTTTGTGTTCCCAGAGCCCCTTTGGTGTGGCCAGCTGTGTCCCAGTGCTGCAGGAAGCGTGGCTGGTGCTGCAGGGGGCGCTGCCTGTGCCCAGCCCTGGGCAGGGGACCTGGCTGCTGCCACTTGTGCTCCCCTGCCTGTGTGCCGGTGAGGCTGTGCAGGACAACTGCTGACAAAACACCTCCTTGCTCCTAAAGAGGTGCTGCAACCTGAGCAAAACCACCAGGGGATAGTTTGAGAGTAATCACTAATAGTCAGCAATATTTAACTTGCCCCAGCAGTGGGTGATGCAGTGAGGCAGGGGATGCTTTTGCTCTGGGAGCTGCAGACCTTTTCTGACCACAGGTGGCACCGTGGCTCTGAAGGGGTTAATGTGTGCACTTCCAGGAGGAAATGCAAAGAGAGCTGCTTGGTTTGTTCCATATGCCACACACTGGGTCATCTGTCATTCATTTACAGACAGAGGGACAGGTGAACTGTCTGTTCTTAATGAGCAATGTTATGGTACAAGTTTGTTTTGGAAAATATGAAGATAAATTTCTCTTTTCCTGTGAAGAAAAATTCTCCTGATCTTCACTGCTTAAATAGAGAATATATGTGATTAATTGAATTTTAGTTTAAACTTGCCACTGCATAGAAGCAGTTCTGGCTCCTGTGTTTGTTACATAATAAAATGCCCTTGGCTTTATTTCTCTTTAAGTGTTTCACATAGTACAATTTTGCTAACATACTATCTTAAAATTGTGGTTATAATGAAGTGTTTGTTCCCTCATTTGGTTTGACCATTATTTTTTCAGCATGAGAGGCAAAGGGCAGCAAAATTTCTGCAAGCTGCTTGGGAAGGCACACCAGTTATCATAAAATGACATCTAATCTATCATTTTTAGTTCAAATTATATATAGCCAATTGCATTTTCAAAAAAGAATTTTCAGAGTGTTTTTTACATTTTAGAATCCTAATCTTAAAACAAGCAAAAACCAAAAATTTTTTCCATGGCTGCTCTAGTATCTTAGGAAATTCTAAAGGAAAAGAACAGCTTGGATGGATAGCAATTAAATTGTTTTGGAAAAGTTTTGATTTTGGCAGTGTTGAATTTGCAGTTGAACTTGATCCATTTAAAGTCTCTTTCAACCTAAATAAGTCTATGATTGTAAGGCTTCAGTGAGACCAGAATTTCCCTCCAGAGTTGTGTAACTCAGTTACTGCACAAAGTCAGTAATTTTAATTAAATTCTTGGCACTAAGGAGGGTTTCCTCATTCATTCAAAGTGAAATAGGGCAAACATAACTTTTTCCATCATAGTTTTATAAAGGCAAATTATAAAATAGAGAATATTTGGAAATGCCACAAGGATACCTTTTCACTTTGTTTCATTTTAAAATGAGTGAACCAGTGAAATATTTCCAAAATGACTATATTTGTGTAGGGTTTGGTTGTGCCATACCTGGCACAGGAACTTGCAGTAGCTATTCAGTATTAATTTGTATTCTGAAGCTGTGCAGGACTGTGCTCTTCACATGGAGCTGCTGATGCAGCTGTGTTTGCTGAAGGGATGTGATGCCTGAAGCAAATCCTGAGAGTTCCTGGCAAGGCTGACATTCCCAGGAGGAATACACACGGGTGTAGTGAGAAAAAGGGTGGGTTGGTGAAATACATTGGGAGTAATGTGAATACTTTTTACTATTGTGGAATGTCTAGAACAATGAACATGTGATTGCTTTACAATTATCATTCAGTTGGTATTCAGTTCTTTTATTTTGTAACTTGTGGTTATGAAACTCAGAAGATGCAATGTAACCAAATGGTCAACATGTAAATGTGTGCAGGATGTGGCAAAAGTAGTTCTGAGGGCACAGCAGGAGAGTGATCCTTAAAAATAGATGCTCAAATTTTGTATATACTTGCAAAGTTTTTGATAGTGCATTTCAATTGATTTTGCATTTCATGTTCTTGTAAAGTGCATCTTTCATACTTTTGAAGATTGTCTACTTGTACTATACTGTATTAAGCCTTTTTTCAGGATTTCCATTATTGCTGGAGCTTCCAACATACATGTTTCTTTTGAAAAATGTTCTTACTTTTATTTGTTTTTGTAAATAGTGTTTTGTATTAAATTTGCATGGATAAACCCCACATTTCCAAAACCAGTGTACATACGCTGTGTATAAAATACAAACTGTTTCATAATTTTCATGTAGTCAAGTTATTCAATTTGGTTTCATTTCAGTTTATATATTTGTAGTAAATAATGAGAATTTGTTGTATGTTCTCTCAAATGTCTGTGTTTTCATTCTGATAGATAAGTGACCTGCTTCATTATGTCAGGAAATACATCCTCTGACAAACAGAAGGAAAGCTAACTCCTGGTTCAGGGAAGTAGGACACACCCACATATGAAGTGTGTTGGGATTTTGGTTTTGACCACCAGTGGTAAAAACCAGAGAATATACAAGGATCAAGTTGCCCTTACTTGTAGCAATCCTTATACATTTACACACTTTGCTGTGAGAACCACCCAATGTCTTCTCACATTTATATTTGGAGCAACATAGATTTTTGAGTCTTGCTAATGATAACCTTAAAGCAGCACAGAAATTCCTCCTGACAGAGGTAATCTGCTTCCCTTCTGTTCCCTGGGCTGGCTCTAGCACAGATAATAGCACAGATAATCTGTGTGGTTTGCAGTCATCAATTGCTTGATCCAGCCTTAGGGGAAAACTGCCAGGTTTTGGAGCTGTAGTTAAGTTGGGTTATTCAAATGTAGGTTAACAGAGTGTTTTATAGGACCAAATTTATTTTACCTTAATTTCTTTTAGATTATTTAAAGATGTAGTCAATTTTATTATTAGACCTGAATATTGAAAATAAATACTCTGTTTTGAGAGCTGGTTTTCCCTGTGAGACCTTATTCTGCACTTGCACACTCCCAGCTGCCCTTTGTTTTCTGATGAGTGGACTGTACTTCCATTGGGTACAGTAAAGCAGAAATTGAGGAGCAGCATTCCAAGGAAAGTGAGCACCATTCCTTTACAAAAGCATCTCAGCAGCTGGAACTTTTGTTTGCAGTTACCAGTGATGGGTTTATAGTTGAAATATTCTGAGTCTGTTGTTTAGTTCTCAGCTCTGAAGAAAAGTTTCCTCTTATAAAAAGGATGTTCAAGGGCAATGATGCCAGGTTCAAAAGCCCCTGTTCCAAGCTGAACTCCACAGAGTTGAGGTCTGAGGAGGAGCAGCTGGAGGGGCTCAGCCTGGAGGAGAGGAGGCTCAAGGGGGACCTCATCACCCTCTATAGGAGGTGGAGCCAGCTGGGGTTGGTGTCTTCCCCCAGGTAACAAGTGACAGGATGAGAGGAAATGGCCTCAAGTTGTGTCAGGGGAGGGTTTGATTGAATATTGGGAAAAATTTCTTCTCTGAAAGGGTGGTCAGGCATTGGAACAGGCTGCCCAGTGGAATCACCATACCTGGAAGTGGGCAAGAGCTGTGTGGATGTGGCACTGGGAAAAGGGTTTGATGGTGAGCTCAGTGGTGCTGGGCTAATGGTTGAACTCAGGGGTCTCAGGAGTCTTTTCCAGCCTTAGTGGTTGTGCCATTCTAACATCAAAGTTAACTCTGTCACTGTTGAAACCAAGACAATGACATACAAAGACATTTTTATCTTTCATGAAACTGTCAGAGCTAAACTTCCTACTCTTCAGCAGCCCAATGATGTTTGTTACTTTCTTTCCTAATGCAATTCCTGATATTTTTCTTCTCCACAGGTAGTGGAGGCTGAAATCCTTTTGCAGCTTGAGTGAGAAATACTGATATCTTCAGTGTAAATGTTAATTTGTGTTAATAAGAATATGACATTCCAGACAGACAGGTATAAATTCATGAGCTGAGGCTGTGTTGTTCATTTCATCCTCTCCCTTTGATCTCCAAAATCTCCAGCTCTCAGAAAGAGAAGAAGGCAAAGCAACGGCCAACAGTCTTTCCTAGCAGAAGGTTCCAAGTGCATGAACTTCTGAAGAATACTTAATTAGACAAATCATCCCACACTCCCTGTATTCTCCAGGCCCTAAGAAACAGAACAAAAAGAAAGAAGGATTATCTCTGAAAACTCTCAGGGGTATAATTTAGAAATAGATAAGTAGTACTGGATTCAGTTCAAAGTAATGTTTATGTGAGGACTCCTCCACAAACCACTGGGTGATGTGTCTAGCTTGCACTTTTCACTGTGTACTGAAATAGTAAGTGCATTCTGTTCTTTCTCCAGTAAGGACAGTGATCATCTTGTAATTTTTGGCTCAAGAAACATAAACTTCTATTTCCCAGGAATATTAGTTTAAATTATGGCTATACTTTTTTTTTTTCTTTCTGATGAAATCATAGGGGAATTCCCAAAGTTTTCTTCCTCCTGTATATGCACCAGGATTACAAAAGAGAGGTATCAGATAGACCACCCAGTGAATGAGCCGTGATTTCTTATTCAGTGTTACTGCCCTTCTCTGAGCAGTGCTGCTCTGATTATCAGTTTTGTGTATTGCCTGTATATGCCATCATTGAGCCTTATTTGTGTATTTGGGGACTTTGAAACTCCCATTCCCAGTTTTTACTTTTGCTACTGGCTTAGAAACAGCTTTTATCACACAGGCTGCTTCTGATGTGTGCTCTTTTTGATAACTTACATTAACGTTTTATTCAAAGAGCTTTCATTGCAAATTCAGGAGTTGTGTTTGATGCATAAATTGAAATGACAAATACTTTATTTAGGAAAAATACTTGATTCTTTCAGGACTTATGTGTCCCCAGATGGGTACATTCCTTTTTTTTTTTTGGTGAAATTATTTGCCCTTTCAGATATCAACAAATTGCAAGGAGTTTTGTTTTGAATAAAAGCAAACTCAGAATTGTTATAATATGCTTTGAGGACATCTATAAAACAGAGCAGATCTTATCACTTCTGTTCCCACAGGTACAGATGGGGAAAGAAACCTCTCCACCATCTGTCTTTTCTCACTTGGACTTTCCCATAAATCAAGAAAGCCTTATGCACAGAAGGGTAAATTTAGTTTCTGTAAATACAAATTTTAAAAACTAAATTTATTATTGTCTTTAAAAAAAACACAACAAATTCATGTCTAAATTGACAGTTTACTCAACAATGGTAAAAACATGAGGTATTTTTCACTTTCTGACAGATTGCATCTGCTTAACAACATTGCAACTTGAATGAATCCCGTGTTTCCTTGTGAGTGAAGGTTGTTCTCTGCCTGCAGACAGTGCAGCCCCTTCTCTTTGCCCTGATCTCCAGAACCAGAACATTCTGCTGTTTGCCACTTCTGCAGCCTGTTTATACAAATAAACACTTGCTGCCACTGAAGCTGTTACCCTTCCAAGCTCGTGAACATGAACAATCCAAGCCAAGGATGTGGCAGTCAAACATACACACCTGGGTGGTGCTCAGGGCTGCCCAAAGGAGTTTCAGCTCTCCATTGCCTTCCAGCAGTGTCTCTGAGCCTTGGCATCCCTCCACCCCCACCAGGTCAGGTGAGCTCCTCCCTGCCTGCCCTGCAGGGCTGAAACACGTTCTGCTCAGATTTTACCCATTTCTGCTGTGTTTGAGGCACCTCTGCCAGGACTGGGGTGGGATGGACAGGCTCCTGCAGTGCCCTCCAGCCTGGGCTCTCAGCTGCAGTGTCCTGCTGGCTCTGGGCCCCCAGGATGCTGCCTCACCCTGTCCCTGTTGGCCAGCAGGCTCTAAACAGCTGTAAATGCTGGTTTGTGACAAATTCCACGGTTTTTTGGAAAATGGCTGGGGAGCACAGGGGTACTCCTGTCAGCTGGCAGAACAGAGGGTGGGATGTTCCTTCACAAGCAAGAGCATCCTGTGCTCTGGTGTGCTCCAAATGAACAGCTGGATTGACATGAAATGTGTCCCAATTGCTGGGTAATTTGCCAGGCATGCTGTGATTCTGGTGGACCAAAGGAGGAATCCAAAGGTGTTTTTACCCTGCCCCACATTACACTCTTTAGTTGGGCTCGGTTTTGAGTGGACAGTTCATGCACTGTGGTGCCATGAAAGTGCTACTGCAGACCAGAACTTTTTAGACAGTGTAACCCCAAACTGGAAGTCAAAATAAGGCATTTAAAATCAGGCTGTCAGAAATGATTAAGGCTGGGGAGTTTACTTACTTGTTTCCCACCCAGCAAGAAGAAGACAGTGGTTAACTTGTGCTCTGTTGGCCAGTCCTTCTCACAGGGGATGAATTTCTGACCTCTGATGAATTTTTTCTGTGCCAGACATTCACAGAAATAAAGCCTACAAGTACAGGAATATTTGTTTTATGCCTGATTCTCCTAAATTGGGAAATAAGAAACCAATGAGGGACAGATGCTGTGGGTTGAAGATGAGCCAGGCTGTGGCTCCAGCTGCAGCAGGGTCCCTTTTGTTCTGTGCCCAGGCTGAGCTGGCAGCTCCTGCCCCAGCACAGACAGCAGGTCCAGCTCTCTTTTGCTCCCTGCAATCCCAGCCTTGGATTAACGGTGATGCCCTGGAGCATCCACTGGAGCAGACCCACTTCAATGGCTCAATATGGAGACTTTCCCTGTTTATCCTTTTCCTGACATTATATGGGTTTATTTAAATATATTTTGGTGTGTAATGAGCCATATAAATTGTTTTGGGCTGAGCCAATGCATGGAGCAAGGGAGTTCAGGTCTCCAGGGGCTGAGTGTGCTGTAGGACTTCCCAAAGAAAGCATCACAGGGTTCCTCTGTCCCCATGGCATCTTCCCAGGGGCTTCCTGCAGGGACTGGTGGTGTAGGACTGGGAGATGCTTCAGAAGAAGGCAACTCTTCAAGTTTCAAGGCTCATACTGGGATTAAAAAAGTCACTGCTCAGTCACCTTGTGGGGAATTAAGGTAATTAACTCAATTAAGGAATTAATTTTAGAAGAGTGCAGATTGCTGCACCCACAGGGTAAAGGAATGGTTTTCACAAAGCAGGCAAACTACTGAGATCCTTTCATTAAAATAAATATTTTTATTTTCTCTGTTAAGACAAATCTTCCCCCACCAGCTAAAATCCATCTTTTAAGGGCCAGTTGATTAATACATTGATGAAGGATTTATTGGTATATTTCTTAAAACTTGTTGAAATATTTGTTTTTGCTGTTGTAAATCTTTTGAGTAGTATTACTCAAATCCATGAAGTCATCTCTAATGCAGGGCAAGCCCCAAGAACAGAGCATAACACCAGGGAAAGTCAGAAAAGGGAACAACTAGGAAATAACAGGATGATCTTTGGGCTTAATCCTGCACACTCACAAGAGCCTGTACCCATGGGACCTCTAATTTCTGAAGAATTTGATGTCAGAATTAGGTGTTAGCCAATATTTTTGTTTGCAAAAGCAGTTTTTAAACTGTCTGAGCCCTGCCTTCAAGGTGAAACTGGAGCATTCATTCTTTCTTACCAGCAACAGATCTGCAATGAAACCATCCCAGCATGGGTTTGTTTTGTAAGTGTTTGTTCACAGCAGAGATGTAAATCCTTAGATCCCTTTAACCCATAAAGTGCAGTGGTTGGTGCAAATGCTGCTTGGTGAACCCCTCTGAAAGGAAAACCCAGCACGGCCTCTACTGAAAAGGATCCTCAGGACACTGATATGGGAATGGCCCTCTCAGGGCTCTGGCTTTGGAAATTTGCTGTGATTTTTTAGAGGTTTGAACAGTGTTAACTTCAGGTCTGGTCACACTGACCCAAGCCTTTATCAGTGCTATAAATTGTTGGAAAATCATCTGGCAAACACATCCCAGGGACAGCTGTGGCCAGAGCGGGTCTCTCCCAGCGCCCAGCGCAGGCGCAGCCGTCCCGCCCAAGCCCAGCTGAGTGGGATTAGCCTGGCACCCCCTCAGGAGGGCCAGGGTGTCCCCCCCTCTCTCCCTGCTGAGCACAGCCCTGCAGCAGCCGCTGGATGAAGGATCCTGCCAGCAGCACCTTCCAGAGGGCACAGCAGCTCCTCCACCCCCTCTGCTTCCCTCCCGCTGCTCCCTGATGTGCGAGTGCTCCTGGGCTGCACAGGGATTCCAGGAGAGGCTGGTTATAGGAATGTGCCCCCCGTTCACAGAGTCACAAAATTATCCTTTGTCCCCTTAAAAAGGAAATAAGCCCAGAAGTTTTTCTCCTCGATTAAGTGAAAAGGCATCTCATAGGCCTGGGGGACTTCACCTCAAACTTAGGGATGGCCAATTGGACAGGAGCCAAAAAGTCCTGCCTGGGCAATTTACTAGAAAAAGAAGAGAACAAAGAAACTGATGGCTTTTGTGAGGTGTTCTACCAGGGGCAGGAGGGCCTCTTGCACCTGAATCAGTTTTCTCTGTAAAGGGTTTGTTATTTTGCCTTTTATTAAAACCTTTTTGTTTCCAACACTACCACAGAAGCCATCCTGCTGATTTTATGCCTTCTAAGGTAGCTGAGCTATCTTGGGTGTGAAACAGATCTCCAAGAGTTTATGAGACCTGGCTCAAGGAGACCCTTATTTCAGCTGCTCTACCCTTTTTCCCTAATCATATTTCCCAATCATATTTCCTGCTGCAGAGCAAGCCTATGTAAGAGCATCCACAAACCTGGGGAGATCAAACCTGTGCCTGATTTCACTGGCAGCCAGTGCTGGGAAGAGCAGCCAGCTGTGCCTTGGGGAGCAGCCCTGTGAGCACATCCTTCAGCACAAGGATTTGTGGCTGCAGAGCTGCTGAGTTGCTGTCTGAAAGCTGCAGTCATCTGGGCAGGACCTTGTTCATAGCATATCTCACAGGAAATAACAATGGAGCAAGGTTTTTCTCTGATGAAGGAGCCCCACCCAATTTGAAAGGACCCAGTGGAAGCCGAGAACAAAATTTCTCACTGGATAAAAAGTGTTTTACTTTCTGACACTTGTGTTTGTTTTTTGGGGGTTTTCCCCATGCATGAAGAAGACCAGCAGTCTGTGGACACCTGTGCCCAGCTGAGATGCTGATGTTAGTCCAGGCTGTGCAGAGCTGCAGCAGTCACAGGTGATGGGGCTGGGAGACCTGAGACCAGCCAGGATTGCCAAGGATTTCTTTCCCATCTGCTGGGCTCTGCCTGTGGCACTGTCCCCATGGTGTCCCACAGCCAGGCAGGGCTCTTCAGGTCACACTAATCAAGGTTTCCCCAACCATTCTGCATCCGGTAGTTAGGAAAATTAATCCACAAACATCAGAGGTTTATGTCCAAAAAGGAGACAGAGGAGTCCTTTTACTTTATTCCAATAAAGAGAGAGGCCATGGGGCTTTGCCCTGGGGTCTCTCAGATTTTTGGAGGACACAGCCTCCTTTTTATCCCAAATTCCTGGGTACATTTCCCTTCTCTCTTTCTCCATTTCTGAGGTACTTGAGAGGTTCAGACTTCCCGATACTCCCGATACCAAAGATTTCCCTCTAATGTATAACTCTCCCTTTTAATTTTTAATTGATATGGAATTTAGGGGTTTTTCTTCCCCATTGTTTCTTTCATCTCCCAATGTCTAATTTCGTTTATCAGCAAACCTAAAGCTTATTTGTAAAAGCAAAGATCTTTTTCCATTCATCAATCAGTGGAATCCTGTGACCGTGTTCACAGGGGTCTGAGGATGAGGGAAGAGATGAGGATCTGGCTCCATGTTTCCAAAGGCTTGATTTATTATTTTATGATACATATTATATTAAAACTATACTAAAAGAATAGAAGAAAGGATTTCATCAGAAGGCTAGTTAAGAATAGAAAAGAAGGAATGATAACAAAGGCTTGTGGCTTGGACTCTCTGTCCGAGCCAACTGGGCTGTGATTGGCCGTTAATTAGAAACAACCACATGAGACCAATCCCAGATGCACCTGTTGCATTCCACAGCAGCAGATAACCATTGGTTACATTTTGTTTCTGAGGCTTCTCAGCTTCTCAGGAGGAAAAATCCTAAGGAAAGGATTTTTCATAAAAGATGTCTGGGACAGAATCCTTCCCATTGTTTCTTTTATCTCCCAGTGCTGATTTTATCTACCAGCAGACCCACAGCTCATTTGGAAAGACAAATCCAGTGTTCCTCTCACTGTGGGAGGCTGTGGGGCCACCAGCCCCACGTGCAGGAGCTGTGAGCTGGGAGGGGATGCTGAGCCTGACGTCTGCCAGCTCTCCCTGCCTGCCCTATTTCCTCATGTGCATCCTACACACAGAGCACTCCCAGGCTGCCCTGTCAGATGCAGCTGATCAAAGCTCACTCTCTAGAAACAGGAACATACACAGCACTTTTTGTTTCCACTTCACTCTTCCAGCTTTCTTTTTTTTTAAGAGCTAATAAGTATTTTGTCTAACACGTTACCTGGCTTAAAGGAAAATCCAAAAGTGTGATGGTAAGTTGTAGTTACTTTATATTATGATTTTATTTTGTGTGTCTGTGTGTGTGTTTGAAACTCTCCAAAGCTGTTCAGTTGTAGTGCAGAATCTGGATTTATGCATACCACAATTTCTATATAAATTTGAAAGAATTTCTATATAAATTTTAAAGAATTTCTATATAAATTTTAAAACATTTTCTGTACAAATTTGAAAGAGTTTTCCAGCACCTCTTTATTTTTAAGTGACACTGATGTTTGTATTCTTGAAATTACTTTGGTTGTATCTGCTCAGAGTGCAGGGTGATGTTTAAATTGCAGAATTTCAGACAGTTGTGTTTATGTGTATGTGTGTTTACACCATTGTTGCACCAGTCCCTTTCAAGCCACATTCTGGCTGTTCTGAAATCCTTCCAGTGATCATTCCTTAAGTATCTTCCTATATTTTTTCTTTTATGGGAAGATTTAACAGCTTTTCCTGTCATTGACAGCCTTTAGGCATGTCCTAATCCAGCCTTGGCTTGCTGATAAGAGCTGATATCATGCAAGGGCTGTCTGGCCAAGCAGACCAGTGTTCTGGGCTAACACTCCTCTCCTGGGGGAGGTGTCAAAGATCTGCCTCTGAAAAGGGGACATCCATTCAGCATTTTTGGACTGTCTTTTTTTTTTTTTAAGAATTTCTCCTCAGTTTGTTCACTCTCAGGTCAATTTGTATTTCCCACATTTCACAAAGCAGCTTTCAGCACCAGAAGCTGTTGATGTGAGCAATAAAGGCTCGGGCTGCTGTTTGCATTGCTGGTCCCTGGTCACCCCAGGGAAGGCACAGGAGGGCAGCCCAGCACTGCTGCCCCCTCAGGCTCCAGGAAAACCACCTGCCCACAGGGAAAATGTGGTTTTATATGCCCAGGGCTGAGCTCAGGGCTCAAGGACCAGTCTGTGTGGCCGACCTGGAGTTTGCCCTTTCTCCTGTGTGCGCCAGCTGCCCTGCTCAGGCACCGGCCCTGTGCCCGTCCCTCTGGAGGATGCCAGACCCTGCCCTCAGCAGCAAAGGCAGGATTGGATGGTGGCTGCAAGGAGCCTCCAGGGCTGAGCATTCTCCCAGCCAGCCCGGCTGTCCTGGTGGCCCTGCAGTGACTGTGGGGGCGGTGGCTGCTCCACCCCTGGCAGATCCTGCCCTGCCCATGGCACCACTGGAGACAAAGGCAGGAAGCAAAAATGAAGAGATTGGGAATTGCCAGCTCCCAGGTCAGGGTGTTCAGCTGTATGAATAACAACTGCATGAATAAAACCCAGAATATCTTGTTTTTTCATGTGTTGGTCCCATTACACAGTGGTTGCACCAGAACACCTCTGCCAACACCTCTGTTATAAACGATTAAATCGGAAGCCAAAATTATAAGAAAATTTAGCAAAGATTTATTAGATCGTCAACAAAATAGAATTTCAAAAAACAACCAGCACAGCCAAGGCAGTGTCAGCCCCGGGATCGGCGCTGGGTGAGCCTGGATCCGATGGACAAAGTGCCAGGGTCTCCCCAGTGCTTCACCCCGTGAGTTTATATTCAGTTTATTCTGCCTGGGGCAGAGATGACCGAGTGTTCCCTTGTGTCCCTGCACATGCAGAACGGGGGCCATACATGTGCAGGGACTGACAGAAGTGAGTCCCGGTGTCTGGATGGCTGTCTGAGCACTCTGGAAGAGCATTCACAGGCAGCAGAGTGGCTCAGGTGCTGAGTGTGGCAGATGCAATCTCCCAGGTGCAGCTCACTCTCAGTGCCCCGGACATTCCAGGGAAGTCAGCGACCATGGCCCGGGAAGGTTCCATTCATACATTAACAGACTCGGTATTATCTTAACGTTGTCCAGGAACTAATTGAATAAAAATATGACTCTGCTCCCAGCCGGGGTGGTCAAAGACATAGCTTGGATTTTACAATATTTTATACATAAATTGTATGAATTATCTCTACCATATACTACAACTCCATAAACTCTCTGGTGCAAAGCTTAGATGGAGTTTAAAGGAGAAGGAAAGGGAAATTCATTTTCCTTATTCCAAGGGCTTACAGGCTTGTGGAGGACAAATCAGTTTTAAAAGACGAGGCAGAGAAGAAGAAACCAGGAGGTTTTTCTCACTTTAGGATGGCCTGAATGGAGCATTGGCTCCCTTTGCTGCCTGTGCCAGAGCCATCAGAGGCAGCTGATCCCTGCCTGCCTGGATCCCTGCTTTGCCTCCCCCATGGTCACCCAGAGCCTGCAGAGTGCTGCCCTGCTGCCAGCCCTGCTCTCACACTTACTGGGACAGCACCTCACGTGAAATATTTCTGCCTTAACGACACTCAACCTGGTTTTTGGTATGTCTGTCTAATTCTGGAGCAACCTGAAAACGAGACTGGAAGTGCTTACCACTGGGGATAATTTCTTTAATTACTTTTACCACAAAGGTCATTACTTTTGGGGGCAAATGCTGCTGGGGTAGAATTGGTACAAGGGAGGCCGGGTGGCCAGTGGAGATGGTGATTGCCTGGCAGCAGGATGTGCTGGAAGGAGGCTGGGCTGGCACCTGGGCACTCCTCACAGCAAAAAGGCTGAGCAGGAGGGTCCCAGTGAGGTGTGTCAGCCCCTCCCAGGATTTAGCACTGAGGAAGGGATTGAACCCCTGGCTGCCATCACCCACATCACTCTGGAGGCAAAACTGCTCTTGTGGAAAGGCAGCAGGCTCTGGGCTGCACTCAGGTGTTCAGCAGCAGGATGGCAGAAAACCACCCAGCCAGCCTGGGAGCTTGTTCTGCCCACTCCAGTAACTCCAGACAGGGTTCAGGATTGCAGAAAGATTTAGGACATTTGCCTTTCCAGGTATACTCTGCCTTCAAGCCAGGCTCACAGCCATGTGGTGGGAAGATTTTGGTCTTTCCTAAGGCAGCCTCTGGGCCAGGTAGGGAACAGTTGTGCTCACCTGCCCCCTCAGCAGGCTGGGGAATTTGGAGGGAGGAAGAAAGAGGAGAGTGTTTTCTAACTCTCAATGAACACCTGCACAGTCAGAGCCTGGGGCCCAGGAGGCTCCTGCCCACCCTGCAGGACAGCCAGGGGAGATGGTGTGGGTGGCACCATTTGTCTTTGGATGTCTCCATTTTCTCTGCTCCAGCAGGGCTCAGTCTGTTGGATACAAGGTGTTCTTTCTGCCTGCTCTCACCTGAAAGCAGAGAGTGGTCCTGCAGCAGCCTTGGGATTCTGCATGGGGTCAGCAGCTGCCCCTGACTCTGGGCAGCTGAGATCCGAGTCTGCAGGCAGGGGGAGCAGGAGCAACAGGGGAAATCCCTTTCTCAGAACAGGGATGCACAGATCTTCCCTGTGAGCCCCATATCCCTGACAGAGCCAGGCAGGACCCGTAGCACTCAGTGCTGGTGGCACTGGTAGCAGCCAAGAGCAGCCACATGGCAGAGTGCTGCCTGCACAAATAGGTACAGTGGCTCTTTGTCCCCCCAATCCTTCTGTGGCAGAGCCTTTCTGTTCTGAGGAGAATTTGTACCTTCTTCACATCTCCCTCTGGATGTACTCACAGCCTGTTGCAGTTGTTGCTCTGCCAGCTCGGCGTCTTCAGTTGTTTCTGTGATGCCCTGGTGCATTTAGTGGCAGAATTTGGTCCCTGGCATTCCAGGCTGTGCTCCTCTTCCCCTTCCAGCATCTCCCCAGCCTGCCCTGCACACCCCCAGCCCCTGGAGCCCTGGTTTTCCTGCAGGCTGATTCCCAGGCACTGCTGTTGGGTCAGCACTAATTCCTCAGCTGCTTTGTAGCTCTTTCCTGCAGAAGCTTTATGTGCACTGCTGCTCCAGGGTAGAGGCACTGAGTTCCTGATCCAGCCTGGCCCTGTGCCATGAGAGGAACTCAATTATGGCAGAACCTAAGCTAAACCTAAGGCCAGCTGCAGCAGAGGCAGAGCAAGTCCTTGTGTGGGCAAAGGGTACGTGCAGGCTCGGGAAGGAATTGCTCCAGGAGCAGGAGCTGACTCAGTGAAGACAGGAGCCAGCAGGTTGGGGATGCTTCAGTCAGGGTGTGCTCCCCAGGCAGCAGACACAGCACACAGAAACCATTTCATCAGGAAATGCAGGAAACTGCTGATTTGGATTTGTGCAAGGGCTGCCTCACAGGCAGTGGAGAGGCTGCCACAGACTCATCTGAAAGGCAGAGGGAGTGTGTGATGTTTGACTTTGGGCTGGATGGGTCTTTTTGGGAGCAGCACTGGCTACAGAAAGCAGAGATTTCAGTGAAGCCAGCTCCAGTCTTGTTGGCTCACAGGACACAGGCACATTCCAACAGCTGTTGTCCTTCCTAGGCTGCCATCCGAGCCAGGATAGCAGCCATCAGCAAAGAAATATGGAAAACTGAGGTCTTCACTCACCAGAAAAATAAATATTGACACTGGACATTGCTAGAGAGCCTGGATTCCTTCCATCATTTCCTGAAATCCTCTCACAGCCATAAGTGTTTAAGTGATGAATGTAAAGAAGGGATTTTTTTCCTTGCAACACTCAGTCTGCAGCCAATGCCCCGTGCTCCTTTTCCCAGCCCTTGTCCTTGTGGTGACATCCCCTCTGCAGTGCAGTCCATAACCCCGTGCTGGAGGCCGCAGGTCTGCTTGGAATTGCTTTCATCCTGGCACCTTGGAAGGAGCTTGTTTAATGCAAGTTCTGTAAAAGAGACTGATTTCCCTGAAACATGAGGCAGTGACGAGGCTTTTATAAATCATCCATTTTCCATGCCCCTGGCAATTTCAAAACTATCCTTCTGGATCAAATGAAACATGCTCTTTTATACCAAATGGTCTGCTCATAGCTGGAGCCTTTCTGCTTTTTATTTTGGTGATTAGGAAGCTGCTTCTAAACATGGAAGTTGCAAAGTTGAAAGCTTTATTTTGAGCTATGGCATCCCAATATTTTAACCTAAGTTTACAATGGATTGCTTGACAGAACCAATTTAGCACAAATGGGATGAATATATCAAATAAATTTCAACCAAAAAGGATTTGGCCCATTTTTTATATTTAGCTCTATTAATGGCCTCTGCCAACTGCTTTGCCATTTGCAGTGAAGTATTTCAGCAATGATGCTGCTGTTCCTTTATTTCCTCAAACAGAAGCAGATTTTTACAGAAGGGCTTTTTAATTTCTTCATGCAGCTGCATATCTGTCATAGTCCAAGAACCCAGCTCAGAGCATTCTTGGCTCTTTGAAATCTCTTTTTCAGCCTGGTGGCATCTTTATAAGCCTTCATTCCCTCAGCTTTAGTGTTTTTATTACTCCTGCCCCCAGAGAGCAGCTGTGGGGCTCTGGGAGCTGGCCAGGCTGGGGGAGAGGAGGAAGCTGAGGTGTTCCTGAGCTCACAGTGACTCCAGGAGTCAGTCACCCCGCTGACAAATCCCAAAAACTCTCGTTTGTGAGCAAACCAAACGAGTCAACTTCCACACCCTTGCAGCTGGGGAGGCAGACAAGCAAAGGGGACTCAGCCCCTGGGGCTTTGCTGGTGACACCAGGAGCCTCCCAGGAAAGGCAGCACAGGGGACACAGGGAGGGCTGAGCCCAGCCAGCAGTGATGCCTCAGGCTCAGCTCATTGCACAGAGCTTTGGCAGGGCTTGCTGGTGAGCCAGAGCTGCTCTGGTTTCATTTACGTCTTTTTCCATGATCTTGTCATCACCTTATGATGGATTTTTTAAATTTTCTTTTTTTTTTTTTTTTGTAGCTTTATCCCTTTTACACAACAGTTAATAAGACTCAAATCCTCTGCCTGTCCCTGCCCTGATCTCAGGGCCCTGAGGCTCTGGTCCAGCCCAGGCAGGGATTGTCCCTGCCTGCCCCTCAGTGCTGGGATGCTGCTCACAGCCTCAGTCAATGGGGCTGGAGCCAGCCAGGGGCTGAGCAGAGCTGTGCCCACTGATGGCTCTCCCAGCCACGGCAGAGCCTCCCCAGCTCTGCTGGAATGGCCATGGATCCTCTCCATGAGCCTCAGCTGAGCCCCTGCAGGACCAGCCTGGCTGCACCAGCCCTGCCAGGGCAGGGACAGAGCAGGGGGAGCAGGGACAGAGCAGTGGCACAGGGAGAGGAAGGGAAAGGAGAATGGCACAGGGAGAGGAAGGGAAAAGAGAATGGCACAGGGAGAGGAAGGGAAGAGCACCTGCAGCTCACCCAGGGGGCTGTTTTGGGCAGGATGTGACCAGAGCAGCTGGCCCAGCAGGCTCTGCTCAGCACAGACCTGCACCCTCTGCTCCTTCCCAGGTGTTCCAGTGCTGCTGGATGGGTGGTGGAGCTCTATTGTTGCAAATCCCAACGATGCTTTTTTTCCAACCCAATTTTCTCAGAAATTGACCCAGTTCTAGCATTTGGGAACTGGCATTCACTCTACTGGCAAATGTTTCTTATTTGTTTCAAACAATGTGTCCACTGTGACCTTTTCTTTTTAAATAGCTTACACAACAGGAATACATGAATGCAATATTCTAATCTTGCATAACTCTGAAAGCAGGGCCATACGTTTACCAGCAGTAAGGGACGTTTTTCCCCATCTTTTGCAGGAAGTAAGAAGGAAAATCCAGCAGTGTGCAGTGTTAAGGGACAACTTACCCATAATCTTCTTACCCCCAGAATTCACAGGGCTCTCAAGGTGACTGTGTTGACTCTACACATTTCTGCATGTCTATGCACACAGAGAAATGGAGAAGACACGTGGCAACTGGAAAGGAGCCTCATCCTGCCCCTGCTGCTCCAAAACATTCCCAGTGACAGCAACTGGGAAGTGACAACACATCCATTCAGCCTCTCATCAAACAGCAATACCCTAAGTCCTGCACAGGTGCTTGGAGGACACTTTTCCTCCTTACAAGAAGCATTCCTTCAGCTCCTGATGCCACTTCTCATACTCTTTGTATGCCTGAACTCTTTCCCAATATGCCTAAATTTGGCCATGGGAAGAGTCAGCCTGAGCCACAGCCCGTTCTTGTCAGGGCACGCAGAGCAGAGTTCTGCTGTTCCCAAAACATCCCCATTGTCCCTCCTGGAGGACACTCACTGCACTCACATTCCTGCAGCTCACAGGAGGACTCACGCATGACTGGCCATGACCTTGGATGCTCCTTGGCAGATCAGCAGAACCATCAGATGCTTTTCCAGCAAGGTGTGTTTGGCAATAGATGTCTCACCTGGCCAAGCCAGGCGTGGTGGCAGCACCTGCTCCCTGCAGAGCTCTGCAGCCGGGGCAGGGAGGGATGCAGGGCATGGAGACGGGCAAGGCTGGACAGTCAGGGCTGAATGCTGGCCACAGCAGAGGGGCCAGGAGGGGATCATCCACTGTATTCCCTGCAGAGCCCCAGGAGCCAGGAGAGGCCGGCTTGGCTCCAGAGCCGGGGAGATGATGGGAATGCTCTGTGGTGGGTCACACTGGGGGGGTCCTGGGGACCCCTGGTGGAGCCACAGGGGTCAGGGCAATGCAGTGAGCCAGGGGCTGTGGCTGCCACCTGCTGGGGACAGCTGCGTGTCACCGGCTCCGGCAGACTGCCTGCACTGATCCTGACATTTGGTTTTCATCTTCGTGATCACTTCAATATTTCAAACATACCTTTGACCCGCTTGAGCACATAAGAACAACAATTAGCACCAGCACCTCATAAAAGCCAGCAATGCTCCCTCTGATGCTTAGTAAAGCCTCTGACTGTGTGGCCAAAGCCATCACATTGCAATGCAACATCTGATCCCTGGGGAGCTCAGAGAGGAGTCTTTAAAAACCACAGGACTTCTGTGAAATGCAAAGCTTTGAGCCATGAAGCTGCTGAGGAGCCCCACACTCCAGAGATAGATGGGTTCCCATGCAATTAGAGGTCAAGGTAAGAGCACTCTGATGGTTTTAAACTTCCCTCTGAAAGCATTTGTTTATTTTTATTTGCCTTCTGAAATCATATGAATATATTCAAATACTGGAAATGAAGAGAAGCTTTCTGTGCTAGCGTGCACACACCATCCTTGGATGCTGCTGCTGCTGCTTCTCCCAGCTCTGCAGGGCAGCTCTCCTTTGCCACTGCACCCCAGCCCTCTCTGAAACACAGACCCACTGCCTACAGGTTTGTACTGACACTGGTTATCCTGTATTTCATAGGTTAAAGAAGTAATTCCTCTGATTTCTTCTGCCTACACATTGTCGCTTCACAGTGAAACAGAAAAATTACTGCTATTGCTGTAATAATAATAGTTATGTAATAACTATATTTATGTGATGGATTTATGTGATATAATAGTTACAATTATGTGATGGACTGGGGGGATTTGCTATTAATTTAAATTGAACATTTGCTTTTAAAATTGTTGTGTATTTTTAGGTGCTGCTATGTTTTGCCAGCTCGAATTTCTGGTTAATTTTAAACACGTACAGATACCCTGGCCAGCACAACCTGTCTCCTCCTCTGGCTCTCCTGAGCCACTTCTCCCAATGATGGGGGGTTTGTGTTGGCTCCAGTGCTCAGATTTCCAAAGATCCCTCTGACCTGAAGTTCTGTTGTTCAGCAGAGCCCAAGTGTCCCATTGCTGCATGGTAGCTGTGGCTGCTGAGGAGGAAGCAGCTGTGCCAGAGCCTGACCTGGGATTTCACCTGCTTGTGTGGGCAATATAAAGTGAGTTTGTTTTCTCAAGCCAGGCTTGTGTGGGCAATATAAAGTGAGTTTGTTTTCTCAATACATCTCTGTGATGAGTTGCATGCTCACACTGAGGCTGCCAAGTTCTTACTTAAGTGGAGCTCAAGCAGTGGCATCAAGGTTCCAGGAAGATTAATTCTATATCTAAACCTATTTATATACTAGATCTGTATCTATATCTAATCTATATCTCTCTCTCATCCTCCATCTCTATCTAATCTATACCCACACCTGTATCTATATGAAAAAAATTAAAACCCTGTCAGAACCCATGTGCTTTCTGGCACAGGGAAGCATGCTGAGCTGGGTGTCTGTAGGCAGTAATTTCTACCCACCTTTAGCATGAAATCTGAAGGAAAGAATAGCCCCCTCCCTGGAAACTCTGCTCCTTTCCCTCTCAGTCCCCATCTTCCCTCCAGCAGACTTGCACAAGAATAGAAATTTATCCCCTTCAAATATTGCCATGACAACTAAGAAGAATTCTCCCAAGCATTCCTACCATTCCTACCAAGTCCTGAAACAGCAAAGGCAAA
This sequence comes from Molothrus aeneus, assembly GCF_037042795.1. Lineage (NCBI taxonomy): Eukaryota > Metazoa > Chordata > Aves > Passeriformes > Icteridae > Molothrus > Molothrus aeneus. The sequence continues at coordinate 5,067,708 of NC_089659.1, read as the reverse complement.
AGGTGGGGATGATTGCATAACATGTGTCTAAATAAGGCAAGGCTCAGGCATTCTATTTTCATTTTTGTTAAATGAGAGTATCACCGGCCCAAGGCCCTTCCCGAGGCAGGGAGCTGAATCACTTTCCACAGAAGGCATGAGACAGAGGGCTGGGGATTGAAGTACTGACAGACTTCTGCAGAGTGTGCTTAGCTGGCCAGAAACTATTTCGAATGAAGCCACGTTTGGCCATCACCAAAAGTTGCAAAGAGAATTCCTCTGGGAAATAATTAATCAGCCTTGGTAAACAAGTAAAGCCACTCTTCTTGTCAGCCCTGCAGAGGGAATACAGGGTAATGCTGAAGCCTTTGACCTCTGCTGTGTCTCCACAGACCCTGAGAGCCTTTCAGGACTGCTCCTGTGCCCAGCCTGGGACCCTGAGCCCTGATGGCTCCCTGGAGGCTGCCCCTGCTCGCCGTGTCTCTGCTGTGGGGCTGGCTGCTGGCCTCCTCCTCCTCCTCACCCAGCACAGGTAAAGGCCAGCAGGCTCTTGTGTCTCTGCTTGGGTTCACTGGGTCCTTTGGGGCTTTGTCCTTCAGCCAGAGCTGCTCTTCTCTGTGTGTGCTTTGCTGTGTGAGTGCTGGTTCATAAACATGTAATCCATGGTGTAAATATGATGTGTGTTTAGTGGCTATTTTTCTGAGTGGATTTGAAAGGAGAAGAGACTGCCTTTGGTGTTTGATAGAGAGTTATCAAATATAAACACTGCTATAAATGCTCCTCAGCATGCTCCCAGACAGACAGACTGTGCTGGGTGTAAGAAACACAAGGCTTATTTGTACTTGGACAGTAATGCCTCGAAGAGAACACTGCTCTGCAAGCTGCCATTCATGGCCATGGCACTTCAAGCACCCTTTCTTTGCTGCACTGCCCCTGCTGGCTCTTTTGGCATCTGGCATCTGCACCCAGAGAGATGCTGAGCAGGTCTGGCCCTCCCTGATGGAAGCAGTGCATGGTGCAGAGCTGAGAGGCTGCTGTCCTGTCCTGCCAGCCAGCACACACAGAAAGCTGCCACAAGCCCTGCTGGAATAAATCAGGCTAGGCTCCATTTTCTTCATGTGGGAAAAGCCAAATCTTTATTCACATAACTTATTTTATACAGTTTTTACAGACCTTATGTGCAACATCCATTGGCTGGTACTTTCCTTACTACTCCATTTATTGGTCAGAAGGTGATTTGTGTGCACATGCTAAGGTTCAGGTGTTTACATTTTTCTTTTGTGGGTTCTCATGGAACAGATCTAATGTTTATGCAGATGGACTTATTTTTCACCCAAGAATAGGTTGTTATGTTAACAAACTATTCATACCAGGATTGTTTTCACGCAGGAAGTTGCAAAGTACTAGCTGCACTTGGAAGAAATGACAGGCCAGCTATCAATCCTGATTTTATGAGGCTTTTCTGTTATGGTTCTTTTACCTGTCTAGGACAACCCCCCTGGTGCCACTCTGAGCAAAGCCTGCTGCCTTTGACATGGGCTCCAGAAAACATGAGTGTCACCTCCACCTCTCTGAGCAGCACAGGGAAGGGCAGACATAGAGGGAGGACATTTGGGGACCCCTGGCAGGCTGCTGCTTTTCCACTGGCAAAATAGGTGGGAAATTGTAAATTCCACCTGCATCTCAGAGGGCGTGGGGTGGACAGAGGTGGTGAGGGGCAGCTGGGGCCAGGCAGGCGTTTGTCACCTGTGCAAACCCCCTCTAGGATCCCCTGATGGGGAGACCCCTAAAAAGTTCTGTGCCAGGATTGACAAACAAATGGGACTTTTGGTTTTTTCAGTCTTCAGGTTTTTATTTTTTCTCTTGTCAACAGTTCTGCATGCCATTCCAGACAGCACACAAAGAGAAAGGCACCAAAAAAGTCCCAAGACACACAGGTTCAAGGTCTTTTAAAACTATTTAGTCCAATTAACTCTTGGAATGCATTTTATTTCTACCTTTCTACCAATAATTATTTGTCTGTTCACACAACATCTGCATTGGGGCTCTTTCTAACCAATCCCCCTGTGCCACCGACACTGCAGAAAATGGAGCAGATGAAGAGCAAGAAGGAGATCAGACAATGCCCCAAATCCTCCATCTTGTCTCCCATCTACCTCCATACTAAAACCCCAAAACTCAAAAGTTTTTCACCCTGTGATAAACTACACCACTATCTATTTCACACACTCATAGATTCCAGTTCATCCCAAAGCCTTGGCAGCTTTCTCCATGGGTGAGGGTTAAAAGCAGTGTTCTCCTGGGGGTCAGGACTTCTCAGGACAGGCAGAGGAACATTCCCTGTGCCCTGGGTTCCAGCAGTCACCAGAGCAGGGCTGCTGGTGGCAGTGAGGGCTGTGGCTGTCCCAGAGCCAGCTCAGCATTGCCTGACTCAGCAGCACAAACATTCTCAGGGGCAGAAGCTCTTAGTTTGGTTTTCTCCAAGAAACATCCAGGAGCAGCTCTCCTTCAAGACTGCGTGGTGAAATAGAGCATTTCCAGTCCTATGCTCTGTGTGAGTGATGGGGATGTGAGTGAGACTGGTCATGTGTTATTGTGAAAATGAGAAACTGCAGGAGGCAGTGCTGACATTTAAAAACAATAAAATCCCAGAGTGCAAGCACCATCCCAAAGAGAAGCTTTTCTGTTCCCTCTGAAATCCAGTCAATTTTTGTTGCAAGAATTGCTGTTTACAATTACAATTGTTTTGAAAAAATACTTATGTTTTGCTCAAGATATAAATAAATTTCAGAGCATTCTCCTACCCAGACAAAAATTCCAGTTCTGACCAATCTAATCCTGTCTTGACAGCTTGTCATGACAAAGGCTAGCAGCTTTTTGCTTCTTTGTTTTTTTCCTTGTGAGGTTCAGCATTTATACACTCAGGAGGAGCCTCCCAAGCCCTTGGTCCAGTATCATCCTAAATGCATCTCCTACTTCACCATCTAATGTAATAACAAATCTCCATGGAGCTTCACATTCTGGGAACAGGGATTATCAAACTGCTGCCTGGAGTGTGTTTTATTCGGGAAAATTTCTGTAGAAGAAACAAATCCTCCAGCAATATACCCTGCAAACTTTCCAGGGAGCACATTAAACCTGGATTTATGTCACCATCTTCCACTGAACAATATCCTTATGGTCTGCTTTCACAATGGATTTATTAAAAGAATAAAAGAAAAAAAAATGGTGCAAATCCTGATGAAGACATTAAAAAGGTGTTAGAGAAGTGATCTGGAGGCCAGACTCAAAGGGAGAATGGTGGTAATTCTGGACTGGCTCTGCCAGGACATGGGCTCCAAATTCCTGTGAAATAAAGTATCATGCAATGAGTATGTAGAAACCAAATGGATAATCTCACCTCTAGATAGTGGAGACAAATTACCTTTGATGTTGACAAAAACTGGCTTTGTTTCAGCTAATAAAACTGAGCAGCCAAACAGTTTTTGTCATGTTAAAGACAACTGCATATAGAGCTGGACCTTTAGGACACATCTTAGGATGGAATTCATCCACACTTCCTTATTTATTGACACATACCAGCACCTTGAAATACCTTTATAAAAGCCAGATCAGCTGTAAAGGCACATTTTTGTATAGCTGACAGATGTCCAAAATAAGAATTATTCTAATTCTCTGTTTTTTACCTTTTTTCCCTGTTTCATTTCCCCAATAATCTTTAATATACTTGAAAGGAATATGTAAAGCAATATGGGTGATTTGTGTCTATTAAGGCAAAGGAATATAAATCCCCCTGACAGCACACTTTGATCTGCCATCCTGTGTAGGTGGATGTGCTGAACACAATATTTGCAGAGATAAGTGTCCTGAAGGTTGGTAAATACCAGGGGTTGCAGGTAAGCAAATACAGCACATGAAAGGTCATCCCAGGACAGCAGTTTTGCTTAAAACATCTTGAAAAAGGGTGTGAAAAAGTGGCCTTCTGTATGCCTTTTCAATGATCCTTGAGTGTTTTCTCTGAGCACCAGCAAAAACTGGTTTTTGGTGGGCAGGGCAGAGCTCGTGTGTGTTTGTTGAACAGCCGGGGCTGCAGCCCTTCCCTCCACATCCAGCAGCTGCATTTCAACAATCCATAGCAAAGTATCACACTGACTGTTTCATGGCTGCTTTGGGTTTGTTTTCTCAACTTGTCTCTCTGTTTCACCCTCTGCTTTGTTTTTAATTGCAGTTTAATTTTTTAAACTTTTTATTTAATTTGCAGTTGCTCCCCCCCAAGACCTGCGGATCACTGACCCCGGGCTCCTGGGCTCCCTGGATGTGGAGTGGAAGCCTCCTCTCCACGCCCAGACCTTCCAGGAGTGCACAGTAAAATACAAGCTTGAATATCACAGCACTGGGGATAGAGACTGGAAGGTAAGGCACAGCATGAATCAATCCTCCCAAACCAGGGCTGTTGTTCTGCCTTTACTTCTTGCACAGATTTATGTCTGCATTTCGAGCAGGAGTGGAAGCAAAGCTGTTCCAGTTTTCCATGAGAAACCAGACTGGTTCAGTGGTTTGAATGGGAATGTGCTTTGAAGCAGCAGCCAGGGAAGAGGTTCTTTCTGTCACAGGGCTGGGTGTTTGCTGCCCAGAATAATAACATTCCTCAAAGATCCTCTAAAGCATCTTTATGGGGCTTGAACTGAAACAAATGATCCTTAGGGATGTAGAGCGGTGAACAAATAAAAGTTAAATTTCTTTAATTATCCTAAAGCTCTAAAATTCCCTATATCCAGAACTGTGTTTCTAATTGCCATTTACTTCTCTCTTTTAGATGTGGTTGACTCTAACTCAGCTCTTTGATAAAATTGTCAATCATCTCTCATTGATGTGTAGCAGGGCAGCAGCAGGCACAGCACAGGAAGGGTTGTTGGAATATATTTTGTGAGTGCTTAGAAGATGAAAGCTGCTGCAGGTTTGGGAAGGTAAATGGAATGAGGAGAGGAGAAACCCAGCAGTGGGGGCTGTTTGGTTAGCACACGGTACTGAGGAACACATGAAAAATATGCTGAGGATCTCCCTCAACAACCCAAAACACAGACTGAAATCCTGAGAGAAAAAGGGATTTTTTTGCACAATCCTAAAGCAGGAGAGCTGGAGGGCTTGCCAGCTCAAGAGACCAGGGAGAGAGAAGGAGCACTCAGTCAGGCTGGCAGTGCTGGAACAGGACACTGCTTCCCCTGCCTGGGGCAGCAAAGCCAGGGCTGCCAGGCTGTGCTCAGCCCCACAGAAATGGGGTTAGGCTCATCCCAGAGGAGTCTGCAGAGGGGAAAATCCTGTTTCAGCTACGGATTGCAATTGCAAGGGCATGGAAAGGGGCTCCTGGACCTGATGCCGGTCACAATGCACCTCATGCTCCCAGCTGTGCAGCAGTGCAGAGCCCTCCAGGATGATTTTAACTGCAATTTAAAAGAAAACCATATGCAGTTTCAAAAAAAACAATAAAAATCAGAATTCCTGAAGCCATGAGTAATAAAAGTTTCTTATATGAGGCAGATGTACAGACTAGAGCAAAATCACCTCTGACACCTTGCCAGAATGTTGACCTCAGATAAGGTCACAAAGAACAGTCACAAAGAACAGTCACAAAGATAAGGTCACAAAGAACAGTCAGGCTGAAGAGAAACCATTGGACATCAGCAGAAGCAAACAGGACTGATCCCTCTTAGAAATACCTGGCTCACCAGAGCTCTCACACCTTGGGAGTGCTGAGGACACTGTGGGCTGTGCCACTGCTGTTTCCACTGCAGCACACAGATGCATTTTATGGCACAGATGCATTTTGGGCACGTTACCTCTGTCCTACATGAGCTAACACAACACTTCATCTCATCATTTGTTGTAAACCTTGTCAACTTTGTTGTCCTTGCATAAAGTGAAGGGGAGTAAGTCTGAGGGGGAAAAAAATGATAGAAAAACCTTCCAAGGGGGTGCTCAGAAAGTCCCACAAAGGCCAAGCCAGGTGGTGCACAGGGGTGGGTGAGGCTGTGCTGCACTGCCTGGCTGCTGGTTCACCCTTTCAGGGGCTGCTTGCACTTCTCACAGGAACCAGCCTTACCAGACTCGTTGTTCTTTCTGTTTCTCATTATTTCACACCATAAAAAAATGCCTTTTATGTGGATTTGTGGTGGTATCCTCCTCAGGCTGTGCTCCTTGCTGCTGGGGTCCCATTAATCAGCCTGCTCTGCCTTGTCCTGGCTGGGTGCTGTGGGGTGAGGGGACTCACAGCCAGCAAGGCTGGGCACAGCCTTGAGTTAATGCTGGAGGAGCCCTGGGCAAGGGAGGCAGGACAGAAATATTGAGATAATAAAGCACACAAATTTTCAGCTGGAGCAAGAGCAAGGGTACCTAATTCTGCAGCCCACTTAGTGACAGAAGAGGTGCTTAAAAAGTCTGTCTTTCAACCAGGTTATTTTTACTAGGAAGCTAAAACTCAGAGTTGGATTTGACCTCAGCAGGACTGCTGAAGTGAGGCTGCAGACACTGCTCAAAGGAAGGTGTACAGGTGACGTGGAGGTGCAGAGTGACTGGATTTATGCGACCTTTCAGATCCCACCACAAGGTCAGGAGCAGCCTGTGGTACCTGCTGCAGTTTGGTGCTTTGCATGAGCCTGTTGCATGAGCCAGTGCTGGCTGGAGGGTTCCTGGATGGATAAGTTATTGCAGGGCTTCCTGCTGTTTAAGACACGAGAGCAGCTCTGCAGCCAAAGGCTGTGCTTGTGGTTACTGGGTACCTGGAGCTTGTTTCCCTCTGCCCATGCCCCAGCTCTGCTCAGCTGCCCTGCAAGAGCTCCACTGCTGAGTGAAAAGGTCAGTTTAGCATCTTTCTGCTCTAAGGTGGACTGGCTTTTATGAGAAACAGAGCACTTGGCAGTGAAACTAATAATTCTGACTGGCTGCTTTTCTTTTTTCCTTTCTTTTCATTTTTTATCTTTCAACTGCAGCACACAGTTGTTCAAAGGCATAAAACTGTGGTTTTGCTGCATCTGACTGGTACACTGCTAAATAGTGGTTATTTCCTTCTCATTTGACAGGAAAACTTGAATCAGAGGTCCAGAAATTCAAGTGCATCTATCATGACTGGGAATACCTGAAGTGCACCTGGCAGCCAGGTCTCCTCACACCTCATGGTGTACATTATGGGCTGTATTATTGGTATGTAACAGCAAAATAGGAAAACAGCCAGGCAGCAATCAAGTGAACCACTCAAAGTACAAAAATGCCACAGGAAATATGTTTTTATAGCTGGCAGTGCTATTGCCCAGTTCACCCAGAATGAGCCAAAATAATGTCTCAAGCAACACACAGCTTCTGGCAAGAAAACACCAAATCCTTTCTTACTTTCTTAAAATCAGGCCCATGCTGATCTTTGCCAGGAAATGCCTTCTCACTTCCTCCTTTCCTTTTATTCATCCCCAGGAGGTGTTTTCTGCATGTTGTTCACATAAAGACTTGTGTTTTCTCTTTGCTAAACACACCTGGGTAGTTCTGGCTGCACATTTCCCATGATCACAGTGCATATATCTCAATTGGACAGGATTTAGCACAAGGCTACCAAGTTCAGTGAACCCTAGACACAGAGTGGAGCTTCTCAGCAACTCAGAGTTTTAGTGTTCAAATATATTTTCATAGCCTCAGCACATCCCATACAAGCAAACATGCTGCCACAAGGCAATAATAATACATAATTCTCAACTGTTTCTTTTAAACTGGTGCCTAAATTCTGTTTTGCAGGAAAAACATAGCTAGAATGAGTGGCTTGGGACAAAGTAAATACTGTATTTGTGCTTCAGCTCCTATGATATTATGGAAAGGATGACTTAGGCTGGGTTTCGTGCCACTGGGCTATGTCGACAAAATGCATTTTAAAGAGGTTCCATGGAGTTCTTGGAAATATTCTTCAAAGGAGAAGCACCAATTCAATACCATTTTGCTAACTGCAAAGATCTGCTTGAAGGAAACCATGGAAGTGCATGATTCATGCCTTAAAGGAAAACAAACACTAAAAAAACCCAACCTTGAGTCAATTGCCTTCAATAAAACCAGGCATTTGGATCTGGGTCCCATTTTATCACAAGATTGGGTGGACACCACGGCATCCTTTGATCCCTGTGAGCAAATTTTTATTGTACTAGAACATGAAGTTTTTCCCCCAAACATAATGTGCTGTGCAAGGAGACTTTCATTAGGTCTGGAGTACAGGGGCCAAATTCAGCCCTGTTGTGAGGGCACAAAGCAGCAGGAATCTTGAAAGGCAGTATGAGACACCAGTCAGTATTTCCAGGATGCAGCCAGCAGCTCAGCTTTGGGGAGTGGCTCCCAAAGGCAGAAGGGAGCTGTTGTGGCTGCACATCAAGTAACAAACAGCAAACCCTGAGTTCCCATGTGCCCATGGAGAGTCATGGGGACCACCTGCAGTCAGCCAGACCAGTTCAGCAGCACTCAGTACATCCATGGCACACAGCTCCTGCCTAAAACCACTTCAGTTTGGTTTGGGAGGAGACCTTTCTGCAACTCCAGGGTCTGTGGCTGATGGTGCAGGAAGGGCCCTAGAGGAGCAGGACTGTCTCCATGAGTAGAGGCCAGATCCTTCCCCAGCTCCAGTCACACAGTGGCACCTCTTGTGCTCCAGGAATGGGCTTGGGGAGAACCTGGTACAGCCTAAAAACCAACCTGAGAAGCTGTCTGTGCATGTTAATTTGGGTTTTTTCTCTTCTCCACACTTTTGCCATAGCAGGAGTGCAGGTGACTGACTCACAGCACTGTGCTTAGGACAAAGGCTGGGATATGGGCAGGACTTGAGGCTTAGGTCCAATCTTGTAAAAACAATCTTACTAAGCAGTAATTTGCTTTGGTTCTTCTTTCTGTTTCTCTGCCAGGTACGAGGGGCTGGAGCAGGCGGTGCAGTGTGCTCAGTACATCCAGGAGCAGGGGCTGAACCTGGGCTGTGTGCTGCACAACCTCAGCCAGGCAGAGTACCGGGATCTCCACATCTGCGTCAATGGCTCGGCAGCAGGCACTCAGCTCCGGCCGCTGTACAGCACCCTGCGCCTGCACAACCTTGGTAAGGGTGCCAGGGGAGCAGCAGGGGACCCTGCTGGCCACCACACAGCCCAGGCCACTGCCTGCATTCAAGGTGTGCTTTTGGAGCTGCGTGCTTGGAACGTGTGCATTTCCCCAAAGGAAGGGGCTGTGGCATGTGCCCAGCAGGATTTCAGTTTCCAGGAGTGTTTGCAGGGAAGCAACACCCCCCAGCACAGCCCTGGAAGACAGTGGATGCCTCCAAGTGCTGCATGTGGACGGCTCAGGACACAAATGGCCTGCTGGCCATGTGGCAGAGCAGCTATGGGGTGTTTGCCTCTAACAGCACAGTCACAGAGACATCTTCATTTACTCCTGCTGGGATTGAAACCACTGCTGCACTCCTTGCAAGCACAGCAGAGCTCTTTGGGCTCTGCTGTTCAAACCAAGCTAAGGTCTGGGGTGAGCTGAGTGCCAGATGTAATGGGGTCTGTCAGAGATGGATTTCAAACCCATGACAGGCACGGAAAGGGAGCAGAGCACAGCATGATGCACAAACATTACATGTACTCCGTGTTTATTACGGTGTATATTTATTAAACCATGCTGGTGCATTTGCCTACATGCCAGAAGGACAAATAGCCAATCATCCAGCTGAGCCGCTGGGCTAAGGAGCAGGATTTCTGAATTCAATTAGTGCTGCCATGTGCTTCGCGTGTGGCTCTGGGTATGGGACTGGAATCAGAGCCTTTTCTGGGATGCAGAGCGGGCAGGGAATGTGCCGGGCAGGGAATGTGCCGGGCACGGCGCTCACACCCCGCGCTTCCAAACCCCTGCCCTGCAGCCCAGAGCAGGGACCCCGGCCAGGCTGTGTGGCAAGTTAAAATAATCAACACACCCTCCAGACTCGGTGACACCCTGCTCCTCCAGCGTGGTGGCTGAGAGCCAGGAGCGCCCAGAAATCCATCAGCGGGGACAGGGACAGAGGCAGGCGGGGATCAACTGCAGCCTTTCGGCCAGGAGCTGTCCCAGCACCTCTGGCCCTCTCTCTCTCCCCCCAGCACAGCCTGGAGCAGCTGGAGCTGTCCCAGCCCCCCTGACCCTCTCTCTGTCTCTCCCCCCAGCACAGCCCTCGGCCCCGGAGCAGCTGCAGCTGTCGGTGTCCGCAGCCCAGGAGCTGAGGGCCGCCTGGAGCCCGCCGGGAGGGCGGGTGCCGCCGCAGTGCCTGGAGTACGAGGTGCAGGTGGCCGAAGATGCGGCAGCCTGGGCGGTAGGGACAGCAGCGGGGTGTCCCAGGGACGGGAGGGGCTCGGGGAGCCCGGCCGAGCCGGCAGTGGGGGCACAGGCTGCGGCAGGGTGTGGGTTCCCCCGGCGGGGATCGCTGCTGCACCGCACACGCTCCTCCTTAACCCCCTGACCTGCAGCTGCAGCTCTGCTGGAGCAGGAACGGAGCCCAGCAGGAGGCTCCAAGAGAGCGTTTCCTCCTGCCTGCTATCTCAGAAATCTGCCATCGAGGAAATTTAGAGGTCGCTGTGGTTTGTTTCCCCAAATAGGGTGACATAACCTGGACCTGTGAAACTATAATTCTAATCTCTCAAAAGGAGTGGCCTAGGACAGAATATATATTTTATGCATGGTGCTTTTTCCTTGTATGCTATCTAGGTTCAGTTTGGAGGCAAAACCAAAAAGGGCTAATTAATCATAGGGAACATCTCTTTTTTAATTGCTGTATTCCACTCATGAGTCTACTTGGGTAAGAAAGAAAGATTCCAAATTTCCAAAAGAAAGATTCCATAAATTAACAGGCATAAATGACAACATACATGATGACACCTCCAGAAAGTATTTTCAGTGGATTTGTCTTCATAATAATGTTATTTGCATTAGCTTGTACAAAACTATTGTGAAATCATTTAAAACTGCCAAAAGATAATCCAAAGCTTTACAGAGCCTGGACAATGTGCAGGAACATCAGGCCACACACCAGACAGATCCTGCTGGTGGCACGTAATTCCTTGATTTTTTTTCTGTTTTGTTTCTCAGTTTGTTTCAACCCAAATGGAAACTGCTGTAACAATTTCCAGAGCAAACCAAAGCCACGTTTCATGTGTTCGTGTCAGGGGGAGAACAAACATTTTCTGTGCAGACCAAGGCTTCTGGAGTGAATGGACACAGGATTGTTTCTCTGGTATGGAACTCCAAATAAATTGTGTTTCTTTTATATGGTTTATAAAACCTGCTTGGGTGCAGGTGCTGCCCTGGGGATCTGCTGGTGTCCAGCCCTGCAGGTGGGCTGCTGGCTTAGTTCCACCTTCAGCCTGCTCCAGCACAGCCATTCCTGCAGCTTTGCCTCTCCAGTGCACTTAGCAGGGGAGCCCCAATATTAAATAAATATTAATGCTTCTGCAGCAGCACCTTTCCCTGCTGCATGGGGACAGCTGGCATGGAGGAGTGGCTGCTGAGCAAGAGAGGGCACAGGGTACTTGCAGTCCCTGCACAGGGCATCCTCCTGGCCATCCTGCACCACAAATCAGCTCCTGTAAACCCTGCAGGCTCTCTTGGGCTGTCCTGGTGTGCACTGGCTCTGCTGCAAGCTGCAGAAGGCAGGGGAGAGGCACTTAGCAGTGACTGCATCAATGTGCCAGAGATACAACACCCTGAAGGAGGATGTGAGCCCAGCCAGTAACACACCTGTAACAAACAAACAAACAAATAAATAAAAACATGTAGGGTAACACGGACAAGGTGAGTTTGTGTCTGAGCCCAAGCTTTGTAGGAGGTAATGTAATCCATTCTAACATCTTCTTATTTCCTGCCATTTATCTTTGCAGTGCCCAGAAAAGAGGACAAGCAGCTGTTTATTCTCATTCCAGTAATCCTGAGTTTGTCAATTAGCCTTATAATATTTATGTTGATTGGCCAGTGCAAGAAAAGGTAAGCACCAAGGATGCCTGCCCAAGCAATGTGCTTTTTTGTCGGTGTCTGTAACAATTTGGAAGTACAGCTGTAACTGAAATATCACATTAAATGTCTAAGGGCCAAACATTAATAGATGCTCTAAGACTGGACAGCAAACAAGAGTTCATTTTCAGTAAACAACCCTCCTGAGTATGTCTGTTTCTGATATGAAATGCCCCTACAGCAACCCATAAACTCACTGCAGAGACTCAAATACTGCTCATAAGAGCTCAGACTGCTTCTGTTAAATGCAGCGGTTGCTTGCATGCACAGCAGCATAAATAAAGCTATTATCATGCCCCAAACCACTCAAGAGCAGAGATTTGTCCTAGCTGTGTTATAGCAGTGCCATTTTAATGGGCTAAATCCTCATTCTTTTGGCACTCTCATCCCAGCTGTTTACATTCATGTCAGTGATGGCATGAGGGGAAAGCAGATGAGTGGATGAATTCGTCTGGTTTTACTCATGATAATTTCTTCAGGTCTGAGAGAACTAATGCCCCAGTACTGATAACTGTTTTCTTTTCCTGATGGCTATGTAGCATAAGCAAGCAGGAAGCTTTTCTAATAAGCCTTTTAAGGCATTACTCATGAGGGAGAACTGGCTCTAGAAAGACCCTTCTGTGGTCCCCAGAGATGAACTGACACCTGTTTACAGTCCCAAACTCACCCCCCTTCATCTTTGCTGTGCATCTGCCTTCCAAAGGTTTTGGTTTGTGAAATTTGAACAAGCTGTAGATGCTAGTGAGAAATCTGTGGAAAGCAAATGCTTGCTGCATTGCCACTGGGATGTGGCAATGTCTGACAGGGATGCTAGAGCATGTCCTCAGCTCTCTCAGTGTTGGGAATAACAGCCTGTGTCCCTTTCAGATCCCCAGCAGGAAAGCCATTGCACACATCTCTGGGATTCTAACTGCCTGTGCCTGCTGCACTGCTCGTGTTTGGTGGGCTGCTCATGGAACCATCCTAAAGACAGCCCAGGAGCCCTGAGCTTTCTGCAGCCCACGTGGGTCTTCCCTGCCTGCTGCCACTTGTGGAGGCAGCTGTTGCAATCCCAGTCCTTAACAGGCCCAGGAAAACTGGAGGGGCTTGAACTGACTGCAGGAAAACTGGAAGAGATCCAACCTGCCTCTGAAGCAAGGTGTTTCTGATAACAGGACAAGGGAGAAAAAGAGGCAGTGGAAACTGCCATGAATAAAGATAACATGTTCTTCTGTGGGCTTGTTTGGGTTTTTTCTTTTGTGAGGACTCCAGCAATCTGTCAGCAGGACACACACACTGAAGGGCAGCTCCTCACACACAATGCTACACAATGCTACACCTGCATCCAGCCCCTATGCCCACCTTGCTCTCACCTGATCTTCCCTTTCCCCACTCAGCCTGCTGAGAGCACCTAAATGCTGAACAGGAACTACCTGAGATATCCATTCCATCAGCTGATACACCTCATCTGCTGAAAAGCTCAGGTGCAGAGGCCTTGAGAGAAACTTTTCCTCTAGAGAGGAATGACCACAGCTACTGCAAAGGACAGATGATTCAGAGGAGAAGTGAGGGTCACTCCAGCAAATGTGGCATGGGCATTTCTCTAGGAACTGGACACTGGCACCAGAATTCAATGAAGCATACCCGATGTTTCTCATGTAGTCAGGTGATGAAATTGCTGACTGATTTTTTAGGAATCATTCTCTATGATGATGATGATGATAGAAAAAAAAAAAAAGATTTAAAAAGCATCACTGGATGAGATACCCTTTTCCAAGCCCATTCTGGGTTTTTTTTCTTGAAGAAATAACCAAGGCAAACACAGGGGTTTAGTATGGTTTCATTTCATGAGAACAACCCTGAAAATGTATTTTCTTGAAGGAGCATTTATTCAAACTGGGAATGTCTAATGATCAGTGGAAGCCCAGAGAGAAAATCAAGTTTGTGTCAATGAGTTATGTAAAGAGCCATATCAACCCAATCAGAAACAAAACAACACAGCAAGTGTTGTTGGATGCAAGCAGTTGGATGTGTTACACATCCAACAGCAAAATTATTCAATCACTATCAGCTGCTTCCACTGCTAAATGGGAAACAGCCCAGTGTAATTTGGGGAGCAACCTAAGGAGGAAAGAACCAGGAAAAAAAAGGTCAATGCAGGGACTGAAGCAGAAATGAAGTTTCATGGCTGTTGTAATTCTGCTGAGACACAACCTGTCTCTACTGTCTCCTGGACAGCCACCACAGGATGCCTTTACTTTGAAAAACACCTGTGAGCATGCATTGGGTGTGGATTTTCAGAACTGCCATCAGGCCTCTGATGTTCTGCCAGACTCTTAAACTGTTAAAATATCTACTAAAAACACATGAGTGTGTTGTGAATGTCCCCAAGGGATGAAGTAGGGCAGGCAGCCAAGCCCAGCCTGCTGTCCTGGGTACATCTGGTGCAATCTCACCTACTTTACCATGCTGGGCAAGGCATTTGCACTGGGGCAAATACTGCAGCAGCCCCAACCTGCTGCTTGGGTTTAAACTGGGCTAAAGCCTCTAGTCCAGTTTTACCCAAAACAAAGTAAGAAGGGAAGAAGAATTAGAGTGCATGGGTGCAAGTAGGAGAGAGCAAAGGAAAGGCTGTTGTACCTCCACAGCTAGAACTCACCCCAAAAAACATCAGAGCTATTTCAGTAACCACAGAATATAAAAGTTAGGCTGAAGCCTGCCTAGAAACCTGCCTAGTAACAGAGTGATAAATTAAGTACATCTACTTATGGTATCTGTATGCTGCAGCTTCACAGGAGCATTTAGGTGAGGAAAGCTGGGCTTGGCCCCAGTGCAAGGCTCCCTGCTCCCCAGACTCATCCCTGCAGAGGGTCCTCACTGCAGCAGCAGCAAACACCTCCCTCCTGCTTTCTCACAGAGTCACATCTGCAGCATTTGCAAAATCCAGCTCTAATAGATGGCACTCACCTTCCTAACATCCTGAACCTCACTAGAATTTCAGCAGTGGTTTTTTATCCTGTGTTTATAGAATTACACCAAAGTATTTCTTTCACACAGTTGTCTCATGAGAGTGTTTTAATTCATTTGCTGTAGTTCATAATTAATATTTTTAGTACTTTTAAAATCCCTCCTTTGGCATGCTCTGCTCTTATTGTTCCCAGCTCATCTGGGTTCCACATATTTTTACCAACTAAGCTCCACATGTTTGGTGAGACATGTCTTTGTCTTTGCATACCCATGAGTTTAGAGTCTTTCTGTCTTTGACTGATAAAGTCTTAGAGCCATTTGTTGAAGAATAAACCCAACTTTTCCTACCCAGCTTTTTTCTCCCTAGAGAATGTCAATACTTGTCACACATACAAAAGCACGATCCTGTGCATGCTGCAGGGAAATGCAAAATCCTTTTAGTCTGTCATATTCTAGCTGCTTTTGGGAAGTAGCAAAACAGGGAAGAGGAACACCAAGGTCTTTGAACTCAAAACTCACCCTTCTCTCACTGAGGTATATTTTCAAGCTGCCAGCAAGAGAATAATTTGAAAATCAGCTTACATTCTGTATCCTCATATCCATCCTCATATTTTTTAATTTTTCTGAGTGGCCTCTCAGTACAAGTGTTTCAACCACTCTAACTTGACACAAAGCAAGGCTGACATAGGAACATAGGAATTGACACCTGAACATGAGGAACTTTACTGTGAAGGAGACAGAGCACTGGAACAGGCTGCCCAGAGAGGTTGTGGAGCCCCCTCTGGAGATACTCAAAAGCTGTCTGGACACAATCCTGACTAAAGAGCACTTGGGGACCCTGCATGAGAGGGGTTTGAACAAGGTGAGCTCCAGTGTTTCCTTCCAGACTGGCCCATTCTGTGATCTCTCAGGAACTCTTTACTTCTCTTGCACTCGAGGAATGAAAAGGTGGATGCTGGATCTCACCGGCTGAGGCATCTCTGCTGAAATTTTCCATCTTTTACAGGTGCTAGAAATCCCATGGCCACTGGGTGTCAGCCTCTGTGCTTGGATGCAGAGGACATGGAAAGCAGGTGCAGCATCATGCCGCCAGAATTTGGTATTTAGTGCATGAAAATGAAACAGAAGGGATAATGTCTCTGTCACCATAAGGAAGAGGAGTCTTGTTCTTTCTGTCCTGAGAAGCAGAGAAGTGTCACAGCTTTGCTCCATCATTCAGCTCTACTGTGACTGAGGGGTAACATCACCTTGTGCCTCGTGCCCATGGCCCAGTGCTGCTCCTCTGACCAGATCTGGGTCCCCCAGGGCATGTGCCAGCCAAAAGCAGCCCCTGCCACTGCCCTCCCCCATGCTCATGCCACTGAGCACCCACAGAAAGGTCCCATCAGCCCAAACTGGTCTGACTGTGCCCTGCTGTGTGTCCCTGCCTCACTGGCAGCAGCTCCTGCACCCCTGAGCCACTGCAGACGCCTTGGAAGGACAGCACAGCCCTTCTGGCTGCAGCTTCTCCTTGCCAAGGCTTTGGGACTGCAGCAGCTAATGATTTCATCTGAAATCTAAAGAGCTTCACAGGCCATGGCAGGTTTGCAGCTCACTGCCTCGTGTGGCATTTGTACATTTGAGAGCATTGTCACCCTCTTTATTTCTATGTAGAAGCTAAATTTTCTCAGGATGGTCTCTGGTTTTCACAGCTTTAAAGCAAGCAAATTCAGCTGATGCATGTGCTTGACAGAACAATTTGAGGCAACATATTGTGGCTGAGCTGTCTGAACAGCTGAAATGGCTCTGCAAACTGTCTGTGTCAAGATACCCTTCCCAGAGCACAGAGAGATAAAACAACTAGCTGAAAAATGACACAGCACAAGGCTTAGCCCCAAATTGAGGATTCACGTCCCTGCTGCCATCCTGGGCTGCTTGCCTCCTGTGTGGATCTGCATCCAGACACAACACGGGACTGCTACATCCAGGAAATAAAATGCCATTTCAGCAAGTCTCACACCATCAGACAAATCACAAAAAAAAACAAAAAAAAACCAAAAAAACAAAAAACAAAACAAAACAAAAAACCTAAACGTGGCTTTGATATTCCTTTTTTGATGGGTCTGCCCAGGAAATAATCTCACTGTTTAAGTGGGTCTCAGCCCAGGGAGGGCTGAGTGTGGGTGCTTCTTTAGGCTGGGCGGAGGGATGAGCACGGTGGCAGTGCTGCTGTGGCCCCCAGTGGTGCCTGCACTCACCTGGGACAGCAAGGACAGCCTGCACTGCACCTCTGACTTCTCTGAGATGCCACAGGAGGTTGCACTGCCTTGCCTTTGATGGAAGGTGTGAAAGGCTCCTGCAGCTGCAGTGAGGGGGTTTGAGCCACGGCCACCAGCGATCGTCCACAAAGGATGGGTTTTGTTTCCTTGCCTGGGAAGCTGTGAATGCAGGTGACAAAGGCATGTCACACCTTTGGTGTGCTTGGAGGTCACACCTCATCAAAGCACCAGTGAGTGCCGGAGTTATTTTCATTTGGGAAAAAAAAAAGTACTTAATATTAGAGGTTTCTTTTACGAACCAGAGAACACCTTCCTTTAACGTTATCTAGATATCATTGTGATTTAAAAACAAACAAAGAGTGGCAGAACACTCTTCGCTGGAATTGATGCAGTAATGGTGAAAACATGCATAACAAACAGACATGCAGAGCCTGATATCCCTAGGGGTTAGAGCCTCCTTCCAAGGCTGCTCTTGGCCATGTCACCCACCCCAAGCACCCTCCCTGCCTGGCCATGGCACACAGGTGACAGCAAGCCAATGCCAACAGCATGTTAAACCACTCAGAGCAACAGCTGTCCTGCAGGAGACACAAACTGCAGCGGCACACACAGATGTGAAGCTGCTCTGAACGTTCACAAATGCAACCAGGCAGTGGTCTAACATGTAGGTGACCGTAACATGACATGGTTATAGAAAATTTACACAAGAGAAGGAAACAGAGAGCAGACACAGGATCCCATCCTGTCTCTAGGTACCCAAACATCCTTTGTACCCCCACAGGGTCTGACAGCAGAGCCAAGGCTGCCCAGGGAGCCTGGGAGAGTCATGGTGACACCAAGAGGTCCCCACCTGATGCATGAAGCCCAGAAGAGAATAGTCCTTGCCTTTTATCTGATGATGTTCCAGCTCTTACCAGTTGAAATGGAAATATGTCCCAACCTTTGGGACTCTCAAATTGATCTTGGCTGGTAGCTGCCCAGAACTCTGTACCCATGATGCCAATTTGTTTAGAAACACTCATGCTGAGAAAACAATTGTTGCCTGCCAGGTTCAGCAAAGTTCACTTTTAACAACAGAGAGCTTAAAAGGCCAACAGCACAATTTACTTCACTGAAGAAAAACCATGGAGTTCCTGGCTACAGCAACAAAGAAAAGAGTTTTTAAAAAGCCAGGCAGTGCAGGCATAAAGCGGGCTCAGGCCTGAGAGTTTCTCAGCAGTGTTTGCTCAAGCACAGCAGCTGAAGGCAGCCCAAAAGGACATTACCTCAATGCTGCTGCTCTCCTGAGCAGACTCCAGCAACACCGAATGTCCACGGAAATGCTGTTGTATAAAACAAACCACACTTCTGTGACTGCATGCAGCCAGGCTTGGTCTAGCCAAGCTGGTTGATTCTGGATGCTTCTGAGAATGCAAATGAAATATTGCTCCTTAGAACTTGGGGCTGGCCCAGGGCTGGGAACATTCAGCCTTTGCCATGCCTTGACTTCATGCTGTCCTGCGTGTGGGAGTTGCACGGACTTGGCACGGCCTCTCCTGCCTTCCTCCAAAATTGGAGCATTTTTCGTGTCTTTGCTAGGACTTGAAAGGGCCATAGCCCAAAAATAGTGTTCTCTCTTTGGGATGTTTGTTCCTCCCACACTCTGGGAGGTGTCTCTGGGGCGGTGCTGCTGTGCAGATGGCTGGCTTGGTGCCTGAGCTCTGCCAAACCACAGGATGAGGACAAATGGGCTGACCTGGGCCCTCCTGCTGTGCCTGTGGGATAAATCCCTGTGTGAATGCAAGAACTGAGCCCTTCATAAGCATTTCAGTTCCTGTTACTGTGCCTCACCAGGAAATGCAACCCCAGTGGGAACATGACACTTGTTGGAAGCCTGCTTCTAATTCCTACTTTATTTCCGTCTTTCCTCTAGCCTAAATAGCTCCTCTCTTTCCCCTTATCTCCTGATGGAGAGCTTTTTCCACCCATCTTTGGCTGCTAGGAGGAAAAAGCCAAGGTTTCTGCTCTCCTCTCATAAGAGGCCACACTGGGCCTACCCCCAGGGCTGCTGCTCAGGCCCAGCACAGAGTCCCACCTATTCTCTAAACAAACATAACAACTGCCTACAGACCAACAGGGAACCATGTTCATTAACCCCCAAGGTTAAAGGAAATCCACAAGTCCTGCCCCTGGTGTGCTGCACAGTCAGAGCTCATCCCTGCACTTTGCTAAAGGCCAGCATGGCACAGCCTGGGCAGGATGAGGGCAGCTTTCTCCTCAGAACACCCAGAGAAGGTACGAGAGAGAGCAAACACTCACTTGAGGGTTGTCCCACCCATGCTCCAGCCTTGTGGCTCCAGCTTTGCTCCACCCTTGATGCCTCAGGGTTTAGCTTTTATATTTTTCAGATTCTGTACTGTTTTAGTGTGTGGGTCTGAGCTTCATATTAGGGGATGGTGAGCTCTCTTCACAGAGCAGGGAGACAAAACAATTCCTGCTCCAGCTGGGGACCAAGGACAAATGATCCAAATCTCAGGCCCAAGAGCACAAACAACGTGGACTGAAGAGAGAAAGCTAAGAAGGTCTTCTTGGTTCATAACCTAAAGCTGTAATTGGACAATTAACTCCAATATGCAAATGGACCAAAACTTAGAAAAGTGAGAGACTCCGTGAGCGGTTGTGCATTTTGTGACCATTTTGGTTCATCTCGGGTGTAGCCCTGGCTGGGCTCTTGCACTGCCCAAGGTGGATCCATTGAGGCCTTTTAATAAATCCCTACTTTATTCTTCAGTTCTGCCTAGTCTCTGTTCTAGGTCAGCTTTCACAAGGCATCAGCTGTGCTGCAAAAAGAAAAGGTGGGGAGCACTTAGCTGAGGGCGCCAGACCTTGCCATGGCTTCACAGGAGAGTCACCGTGACCCGTGGTGACACTGAGGGATATGAAACCACTGGTGCCTGCAGGGCAGGAACCCCCAACACCCCTGAGATCTCTGCTGGGCAATTGCTCTTACCTGTTGCTTTGGGCAGTGTCATGATGTTTGGGAAAGGTCCACAGGAGAGGCACTGAAATCCTCCTCCCAAGTGTCACAGAAGGGCTGTTCTAGCTGTCAGTCAGGGAAAAGGACCCTGATTAAAATCTTCAGTGTCTTTGATGAGCATCCATCACTGGCTCCCACCTGTCCTTCTGCAGGAGGAGACACCAGCATCAGCAGCACACACAGATGTAAAGCTGCTCTAAATTTTGAAAAATAAAACCAGGCAGTGATCTTACAGGCACTAGTTTTCAGATTTTTTTTTTTTGTGTATCCAAAATGTGATTTAAATCACTCAAAATGCCATAATTAGATCCTATTAAAAATATATGTTAAATAATATGGCTATATTTTAATTAAACATTAATTTATCCAATTTATACAATTCAAGCACAGGAAAATTCAGAACAGTGGATTCAACATGCCCCTGTGTGGTGCTGCATGATTCATTTTTCACGTCACCTAAGTGTTGGTACCAACTAGAGTCACAAAGCAGCTACCATTGTCCCAGGAAACTGCTGGGGAAATTGCATTTATCTGCTAGGAGATCTTTGGGTTTTGGGGAAGCAGAACATAAGACAACATTAATGAGATGCAATACAGAGGAAGGATTGCTCCAGAGTGTTGATTTTCCACAATAATTTGCCACCCACTGCCTGCTGTGAGCAGTCTGTACAATTCTCTTGTTGTCACCACTCTAGAGCCACCAGAGTTATTTGGCCCTTGTCACCAGTAGACACTTCCCACTTGCCAGGCCCCTGCACAGACCCTGGGAGCTGTGGCCCCCATGGGCTCGTGCAACCTTTTGTGTGGTTGGGAAGGGTGGAGTGAATCCTGGGGGGCTTGGGACACACTGTGCTGCTCCTGAGACAAGAACCCTCCTGGAGGGACCATGTGGGAGATCTGCCCAGAGCAGAAACCCTGCTGCTGCCACACTCCCTGCACTGTACCCACACACCCTCCTGCTGTCAGCACAACCTGGCATTTAGGACAGTCTTAAGCAAATTTTTTCAGTGTGTAGCTCATGCACTTGATTTCATTAAAGATGTTCTGGTGTGGTTCTTTAATCAGGAGTGTGTGCCTTGTTGCATTGATTGTCTGTAGTGTACAGATCTAAAATCCCTCACCTGAAGCCTCTCCATCTCCATGCTGTTGTGGGGTTGCAGCATCCCTGCAGAGCTGAGAGGGAATGGCACAGCCCATGGATGTTTTCTGACAGCTTCAGAGCACAGGTTTCAGTGTGTGCAAAAACAAACAAGCAGAAGACCTGAGACTAACATAAAAACAGGGGAAGAGACAAAACAGATGATAACTTCATAGTTAAAAATGAAAAAAAAAAAAGCATTTTTTTGGATACATGTACCCCCACAACCTGCATTATCACTGGAACAGCCCCCATGTGACAATCACACCAGCAGGTATATTTGATCTCCCCATTATAGGCTTCCTCCCCAGCTTTTCAGATACTCCCATTTTTTCGAGGGAAGAATAAAGTGTGATGACATCTGTGGCTCTCTGGGGTCTCTGGGATGTGTGCACACATCTGTCTAGCTCTGTCCTTCTGCTTCACCTGCACAAGGCTTGGTGCTCTTTTGTGTGCCTTTTCCTAGGAAAAAGCCTCTGATGCCTTCTCCGCCCCTGAAATGGAGACAAAGCCAAGTGCAGTTGCTGGCATGTAGCTGTCCTAATGATGCTGTGACACAGGGAGGAAACCCATCCAAGAGACATCTGCTCCTTTATCACATGATGGGCTCTGCTTTTGGAATGCACAATTTGTCTGCCACAGTATCACACACCCTTCAGCAGCTCAAAGTGAAATGGTGTTTCTGAAGGGCTGATTGTGGTTTGCTTTTCTTCCTTGAAAGATGTTTCTCCTTTGGAATTTGTGTCTCTCCAGGGCCCCCATGGCTCCAACACCTTGGATGGTGACTGGGAAGAGCACCAGGCACCCTCCACACCAGTGATGAAACTCTTCACAGGGCTGTCCAGAAGAAAGGCTCAAAACATTGACATGAGTGTCTCTGCAGAGAAAACAGCAAGAACCACACTGTTCACAGTGCTTACTCACACATCACCTCACATTTACATCTCTGAATTATCACTCAGATGAAAACTATTGAAGACTCACAGTTCTTCAGACAATAAAGAGCTGTGCAGAGGTGGGATGCCTTAGGACTCCTCAGCACTGGCTCTGAACCTTGTCACCTCCCAAATGTCACAGCCTCTGGGTAGCTGCTCTTTTCTTCAGCAAGCACAGGATGGGAGGAGCTGTTCTTCTCCTCAAAGCACTGTGAGGCACAGACAGGTCCCCAAAGCCACCACAGCTGATCCCACAGAGGCTGCACCCCAGACCTGGCTGTGTGGGACAGCATGGAACAGGTGAGCAGCTCAGGTCTGGAAACCAGGCTGCCCAGCCACAGGGTTTGTGCCTGAACACCACAGCCAGCCTTGCTTCTGACCCTGGGCAGGGAAAACAGCAAGCCCCTAGAGCTCAGGAAGATGCCAGCTGTGGCCAGGGCTGTCCCCAGAGCAGTTTGCCCAGTTCCAAGGGGGTGGGTGTGTTGGCTGGGGCACAGCCCCTGCGTGTGTGCTGTCCCATGGGCAGCCTGCCTGCACAGCTCCATCTGGTTTGGGAAACAAAGCAGCCAGCACATCTCAACCTCCAACCATTTCCAAGGAACTATCTTCACTTCTTCAGTCCAAATCAAAGCAAAACACTGCCACAGACACTATTTGTAAGACAAAACCATACCTGAGCAGGGATTTGAGGACTCACACAAAACTTCCAGCAGGTGTTTCCACAAGACAGCCCCAGGCAGGGCTTCTGGAGGCACCACCACAGTTAATGGTTACATCTCAGGAGAAGTAAAGGAGCTGTGGGAACAACCTGACTTTGGTTAAGTTTCAGAAAATTTAATCAGTTCTTCAAATTCACATAGTTAAAAAAATTGTAAATTGTAACAGTTGTTCCTGAAAGGGAGCAATTTGAAGAGGGAGAATAGTCTATCACTGCTTTCACATTTAACAAGTTTTGGGGTTGGGAGTGTTGGGACATCTGCTGACACTAATTCCTGTGATTAAGCAGCTGTGGGCCATTCTTCAAGTACAAGTCCTTATCCTCCTTTTTTGTTGTTGGTTTGGTTTCATGATCAGGACATATTTTAACTGGGGACAGATGAAAGAAAGAGAGGGCATGTTCACTTATTTATTTTCTGATAGATCATGAAAAAAATAAATAATGAAGAATGATTAAACCAACAAACTTTCTTTAATAAATTAATAGCAGCATCACAAAACCCTGATGTGAATGACCCAAAGAAAGTTGGGTAGGTGACAGTTTTTAACCATTCAGAGAAATGTTCTCCCCTGCTGGCTGGGAGGAACGCAGGCGCTGTAAGGCAGTCAGTCCCCTTGGCTCTTCATCCAGACAAGAGATGGACATCAGAACAGGTCCAGCTGAGGTTAGCATATTTACAGTTCTGGCGCTGAATTTTTTTTTAAAAACACTTATAAAAATTCTGAAAATTTGTTCAATTCTCATTATTTACATCCAAATATAGCAGGTTCCCTTTTTGCCCATACAACAGAACTGGCAAGGGTGAGACATGAAGGCTCCCATGCGAAGACAATGCCTGTGTGAACACTTACACTGAGCTCCAGCTGGAAAATGAGATATTCACACAAATTACACATGTGCTAGAAGCTACTGTAATTCAACTTATTGCTAAATGCTTTCAAAGTCTGCGGTTGGTTCTGAAAGATATATATATATATGTGTACATATATATATAAGTACAAACTCACACGTGTGTATATATATATATATACACACACATATACATGTTTGGAAGAGATGTGCTATACATTCACCCAAAGGGGAAAAAAAAATTAAAATGCACTGTGATTTTTCTGATTTTTCTGTACTTTTTGAGATAATAAAATCTGACTCAGGGTAAAGGGCAGTTGCTGAAGGTGCAACTGTGTCTCTGGCCACTGGTTTTCCTGCTGATTACTTGACCTTTTTGGAGAGGCAAGTGGATTCCCAAGCATTCAAGCCCATGGTGGTATCTTCAGGCTGGCACATGGAGCAGCTCTGCTGCCTTCTGCAAGCAGTGAGCTGCACTCTGCACTGGGATACCTCATCTGCCTGCAGGGAAGTACTATGGATTTATCCCAGGAGGGGATGAGGGTGAGAGGATGATCAGCTTCAGTGCATCATTCTGGGATCAACCCAGCAGCAGATACAACCCAAATGTTGTGTTTTAGTAGTGGCCTCAGCAAGGTTGTAGCTGCACCCAGCCATGCAACAGCACCTCAAGCACTGGCAGAATTTTCCAGTTTTTCTACAAGTTAGTTTTAATGGAAAGAACACAGGAAGCTGAGAGTACAAGCAACTCATGTAAATAAAATGTGATTTATCCATGCCTAGTGCAAGCTTCTGTGTTCTGACAATTATCTTAGCCAGAGGCTGTCAGTGATGCTAAATGAATCCATGTTAGATGGGCACTGCAGCATCTGTGTAGTAGTTAATGAAGATATAAAAACCTTATGGGTGATATCTGGCATTAGACAATACTCCACATAAGGAAATCTGCATGAGAGGCATCACCCCAGAGGCACAGTGCCAGAAAGACACAGTACCTTGGAGGGTTTGTGTACATAGGAATGCAGAGGAAAATTAATTCAAAATATACATGGTGTGTATTAAAAGCAGATTACTTAAAATACGTTCAATCCCAATGTGGATGCTTTCATTAAAGATGTAAGTGGTGTTAATATGATATACTCTAATTTACTTTGGGAGTAAAATGGAATAAATCAAATTTTAAAGTTACTCCAGATTCATACTCCATGCAGACCAGCTCCAGGTCTGCTTCCCTGCTGTCCCTGGTCACCATTTGCTTTAGAACAGTGTCACCAGCACATGATTCCAGTCACATGCTCTGTTCAGCTCTGCCCAGCCCCTCCTGAGACAAGAGCAGGGACCCTCTCTTACTCCTCTCTCCAGCTCTCCCCAGGCAGGCACATCCTGCTGCTCACAGCCTGACCCTGACAGCACCACACACAGAGAACCTTCTGCTCTGTGCCCAAAGCACTGTTCTGTCACCAGCACTGGGATGCAAAATAAAAGCAAATGCCAAACCAGCTAAAGAATATCTAGATGTGAGGAGTGAGAAGAGCAGAGATTTGGGCTCTTCCAAAGCCAGAGTGCTCTTCTTCAGACAGGCCAAAGCCCCTGGTCCTCCAGCAATCTGTGAAGGCAGAGCTGGCCACACAGCCTGCTCCACCCCAGAGCTGATGGTTATCTGCAAGACCAGAGGAGGGCTTTTAATGAATCCTAGGCCTTCCATTTACTGGATGTTTGAACTAGATAACTGCGGATCACTCTGCTTCTCACACTTCTTCTCCAGCCCAAGTGATCCCAGCCAGGACTGCAAAACCATATTCCCTGCCTTTCTTAGGGGAGCCAGAGCCTCCTGAGGGACAGAAAGAAAACAGCAGGATTGGAGAGGGAGCCAGAATCTAACAAAGGTCCCTTGAAGTGCAAGATTGACCCAGTATGGCAGAAGCCACTACACATAACAGGACATATCTGGCCAGGTGCCTGCACGACCACGACGCTGTTGAGATGTCTCTCTGCCAGATTTCTGTAAAGTCTTTACACGGCACAAATAGGGGTGAGGATTTAAAGTATATATTTACTGTCAACTTGAAAAAGAAAGTTATACTGACCAAGTCTAATAGCATGTATTTGATATATAACTATTAACGTGCCATTCTGGACTCCAGCAAATTCCACCTGAGATAAATATTCAGCATTTTTGTTCATGCACTGGAAGAAGAATTCAAACATTTTGTCCATGACATATGCAAAGTAACTAATAGTTCTGATCTAGTATTAACAGTAAATATAGAACCTTAAACTTCACTGCAGTATATTAATATATATTATTTTAAGTACTGGACTGGAAAGACAATTTTTTTTTCTCTTTAAAAAAAATGAAAGCTTTGTTCAGAATGCAATATTTACATAGTCCTTTGACCAACACTTACATTTTTACACAATATATTTTGGCTACAGATACCCTGTAGCAAAGGTCTGTGAGAGTCACTTTTACACACAGCTCACTCGTTCACTTACAACATTACAGCTGTTTATGGAGAGCTCTGAAGTCCCTGGTTGCATCTCAAGGCCCTCCTCAGCTTCATCCAGTTCCATGCTATTGAACTCGTTGCCATTTCTATAACTGGTTAAAGTCAGGTCTTTCCCATACAAAGCTGTTGAGGCCACGTTCAGACACTGGTTCTGCCTCAGGGCTGACTTTTTGCCAGGCCTGTACTGGCAGCGGATGTAGTTGGAGAAAGCCCTGCGGTAGGTTTTGTTGAAGAGGGTGTACACCAGGGGATTGACCCCGGAGCACACGTACCCCACCCAAACAAACACATCCAGGAGCTCACTCAACAGGTCTTTGTCGCAGGCTTCCTTGCAAAGGACAGACATGACATTAGTGATGAAGAATGGGCACCACATGATGAGGAACAGAAAGAAGACGATGCCCAGGACCTTGGAGGCTCTTCGCTCGTTGTTGATGGACTGCATCGTTCCTTTCCGAAACAGCACCGCCTCCTTATTGACAGGGGAGTTCAAGTGGGAGGCCCCCTCGTGATTGTGAAGCATTGAAATGTTCTCTGTGTTGTTTTCCTTCTTGAGGCAGTTCACACTGCTCCTCCTCTGCTTGGGCACCTCTCCACACATGAACACCGTGGCCTGTCTCTGCAGCACCTGGACAGTCAGGCAATACGTGATCACCATGATGATGAGGGGGATGAAGAAAGCCATGAAGGATCCGATGAGGACGAAGTTCTCGTCGTTCAGGACGCAGGTCCCGTTTACAAACACCCGGGAGTCATCCTGCAAACCAATGACTGGAATAGGCATGGATATCCCTAGGAAAATGAAACCAAAAAGGAGACTGTTACCTTTGGAGACAGGGCTCCAAAGAGGCAGCAGAGACAATGCAGCTCCTGCACACATTCAGCCCACTGCCTAAAGCTGCTTGGAAGAGAAGTTACTGTGTCACAGATATCTTTTATGAAAAATCCTTTCCTTAGGATTTTTCCTCCTGAGAAGCTGAGAGGCCTCAGGAACAAAATGTAACCAATGGTTATCTGCTGCTGTGGAATGCAACAGGTGCATCTGGGATTGGGCTCATGGGGTTGTTTCTAATTAATGGCCAATCACAGTCAGCTGGCTCGGACACAAGCCTTTGTTATCATTCCTTCTTTTTCTATTCTTAGCTAGCCTTCTGATGAAATCCTTTCTTCTATTCTTTTAGTATAGTTTTAATATAATATAGATCATAAAATAATAAATCAAGCCTTCTGAAACATGGAGTCAGATCCTCGTCTCTTCCCTCATCCTCAGACCCCTGTGAACACAGTCACAGTTACTGATTCCAGGTGAAAGGGAAAACATCCAACAACACTCCTGGGAGCACAGCTCCAGGGCAGGACACCCTCCTCCAGGAAGAGCAGCAGCTTTGCTGGGCTCCACAGCTGACTCAGTGAATGCAGCCTAACTCCTACTTTTCTAGCATTAATTGGAATTTGTGGGTGTAGAAAAGGCAGTCACCACTCTGCTGTGTTCCAGCTGACCACTCCATACCCACCAGTTTGAGGGGGATAGACCGAAATCACTGTCATAGGGTAGAAAGGAGCAAAAAAAAAAAAATTCAAAATACGAAAGCACTACAGCTATGAAGATTCAAAAGCAAGATTCTTACAGTAATTAAAATAACCCTGACAGAAAAATAGCCACTTTTGCCATGGCATCACAGACACACGGAAGCAAAGTTCTGGATCTCAGGAGAGTTGTGCACAATCTCAGTGCAAACAGAAAGTGGTCTCTGCAAGATGTCACTCAAATATTTTTCATGTGTACTGAGATCCAAACTTCATCCCTTGATCTGTGAAGCTCAGTCCCACATCAGGACAGACCCAAAACCTTCCAGAAGCAACAATATATTTTGGAATGCCACAACCCATGTGCACAGGAAAACATGTGGTGGGCCAGACCTAGTTAAAGCATCATGGGTTCATCTAGTCCTGTCTCGTGTCTTTGGCGAGTACCAGAATTTTAGAGCCATGGTACAAAATAGGTACAAAATGGGGCAGCTGTAAGCATTATACCTTAGAAAATTCCAAAGCAAGAATTTGCATCCAGATCTCATTTTTAAAATAACCTTTGAGAGATTTATCTTCATGATAAATCTTATGAATCCTTCATTTCTAACTCCACAATACTCAGTGGCATTCAGTTCCACAATCTCTCTGTTTTTCATCTGAACCAAGTGTTTCTTGCTCATTTAAATTTGCTTTCTGATAATTTCCTTTGACTCCCCTCAGGATGTGTATTGTGAGAAACAGTGAATAATCACTATCTGGTCACCTTTTCCACCTTCTTAATGATTTTATAGACCTGTTATCATCTCTCCTGTCTGACATCTCTTTTGGAGCTGAAGAATACTATTCTGTTCACTCTCTCTCCTCATGCCAAACTCATTCTATGCTTTTGATTATCTCTCTTTATTTCTCATTAAGTTCTTTTTTGCCCTTTTAAAGAAACAAAAAAGCCGATGCACATCCGAGCAGCTAGAGAGCAACAGAGTGAATTCTGTGCTCCCCTCTGGGCACTGGCTGCCATGGAGCACCACTCCTCAGTGGTCTGTGTGGCTGTGGCCATGCTCTCCTTGAGCTCCTCTACCCAAGAAATAACAACACTGAGACCACTGTTGTGTCTGAATTGATTTTTTGGAGTTGCTGTGAACATCACAGGTTCAAAAAGCTAATCCTGTGGGACTCTAAATTTCTTAACACGAAGAATTACATGCTTAAGAGATTAACCAGGGCATTTTTACTACTCCAGCTAAGTGTTTTTCAGGATTCTGGGGAATTCATCTGCAATTTGTCATTACCAGAAAATTACCATTTGGCAGTAATCAAGTGATGGAATTTCTTTTGAAAATTAAGGATGATAAATGCCTTCTGTGACTGGAGCATGTGTTTTCTTAGCTCAGTACTAGTTCCAGGTTTTGCTCTTCCTTCCCTCTACATGCCAATGCTCATGAGTTCACCTTTGGCAAGGCAGCTGCCTCCTTTCTGATATGTTATCTGTTATCTTCCTTGTGCCAATTCCCTGCCACTGCAATAACCTTCACCTCATAAACCCATCGTTAAAGACATCATCCTAATGCCTTGGTTCCATCAAACCACACACATGTGGGAAATGGTGGAAGTTAGACTGAGCACTCTTTACACAAAGAAGAAATCTAAATTAGGTCCATGGCATTACACTGGGGTTATATTTGCATGTATAATTTTATGCTTTAGTGCCCTCTGTAACACCTAACCTTTGAAATGAAACTCCAAAATGAATGAAAGTTCATTCATGAAGTAGTCATCATTTAAGCTGGTGTTATTGCTTTAGCCAAGGGAAATGAGATGAGGTTTTGGGATATCTTCACACATAAAGTGACATTTATGTGACACACATAAGGTACATTTGGGAAGAATAACCTAGTTCTGGGATATGATGGATAAACAAATCAAGAGCACTGATGGCAGCCTAAAACCCTGCATGAGCATGAGATAGCTCAGCCTTAATGACAGGGAATGAGGGGGCAGCTGCTGAAAAAGTGGAAAAATGGAAAAGTGTCTCTTACCTCTCACATAAGAAAGTGAGATTTCAAACTGAGAATGCACAGAAGAAAGAGAGCACTAAGTCTTTATTTGCCCTTTCTTCCAGCCTGGTAAAAACCCATCATTAAGAGCAGTAGGAAGAAAGATGCCCTCAGATGAGCTGGCCACATGCTTTGATTCAGCTGTGAGCTGGATTCAGCACTGCTCAGGGGGCAGCACTACCCTCATCTCTAATGCCTTCCTTCACCTCACACCTCTCCTTTGAAACTTGTCTTTAACACATGATTTATCACCAATCCACTGCACAATTGAGTCTGAAAGGGAACCAATTCTGTACACACCTTGGGACTGACTCACAGGGAGAAGTGTGAAAGGTCTCAGACACCTCAGAGGGGCTCCCTTCATGGGGGATTACTGCAAAATCACTGCTGCCACCATCCCAAATGCACTAAAACCTGCTTGCAGACACAGTCACAGCCCGGCCCTGGTTTCAGCAGGGGTGCCTTGATCAACCCTGAGCATTCCAAGGCTCCTGGACATGGATGAACACAGATGCCTGCCTGACTTGAGTTCTGCTCTTTGAGCAAGTGCAGAGAAGGCATCCAGCTCCACTTGACTCAAGCAGTCCACAGCACTAACAGTGCAGATTATTTACCTGTCCATAATTTAAGAACTGAGGTGGTCAGAGAATACCAAACTGCCCACAGCAGTGCAGGAGGGTGAGTGTCAAATCAGGCAAGAGGCTCTGAAGCTGCCTGCTGTCCACAGCCTTTTGTCAGTGCAGCCCTCTGAGCCCCACTGCAGAGCATTCCTGACGCACTCTTCATCAACAAACATCAGGCTGACGTGGTGAGCTGAAGCCTCCAGCCTCAGAGGCATTTTCCAGTTGTGTCAAATAACCCTTTCTAACTAAGGTGGCAGCAAATTCCCCAAAAGAGGCAGTGCTGCTCCAAAAACTTGCAAGGTTAAAGTGCTGCATATCACAGAGCTCCTCAGAGCAAGCTTGGTCCTGTTGTTTGAAGTCTGAGCAGTGCCTGGCACAGCTGATTTGCCCCAGCAAGAAGATACAACCAGCCAGTACCAGCCAGTCAGGCAAGAGCCAGGTCCCTGCTCTGGGCACCCTTCTGCCAGGCAGCAGCTTGAGCAGGACATCCCTTTACACCACAGCAGAGAAAGTGAATGTGATTTTTTTCCTCCTTTAACTTGTTTGTCAGAGCAGCAGGAAGCCACAGAAAGAAGGATCCTCTGGATTACAAATCCAATTACAAGCATTGTCCTAACTGCTGCCTGTCAGCTTTAAAGATGTCCTCAAGCCAGTAGAAATGTTCACCAAATGGAGCTGACATGATACTGTGGGTACAGAGTAACAGATGCTCCTCACAGATTTTAAATTAATAAAACAAAACCCAAATGACTACAAATACAGATTTATAAAATATTTACTAGAGAAAAAGTTGGCTAAAAAGTCCAAATTTATATTCACAGATACTTTGACTTAAATGAAAAACAATATATTTTTTGTGTTTAATACCTTGTTTTCTTCAGTGAAAGCCCAGGAGCCTGACAGAGATTACAGAGATTACTGAATAGCTGTGTCTTTGATGGTTATTTCTACTAAAAAAGGCAAGAATTTCCACTCTTCTACGAGAGCACATTTTCTCCAAGGACAACTACCTAACTAAAGAAAACAGAGGCATATGGGTTTACTCTGACTTTCCATGTGTGGAATTCTCAGGGCTGAATACAAGAGTGGTCACATTTTGCTGCAGCTCCAGGAGCTTGGGAAGGCCAGGGACCACCTCTCCTGGGGTCAGCACTGAATTCAAAGTCTGCTGTGTCCATGGGAAGAGCTCTGCTGCTGCAGGTGGCTCTGGACCTCACTGCCACTCTCCAGACATTTACAGACAATTGAAAAGGAGAAAGCAGAGAGAAAGCTGTGTGCCAAACAAGTCTGTGTAAAAACAAGGACACTGCTGAACATTACATGTTCAAATCCACATCTTTAACCTCATATTTAAACAAACATAAGTGAAAATAAACCTCATATTTAAAATAAAACAAATCTGTTTGGTTTCTTAACTGTCTCACAAAGTTCCTGCATATTTTCTCTCATTCAGACAGTGAAAAGCAAACCCCACCAGCCAGCAGCCTCCTGCAGTATGCAAGAAAATACACTGGGTTTAGAAACCAAAGCTCTTCAGAGGAAAATTGAAGAATGTTGACTTCTGAAGTGTTCAAAATCACTAAAATTCCATATTGTTCCCATATTTCAGCAGACTAACTGCAGTGCCTTTCATGTACTAATATTGCAACAATGCCCCTTCAGGGCTGGATTAGCTCTAGTTTTATCTGACCATTCCAATAAAACAATTGTGCCAGCCTTGTATTGGTTGAAAGCCAAAGATAGAAGGGGATGAACTTTGAAGGATCTCCCTGCCCACAGCAAGCACAACTGCAAACAGATGAAAGCCATTAGTGACTGTGCCTGGATGAGCTGCTGACCTTTACTCAAACCTTGGGAGAGCACTGAGCAACCTGAGCCAGATGGAAAACCAGCAAACAACAGTATAAGACAGAAGAAATAGATTACTTTCCCACTTGCCCTTCTATTTTGCTCAATTACTTCTGTTGGTTTGCACAGTTTCTGACTGTGCATTTGAAGGAGGGTGATGGGGATCCTGCTCACACCAGAGCCCTGCCAGGGCTGGGTTGCCCCAGGTAATCCTGGACTGATGCTCAGGAGCAGAACCTCAGACACAAACATCAGCATCCCTCTTGCTCATGGGAACAGACCTGGTGGGATGGTCAGTCTAATTTCTGTCCAAATTCTTCACACACTGTCACCATCTGCTGCTGTCCCAGGCAAAACCTTTCACTGACATCCAGTGACAAGATCAAACCAATCCAAGCACCCTGAAATCACCTGGAATCCCAAGCTACTTTCCTTGCTATGAATTCAGCCTGTTATCAGCCAATATGTTCTTCTTCACCTTGATAATTCTTGTGTGCTGGGGAGATCAATGACCCTCTTGGGAATCATGGAACAAGCACTCAATCAAAAAAATGTCTGTAGATAAAATAACTTTGTAGACAACTCAAACAAGTGGGAAACAGGCAGATGACACCTTAGTGTTTTGCTCTAGGTCATAAAGCAAATACTTCTGTCTCACCCAGGACCAGAAGGCAGGTCTGAAAAGTTTTAGGAGCAGAAGCCACCTCTACTGCTCTACAAGAGGCAACCTGCAGCCCAGCTTGCAATGCTAGTGCCACCTCTGCACTCTGGTGAGGCAAACCAAAGTTATCAGATCAGCACCACCACAGCACCTCTGCCTACAGACCAACCAACTACAATCCCCATGCTCCCAAGAGAAGAATTTTAGTCAAACATACCCTGTCAGACATTCAGTGTCAAATAGAAAAAGGCAAAAAAAATTAAAATACATTAATACAGTATATTTTTTTAAAAAAATCTCCCAAATCTGGAGAGATATTAAGCTCCCTTAAGCTTTACTAGTATGCAACCATTTTCCCAGCAATATATGTGGTTGCTGTCCTACTGTTAAGGCAGGGCTCATAGTCAGGAATGTGTATGTTTTTCCAGGAGATGGAGGGTGATTGTCTAACCCCTGCTTTGCCAGTAACAGTGGTTTCAGCACTGCTTCCTTGTGTCCAAGTGATGAGCCACAGAGCCTGCCTGCTTAGTGGGAAAGGTTTGAGCAAAATCCCAAATGAACACATTTTGACCTTCCATGTGCTGGAAGTCTTCTTCATCAGCAGTGGTTTTGCCCTTTTCCCATGAAATCTGTCCAGACGTTTGTGCTAACCTGAAGCCTGCAAAGAAATTCCTGGGGTTTTGGTCTTGTCCCAAAGCATGACCTCCCAGGAGCAGCTCCAGCCCAGCACAGAGCAAAGGGTGCCAGGAGCAAACACATCCCACCAGCAGAGGAGCCATGGAAATGCCCTGCTGGGCTGCCCCTGACCCCAGAGACACTGATGGGCTGAAATGCAAACCAGAGCAAACCCTGCATGTGCTCTGGAGCTGTGACCTCGGGGAGCTCTGAGAGCTGTTCCAGGCCGCCTTTGTCTCCATGCAGCACCTGCCCTCAGCACATCCCCCTGCCCTAGGAGAGCACAATTCCTTTTGGATCAGTGGTGCCCTCCAGGATTGTCTCCAGTGAGAGAGGGGAAGGCTTAGCTGGTGCCTGGAGGCTCTTGAAATGCATCATTAGAGCAGCTTGCTGGCATGAGGCTGCTCAGCCCTGAGAGAGACAAACACTCAGGGCAGAAACAAAAAGGTGTTAGATGTAAGTTCACTTAGTCTGAGATGAGTTTTCACTGATCCTCACAGCACACATTTATACTTTTCATATTCTTCCATATTTCTATAAATAGTTCTCCTCGGTAAAACAATGAAGCACTATGAAAGTTAAATGGGGATTTAAATTTCATTTTTAAATCTGAATGGTTTCTCGTATACACAAACCTCAGGTACCTCCCTGAAATCAAAATTATAATCTCATTAATGAGTCAGAGAAAGAATGAAAATGTTTTCAAACATGCACACACAGACACACAGACACACACACACACACACACAGTTTGTGGCATCTTCTTATGGCAGACCCTATCTTGGTCACTTATGAACTAAATTGAATTTACACTGCTTGTGAGGATGTGAAACTGTGAGCTGGGAAATTGGTAGCATGTGTAATTTCAGCTCTCTAGAGCAAAAGGCCAAACCTTGAACACCCCAGGAAGCAGAGGAAAAGCCTTTCAATATATATTTGGGTCACAAGGAACTGCAGAATTAAAACATTTCAGTTATTTTCATATGAGAGGCAATGTGTGTGTACCTCCACATCAATTAAGTGCTTTCATTCAGATTTTCAAAGGGATAATTTGTTTATTTTAATGTTTCCCAGTTAACACTTTCTCCTGTGTGACCCAGAGTGCTCCCAGGGTTTGGCTGTTCCTCACCACTGCTGAGCCCTGCATGGGGACCTCCACCCACCATCCTCACAGCAGGGCAGAGGAGGCTGGTGAAATGGCCAAGTCCTCAAGTTACTGGTGAAAACTTTGAAACTACACAAAGTCTGAAATCTTGAAGCAATACCAAGATTCTGCCAGCAGGCTCACACCTAAAATTGATTTTCATTTTCAATTGTGAGCATATTTCTGTTGCCTGTGTTTTAATTTCCAGTCTCAGCACAGTGCTATCTACCACAAAACTAATTTTTACAAGCCCAGCCCTTCACAGCAGCCACTTTAACTGAAGACAAAAATCTTGCTCAAGTTATGTTTGCTAAAGCACAAGACAACTGTCTGTGATGTACTTTTATCTGGAACAAAGAGAACTTTGCAAAAGACCTATTCACAAAGAAATTGTCAAGAGACAGGAGGACTCTGTTATGTTCCCCTACTTTAAAACCTAATCATAAGTTTAGGCTTGTGCACCTTGACAAATTTGTAGCTCAATGAGCAAAAGAACCTCTTTTACATTTTGCTGTCAGCACTAACACTTCAGAAAAATGGAATGCAAAAGCTACTGAATTAAGATAAATTACATGCTTTTTACTTCATATTTTGAATTCTGATTCAGAAACTGAATTCAGGATTCTTTGCATGGAATGCATTTAAAAGTTTCCTCATCTGAAGCAGGATTTAGGAATTGCAAACTGACCAGTCTGCACTTAAGTTCTGCTTTGAATTTGATGCTTAATCACAAACAGAAATGCACAAATTCTTTTGTGGCACTTAACACCAAAATGAGGATGAATTCATTTAACCTATTTCATCCTCCTGAAATTAGCACAGGATTTCACCAGGCCTTTCCAAGTGACAGGTAAGGGAGTTAAGAACCAGAAACCAGCAGCAATACACTTTGAGTGAGTTCTCTTTCATTCTATGCTCAGTTTCTTCCATGTCTGCCACATTTCTAAATTCATTTATGAAGTACAAATAGTTATGCTAAAATGAGCTAGATACATACCAAGAGTACTTTCTCTATTTAATGCAACCTACTGCAGAAAGCCCAAGTAAAAGGGTAAGCCCTATCATATGCACGGAGGAGGAAATCTAACAGCATTTCAGTGCCCTCAACAGACTGTCTGGGGAGAATGGATTCTGCCTGTATCTTCAAAAAAATGGATGCAAGAAAAGGCTCTCCTGGGCCAGCAGTAGCTGCATCAAAGAGAACAAACTGAACATAAAGCCCAGATGTGCTGCAGGCGCTCCCAGCTGTGATCCTGGCACAGGAGGGCACACAGGCACAGCTGCACCCTGTGTCCCTTCCAGCCTGAGGAGGGAAAGGCTGCCCAGGGCAGCCCCCCAAAGCTCTGTGCACCACAAAAATCCCACAGAGCAACTGCTCATAGATTCTTCCTAAAGACTTTGGGGTGCTGGGGAACAGCTGCAACAGCCATTGCCTTATGGCTGACAAACCACATGCCTTGCAGGAAAGCACCATTCCATCTCCTTTCCAAGCTGTGTCTGGTAAACTTCATCCTTTCACCTGTTTGAGATCCTATCCAATGCAGAGGGGTTAAACATCTCCTGAGGAAGCTGGTAGGGGTGAAGTGTTTGCACTGTACAGCAGCACAGAGTCACCTCACCTCTTCTGGCTCAGGTACCTTTTTCCTTGGGGTGCAGCAGAGGTCACAGTGTGCCTATTTTCCACCATCGTGAGCCCAGTCCTCACCAAACAGCTCCATGAAGAGACTGGCCTGTGTCTTTACTGCTTGGTCAGGCACCAGATTTCCTTACCAGTCTGCTGAATCAGTGAACCATGCATGAAGTAGCTACTTTATCCCTTGGACCCAAGTCCAAACCACAACTTGCTCCTCAAGGCACTGGTGCAGGCAACCACTTCAGCACTAGCCAAAATTTCTAAGGATAAGTCAGCAACATCTAAGGCAGCACAGGCAGAAATCTGCAAGTTAGCTCCAAAAATGCAAGCAGAACAGTTTTATTGCCCAGATTTTGCAATGTGATTTATACATCTCAGCCTGGGGGGGGTCTATCAGCTCTCCCTCTGAATTCCAGTGCAACATGGAGCACAAATTCTGTGTCGAATCTGAGCCTGTGCAAACCAAGCCCACATGAACTTGTCCTCATGTGACTGCTTATGTATTGAATCCAGCAGCTTTCTTTCCCATGTCAAATAGAGAGCACAGAGAGTTTAAAATAATAGTAATTTCAAAAAAATCCTAAGTTAATTGATTAAACCAAATCCAATTTCAATGTGGATTATATTACCTAGGGGAAATGTAGCAGGCCTGTGACACATGAAAATTTGTTTCTAATAGATATTCTTGTTATATTCATGAGGAGAGAAAGTATATTTTCCCTATTTTATCATTTTTTGGTTTTTGTCATAGCCTTTTCCCAAGGCAAGCTTCTTCAAAATCAGTCCCTGTAGCACCCAGACAACCAGAATCATATTCCACTTCTAAAGCAGGCAAAAACTCAGGAGAAATTCAAATACCTGGAACATGCTTTTCCTTGCAGTACAGCACTGAAAGCAAAAACCACTTCATAAAATAGAAATGAAATGTTAAATCTCTGTAAGACTGCGTTCTAAACAAGCACAAAAGGCAACACAGCAAATGGAAGTGGTCATACAATTCTGCCCCTGCCTCGAATGTCTCTTTTTTAAAGCACATTTAAAGAGTTCTACAAAAAAATTTTTTCTTCACATAATTCTCAGTATTACAGAGTCATTTTGCCATAATTTTGTGTTTTCTTCCCTATTTTACTGCTGCTTTACTTATTGTGCTTTATCAAAGCAATACAAACGTGTCTTCTGTTATGCCTACTCCTCATTTACCAAGACTTCAAACTTGCCAGCTCAGTACCAGCAGCAGCCCAGCTGTGGCAGAGAGCAGCCCAGGCTATAAAGGCTGGGCAGGATCAGTAAATACCTGGCTGAGAGCCTGCCTCCAACCCTGTGCAGCTCCACTTAGACCATTAGAGGCCTTGAGAGAGTTCCACTGCAGCGACCGCAGCGCAGCCGTGCGCTCTGAGCTGGCCAGGCTCCCCGTGCCGGGCTGTGCTAATGCTGCTGTCTGCTCTGTTTACACAGCAGTTTTACAGCACCACTTGTCCTGGTATTGCTGTTATCAGCACTTTGACAGGGACACAGCAGCAGTGGAGAGGGGTGATGCTCTGAAAAATGACTGCTCCCACCAGCTGCAAGGAAAGGCTTCCATTTCCAGTTATTCCGCTCAGGCATGCAGGCCAGGTAAATTAATTTGAGTATCCTCTTTAAAAAAAAAAAAAAATTCTAAATGAAAATTGGAGTAACACTATTATTCATTCAGACACAGTCAAGAGCCATGTTGCTTACCTATGGATATGGTCCAAACTGCAGCAATTTTCATAATGGCCTTGGTGCGGGAATTGAAGCGGCTGTGCTCAATGGGATTGCGAATTGCTACGTACCGAT
Source organism: Molothrus aeneus (assembly GCF_037042795.1). Taxonomy (NCBI): domain Eukaryota; kingdom Metazoa; phylum Chordata; class Aves; order Passeriformes; family Icteridae; genus Molothrus; species Molothrus aeneus. The sequence continues at coordinate 5,029,349 of NC_089659.1, read as the reverse complement.
CAAGAGAGATGGCACAGAGATGCATAATAGATGCAGTTGAAAAGAGCACATCTAGGGAAATCCATATAGGGCACAACTGTTTAGGCAAAGGCCAAGCATAATCTGAAACATAGAGAGAAAAGAAATGAAAGGAAAAAAAGGAAAGGAAGTAATTTGGGAAGCTAGGCCATCATTTCTGAGGAACCGTTGGGATAGTTTAGGTCTGTGACACCAGTAAGGGGCACGTGCATGAGGGGTGGACAGGAAACCTCTCATGGGACTTCTCTATGGGAAATTCCTGGCTCTGGACACTCCATAAGCCCATAGCCAGTTTCCAAATATCTGGTTTCTGTGACCAGTAACTAAAGGGCAGTGCCTGCAAGTGACCATTTTAGCACTCTTCCCCACTCTTAACGTTTCTTCCATATCATCACAAAATCAAATATTACATTCCTTTATAACTCACTCATCACATGGTTTTCATGGATTGCAAAGCATTTTGTGGCATTAACTTGACTCAGATCCTTTCTAAAACTTCCTTGACGTATGAGTCTCAGTTTCTGTCTGCTGAGGAGAAAGGTAGCAGACAGTTTTTGTGCAGTCTATCACATAGCTAAGTGACACTACTTCACCTTTTCTCCCCAGGTAGTGTGCCTTGATATCAAAGGAATACTTGCCTCCTTGCAGAGATGCTGGGACTGAGTGGCTGAAGTTCAAAAACTGTTTTGAAGGTAGATGGGGTGTTATTCTTTACAGAAACTATGTTAGCAAACAGAACAGACTCAATGGCCACATCTGACAGCAGCTGGCACACAGCTCATTTGGGTGCCTGCACTTATTAAACAGTTCACTCAGTGCTGAAGTACAACTTGAGAATAAAAGTGACCCAGAAAGATCCTCAAAGGCCACTGATACTTAAATCAAAGCTCAGAGAAAATTGATTTGTGAATGATACCCCCATGTCAGTGTCCAGAATGGATTGTGTGAGATCAATAACATGTCCTGCCAAGCTCTGGGCTACTTACCAAAACAAATCTAGAGTATCTATAGCAGCTGAAAACATGAGAGACTTCATAATAGTTGAATAATGAGATATTCTTGTGTCTTCATTCAGAACATGAATGTCTAAAGCAATTTTGAAGTTTACCCCAAGGATCAGAATCATCACTCTGTAGAATCAATGTTATATTAAGAATGGCGCAGCTCCATCCTACTGATCTCAAATGGAAAGGATGAAACTATTAGTCTCAGAAATCATGGTTTGAAACAAATTACCCAGCCAAGAGAGACCCAGAATACCTTCATGCAGAAACCTGAGATTAACTGAACCAGAGTAAATTATTATGAAATGTCCCAGAGAAGCCGAGGAACCTTTCACAAAGAGCACAGCACAGAGAGATGGACACATTAGCTCATTTTACCAGTGGGAAACAAGCAGATGAAGTGCTAAGTACTCACCAAACCCACACAGCCAGACCTCAGCTCTGGGGAGATAAGCCACTCATTTCAGGGAGTGTGCACCATGTATATTAAATGGCCTGTGAGTGGACTGAAATCCACAGCAGCAAGCATTTGAGAGGTCCCTGTCAAAGGGAACTAAGTACAGCACTTTGTGGCTGGAGCATCTTTACTTTAAAAGGCACCTCTGCTGTACAAATGAATAGAGCTTGATTAAATATGACTCAGCCCCTTTATAACACTAGGATCAAATTCTCTGCCTCTTGCTCACTTCACACTTTGTTATAGCTGAGGACATCGTTGCCATCAGCCTGCAATTGAGCTCAGAGCTGCAGCCAAGCACACCTTGGATTTGCTGGGCGATGCCTCAGTGAATGCTCTGGGGAAGAACAAGTCAGAAATCCTACAAGTGGGAGCTGTGCTCTCTGTACAGCCTCAGGCTCTCACTGCCAACCCACACCAAAGCAGATCCAGCACACTACCCCTCAGCACTCCATCTTTGTGCTCAGGCTGAGCTGAACCGGGAGCACAAAGCCCTGAGTGTGCCCCGATGGAGGGAGCAGTCCCTGGGAGCTTGGGCAGCGCGATCATGAGTGCGCAGCAGCCGCTGCAGAGGGAAGCAGTGGCATTGGTGGCTACTCCCCACATCAGGCAGATGGCCAGGAAACCCCAGTGTCTCCAGGAAAAGGCAGCCAGCCTCCAGGGTTCCTGTGCTGGGAGCCTCTCCGGGCTGAGCCGCGCTGCTGCAGTGGGCACAGCCTGATTCCTGACATTTGCCAGACCTGGAAGAGGTTTCTACAGCAACCACCTTTCCAGCATTATTGAATGATGAGCAGCCTCTCTTACCTCTTCCTTCAAGCTTTCCAAACACTTCCAGTGACTGATTCCCCCGAGAACAACCTCTGCTGCTGAAGTGAACTCATCCCAACCCAGCAGCCACCAGCGTGGGGACAGGAGACATCCCCTGCCGCCAGCCCTGGCCCTGCAGGAGCCACAGACACCAACACACCCCAGCCATGCTGCCCTCAGTACTGCCCAGGCAAACTGGCAGGATGCTTTTGAGGATAAAGGTGAGATGAGAGCTCTCCTAATGCCAAATCCTGTTAGCACTTCCTCTCCCACAGCACTCCATTACTTTTCCAGCTGAACAGCCACGAGTAGGCATTTTACTTTCTCAGGAAGTTTCCTAAAATGATCTGCAATAACAAAATGTCACTCTGGAAATTTGCAGAATGGCAGCTTGTAACACATCACTGTTGCTCGATAGGAAGGGCATAATATATATTCTAGCTCGAAATGTAATTATTTTTAAGTAAGCATGGTGCATGCCTTTGAAAAACACCTACACAGCCTACAAAGCCAGTAATTTGTAAAAAAAGAAAAACAGCTTTATTCTAATTCTGTTTTGAGTAAATGTACAAAGCATGGGAAATGTGCCCTGTGACTGTGCCAAGATGCAAACAAGGATTTAAAAAAATCTGTTAACAATGTTATACCTTTAAAACAATTTTATCCTCAGAAACACTCTAATTACAGAGGGTAACATTTCTCTAATTTGTGTTCTTTTTTCTCTTATTTCATTTACAAAGAATAGCAATTACCCTATATTTAGAAGAGCAGATGACTGAGTGAAATGAATTCTTGGACCCCAGCACCTCTAAGATATAGTAATTGCATTTCCAGTGAAAAACATTCATCTCAGTCCAAATTTGGCTCCAAGAAAGAAACAGTTCTAAACACCTGCATAAGCAAAAAACCAAAATCCTTTGTAAGAAACACTGATTTTTGTACCTTGAATTAATCTGAAAATCATATATTTAATGCACTGGCAGGTCGAGCAGTGTAGATAGGTAGATAGGAGAGTGCTGAAGGGAATTAGATGACCACAGCAGATCAAAACACAAGTTGGTATTTCTTTACACAGCATGTAATCAAACCACAGATTTTTTTTGCCTCCAGATGTTTTGTGGGGGGTAGAAATTTACACTGGCCAAATTAACAGAGAAAAGTGTACAGAAAACTATTGCAATGATATTGCTTTGAGGTCAGTGCTATCTTCTGGTTCTGATCAGAATAAAACAAGCATGCAAAAATCCTTGCAGGAAGGAAACTTCTGCAGAATATTACTTCACCCTCTAGGACTGAATAGCATCCCATGGCATCTGTGGTTGATGTGGTTCCTCCCAGGACACATGGGACAAACACTCATATTTAACCAGGAGTCATGGTCCCCAGGTGGGATTTCATCTCCTGCCCCAGGATGAAGAAGCAAACCACAGCTTCTTTGTGTCACTGAAGAGCAGAGATGAGCACAAACTGCTGGCAGAAAAACAAAGACACTCAAAGGCATTTTGGCATAGTCACAGACCATCTCTCTGTGGAGTTAATTTGCTGTCAGATAAGAGTTCCTTACATTTCTTGTGTTTTTCATCAAGGAAGATGGCAGCTATGCAACTGAGTCACTTTTGTCAGAGCTTTATGCATATGGGTAAAAAGAGTTGCTTAGCACTGTTATTGGCATTGTACTGTTCAGTGCATGAGAGTCAGAATTACCAGCTACTCTAGAAGGAGGTGACTGAACAAAACACAGCAAATGGAAGCAAAATTAATTAAGTCAAATGGTAAAACAGAATTATTCCAGATTGTAGGAGAATGGTTGTACCGAAAAAGAAAAAAAAAGTCTGCTTCTTGTACATGTTCAGTACTTCTACAATGCAATCTGCTCCAGGATATGTCCTGGGAAAATCTAGTATAACACCTAGGACAAATCTGGAATAACCTGTTTACACAACAATAAAGTGAAGAATTATGTAAAATTTATCTCTGTATCTTCAAGAATTTTTCATGAGAAACTCACAGCAATCTACATCAGTCATTCCTTTTCCAGCCATGAACAGGAATTTGGAAAAGGTTTCAGCACACATTTGCTGTGTTTAACCAGTGCCTTGTATGTATTGGGATGGACAAAAGGAAAAAAAACATCCTTCAAAATGACACAGGAAGAAAAACTATATATTTTGTCTCATTATGACATTTGACATATATGCACACTGTATATACTATTTATGTAAAAGAAAGAGAGCTAACACGTGCAAAATAAGTACTAAAGATGCTTATGTGTTCAAAAGCCTTTTTAAAAATGTTCATTGGGTTGGCTAAAAACTAAAATATGTGCAGTATTTCTCATTTTAGGCTTCTGATATTTACTGCATTTACAATTCACTTTTAACTACCTTAAAGAATTGACTGAAAAAAGGCAGCAGTTTGAGTAAATAAATCCCAGTACAAAGCAGAACCTCCCAGCAGTTAAAATGGCAACACTGTGTGTGCTTGAAGCACTTTTTATCCTGCAGCTGCCACAGGTCTGGTTCAGGCCATTCACTGCCCCACTGCTCTGCAGAGTGCTCTGACCCTTGGAAAGGTCAGCAGAAGATCCAGGAGATGCCTCAGATAATTCCCTGGGAATTCCAAAACCAGCAGAGTGCCCCAAGCAGTGACAGCTCTCACTTGGGTTTCCTTGCAGCATCAGACAATGCAAACAGCAACCCAGGACAGACCCCAAACCTGTCACTTTCTGAGGGGTTTTGCTGCTTTTGAAGGTTCTTTCACACATGCCAGGGAAAGCCACTGTTGTGGTTTGTAGAATAAAGCCTACACTTTCCCACTGCTTTTTACCCCCACTGCACCATTGATGCAACTGAAGAAATTTGTACAAACCAGACTTTCCAGTGTTCACTTTAAAGGTTCATAGCTGCCACAGGCTTTACAAAAATAGAAAGCAATTATATACAGTTTTAACATTATAGCATTGCATTATTCCCAAGGGAATGAAAGAGTTTAAATTATTCTCTTCTCTCTCTCTTATCTAGGAAGTAAAGCATTTCTAAGTCTGAAATACCACACCAGGAAGTGTAAAGCTACGTTATCTCTTTTCTGCTAGTTTGTTTTCCTCAAATTTACATAGACAAATGACTCAGAGACATCCATATCCCTCTGAGAGTCACACACCCAAGGGTGCTGAAAATCTCCATCATGCCCAAGAACTACAGAACATTTTGCTTGGTGCCCCACAGCCATCAGTGTTTACCACTGTCCAGAGAGGGGCTCAGGGACATGCAGCCTCCTGGCTAAAGCAGCAGCTCATCTCAAGGGCAGCACTGCCAATCCTTTTGATTTCATCATCAAGAGAGTGGAATTTAAAGTTTTTCCAATATACTGAACTCCTGGGCATCAAGTTACATGAGAAATTTTGTTTACCTTTAAGTTTCTAGTCTGCATTTTTCTAGAGCAAAAGAAGGCTGTCCTAAGGCTCTCTGGATCCCTTAAACATCACATGTTCCAGCAGAGCCATGCAGAGGGACATAACCTACACACAAAGAATGATGGTGACTTTTAGGAGAAGGACTCTGTTATTCAGTGCTGCAAGTTCAAAAAGGGCTGAGTGTCCCAAGGGGTTCTGAGCAGAGGATGGGCTCTCAGGTGATGGGATGGCCAAAGGAATGGAAGAGACCACCAAGCAAGAAAAGCAGGTGATGGGATCAGTGTCCAGGGGGACACTGCTGGCACCCCACACTTGGCTTGAACATCTGGGAGTTGAAGATGCTGCTTTGCCATAGTGCAACACCACACTAAGGATTTATTTGGATCTGTGCCACTGCTCACATCCAGCTGGGCTGTGACACTCTGCCTGAGCTTTGGTTTTCCCCTGAGCTGTTTGTTGTTTACAGCTCCTGGAGCTGTCAGCACGGCAGGGAGCAGCAGGAAATGGGCATGGAGCAGTGTGGTGTCCTTTGGAAACCCCTCACCATTAAAGGGAAATTCCAGAGGAGCTGAATGTGCCTCCAAAGATATTTTGGTTCTCGTCTCACAAGTTGCAGTGATTAATTTATGTGACTGTATTTTATTGCAAATTGCACTCACATGGTGTTATAAGAATTTTAGCTGTTAGATTTTCCTTTCTATCCAGTATAGCAATGACTTGCAGTCTTGACAGGATGTGTAAGAAAGAAGGAAAATTAAAGCTAGAACAGATATAATTATCTGAGCTAGGGAAAGGTTGCTTGAATACCATTTAAGTAATATTTTAAATGCAAGGAGCCAGCTTTCCATATACTATACTTTAAACAGCCCTGTTAATAAAATGGGATGTTTGCTAAGAAGCAATCCTAGTGAATGTTGTTTTCATCCCAATGTCAGCATCTCTTCTCTTATGGAAATATAAAATTACTCTGGTGCAATTTGTCATTCCATAAATCCATGTGTTATATTAATTTTTTCATTTATTGGCAGAGACTAAAGTTATGTTTGAAGCCAGAGGATAAATTTCTAGGCTCAGTGCTGTTCTCTGCTCACAGTTGAAGCATCTGTAGCTGCATCTGGAATTTTTGCATTGAGTGATATGGACAGTTAACAGAGCAATGGCACAATTAATTGAATTGTTTCAGCAAGTTCATATAAAGGGTTCCTTCCAGCCTTTTAATTCCAAGAGAGCTGTGATCTCTTCACACACTTCTGAGCTACATGTTCTTCACAGTAATTGATCTAAATGAAACCACTGCCTAAAAAAATATCCATATCAGTAAACATTTTCTATCCACTGATGTTCTGTATGTCAGCACAGCATCAGGAGAGCATCCTCTCCTTCAATTTCCTTCATGCAGCTCATAGATCAGCCTTCACCTGTTATTTAACGCGTAATAAAGCAACAGCTGGATGAACACCACCCTGGAAAGTAAGCCCACAAGCAAACACAGACCTCACACAAATACCTTCTAAACATGAGAATATAAATATTTCCAAATAATCTGTCTCATTACAAAGTGCACAAACGCGTGTCAGTAACAGGTGGTTTTCCTCGGTTCTGATGAAATTGAGAAAGATCCATTATCATAAGAAATATCTGCCAAAGCTTGCAGATCATCTGAGGAAACTAAAATTCAGAACTGAAAATGATGTGGCATTATTCAATTACAGCTGTCTGCTGAGCAGAAGCCATCTGCTTGAACTCAGAGTTCCTAACACCAAATGAAGTTTTTAAACTCTGCCTCAATCCTAGGACTGGCTCTAGGGCTAGGGAAAGGACACAAAACCATAAAGAGGAAATTTTTTTAGGCATTTGGTTTTATTCCAGCATAACCCAGTGGCAATTCAGATGTCTGTGCTATGCTGACAGCTGCCTGGCAGCCTACATGGGATTAATCCTCCTTCTCAGCTCAGGCTCCCTCCTGACAATGCAGCTGGACAAATTGGCCTCCAGATTATGATAAAATACCTGATATCAGTAAGAGATAAAATATTCCTTGGATATAAAGGGTTCCTTATTCAGAGAACACAGATCTGCCATCTTTCACTAGCCAATATTTTTATTGGCTAGTGAAATCTTCCAGGGAAATGACAAATTTGATAAGAATTTGCATACTCACTGCAAACTTTGTTCTGCAAACCAGCAGTGCTGGCTTTGAGCATAGGATGCAGATGTTTGGTCTGCTATACCTGGCATGTCCACTCAGTATTTCTTCCCTATGTCTTGGGATATAGAGCCTGATGTGAAATCTGCTGTTTGAAAAGTGTCAGTGATTTTTCCTCCCTCTTGCTGCAGGCTGCTTGATGTGCCCAGGATGTGATCCTTGTTCTGCCCCCATTCAGTGCAGCCCTGCACCTGCTCAGCCCTGTGCCAAAGCAGAGTGTAACCCACACTCAAGAGCTTTGGGGAATTTAGGGATATTGAAGGAGTTCAGTGAATCAGCTTTCCCATTAGGGACAGTGGGTTAATGCTCTGCTGCACTTCATGCCAGTGGGAGGCACAGTTTGCTGCCTGATGAGGTCAAAACCCAGTACAAGCAGTTGGTGAGACTGATGCTGGCAAGAAACCACTTCAGCCAAAGGAAAGAAGCCATATTTTGATCGTGCTTAGAGATAATAATTTTCATTCTTGGTATTTCTCAGGATTTGCAAAACACATGCCACATTTAGCTTCCTCCAAGGAAGCTGATTCCTCCATCTCTAAGTGATTATACAGCTAGGAATGCCAGTGTGAGAGTGTTCTACAGCAGCCACTGCCAAAAGCAATTATTTGGGGGTTGCTAAGAAGCCAAGAAATTCTGGTCCTCATCCTTAGTGCCATCTACTGTCCTGCTGTCACTGCATCCCTTAGGTGCACACCTCTGATGCCTTGTGAAGGCTGACCTGGAACAGAGACTGGATGGAGTTAAAGAATAAAGTAGGGATTTATTAAAAGGCCTCAATGGATCCACCTTGGGCAGTGCAAGAGCCCAGCCAGGGCTACACCCAAGATGAACCAAAATGGTCACAAAATGCACAACAAAAGTCATGGGGTCTCTCACTTTTATAAATCCTGGTCCATTTGCATATTGGAGTTAATTGTTCAATTACAGCTTTAGCTCATGAAGTCCTATCCTTCTTGTTTTTCTCTCTCCAGCCCACGGTTTTTGTGCTCTTGGGCCTGAGATTTGGATCATTTGTCCTTGGTCCCCAGCTGGAGAAGGAATTGTTTTGTCTCCCAGCTCTGTGAGGAGAGCTCACCATCCCATAATATGAAGCTCAGAAGTACACACTAGAGCAGCACAGAATCTGAAAAGTATAAAAGCTGAAACCTGAGGCATCACCTCCCACTTGCAAAGCATTTCTGCCCCTGTGCCCAGACCTCTCCTGACCAAGACCAGACTTTTCATTACAGCAGAAACATCAGGCTGGAGCTCAGCACACTGGGAACAGCACCTGCAGGGGCTCTCTCAAGGGAATAATAATAATAATAATAGCTCCTTTGCTAGTGAACACTGTTCCATGTGCAGTAATCTCAAGAAGTGTGTGAGCATGTGAGCAAGTGTCACTTCTCGAGGAGTTTGTTGGTCACCATGCTGCAGCTCAGCAGAGAAATCTGTGCAGGTGCAACATGCCCCAATTAAAAGGCAGCACAAGGAAGATCATGGTCATTCCCTGAAACAGGAGTGGAGGACAATTCATCCTGTGTGTAAACAAGACACAGACATTTAATTAAAGAACTCTAACAGCAATCTAGAAAATGCCTGTATTGCTAATCAGTTCTGTACTCTATAGCAATAACCTGCTGAACCATGCCTGCGTGCAAAATACGCCCAGTTTGCAGCCAGAAATGCACAGTTATCCATGAAGATTCTTGATGTGTGGTGTGACCCAGCCAAAAACTCAGGGAATTTTGCTGATAACTGTCTTTTAACTGAAGAATAAGATGTAGAAATGAGAGGAAGCAAACAAGTGCCACTGTTATTTAACTACTTGATCTCTTTTCAAATCTTGAACAATACCCAAAAAATATTATTTCAGTAGGCCTTATCTTCCAGCACAATGTTTCAAAGTCTGAAGTTAACATCAGTTACCTAGCAGTCCTTCTCCACTTCTTCCCTATTTTCCCATAATTCTTAGATGTTTCCTCATTTTGCCACACCATGGAAACCCTGGAGGCTTCTTTCACAGGCCTAGAAAATAATTTTCCACAAGGAGACTAGGTCTGAAAGCTTTATTGGCTGATGATCCTGCCAGGGAGCTCATTTCTCTCAGCAGCACAGGAGGCGTTCCTAGACAGCCCAGACACCCACAGGACATGGGCAGAGACAGCAGAGAGCTCCTGCTGCAACGCCTCCACCCCATGGTAGCAAAAAGTACCAACATTAAAGGCTCACGATGGGGAGTGTGGGCAGAATCGTGGCCTGGGGATGTCTCTGCATCAAGCCTTGGAGGGAAGAAGGCCTGCAGCCCTCACCTTGGCATGTGGCAGTGCTTCCCTTTGCACCTGCCAAGGCCTGCAGGGTAATTCCATCTTCAGCCCAGGAGCACCAGAGCCACAGATGAGAGGGGGCTCAGCTGCTGGTCCTCTTGCAGGATTCTCCATTCAGACTAGCAGGGAATCAGCCTCCCAAACGATATGATATGATATGATATATATGATATGATTGATATGATATGATGCTCAGATAAGGCTGGCTTGTCCCAAGCCCCTTGCTGTGAACAGAGCAGGTCACCCTGTCACAAGCACCCAAGCATCCAAAGCAGCCCTGGGAATCCAGGGGTCTGGGAAGGCTGTCTGGGGATGAAGAACTGGGCTCCTGCAACCCTGCTCACCCCATGCCCTCCCAGAAGAGCTGTTACACCCCAACCAGCCTGATGAAACATGATTTTAAATCATCCCTTTACTCCAAGCAACAGATTTGTCATTTACTGTCACAATCCAACTGGTAAAACCATGTAACTTGACATTGAGGATTTCCATGATTGTAAGCATTTTGTGCACGCCCTGTTACTAGTTAAAACTGCTCACTTCTCTCAGTCTGTTATGAAAGAAGTTGGATGTGATTTAACCTGAGGTTATGCTGTTTTCCTACTGCAGTGCTTACAGCCCATAATATGCCCACTTGTCAAACTGTTGGATGAGGACACATAAGAGACAACTCAGCACAGCTTTTCTCACAGATGCAAAGGTTTAGAAACACTTCAGACTAAGCTATCACATGTAACTCCATCCTCACATCCTGAAATTCAGGTGGCATTTCTCAGCCAACAAGAAAACAAACAGGCAGCAACACCAGTCCTGCCTGACTTTCTGTCTCTCTCTCACAAATGATGCAAATACCCAGTTTTGAATCCTGAGAAGGATTCAAAAAATCTGCTGAAAAAAAATCTGCAGTTCAGGACAAGTGATCCCATTTCCCATAGCAATGTTTTGGCATGTGGACCCTATTACCCATGGGTAACATCAGAAAAAGTGAAAGTTAACATGTCACCACCCTCTGGGTGCAGTTGTACTCCTCTGGGTTTTGCAGAAATTGTGGGCCTATTGTAAGGTCCATTCACATGAAGTAGAAGTTTAATTTAACATGGATAAATGAAGCGTGGGAGTACTGATATATTAGAAAGAATACTATTACCCAGAAAATTATAGTGGTCTCATGAGGTGGTAAAGGAAATTAAAGAAATTATATTTAGTTAAGTTATACCATTGGGGGTTTTGATAGGCTTGTTTTTGCTTTGTAATCAAGTGCAACATTATTTTATTATCATGGTTATACTATTATTACCGTGTAATCTTGCCCTTGATTACAAATCAAACCCAGTGATAACTACAATAATAAAATAATGTGTTAACATAATAATCTAGCTAAACATAACAAAATAGGTGCTGTTCATCAGGCACAGCCAGCTAAGGGAGGGGACTGTCCCACTCTGCTCTCACTGCGGTGGCCTCACCTTGAGTGCTGGGGACAGCTCTGGGTGCCCCAAGGAGAGGAGACTGAGGACAGACCTGACTGGGGTCTGCAGTTCCTCATGAAGGGAGGAGGAGAGGAAGACACTGATCCCTTCTCTGGTGACCAGAGACAGGACCCAAGGAATGGCCTGAAGCCATCAGGGCAGGGTTAGGATGGAAATTAGGAAAAAATTCTTCACCTGGAGGGTGGATGGGCACTGGAAGGCGCTGCCCAGGGAAGTGAACATAGCCCCAAGCCTGAGAGAGCTCAAGGAGCCTTTGGACAATGCTCTCAGGCACATAGTGGGATTTTTGGGGCTTCCCATGCAAGGCCAGGAGGTGGACTCAGTCATCCTTGAGAGTCCTTTCCAACTCATAGGATATTCCATGATTCTAAAATTCTAATTGTTGTCTAAAATTTCACAAACACAAATGAATAATATTAGTGCTGTAGTATAATTAGTTACTGCCAAGCTACAAGAAGCACCTATCCCAATATGGACTAGAAAATCTTGGAAAAATCATTATGAAAAGTAGATAAAGTATGGTGTAAAAGGTATATTTCAAGGACTTCACCCTGAAAGGTTTTTTTTCCTGTATTCATGCTTGTCAACATCAACTTGCTGTGTTCTATGAATCAATTAATCTTGTTCTGCTGCTGTGCATCCTGGATGGACACAGACAGTTGGATTTGAACAAGTGACTCACTGCTCTTGGCTTCTCCTGTGTTAAAATGTAAATCTCCCTTTCTGTTAATTTCAAATTGACTGATCAGAAGAAACCAACAAAAGTCCAACCGGCAAATTCAAAATTTTACCCAACAAATACAAAATTTCAATAGTGGAGTGAGAAGTAATTCCCATTCAGAACAAGTGCACAGGCAGAAGGGCAGAGCTCTGCTGCCTCCCAGCCATCAATATTCACAGGTGTCAGATATTGTATTTGCTGGGAATGTCCCCATGAAGGCAGGAATGATGCATCTGACTCCATGTTCTCAGAAGGCTAACTTATGACTTTATAATACTACATTATATTAAAGAATACTATACTAACTATACTAAAGAATACAGAAAAGACACTTACTCAATGCTAAAAAGATAATAATGGAAACTCCTGACTCTTTCCAGAGTCCCAGCACAGCTTGGCCCTGATTGGTCAATGAGTGAAAATAACTCCCAGCAGAATCCAATGCAACAATCACCTGTGGGAAAACAATCTCCAAACACATGAGCACAACACAGGAGAAGCGAATGAGATAAGAATTGTTCTCTTTTTCTCTGAGGCTTCTCAGCTTTCCAGGAGAAAAATCCTGGGCAAAGGGATTTTTTCAGAGAATGTGAATGCCACAGTCAGACACATTTACAGGCTCCTGCATCCCAAGCAGGTCCAGGGAAAGCCTGTCATGCAATTTCATATCTCAGCAACACCAAGACCTTTCCATGCAGCTGCTGCCTCTGATTGAGGATGGAAATAGACATTTATAAAAACAAGCAAAACACCGCAATCTTACCAAAAATAAACACGTTGCAAAACAAATTATACATCAGAAGATGGAGAGGTGTTGGTCTGAATAACAACTGGTCTGTCCTGATAACTCCAGCGCTGCAGGAGAACTGAGGCTCCCACCAATGTGTCAATAGGAATGGAAATCAAACCACCCAAAAAAAACAAACATGAGTCAACAGAGCCTTATCAACCACCCTGCCTTGCCCATCAAATCCCACACCTAAGAGCTGATAGAGGAACACTTCATGTTTGTATATTACTGATTGAACTTTCTAGTCCTGAACCTTTTTCATCTAGGAAGCCAGACAGCATCTTGGGTGAGAGATTCACTCAGTGAACCCACTGCTGTCCCTGTGCTTATCAGACTGTCTGCAGGAAGAGTAAACTTTTCCAACAAGAAAACTTGTTACAAGCAGAAAACACGGAGTGGAAAAATTGAATATATATTTGAAATTAATGCATGAAACCCAAATTTTGATGTAGCATATTTTTAATCACAGCCTAGGCTCCATGACAGGTTCATGCACAAATTCCCCTCATGCATCTTTAATGACAATTTTGGCAGAATATCCAGTAAAGATCCATTTGGTTCCTCTTGTAAATTGTCCATTCAGGAAAAGATTGTATTTTGTCAATGAGGCAGTGTGCAAAATAGTGCAAGGCTGAACAATTGGCATGTGGCCCCTCTCCCAACTATGTAATTTTCATTTAATTTCCATGCAAGCAGATGAATTACAAAGAGCCTGTTTCCCAGCATGTGCTGATAAAACACAAAGTAGGAACTTACTGCTACTTTTACTGCTAGGTGTCAGGGAAGTGAAGTAACTTATGAGGGTATTTTAATGAATAATAGACAACTCTAGAACCAGAATTTCAAGGAATATATTATGTGAATTGGATAGAGACAGTAAAATCATAATTTGCCGAGTAGAATTTAATGATATCAATTCAACTGACGGATGGAAAAGGAAGTAGAATGAAAAAGTTGAGTTAATTCTGAGTTAATTACACAATCCTGGAAAGATGTATAATTTAAACTAATGTTTTACCCTGGAATATTTGTCTTACAACATATTCAGGGGAATGGTAGAGATTTCACCTCAGTTCTCTATATTTCTTTGCATGTTGTGTAAAGCAGCTGTCTATAGCTGTACTGGCCTGCCTAATGGCAGTGATTTTCCCCACATTTTTGAGCACAAAGGCTGAGCTGGCCCATCACATCCATCTCTTCTAAAAGTGCAGCAGACTATTGATCAGGTCTTGGCATTTCACCAGCATTCAGGTTGAGCCCTTAAGGCAAGAAATTATGATATTATTGTATTGATCACATAAAGTTACCATGCACTAAAAATAAATCTTACTTATTTTCACACAGTGCTTCCCATAATATAATACAGCAAAGCACCAAATATGTTAGGATGTACACAAATACACCAAACAGCAAATTGCAGATGAGGCATCCATCTACATCCAATAACAAATTTCCTGAGTGATGAAACAGCCTCAAGTTGTGCCATGGGAGGTTTAGGTTGGATATTACAAAAAAATTCTTCACTGAAAGGGTGGTCAAGCATTCTTTCAATTCCAAAAAAATTCTTCACTGAAAGGCTGCCCAGGGAAGTGATGGAGTCACTGTCCCTGTGAGAGTTCAGAGCTAGGAGGATGTGGTGCTCAGGGACAGGGTTTGCTGGTGCCCCTGGTCGTGGCAGGTTTATGCCTTGATTTGATGATCCCAGAGGTCTTTCCCAGCCTGAATGATTCTGTGAACACAGAGCAGACACTGAACAATGCTGAAAGAGCTGTTCAATGTGAATTCCAGACAGAGAACACAAACACAGCTGACCAGCCCTGGGGTTCTGGGTTTTCCCTCAAGGTCTCTGCTATCTGCAGGTGCAGCCAGGGAAATGAAGCCATTTGTTAATCTTTACAGCAGACTGCAATAGGACCATTCCTGGAAAGTGTGGCTGCTCCTTGACAAGTGTGGAGAAACACATCCTACTGACTATTTCCTCAGCCCAATTTCACTGCTGAGAGCAAGTTCTCAGCATGAGATAATATGTCCCAGATATTTGGTGCATGGAAGTGTTGCTAGATATAGCTGCAGACACCTTCTAGGAAGGAAAACAAGGAGCTTGTGGGTAAGAGAAAGCAGAAACAAAAGCAAAAACTGGTGTGGGGTGTTCAGGATGGGCAGAGTGGCTGAAGCCATTGAGATGCACTCCCCTGTCACAGCTCACTCGTGATCACAGCTGTGTCCTAAAATCTGGGTCACAAATATGGTGCTTCTAAGTGGGGAATATTCTGTTTCTCACTTAACTAATGTTAGGGTAAGGATTAGGAGGAGTTGCTGCTCTCTCAGTCAGGTGCAGGCAGCTCCCTGGGCTGCTGGGACACTGCTGGGACACCAGGAGTGAACATTTAACTGGGACTTTCGCCAGATGAAGAACAGACAGGTCAATCTCTGTGTACAATGACACAGGGTAAAATTAACTCAGTCTTGGTAAGATGTTTGCAGTTCTACTAAAATCCTTTCTCTTGATTTAAAAATTTTAAGGATGGGGATGAAACACACCCAAGGAGGACTCTGGGTGTGTCTCACATGGCTCCAGTGCCTGGAGCTGGTGCTGTTCATCCTCTCAGATGAGGCTAAATCTGTCTGTGGGAAACACATTACCTGTCTTCATTTTATTTGGTATCTCCATGATCTGCCTGGTGCCTTTATGAAGCACCAAATTTACCGCTGGAACCATTTATCATCATAGAATCTTTCTTTTTATACATGACAATTCTAGTTTTCTCATTATCTTGTATCAATTTCTGGTTGGCTACAAAGCATAGGAGTTTATATTTCTTTTCAACTAAACCCATAAAAGTTAATTACAATGAGGCAGTGCACTTACAAAACTACTACTGGATCTAACAGGCTATTGTAATAAAAAGTAAATAAATATTCATGCATTTTAAAGCACATTTAGCTTCACTGATCTAGAAGCAAATTGGGCATGAGAAGATTGCACTGACAGCATTAAAACTGCTGCTGTATTTAAATTGACATCAGTAAAACAGAGATCTATAAAACAGAAATGTAACTATACACATTGCAGATTTTGGGGACTTTACACTCCTGTGAGTTTTAAAACCTGTTGTATCTTCCAAAAATTTTGAGCAAAAGGAGGAAATAAAAATTATAATTGGATCTAAAACTTTATTTGCATTAAATAAAAACATTTAAATGAGTGCAATTCAAAATTATTCTAATGAGTCATTCTTGCACATAAAAGATTTATTTTGGTTGGGCAATTCTCAATTTCACCAAGCAAACAAGACAGACCCATCCAATTTGATGTCTAACATATGAAAAATAGCTCCCTGATTGAATGCAGCACATGAGCTGTGGGTAAACTAGAAAAAGATAAGGCCATACTTCAACAAGTACAATAGGATTTACTCCACTGAAGTCATCTGAAGTATTTTAACATTTCCCTTCACCTCTCAGGAGCAGGCAGGGCAAGAGTGGACTCTGCCGGTTTCTCCTCCACATTTGTAGAGGCAGCATCCAAGGAAACACCCTGAGATGCCTGGGTGATGGTTTATGTGGCTTGTGCTTACCTACAGCTTCCATGCTGTGTTTTGGGGTGACACCATGCCTCCAGGTGAGCTGTGGAGCTGCGAGGGCTGGAAAAATCTTGTCCCCACTCACCAAGAGCACATGGAGGCTTCAGCTGCCCTGCTCTGCTGCTCTCCCTGCCGCTGAGCCTCTGGCTGGGCTGCACCCCCAGCCTCACAGCCTGCAGACATGACTGACCCATGGTGAGTTCTGAGCCCTGCAGAGCTGGGAGAGAGGAAATTCTGGAGCAGCTTTCACTGGATAAATCTGAAAAGGGAAAGCAGCCCAGCTTAGCAGCTTTGGAAGGAAAGTTTCAAAGCTCATTTGCCTCTCAGGAAGTACCAAGGTGAATGGAGGCTCTGTTTTTTCACACTGCAGTGTTGGGATTTTCTATTTAAAAACTGTTTCTTGCAAGAAAGTTAAGGGTTTTGATTTCATAATAAGTTGCTCAGAGATTTGTCCTGGCTTTCTGTTGCTGCACTCTAAAACACACATATTTTGTCCTCAGCTTCCCAAAAAAAGGCAGCTGGAAGGAAAGAGGCTCTGGAAAATGGAAGATATGACTGCAGCAGCTCAGTGTCTTAATGATGCTTGCTAGCAAACAAGGACACGGAAGTCAGAAAGTTCTTTTCAATCCTGCATTCCTGTGGGATCAGGAAACTCCCCTTGTGATCTTTGTGATTGCTCTTTCTTGTTTGAATTATGTAGCTCAGCACAATATTTTTTCTAAGGTGAGTTTGCTTCCTTTATCTTTTAAACATTTTTGTCTTCCAATCAAAACCAATAAAATTAACAAAAAACCCTCAACAGTCTCAGCCAACCCAGAAGAGAGGAGTTCACTCCTTTCCCAGCAGGAAAAGCAAAACACAAGTGTCTCAGGGAGAGCCAGCCTCACCAAGCCAACATAAAGAAACGTTTCATGCCAAACCACATTAAGCAAATGGATGCCCACAAAAACACACTTTAGAATCAGGCCCTGCACAGACCAGGAGCACATTTCAGCCCTGAGCTGAGTGTTGCACACTGTGCAGCTCTGGGTGACCTCAGCTGGATCAATGCCAGCTCATTCCTCTCACCTGTATGTTCCACAGAGCTCCAACAGGACAGTGCCTCGTGCTCTGGATGATGGTGCTGAACCCAAGGAACAGCAATGCCATGAAAGGAGCTGCACTGCAGTGACAGGAGAGATTTCCTCAGACTCAGAGGAGAGCAGCAAAACATCTCAGACCCTTCTGGCTGAGGGATGCTGCTGCAGTCATGGCCAGGCAGGAAGAGGGTAAAGAGGTTGGAGGAGGCAGAAAACTGCCCTGGCAGAAGTCCTAGGCTCTCTGCATGTCCTGTCAATGTTCCCACTGGCTTTAGCACAGTCAGAATCTCCCCTCATGGATTTTTTTAGGAAACCATTCCCCAGGTCCCTTATGCCTACAGTTATTTACCTGTAGCCTGATGCCACTGAGCAAAACAGAGGAGCAATCCATCTAGAAAATAAAATCTAAGGTGTTCTGTAGCATTCCTGGTTTTCATACTTAGAGAGGAAAAAAGAAACACATCCTTTTAAATCTCAGAAATCAGGTCTGATGCTCCCATGCAGGTCAGAATAACTGGTTTTGTTCAGGCCTTTCTGCAAGAAATTCTGTGAGAAAACCTGTCAGAGCCATGGAGCAAACAATGAGTCTCTGCAGAATCCCTTGGCAAGCTGTGACAATCTGGGCTACAGATTTTCCTGGGAAAGGCCAGGCTGAGCTCCCAGCCTGGCAGTGCTGCCAGTGCCAAGGCTGTGGCTCACACACACCTGACCTGCCCAGTGCCAGGCTGGGATGCTGGCACAGCGCCTCAGTGCCTGATGTGGAATGAGATGGAGGGCACAGCCAGGGCCTTTGGGATCTCTGCCCCTCTCTGGAGGGCTTATTTATCCAAATCTAACACAATCTGACTCAAAGGGTGTGCAATCTAAACAATCTTAGCCAACAGAGAGCAGCCATACAATCTTCTCCATGACAATCTACTCCAACCTCCTCTCATGATGGAACCTACCAGAAACAGAGGCTGCTGGAAGTGTTTTTGCTCTGCTCATCTGTGCTGGACTGAGCAGCCTGAGCTCCATGGGCAGCAGCCTCATCCTTGGCAGATCACAGGCTAAAAGTCCCATTAACTCACAGCAGGCAAAGGAGCTGGTTACTTGACAGCAAGGGGTTTGGAGGAGCAAAAAAAGCATGTTAACAAATGTGGAATGTTTATTGTTCTCTGATGTTTTCTCCTAATGCTGGCAGATTGACAAGATCCTCTTGTCAACAGGAACAAACACAGAGGGGACAGTAAAGAAAATCTCTGCCTGTTCCAAGAAGCCAGCCAAAGTCAGAGCTGGATGATATACAGGTGGCACAGGGTGAAGAAATAACAAGAAAGAGGAAGGTGGTAAAAAAATTAAATAGCAACTGCTCTGCCTTTCTATCTGACAGCAGAATTTGGTCTTCAGAGTCCTATAAACTAATGCTCCAAAATGTGGATAATGGCTGAGCTCAAATGAGTCACAAGGACCTGGCACAGAATGCCAGGCCCTACCCACAGCAGTAAGCAAGGTGCCATTGAAACTCTCTCTGAAGCTGGCATTGATTTATTCCAAAAATTATCTTTGCACCACAAACCCTCTGCTGCATCATCCAGAGCTCAGCAGCAGAGGAAGCAAGATCAGAGACCTAAGGCAAGGGGTCTGCTGCTTTCCTCTTGGAAATAAGGAAAGGTTTGCCACGTGCAAATGGCCCTGAGCAATGGGCAAGAAGGTGTAGGGAGCAGCTCCTGTGTGAGATGGGGCACTGTTGTAAATTCAGGCAATCCCAACGAGGGGAGAGAATGATGAGGAGGACTCCATCTTATCAGAAGGCTAATTTATTACTTTATGATACTATATTGTATTAAAGAATACTATACTATACTAAAGAATACAGAAAGGATACTTACAGAAGGCTAAAAAGGTAATAATGAAAACTCATGACTCTCTCCAGAGTCCTGACACAGCTTGGCCCTGATTGGCCAAAGAGTGAAAACAACTCACCGCAGAATCCAATGAAACAATCACCTGTGGGTGAACGATCTCCAAACAAATTCCACATGTGAGCACAACACAGGAGAAGCAAATGAGATAAGAATTGTTTTCCTTTTCTCTGAAGCCTCTCGCTGCCTTTTAGCTTCCCAGGAAAAAAGCCCTGGGTGAAGTTCAGAGAATGTGCACACAGGACACCCTGGGAGCTCAGGCAGAGCTGCTGGCACCACTGCCAGCTGGACACACTGAGCCTTTCCTTGGAGGAAGGTGCTTGCTGGCCACAGAGAGCAGCCCCTGCTCCCCACAGGCTCCAGAGAGCTGCCCAGCTCATGGCTCACGCCAGCAAACTGCAGCTCCATGGCCCTGGAGTGGCTCCTGCTGCTCGGACATGCTGGGTAGAATCTGAGCTTCCCAGAAGGGGTACAGGGTTGGAAATTCATTTTCAGCATTAGAATAAATGTGAAAGTAATCAGATTTTTGCAAGAAGGGAGTTATATTAAAAAATACATATTTTCAAGACAGAAATTCTAGTTTATGACTTAAATAATAGTCTGATACACCCTGGTGATTATGGTGCTACTGGCTAAAGTTTTCATTTTTTGCAACAGATCACCATAAAGCTGGCAGAATGGGCACTTGGGCTCCACATGCTGCAAAGCACTTCACCAGCAACGAGAATAACCCATCCCTCTTCCAGCTTCCCAGGAGAAAGGCTGCAGACAGGGATACACTTCCACAGCCTCAACCAGACAATTGAGGCTGCAATGAGACAAAAGCACTCCCAACAGCTTTGTTTGCCATGACATGCTCCTCAGGATGCCCCCAGAGCAGCAGCCACAGAGAGCCCCATATTTCCCATTTTCCCATAAGGCACCACATGGCAAAACAGAGCCCAGGCTCCCAGGAGCTGCAGGGGAGAGGGGCTGCCCTGGGGAGAGCAGCGGCTTCCAGAGCATCCAAGGAAGAATAACAGCATCCATTTCCAGAAGGAAGGTGCAGAGCTGAACAACATTGAGGAATGTGACCTTCCTGCCCAGAGCTGGGCCGGACAGGACACAACAAAGCTTTGCTGAGAGGCCAGGAGGGACATGAGAACTTTTTATTAATTTTATTATTATTATTATTATTGGTTATTAACCCCAGGTCACTCACAGTGCCTCATCTAACACACAGCAGGAAGGATTCCAAAATATCCCAGAGGCCAGGGGATAACTGCAGTTGGCTTTACCCAGGAGCTGCAGCCCCAAACACTTGCTCTGACTTTGGCCCCTGCACACAGCAAAGAGCCTGGGCCAGGGTTTGGGGCGGCTGCACTCTCACAGGAGGTGGGGGAAAGACTCAAACCATGCTGTCAGACAAACCTGGGGAATTGCTGACACCTGGGGCACTGCCTGCTCCTCTCAGATGTGGTCACATCCTGCTCACCATAACGCTGCAAATGTACCAGCAGCACAGAGGCCTGCTAAGGGAAGGACAGATTGTCCTGAGGGAGAGAAAAGAGCATCCATACCATCCATACAGAAGACTTATGCCAGGTCTCCATGGAATTTTTTTGGGAGGAATTTGCAATTCAAACCAAGGTTTTTACTAAAATCTGAATTTTTATGGGGCTTGTTCTTATTACATTAAAAGTGACAAGCTTTCTAAATCTGTCTGTACAGGTGCAGCATAAGGAGAAAAAACAGCTCAGTTACCAATAAGTACATAACCATCTGCCCAAAGAAGTGATGGCAGGTCAAGTGCTGAACACTGCTATAATTTAATCTACCAGCAGACAGACAGATCTAACACCTGCAGGTGTTAGAAATGAAGAAAAACTGCTTTCCACAAGATCCAAGTACACTCTGTAGCTCTTCTTGCTCTACCCAAATGTAGAGACACTGCTCAAAAGACAATCACAAATCCATCTAATACTTTAACATAAGTAAAATAAACCTCCAAATTGACAACAGCCTGTTTGCAGACAGCAGAGACTTCCCTGACTTGCTTTCCTGACTTTATACCATTTATTTATGGACTGCTGCATTGCTTGCAAGTCTTGTAACCAAAATCCATTCCCAAAAGGAGGAATTCAGCAGAAAGCAAGCCAAGAGATAAGCCTGACCAGGGAAATTTTCCCTGTGCCCTTCCCAGAGCAGAACCTCCCCATCAGTGCTGTGTTTGTTTCACCCAGCACAGCTGCAGCTCCCCATGGAGGAGGTGGAGGTGACCCTTCTCCAGTTTTATGGGCTGCTCTCTTTTGCATCTTTCTCAACCTGGTGAGGACCAAAGCTTCAGCAGGGATTAGAAAGGTGTGTATGAGGAAGCCACTTCAGCTAAATCAACATTCCCAGACAAGAGGAACAATCAGTACAAGTGTTACTGGTGACATTTTACTTCATTGAAAATAAACACAAATAAATATAAATAAAATAAAAACTGCTTTAAGCACCACGTCTGCATCATGGGGCACCTGTGCCCACATAAACAGCTTAACTGCACCCATGGTTTTGTACCATTTCTGCCTCCATTCCTGCTCAGCCCTCAACACACCATCGGTGCTAACAAGCTGGTTTTGAGGTTTTTAGCAGAACTACTATAAAACTGTAACATGCCTGTAAAAGAATGTCTAGCAATTTTTTCTATGAAATTAATTGAGACAAAAGGAAAGAAATGGAAAGGAGTAGAAAAAAATTCATGTTAACTTGCTAATTTCGTATAAAGTATTTATCTCAATGGAGAATATTGCACTAGAGCCATACACAGCCTGGCTGTCAAAAAAGTCCTGGGGATGGGGTTGCTCCATAGATGAATAAGTGAAATTTTATCAGTTAGGACAAAAAAATATATATATCTCAAGTCCAAATGACTGCATCCATCTCATATTGGTATCATTCTGCAAATATCAAATTTTGCTTCTCATCTTTCATAACAGAAGCATATAAAAATCTTGAGGAGATTTTCAGACAAGACATCACTAAAACACACACATCAAAATAATGAGAAAGAATAACAAAAGGCTACAATAAGTTAAATTGCTCTGACAATTTTTGAAAGTAATTCTGCTTTAATAAGACTAGTGAGAAGATGACTTTCAAGTACCATAGAGCACTGTGGCCTTTCCTTCAAAGGGCTTTGCTCTCCTCAGATAATGACACTTTCCTCACTCATCTGGCTTCCAGTCTTTATTGTCCAACATTAAAAGTATAACAAAACAAAAAAAAATTAAATAAACTAGATAAAAAGCCAGACATAAAGTATAGATAATCTCAGATAAAACCAAAAACTACATTAAGAGGAGATTTATGTGTGTGGAGAAAATCCAGCTTTGAATATGACAATTAAAAGCTCTGAGTCAAATGTTTTTGAAGAGGGTGATGCAAATATAGGTTTAATAGATGTAATCACTGCTGAGAAAGGGTGTGGAGCAGCACTCCCTCCTCTTGACAGGTATCATCACCCTCTCCAGTGCTGAGCTCTTGTGCTGATTTCAGCCCTTCAGCCTTTGACTCTCACTTGACCAGAAACCATCAGCTTTCCCCCAGTGCAAGCCAAAGCTGTGCAGGTTCCTAATGCTGTTTCCATCAGGGAATCATCAGAGGGTGCCACATTTTCAGAGGCTCTGAAAAACCCTGCAAGTTAACGTTTAGCTGCCTCCAGATATTTTACCACCAGGGACCCATATTCAATGAGGTACAGAGAGTTTCCATTTAGTATTTCCCCCTCCTCTCACTCTAAGCACAATTTAAACCTTGGGTAGCAGAAAAGAAGCTGTTCTATGGATTCAGGGCACATCATACAGAGCTTTCTTTCCCAACAGCAACACAGATACACCACAACTTAATCCCATTTGTCACATCAGGTAAACAGGCAGTTGTTCATGTGGAGAAAATTCAGTAGCAGGACACTCAATATCTCAACTAAAGTTTCCTATGAATCTAATAATCTGGAAAGAAGGTAAATAATGATGGAGTAGGACTTTCAGATTTCAATTATTTAGGTTAGCTGAGGGACTTGGAAAGAGAATAAATGCTGCTGGGTGAGCACAGAGTGCAGCAGCCTAAGGATCCTACAGATAGCAAAAGATAAACTCACCCTTCCTGTTGGACATAAATTTCAATGCACACACCCCAGGTACAAGGTGTCACTGGAGAGAAAAAAATGATCCCCTCTCTGAATTTATCACACAGATCGTGCAAGCAGTGTAGGAGTTCCCATTCACTCCCACCCTAGCAGAAGAATAAAATGTAGTGGTTACTTAGCACAAACAGAAACATTACACATTTAAAGCTAAGAGGAATAAATAATAATTTCTGAAAGCAATGCAACTGTCAGCTGGAACTTGGTGTAGTCAAGATGCATTTAAGCCCATGACTTGACCTGGTCTTTAAAATGCCTGATCAATTCCAGATACCTGAGTGCCACATCAAAGAGCTGAGCTGCACTGCTCCCCCTCTGCAGGAAAACCAGCACCAAAGTGTGCCCAAGTGCTCAGCACATCTCTGTCACACACCACAATGATGGTAATTATCAATAATAACAACACTGTGGGTGTAAATCTGCTCTGGCAGCTGGGGCTGGTGAATTCTGACTCCAACAGCAGCCCCTGGAAGCTGCCTCAGCCCCTGGCACCACCAAGGGGAGGGAGAGCAGAGCCCACCCTGGCAGTGCAGAGGGATCTTGGCCACTCCTGGGCCACTTGTGGGCAGTTGTGAACCCTCTGCAAGAAGCCAGAGAGCTCAATCTCCTCTGCAACCCAGATCAGCTGAGGGGATTCTCTTGCATTCCTCCACCAGCCCTCTCTTTCCTGCTCATAAACCCATGCCATGATGTAAACCCACTGCTGCTTGTCCCTAGGTGCTCAGGGGTGAGGAGAAAGCCTCCACCTGTCCCCTGAAACTCCATCATGTGTAAGACACCTGATGCCTATCAATATTTTAATAAAAATACCAGTATTTTTAATTAATCGGGCATTTCTTCACTGAGATACACTGAGAAACACTGTACATTTCTCATTTACTCTCCTCAATACATGCTTATTAATTAGCAGACTAATTTGCTTACTTCTTTAGGAACTGCATGCCAGGGAAAATGTTCTCAGTTGTCAAATGCAACTCATCGATTGCTGTAAGACACTTAAGACTAATTGATAAATATATCCAAGCCCTGATTAATTGCTGAAAAATCCATCATGCTGCATCCTGCTGTCCTTTCCTTTATAATAAGACTCTTGAATTAATTTGAAACTTGATTTTGCCTTCTTTTAATTAAGAAAACCACCAAAAACCAGAAGTATTTGTGGAGGGTGTCTATTCAATTTTCTGGTTATGCTTGAAGTGAAATCTACTTCATTTACCTTATTAGCCAAAAGTAAGGAAATGAGCCTACTCTGAAATTAGTTACTCTGTCAACTAGAATTTATCTTTGGGGCTGAGAGAGCTGATGTGGAAACTTGAAAGTAATTTCTTCACTCTTCTATTTGTTATATGTATTTTTTAAGGTTCCTTTCTGATTACATAAATTAAAAGTGACTTCTACAAATCTGGAAGAGATGTGCTACGTACACTTGTCAGTACAGCACATGAAACAGCCCAGTGTACAATTATGTAGATTGTATGGAATGTAAAAGGTAAAATTTACAGAGTAAAAGTGACTGAACATTCCCAGTGATGTTTCCAAGCACTAACACTCTCCCTGCTCAGTCCATGGCCATGCACCCCTGTTATTCTCACAAGAATTCTGCTGGTGTAAGAACATTTTCCCCCTCCTTACTTCCACAATCTGCAGCTTAAATAGTATTTTAAAAATTATTTCACTGGGTTCCTACTGAGATCAATCCACAAGTTCCTCTGAGGCTCATTTTTCCCCAAATTGAACTTTTCTTCCTCCTCCCCTCACAAAGCCTGGAGGCAACAAGCTTTGGTCCAGCACCCAGCACTGCCCCAGCAGCCTCCTCATTCCTCAAAGTATTTCCACAAATCTTCCATGAAATTACGATTTTTGCCAAAAAAACTCTACATAGTACTGTTTGTCTGTGGAGAAATGTTTGGGCTATCAACAGCCAGTGCTGGCTCTCTGGCAAAAGAGGAGGATAATTACAATGCCTCTTGAAATCAGTGATATTTCCTTGCTGCTAAAAGGGTGGCATGCTTTACACCTTTAAACTACCTTAAGTAATCATTTTCTAGGCAGAACAGAAAATCCATTTCTATTAGTTTCCAAAGACCTTGAAAGTATGGATGTAGGAAGACCACTTCCATAAATTCACCTTTTTAGAGTCACTGGCTAACACAGAATTTATGCAAGTGCAGGTCTGTCACATAATTCAGTATTTATATTCTCCCTTTCAAGCTCCAGGGAGCTGGAGTAAAACGCTAAAAATAAAATACACATGTTATAATACACACAAGATTTAGAGGTGGAACTATTCTGACAGTTCAACATAAAAGATCTTTGTGCATAAGATCTCCATAGCTAGGCCTGTACCTAAATCACATATTGATTTAACTCACTGTAGACAAGTTATATAAGCTTTGGAATGATGTATGCTTGATCAATGTGTTTTAGAAATTAATCTCTGCCAGACTTACTCATTTAGGCAAGTGAAGAAGTCAGATAAATATCTCTACATTTTACTTTATAGGACAGTAAACCAATTTCTAATCAAATTTGTAAGTAAACAGCATTATTTGTTTCCAGGAAATACCAATATTAAAATACCTTTCTAAGAAAATCTGAAAACAAGACTTCAAAAATTTAAAGTTTTATCTACAAAATTCACAGATTATAAAATTGATACAAGAGTATACAAACATGATGATCAGACATACAGAGGAGAACAAAATGCTCCTTTGAAATACCCAGGGATGGAGACTCCTAGCACCACCCTGAACAAAGGGGTCTGGAGTCTCAGCCAGATGAAAGTCAGGTGTATTTGATATTTTACTTCTTTGAAGTGCTAACAGTGATTCCACACCTGAATGCAGGAGTGATGCCCCACTCCATTGCAAGCACTCTGACCCTGATATGGGGAGAAATAAATGTTTACACCTCTACAGGCAGGCCTGTGCTTCAGAACAGAGCATACTCTCAGGTTAGAGACAGGGAAACTGAGGCACGGAGAGGCACAGTGACCCCCTGAAAGGCACAAGGCAAGCTGAGGTACAAATGCCAGGAGTGAAGGCTTTTATCTGAATGCCAAATCCACTCATGCAAACCTCCTTTCTGACCCACATTTTTACTCAAATCCCGCTGATCCTAGCAGCGACAGCTCAAGGACAGATCCTGACCCGGCTTAGAGCTGGGTGGCTCATGAACAATGAACTCTCTCCTCACTTTTCTGTGAGCTTTTGTGTCCTAGCTCAGTTTGGGGACAACCCAACCCAAGGTGAAAAGCTGGCTCTCTGTCTCAGACTCCCCTGTGGTGGCCCCAGCATAAGAACCCCGCAGTGTGACATTATTCACAGGTCACTCCTGGCACTGTGAACACCAGCTCAGAGCCACGACCAAGGACACACTGACACTCCCCAGGCCACCAGCACAGGGACAATCAGGCTGCTGCAGCCTCGGGGGACTCCCTGCAATGGCAAAAATTCAAACGAGGAGGGAAGGCACTTACCGTACAGGACTGCAATGAGCGACACGGGCATGACCAGGATACCCACCAGCATGTCTGCTACTGCCAGAGACATCAGGAAGAAGTTTGTGGCATTCTGCAACTTCTTCTCCAAGGACACAGCCATAATTACCAATATGTTCCCCCCAATGGTCAGCAGGATGACAACCAAGATCAGGAGGGCCGGCCAATTCTTCTCCCTCACGGACATCCGAGAGACTTCCCCCTTCTCAGAGGTGTTGAGAGGATCAGATGTAGGCAAACTCTGGTTCAGAGTCAAATTGCTGCTCAAGGACCAAGCCATCAGACCACCATGCAAACTAAAATCCAGTGTAACAGACACTGTTGTTAAGCTGAGCAATATTCCAGTGCTACTTAAAGTGCTCATTGTCTGGGGCTGGTTGCTCTGTCTCTTAACCGTGCCTCAGAGACGATCCCTTTTCCAAACTCCAGGTCCAAGGCAGATCACAAAACCTGAGCCAGAAAACCATTTGATCTTCCATAGTGAAGCAGGGCTTACAGAAGTTAGCGTGGAGCTCCTCTGCTTTCCTTGGGTGTGGTAGATGACGACCATTGACCACCAACCTCAAGGGAAAGGAGACTTTGCAATCTCCAGCTGGTTTCCAAGTTCACCATTCTGAAAAGTAAAGAAAAAGGATATTCTTCACTGAAACCACAGTAAACACAACACCTTCTTTATTCCCCATGCAACTGACACCCTTATTCTTCCCCTTCCTGCTGGCTAGGACATTCTCCAGACTGCCAGCAATTTATCTGAAGGGTACAGACTATGCCTCCAATCATGGGGGAGAGAGGCAGGGAATCACATCAGTGTGCTCTGGCTGGTTAAAAGCTGATTATCACTAATTAAATGTTTTGTGAAACCTGCAAAAGCAAGTCTGAAGAGCAAAATATGTTTCAATTGATATCTACTTCACAGATACTCTGCTGCTGTGGAAAATAGTAATTGCACAAAATTCCAGCCAATCCAGACAGTGCAGCCAAGCACAGGGTAATCCATCACCTTAAATGGAAGAGTTTGGATAAATTTTACATATTCTGAGGTAAAATGAAGGTGCTGTAAAAACCCTCAGATCTTAATGATTAACTCTCCTGTAACAACAAATACTGCAGTTCAGTTTCTATTGGGAAATGAATGGTGGATAAGATGCAATATTATCAGACAACATTGTATGATCCTTCTGGAACAAACAGACAACAAAGAGTTAAGAGAAAAGAAAGGACAAACTTTCATAAAAGCTGAGCACTTATTTCTGCTTTTCATCTATTTTTGTGCCATTGTTTCCTGCTGATCATGAGCACACAGCCAGGCCAGCAAGCCTAAACCCAGCATCCTGCTGCTCAGGACCACTGCCCCAGCAGCCCCATCCCACACCCAGTGGGGTCAGATTTCCTCACAGCATCTCACATGATTTGTGCTGCCTCAAAAAGGAGCTGACAGTGAGGGCAAGGCTGATTACTCCCATGTAACACAGGCCAGAGAACATCATGCTGCTGCTTCTGAGGTCCTTCAGCCTCATGCTTTGGGCTAATTGGGTAAATTGAATGTACTCCTGACTGCAGGCACGTGCTGCAGCCACTGAAGCTGAGGGCATGTATTCCCAGCCTGGTGAAATGAACTCAGTAATTCTGCCTGCCAGGCTTGTCCAGCTGATGAGAAACAGCAGCTTTGCTTTGCACTTCCACTGCACTGGGGGAAGCTCCTGACAGCCACAAGCAGCACAGGAGGAAAACACCTGGTCAAGCAGGAGGATGGAAGTGGACCAGGAAGAGAATAAAATCAATAGCAGGCAGCTTCATTTGAGCACATCCTCAACTTTTGTGCAGCTCACAGGAAAAGACTGTTCTATCACTGTTAAATAAATAACAAAATAAAAGCCAGATTTTTTTTAGTTGAATGCACTGTGGCACACATCTGACACAGCAATCCAGGTATCAAAAGCTAGATGTAGTTCATGAGATTACATTAGATTTCATCTAAATAGGAAGTGCTCAGAATCCTAGAATAAAATATTTAACATTCATGAAGGTTTTGGAACCTTGTTAATGGGCTTTGTGCACAAAAATATTTCTTAAATGAGCAGTTCATACAATGAACCCAGATTTGCTTCTGCATTGTAGTTAATTACTCCCACAGGGTCTCTAAACCTCATATTTAGGAAGGAGTTTTGCACAGCACAGAAAATAATTTTGCAGCTGCACATGCAGATGAATGAACAAGTGGTCACTGGACCATTTATTTTTTCCAACTTAGCTGGTCTCAAAAACAACAAAAAAAGGTCTCTAGAAAGTTTCTAAATAACTTCCGATTTTTTTTTTCCAAAACACAGCTTTTAATTCAAAGCTGTGATGACAATTTTTCCAAATCACCTTTCCACATTGAAGGAGACACTGGGCAGCCAAAGGATCACAGACAGGACATAACTCTAGATCATGAAAACAAACCAACAACCCCCAAACAAAACCACAGCACCAAAACCAACTCCAAGATAAAGCTTCTGAATTAAAAGTGTCTATTTTTATCACTGCTCGGGTCTGTATACTGAAATGGTGAGTAGAGTCATTCTCTCTTGCATTTTACATATTCAGATTGAAAAATCATGTGGGAATTTGATTACAGGAGTGCTCAAGCCTGGGCTCCACCTTCAGAATTAACTGTTCTACTGCTTTGCTAATACTCTTGTTATTATTTTACACAGATCCTGGCTTGAAGTCATCAGTTTTCCTTTTCCCTGCATCCTTCAGTCTCCTCAAGGTAAAACTTTGTGACTAATTCCTTCAGCTACAGTCTTCTAAGCACACCACTGTACCAGAAAAATAATTCACAATTTATTCATGGATTCTGCATTTATTTAAGAACCATCTCCATAATTTTAAATTGAAACATGGGCCCATCACAGATTTTTTTTCCAATAGCTAACATCAAAGTACGCATACTGAATTTTGTGGTCAATCATCAATTCCAGTTCAATCTACTACTGACAGTCCTGAGAATTATAATTTAAACATTCAGCAAAGCCAAATTCTTTTCTATGCCACTCTTTTTGATAAAGTAAAATAATGATTTCTTTTGGCACATTCTTTCCTTTCACTCTTTAAGTCCAGTTTAAAATAAACTGAAGGTAGAAAAACACTTTTGTCTATCAAAAAACACATGAATTATTTAAAGCAGAGGTTGATATGCTGGAGTTTTTGGATATTCCAGAAGGTTAAGTTGGAGTGAAGCAGAAGCTACAATGGTTAATAAGCCTGTACTGGTGGGGCTCACATGCCTTTGGGGGTATTTACCACCATTACACTCACTAAAAGGAAAAAGAACCAAACCTTTCTTGGAATAAACACAATTCTCTTTTCCTTTGAATTAAATGCATACATCTTTAGTTGTTTTACCCTTCAAAGCTCAGAGCCCTTTTTCCTGGAGAAAGGCAGCTGCCTGCTGAGACTGGAGATGTTCCCCAGCCCAGGCAGGATCCTGCTCCCCTGGACCCTCTGAGCCCTCCTGAGTCACTGAGGGAACCTCTGGATGTTACCAACGTGCATCTAAAACTGGGTGAGAAATCAAGGATTGTCAGCTTAGCCCAAAAAAACAACCTGAGTTTCAGGCAGACTGAGGTAATACATTAATTCATGATGAGTCTTGCTGTAAAAAAAAAAAAAAACCCAGAAGTACTTAATGATCAAAAGTGATGGCTTTCAGCAATTCCCACCCCACCAAGAACCCAAAAACATCCAATGGCATCACGGGTACAAAGGCCATATGCAAGAAAGATTTTCTCCTCCCAAAATATTGGCAGTCTCCAGTTCTCCAAGTCACATTGACATCTCCCCAATTACCTGATGAAAGCCAACAAGCTGATAAAAAACAAACATTTTTAAATAAAAAGTTTTGCCTTCAGCCTTGACTTTGATGGCAGACCTACATCAGGGAAAAAAATAAATCTGAAGTCAACTAAACTGAACTGTAAGTACTGCAATTTTTGACAGGAAAACAGTTGCAGATAGTTCACAACTATCTGAGCCAGATAGTCAGATGACATAAATTTTTATAGCTCCATGAAGCCCTTTTCAAAATGGCAAATAATTTAAAATTATATAATAGAATACACAATTTATGTTCAAGAAGGCAGATTTAAGGCTTCATTCTTCACTCTAAACCCTGCATTTCTTGCTATTTGCATCTTTATTATTTTTTTTAATCCATTGCCAATTTAATTTTCTCTTTTTTTGGAACAGAAGGTTGCTTTAAAATACAGATTTTCATGGCAAACTTGCAAAGGGCCACTTTCCTTTTAGTGATTCAATAAAGTCATGTTTTCATATGAAGAGAATTCTATATTTTGGGCAGTTGGAACTCATCTTTCTCCCTTTTGTAGCAGCACTAGGAAACATCCCTATTTCTGTGCAGTTCTATTTTTAAATAGTGTGTGAGAATGCTGCAAGTCCAATGGAGATGACCAGGGTGATGTGGGAGGAAGCACAATAAATACTGGGTTTGGTTCAGCCCAGAGGAAAAGCTCTGAACAGGGATGTCTTTGCTGCCTACATCTACCTGCTGGTACTTCCAGAGGAAACAGGAGAATTCCAAAAGCTGGGCAGCAAAACAGGAAGCAATTGTGACAGTGACAGATGTAAGGAAATCATGTATGAAGCAGGAAAAAAAGAGAAGAATCTCAGTGCAGGTGGTCAGACAGAGGCTGTGGGATCTCCATCCTTGCAGAAGCTCAGAAGACAGCTGGGATCTACCCCCAAACACCCATCTAACCTGGGAGTCAGCTCTTCCTTGAGCACCTGGAGGACTAAAGCCTTTCAAAAAGTCCCTTTCAGGTTAAATTATCCTATAATTGGATCAGAATTGTGCTTCTGAGCAAAGCTGTCCAGCATGGGGATGTTTTGAACTCCTACCCTTGGTGCAACTCCTGCGCTTGTCCCTGCTCACATCCCCTCCCCTTCAGCTTCCCCAGGGCCAGAAATAAAAGTGTGTGGCCAAGTGGGCAAACAGAGCTGTGAAACAAAGGGAAAACAAACCCAGTGTGCCTGGGGTGGGATCCAGGGCCCCAGAGCTGCCCCAGCTCACACCAGAGCCAGCTCCTCACCTTCCCCACCTGCTGAGGCCATGTCTGTCTGAGGATCCCACAGCTCAACATCCTCTGGAAGTGGCAGTTTTGGAAAGCCCCAGCTCATTCTTGTCACTTGGCAGCATCAGGAAATCTCCTTTCTGTTGGAAGCAATGCCCCCAGTGCCATCACAGAGGCAGCATTTCCACAGGCACTGCAGCAGGGAAGGAAAAGTCAAACGCCAATGATTATTCTGTAGATACCCACTGCAAATTAACTGAAGTTGCAATCCAGAGAAGTGGTTATGCCTAATTTGACTATTTTCCTGAGCTACTCCTGAACTTGGGAATATATTATTAGCACTTTGTTTCGAGATTTTCTTTCCAAGGAAGAATTTGATACGTCCTCTTCTGTTTTGCAAGAAATTCTGGAATTTTTCCCAATAGGAATTGGAGATAAATCAGCGTAAAAACCACTTAATAAAACCTTAGGGAAACCTCCCCAAATACAGCTTTCTACCAGTCTTTTTTAATTCTGACACAGAAAATAACTATTTAATTACTTTTAATTACTTGTAAATTAAAAAAAGAGCATTTAATTTTTTCAGAGCAAGGAGAAAATGGATTTTCTCAGATATGAGTTCAAGTAGTGATATTTTGTAGGGTCATAATAATGAATCACTACCATTCTGTCTAAAAGCAAATAGCATCAATTTCCTTCTCTGTATCTTCCCTCATACTGAGTCAGAAAGGCATTAATTTCTTTTCCAGACATTTCAAGGCGATACAAACACACAGAGAGATCTTAATCCACCTTCTGGCTGTAAGACCAGCATCCTTTTTTATTTTCCCTTTGTGGAAGAGCACCTGGGAACCTCACAAGAAGATGTAGATACTCTGCCACTCCCTGCAATGATAAACTTTCTCTCTTGGCTCAGACATGCAGAAACACCACAACAGAATAAATCTGAATCTCATCACACACTGTTCTAACTTCTTGGAATGATTATACCCTAGTTGTTCATATTTTCTAAGGGTAGATATAATTCCAACCTGCCTCTCTGGTTTTTTGTTTCTTTTTTTTTTTTTAATACACATGTCCCCAGTGGCTGAAATTCGAAGCACATATTAACTCTCTGCAGTTAGTGCATTTATCATGGCAGTCCTGACCCTGCCTTCCTGTTGCTTCAATAAATCACATTATTCATGAACCTGGATCATGCAAAGTCCTATTGAATGCAATCAAACCCACATTCCTGCACTATTTGTACAGCTGTGCTCCTGAAAGTTCTTACTGAGCTTGACCAGCCCCATAGTCTGAATTGGCCATAACCTGAATTTGAGCCCTGCCTCGAATTTCTGAGAACCAGCTGGAACACAAGGGACATTTATCTCCTGCCAAACTTTTATACCCTTAATGCAACAGTATTGTGGGTATTTGCTCCCTGGCACATGGAGCTTTGAGAGTCCCCAGCATTCCCAAGGCAGCTCCTGTGGTTATAAGGACCTGGTTTCTGCCTCCACTGCAGTGAGTTTCCCTCTGTCCCTTTTAATTCAGCTGCACAATGTGGCAAACATCAAGTGTGACATTGGTGGGAAAATCCTGTGTGACAGCTTTTTTACACTCAGCTTTTCAGGGTTCTTGCAGTAAACCTCTGTTAAACGTTTTCTTACTCTTTCTAAACTTTCTTTAAGTTTAGAATTTTTAAACCAATTTTTCTTCTTCTCTCAAATGTTTTGCATGGCAGCTCTTTGTTTACATCATTAAAGTCTGGAAGTGAGCACTTATCCAAAATGAAACATAATAGACCAAAGCAACAAAAACACTTGCTTAGCTTTCTTTAGCTAACTTTTTTTTGAAGTTTTAAAACCAGGCTTATTTAGAAGCCAGAAGACTCCACAATTTTCAGCAGTTTCTGATGTACAGCGCTCTATCCCACGTGGGGTTGAGTAACTTCACAGCTCTAAGTGCAACCACAGCAAGACACACCTAAATACGTACATGCCTCTAAATAAAAAACACTCATCAAGTGATTTACATTCAATTCATGTTTTAGGGGAAATATCCCACCCAGTATCACTGGGATTCTTTGATGACTGTGCACGGTTTGCAGCAGTGACAGAGAGCAGCAGCAGCAGCGTGGCCAGGAGCAGGTGAGCATGGAGCAGCTCTGAGTCACAGCCTGGCACACTCTGAGCACGCCCACCCTGCTTGGGGACTGCTGCTGACTCACTCTTTACTTACTAAGTCACATTTCTTAATCAAGCAAGAAATCCCTTGATGTTTCCCTCCCTTGAGCTTTCTCTTCATTCCAGCTCTCTGCGCCCTCTGAAATCACACCTCAGGACCCCTCATTTTCCAGTGAACACAAATTTCTGATGCTGTGACATGGTGCTCACCCTGCACCTCATCCCACAGGAGATCCAGGGGAAAATCTCCCCTCTTCCTTTGCATGGCCCTGAGCTGGGGCACTCTGAGCCCTGGTACATCACCAGCACAGGGCTGCTCACGTGGGGGTCCCACAGCCAAAACAGCTTCTCCCCCAAATCTGTTTTCCCAGTGTGTAGCCATGATATTTTATGAAAAATCCTTTCTTTAGGAATTTTTTTCTCTTGAGAAGCTGAGAGGCCTCAGGAACAAAATGTAACCAATGGTTATCTGCTGCTGTGGAATGCAACAGGTGCATCTGGGATTGGGCTCATGTGGTTGTTTCTCATTAATGGCCAATCACAGTCAGCTGGCTCGGACTCTCTGTCTGAGCCACAAGCCTTTGTTATTCATTCTTTCTTTTTCTATTCTTAGCCAGCCTTCTGATGAAATCCTTTCTTCTATTCTTTTAGTATAGTTTTAATAGAATATATATCATAAAATAATTAATCAAGCCTTCTGAACCATGGAGTCAGATCCTCATCTCTTCCCTCATCCTGGGACCCCTGTGAACGCTGTCACACCAGTGAGCACCTCAGCCTGCAGAACTCTCCAATTCAAGGCTCAGGCACTGATTTTTTAATAGAGGTCTCTTCCCTGCTGTGGTGGTGCACTCTTAATATAGGTTACAGAGTGCCTCTCCTGTTATCATTGCTGTCCAAATGTCTTTATAAAGAATAAATTACAGCATCAAATAAGCCAAGGAAGAGGAAAACAAAGCTCAAAGCGTAATAAAAAGTGTGCCTAATGAACTGACAAATGGCTCAGGGCTTTTACTGTAATAGCTTAATTAAATATGTGTTTTCACATACCTGTGCAGTGTCAGAGAAAGGATTATTGAAACATTCATAAGTTAATTGACTTATCTTTATCTCATGCATAGCAACAGTTGATACAATAATTACATAGAAAATGTAGCTACTCATAGGGGGTTTTCCCTTTTAATTTCCTTTTCTCTTGGGAAACTGACCCATAAAAACCCAAAATGGAGTGGCTGACAGAATAAATTCAAAAAGCCAACACTTTTCTGCTCTAAGTATATTATATATATAACTGAATATCCCGATAAATCTGTAGTAAGGGAAACTAATAAAATAGATAGAAAATAAAACTCTTAAAAACTCGTCTTAAAAAAACAGGAAAAGGACAAAGACAATAAGATGGAACAGTTACAGCAACTGGTCTTCATTTCAAGATAGAAAATTATCCACACAATTATAGAATTCTTAGTTTGACCTTAACCAGGCAAAAATTCAGAACAGATTTAAAAGGAAAATTTGAGACACAAAAATGTGTGGAAAGTGCTGTGAAAGGCAACATGAGTTTCCCAGATGTACATTGTAAGTCTTGGCTTGGTGTCTTGGGATTTTGTTCATCTGTTCTGTAACACTCCATTCTTTAGGAAAATAAAATAAAAAAAAAATAATAATAAAAAAGGCAGTGTCTCTAACTCACACTTCATTAAACCATTTGATATGGCATCACCAGGGAAGTTGTTATGAAAACTCCAGAGAACAAGATGAACTGAGCAATTGTGAAGCTGCCACGGTATTGGCTGCAAAGCAGATGAAAATGGATTAGACTGGAAACACAAACCCTGGTCTGGAAGGAAGGTGTCTGTTGAGGTTGGTAAGGTTTGACCTTGATAGTAAATTGGGGTTGCTTTTTTTGTTTGTTTGTTTTTAATGTTGCCTAACCAAAACATTTACTTTGAGAACCAAATACATTGATAATTCAAAACCAAAATTCAGCACCCACATCAGTAAAGGTTGGAATGTAACAGGAAAATCAGAATGACTGAGGGCTGAACAAATCAAATAAGAATGAAATATGATAACACAATGAATAACTAAAAGAATTTGGCTGTAAACTATGAGTTTATCAGTCAGAAACAAAGATAATTACTTCAGCATCTGAGCCATATGCAGGCACAAGTGGGACATGAAAGAGACAAATATAATCCAAGCTATAGATATAGCAAGCAAGGGATTTCTGTATGCTCCATCACTCCAAAAGCAAACAAATACCTGCCTCCACCCCCATCACACATTGACTGTTTGATGCCATAAGAGGCCACTTTAATCTGGATGCCTTATTCCAGATAAATTCTGCATTGTGATGCTGCTCACAGACCAAGCTAGGGGACACCTCTGAGCTCTTACACTATAGTAAATCACAAGTATTTTCAATTAAATGACAATGCCCAGGGGGCCAGACAGAGCTCAGCATAGTCACTCTTGATTTGCACTAGAAAACAGGCCAATTGTGTTGAAACATCCTCAATGTGATTAGAAGCAGACTCTTTATTTAGGGAAATAATTAAATTTTCAAAGCATTTGACAAATTTAATAGACATCATCTATGAATAAGTCAGGGTGTGTAATATGCCTGGAGCAGGAAGGAAAAGGCTCATTAGCTCTGAGAGAATAGACAGATGGGCAGTGCTGGGGCAGGGCTCTGACAGCTCCCACATTATGTAAGCACAGGAGCCAGGAGCCGGGCGCGTGTGCAGGAGGCATTTCCATGGGAGCAAATTGCACTGACACAAACTGGCATCTCTGACATCAACACATGAGTCAGGGAAAATGAAGTGAAGGAGACAAGACGTAATTGAAAATACTTCATTTTCCAGCACGACATGAAAGGCAAAGGAGGGCTGTAAAAGCCAGTGTAATTTGGATTAACCTGCTTCTCCGTGTGAGCTAACACGTGGAAGAAGGATTTAGTACATTTCAGATTCTGTCCCAGCTGAGGTGTGCTGAAGCTGCAGCAGAGGGAGCAGTCCTGAGTGCTGGAAAGAGCAGGCTGGTGCTTGGCTGCATTTAACAAGATGGTTAAGATCACTGAGAAGAACATGGAAATAGGAGAGAAGCTGCAGACAAATTCAGTGTTGCCATGATATTTTCTGAAAAATCCCTGTGCCAGGACTTTTCTCCTGAGAAGCCAAGAAACCTCAGAGGAAAAGAAAAACAATGATTATCTGCTGCTGTGGAATGCAACAGGTGCATCTTTGATTGGTCCATGTTGGTTGTTTCTAATTAATGGCCAATCACAGTCAGCTGGCCTGGACACTCTGAGAGTCATGAGCTTTTGTTATCATTCCATTCTATTCCTTTCAAGCCTTCTGATTAAATCCTTTCTTCTATTCTTTAGTGTAGTTTTAATATATCATTTTCTTTTAATATCATATATATCATAAAATAATAAATCAGCCTTCTGAAACATGGAGTCAAGATTCTCATCTCTTCCCTTGTCCTGGGACTCCTGTGAACAGCACCACAATTCAGCAACAGAGCAACAGGGAAAATATGAAGGTTAAAGGCTAACAAAGAAATGTAAAAGACAACCTCTAGTCTCAGTGGCAGTCTAAGAAGGAAAACTTGCATTTAGAAATTCAAACAGGATCCAAAGCAGCCACTTCCTTTTTAAAAGGAGTATTCTTCCTACATTTACCTAAAATGTGGGGGGTATCTCTGAGGTGCATCAGCAGTGCTTCCCAGACGGGCTGTGGGTGCTGCTGTGTGGGGTCAGAGACCAAGGGGAGCTGTCCCCATGTGAGCAATGGTGCCAGGGGACCAGGCTCTCCTTCAAAGGGAGGGCACCAAGTACACTTTTATTCAACCCCACAGAGGAAAGACAATGAAACTATCACAGCAATTTATAGATGAATCAGGTAGTGTCTGTGTTTTAATGGCTGAAACAAAGACAGCTGAACTCTAATGGTGTCGATTTTCTCTTGTAAGTGATTACTAAATTGCTTCCACTTTGTCAGCAACGTAATATCTCTGTGAACAGCTCAGAGTTAAGGAAGTGACAAACCACCAGTTGTCAAGTGGAGAAAAACACACATCCACATACACTGAAAGTAGGTTTGAAACAGAAACACTTCTGTTCCTCTGGAAACAGCAAGGCTTTCAAACAAGGGAAATACTCCATCAGAAACAACAGGGCAGGTCCATCATTCCTGGCTTCTGACCTCCCACAAATTCAGTATCACCGCAAACCAAAATAATTTGGGTGCTGGCACTATTGATGATAGGTGAATGAGAGTTTTGCTGTGCCCAGTGAGTGCAGCAAAAGCGTGTTTGGAGGCAACATCTGAAGTCTCTGAGCAAGGAGTGTGTCCCTTTCTTGCCAAAGTTCAAATGCTGGAACAGTTTGAGACAGAAATTGCTTTAGTTCAGCAGTACAACTACAGCACACAGCAAGCACTGCACAGAGAGACATCAAATGAGGTTGGGGAGCCAGGGAATCAGCAGCAGAGAAATCTCTCTGGGCACTGAGACCTTTAGTTCCCTGTCTGGTCAGTGTGGGGGTGAGGATCCCACCATCCCAGCCAGGCTGTGCCTGGGACTCAGCTCTGCCAGGGCTGAGCTGCAGCCAGGGGAGTTTGGGATTCCCCTGCACACAGCTTTGTGATGAACAGATACAACTGCTCTGCAGCCTGGGTTAATTAATCACACTGACCTGCTGATCTAAAAAAGCCAAGAAGCAGAAGCCCAAAGCCCTGATTCCTGTATTGCTACTATTTTTTTGCCCATTTCCTGCATATTACAGATGAAGGAAGGTCTTGACCCCTGTGTCAGCCAGCTTGGAACAGTTGCAGAAATAGGGCCTGGGTATATTTGTACAATAACACAAACACCTCTTGAGTTCTGTGTCAGTAAATTGTATCCTACATTTTCATTTTCCAAAACCACTAAAGAAAATGGTCATTGAAATATCTAAAGTAACAATATTCTAAGCAGCTTTACACCAGGCAGTGTAACCTTTACAAACACACTTTGATAAATAGTAGTAGTCTAAAATGGAAACAATTATGTTACTTCCATTAATTAACAGGCAATAAAGTACTTCCCTGTGCAGGTGACCTAACAAATTACACTGGCAATGTTTTTATCCCACACACATCTGATCCTCAAAGATTTGGGTATAAAGGACAAAAAAACAGCCAACACTTTTTTCAGATCCCAGTTTTATCAACCTAAAGCAGCCCAAATAGAAATTAGAAATAGTAACTCAGTGAGGCTGAAATCAGCTTCACCCACATGGGTCAACAGGAGCATGTCCCAGCATGTTGGTGCTGGAAATCAGTTTGTGGGGCTGAAATTGTGCCCTTCAGTCCAGGGGACATGGCACAACACCCTGCTGCCACCACTCCTTGCTGTCTCCTTAACAACTGAGAGGAAGAATCTCTGGACCATCCCATGCCTAATGCATGGTTTGAACTCGTAGCTTGCAGGGCCTTTAGTGAACTGTCTCAGGAAATCCCAGAAGTAAAAACAGATTCCCTCCT
This sequence comes from Molothrus aeneus, assembly GCF_037042795.1. Taxonomy (NCBI): domain Eukaryota; kingdom Metazoa; phylum Chordata; class Aves; order Passeriformes; family Icteridae; genus Molothrus; species Molothrus aeneus. The sequence continues at coordinate 4,989,130 of NC_089659.1, read as the reverse complement.
TTGATATGTGCCCCTTCCTCAAGGCTGGAGAAAGTGGGATGCAGAAGCCCACACAGGGCTACAGGAACATGTGAACTTCATTGCAGGAAAATTGTGTGCCACAAACCAGGATTCCAGTTACAGAGTTAAAGCTTCCATGAGACTGCCCCAGGCAGAATTCTCTGCTCCAAATTATAACAGACCTCTCAATGTCCTTAAAAATAGTATCTTACTCAAGCACTTTGTTCTGCAAGCCTGAGCTGTTAGAAAGCCAAGGAGCTCAGTACAGACACTGACACAGAACAGGAGGATGTTCTGTGATGGAAAACCCCTCTGGGCAAGAACATCATCCATGGTGGATAGCAAAAACTGCTGGTGGTGATGTGCTACTGCACAACACTTCACAAGAGCTTCAAAGAAAGCATGATCTGGCAAAACAGACACGGGAACATTATTCCAGAGCACTACCAAAACCTGGGAACACCCATCATTGCACCAGAATGGAGGACTGGGTGAAGGCACACGTTCACCAAAGTGGGGAGCACCATATAAGCTGTTAAAAACCTCAGGGATGGATCAGACAAGTAGTTGATGCCTCAGGCTTTAGCTTTTCTATTTTTCAGATTCTGTACTGCTTTAGTGTGTACTTCATAATGAGGGGATGGTGAGCTCTTCACAGCGCTGGGAGACAAAACAACTCCTGCTCCAGCTGGGGACCAAGGAAAAATGATCCAAATCTCAGGCCCAAGAGTACAAACAACATGGACTGAAGAGAGAAAAACAAGAAGGATGGGACTTCATAAGCTAAGGCTCTAATTGGACAATTAGTTCCAATATGCACATGGAGCAGAACTGATAAAAGTGAGAGACCCCGCGTCCGGCTGTGCATTTTGGGACCATTTTGGTTCATCTTGGGTGCAGCCCTGGCTGGGCTCTTGTGCTGCCCAAGGTGGATCCATTGAGGCCTTTTAATAAATCCCTACTTTATTCTTTAACTCTGTCCAGCCTCTGTTCTAGGTCAGCCTTCACAAGGCATCACAGTCATTGAACACAGTGGGGAGCAATATCAGTTACAGCTTGTGAGCAAAACTGAGCATTTCAAACCTAGCTGCAGTCTCAGTGTTTATCTGTGGCTGTGAGAGCTGTTGAGATGGAAGATGTTAGAAACCAAACATCTCTGAAACACTGGAGAAAGTCACCTATACACAGCTGAAGCAAACCAAGAAATCTTCTTGCAGCAGTTTGTATCAACCAAAAATAAGCATGGGACATTAGAGGATCCTGTTGGAGCTGATGGCAAGCACAAATTAAGACATGTTACCTTAAATCTCTTTCATTTTTGCCAAATTGTGAGACTTTACATTGGCTGAAGACCAAGGGATGATGCAGGTATTATTACCAGTGCATACACTGACCCAAGGCACAGAAACTTCACCAAATGCAGGGACCTGAGCCCCACAAAACCCACAGACAACTCTGGCCTGGGCAGAGAAGAGCTCTGAAAGTAAAGAAACATTAACTTAATCCTGCCTTCCCTTCCCAGCAAAGCTGTGTGGGAGGACATTGTTCAAGCACAGAACCAAGGATGAAAGCCAAAAAAACCCACTACCAAAACCTAGAGCTTGTAACTTCATTGAGGATTCATAAGGCATAACAATAGCAAACAAAAGTTTTTCCTCTTTGATGCTTCTCTAGCATTAAACTCATTTAGAAAACTGAAGTAGATTATACTTTGTGCTTTGCAGATAAAAGCACTATTGTAGTCATTTGGATGCAGAAGGGCTTTGCTCTGCCAACAACACCATCCTCGTGGTGCAGAGCAGAGCCCTGAAACACCAGCCCCAGCTCTGAATGGGAGCCCAGGGCTCATTCAGGACCCAGGGGCTGCACTCCCCACCCCGAGCCAGCAGAAATCTGCTGCTGAGCAGGGTGAGACCAAAGCACCTCCCTGAGAGCTCAGGGACAGGGTCCATCCTCACCCTGCTCCACGAGGGCTGGAGGCTGCACAGCAGCAGCCACGAGCGCAGCAGGGAGGGCAGGCTGGGAAAAGCTGGGAAAGCAAGGTTATTGCTTGAGCAGTAGAGCTATTTTGGCGGCCTGCTTGTTAAAATAATACACTTTAAAGACATAAGAATAAAGACCAAGGAAAAGCAAGAGCTTACATCAAAGCCAAACGCTCCATTCTGCCTTTCCCCAGGAGGGAAACAGAGACAGCCCCTCACACATCTGCCTTAAGACATTAGAGGAAAAACACAGAATAAGCTGTTTTTACTGAAAGGATTGAAATACAGGACAAGGCTGAACTTCGATCATAAAATTTATTTTTAAAAGATTATAAGGAATTCTTGTAAACAAAATACTTCTTGCTCCTACTTGCTACTATTTAATACCAAATGAATTTTTTTTACTTCCTTTCTTTTAAGCTGCAAAAGCTCAGACCAGCTATGAGAAGTAATGGCAGTGTGAGTTATTCCATCCCTGCTTTCATGTTACTTTGGGATGTAAAAATGAAACTGGTCCAGTACTGCAAACTGCCATAGGTTTTTCTTGCAAGTCTTTTAGTGTCTTGTGTCTTGGGTTTTTAAATATCAGTCCTTTGAGACAGAAGGTCTCAGGGCTGCAGACAAAACAAGAAAAATACACCTCCTAAAGGCTTCAGAAACAGAAAGCAAAAATATATATAAAAGCAGGGTGTGTTTTTTTCTGGATTTTCTGATCTTGGGCACTTGACTCATGTTTCTTAAAGTTATCTTAAGGCCAGTGACTTTGCACTCAACAACTTCAATGAGAGATATTTTTAAAGCTCTACATCCAGAACACTTTTTTTTCTTTTTTTTTTTAATATTTGAAAAGCATAACAGAAACCTTATACGAGCCAAAGTCCACAGAGCCCGAGTAAAACCACAGGTTATAGCTCCTGGAAGAGGAATGTGTTTGATCTTTCACCAGCCTTTTGCCTACAGATGTTGTGTCAGCAGTCAGCTAAACATTTCCTTGCTAGTGAGATCACCTCAGATTAGAACCATTTTAGAGAATAAATTCATCTCTGCTGTCAGCATCACAACAGAAATTAAAGAAGCCAAAATAAAAATTAGAGACCCATAGAAAAAAGGCAACCCACCAATCCTAACCTGTACTTTAGGACCACCAAATCTGCACTGACAAATAACAGCTCTGCTCTATTTCAGCCCTACAGAAAACTCCCTGATCACCCTTCACCAGAGGTGAACTCCTGATTGCATGATTATTTTTCTGACGTTCTTTGTGAATTCAGAAAATATTATTTAGAAAATCTCTTTATCAATACAGGTAAAAAGAAGTACATTTGCTGTGGTATACCTCACACAGAGCCATCAAAAGCAAAGCCATACCCACCCCTCTGTGCCTGGTGTGCTGATTTTTGAGCTCTAGCCTGAGTTTTGAGTAACAACCTCTGTGCACTTCACCATTTTCCTCTCTTCCTGCCATGCTTCAATGTGCCCCACTTGCAGAGCTGATCCAGTGATAGCAACAAACCACCAGGGAGTTCCTGAATTCTTCCATTCCTCCTGCCAGGATATCCATTATTTTATGAGTTTGTTTGTTGGGTTTTTGGGTTTTTTTCCCCTTTGGTGCTTTTGAGGTTTTTCACAGAATACCAAGCACTGCACATTTCACAGAGTACCAAGCTCTGCACTGTGTTTTGTGATCTAAGAACAGAGCCTGCTTGCCCTACCAGAACACTTTGCCATGTCAAACTAAGATTTCTTCCCAATTTATCAACATCCAGGCTCAGGCTGGAAGGTAATAAGTTTTCTGTACATGTATGTAAATATATTTGCACCAATATATATATAATCCATGCATTATTTTGATCTAAATCCACTTGTCATTAATAAATAACTCAGTAATAATTTATTATTCTAAAAAATTTAAGGGCAAAAGAAAAAAAAAGGAATAACAGCAGGCTTCTGGGTTTGGGTCATTTTTCTTATCACAATCACTGCTTCAAATCCCTGTTATTTGTGTAAGAACCTTTCCACCTGGAAAAGGTTTGGGAAGAATTCAATGCTGAGCACCATTTTCCTACGTGACTTTTAAAAAGTAACTTCCACCCTTCCTTTTCCCAGTGACAGCTGTATCCTGAGGTAACACTAGGTTCTTTCCAAAACAAATGTGGCACAGCTGCTGTAATTTATCTTCACAGCTCATAGCTTAGAGTTACAGACAGAAAATACACTTAACAAGGGAATATTTCCACTGTGTGTTCCCACAATGCTGCAAAAGTTTCCTCAGTGGCAGGGAGGATGCTGCAAATTGCCTGAAAGGGTTGGAGCAGCCCTACCAAGTGATTAAACCCACATTATGTTTCTCTACAAAATTTGGAGGGCTGTACCTAGTTCTGGTGAGTTCTCCAGCCTCTGCAGCAGGAAGAGTTTCTTTTAGCCCTAGGCAGAGGAAAAGGCTTCTGCAAGTGTGAATAAACCAACAGAGAGTTGCAGGAAGGTTTGGCTGGGCTTTCTAAGAAATTACCTCATAAAATCTCTGCAGCAAATGTCCCAGGTTCAGAAGATTTCATAAAACAAGAGTCAGAAAAGGAGCAGCTCTTGCACATCACTTTCCTCTGGGCCCTGGCACAGGCTGTGATTTAGGGGTGCCAGCACCCTCCAGCATCTCACCCAGATTTGCTCACCACATTTGCTTGCAAATGCTAAGATGCAAGGAAGGAAATAATTATTACTGTATCTGCTTGGGAATAGTTCCACAAACTTCTTTCTAGTTTACATAAGCCTTCAAACATTTTTACACATTCTGAGATTTCACTCAGAAAAAAAAAGATGGACTCCTGAAAAAACAGCTGTGGGCTAGAAGAGCTGTTTCCATCTAGCACTGGTTGAGTTATTAGGCTAGCAGTGAAAGAGAGAGACACCATGTTACTCTCAGGATCCAACAGCTTCTTCTATCACACTAAGATAAAAATGTGTGAACATCAACCACATGGAACACAAGTTCTTTGTTTTTCTTTCCCTAATGAACTCTGCAAAGAATGCAACATAATTATGCCTCCAAAAGAAACTACTATGCTATCAGAGATACTAAAAAAGCTCTGTTCTTTGGCTGGAACCCATCTCTGCAAATGCTGTCACAACAGACTCCAAACTGTCACTTCAGCAACTGCCCCTCACGGGAAAAACATATTTCTTCTAATTAGGCAAAATTCTAACTCTGCATCTGAAGAGTATAATTTGATCTTTTCTCTAGAAACTCATTAAACACTTGAGCTCAATTATTAACATTTGCATTAATAACTCACTGATTTAACTACCCATTGTGTGAGTGCAGCTCCTGCCTTGGCAGGATGATGCTCTGAGGAGCATCCATGGCACTGGGGAGGTGGCGTGGGCCATGTCCACCTGAGGGACTCCTCTGAATGTTGCAGAGATGTAGTTCCTGCCTCTGGGGCTGCCACCAGCTCACCAGATGCCTTTGGGCAGCTTTTCCTCTCTTCCTTTCCTTTCTACATCTGTTTAAGACAGTCAAGCTATGAGCAGGGACTTCTCATTCTCCTCCTTCCCTCCCTCCAGGATTAATAAAGTGCACAATACAAGGACACCAAGGTAAAAATTGCAATAATAACTCCTGGCAAGGGTAGAAGGTATTAGTACCCAGCTCCTGATGCTGGGTCTGGTAACATGGAGCTCCCAATATGAGAAAATATAAATAAAAAACTTCATGCCTAGGTAGTGTTTAATGCCACAATTACTCATGCTGGGGCTCCTGCAGGGCCCAGAGCAGCAAGAAACCTGCTGCAAGCCCTAGGGGTTCTGAGATAAACCCAAACTACACTGATTCCTTGATGGAAACCTTTCATAGCAATAGGAACCCATGATTTATTCAGTAAGAAACAGGTTTTCAAGCAGTGTTGTAAACACTGAACACACAGACATGCTTGCACCTGGCCTTGGTTATGAAATGAGGTGAGTTCCAAATCCAGGGCACACTGGGGTGATGCACAGTACAGCCTTTCAAATGCAGAAATGTATCTTCAGAAAGATATTTCCTCCCAAAAACTCCACAAGGGAAGGGAAGGGAAGGGAAGGGAAGGGAAGGGAAGGGAAGGGAAGGGAAGGGAAGGGAAGGGAAGGGAAGGGAAGGGAAGGGAAGGGAAGGGAAGGGAAGGGAAGGGAAGGGAAGGGAAGGGAAGGGAAGGGAAGGGAAACACAATATGCACACACACACAACTAACTTCCACTTTCGGTTTAAATCAGGTGGGTATGTACATTCCACACTTTTCTCAAAAGTAAATGTTCTACAGGTCTTTGTCAGGTAATTTCCCACAACATTTATGGGTGAGAACCTCCATGTTAAGGATTTCCAGAATCCTTTTAAATTCTCCAGCTGGTATTTGCTACAGTGTTTTGGATATGCAGTAATGTGTGAACCTCAAGAAGCTAAAAGGCTCCAGCAACAGCTCTCTGCTATTTGGATACTAACTCAGACATTTTTGCTTCACAGCAAAGGAATGTAGCAAAAGTCAATTTTTGTTATGAGATTTGACACACTTAAGCAACCTTAAAAAAAAAATAAAAATCAGTGCTATAAAGGAGCTAGCAGAAAAAAGAAACCTTTCCAAATTGCCAGTGCCATAAGATATTTTCAGATGAATAAAGGCACAAACTTACGCAAGAGCTTCTACACAAACTGTAATATGGGCTTGCGTGAGACTTGGCTGCTTTTGTTATTCCTGCAGTTGGTAAATTCAGGCTTAACAATTTCTGAAGTCCTTTGGCTTTTACAAACAGGTGTGATTGACAGCCTCTAAATGCTCTGCTTTTCATAACAACCATGATTGACAGCCCTTTGGTGCATAGCCCAATCAGCCTAACAATGTTATTGTTCTCTAATAATTACCTGATAATTTTTTTTCCATGTGTTGCCGTTAGTTATGGTTCAACTGAGAGTCCTCTGAACTTCCCAAAAGTTGATTTAACTTGCACAGATTTGGGGCTGCCTTTCTGGGAGCCTCCTGCTGTGGTGGCACTGGGATTACACACACTGGTTCCCAAGGTGCACAGGCTGTCACTCCGCCTGTAAGCGATGCTTTCCCTGGCAAACAGAACACATCAGAGCCCCAAAAATGTGACAATCCATGTGTCATTCTGGCATCTATCACCCACAAAGTTTTCGTACAAAGAGAAATGTTTCTTAACTGAGTATTCCCTGGAGCATGGAGAGCACAGCTCACAGTTTGTGTGCACCCAGGGCCAGAGCCTCGCGTGGGATGCTCAGCTCCACTCACCACAGTTTACTGCCTCCAAGCTGCTCGAGATGGCAACTTGTTTAACCTCTGCTGAAAGCAATAATTGAGGTTCTTCTGCTACAGAGAGATCATCCTCGAGAACACTCAGCCAGGGAAACTGACTTGTGTGAATCATATGAAGAAAATCATGACCTGGCAGAGTCCCTTTTCTGGTAGCTACAAAATAAATGTCTGAAATTGGAAAGTGTGGGTTTTTTTCATCTCTTGATTTTCAGATAGATAGGATGGGAGCAGGAAGGAAGCAGCAAAATAAAAACCCACATTGCTTCAGATTTCTGAAACTTTGTGAATATATTTTTCTTGAGTGTGTTGAAAAGCATGATAAAGGCCACCTACATTGCAAGAAGGGCAAAAGAAAGATTTCTGTCAGAGGGCTATTGAAAGTATATTATGATGCATTTAGTTACTCTTAAAAGGGCCAATTAAAAAAAGAGAACCCTTAAAGAAGGAAGCATGCCCAGTCTGAGTTTTTCCAAACATTCCCAGTTTTTCAACAAGGGTACTGAAAAAGTAAATAGAGAAGGAGAGAGCTGGGACTTTGCTCTTCAAAACCACAACTGCAGAACAGCTTTGCAGTTCCCTTGTTGGGTCACCTTTTCAAGAGCTAGTCTGAAGTTTGGCCTCTGCACCAAACTACACTGTGCATCACCAAACAGCCTGCAGGGCATGGATTTATTTGTGTGTATAATGCTGTAATACAGAGGGTTTGTGCAAATTTACTGCAAATGGAAGCAAGTACACAGTGCATAGACTGTATAGCCAAATGGGCTAATTCTGCTCATAAACATTTCCTCACAGAGATTCAGGGGCTACACTGGGGCAAATTGAATGGTTAAACCATTACTATTTGTTAATTTGCCTTTCAGTACTTCTGAATTTTAGCCATATATTTACAGAACTGGCCATTTCCATAATGTATTAGCCATGAGCACAATCTCTAATTATCTACTGAGCTCATTTCCTGATTGAGTATTTTTCCCATCCTGTAAAGCTATTGGGCATTTTCTTAAAGTTGGGTTTGGGTTGACAAATGGTGTAGAGAACAATGGTGAGGTGATGAATCATTGCAATGACAGCACTGTCTCACTACAGGCTGAGCAGAGTATTCATTGCATACTAGATACAAAGCAGAGGACAAAAAACTCAGCCATCTGTAGCTTATGCCAACATCATGAGCAAGAGCTAAAAACAGCTTCCCACAGATCTTAAGTCAATGGTGTCTCTGACACTTTTTTCCAAGGACTTTCAGGATGCATTACTGAGTTCTCAGCTCAGCACCCTGCAATCCCTCACCTCCAGCTTGGGCTCAGAGACTCAGTGCACTCATCTCAGCTTGCCCAAAGTCTGGTTTGGCACCTAAAGCTCAGTTCTTCCACATGCACACAACCTCTGCTTGCTCGCCAAAAGACAGCTCAGAGAACAGAACAATCACTGTGGGGATAAAACCTTTTAGGGGTGCAAGAGGGTGGAAAGGACCATGTGAAATGGGGACCCACCCCACTGCCACCAATGAGAATAAAGTTTCCAAACAGATGAGAGCAACATCCTTCTCTGCTCTCTAGGGCACAGCAATGTGTGAGAAAGAGGCACTGTGAAAACTGCAGAGGTCCTGGTTTGCAGGGAGTCTCTTGCAGATCCAACACTTTTAAAAAATTATTATAGCAATGGGATATCTCCTGGTGTTTCATATCAGATTCCCAGACATTTTTTTAGCACAAACTGACCCCTACCAGGCACACAATGCCATGGATCCTATCATTCCTGCCCTTCACAGATCAAGCTGCAGTGGGCTGGCCCTGGCTGGATGCCAGACATCCTCCAGAGCTTCTCCATCCCTCCCTCTGCAGCTGGACAGGAGAGAGAAAAGACAACAAAGAGTTCAGGAGCCAAGGACAGAGAGAACTCTTAGCCTTGAGGTAACTCTGCCATAAAGAAGAGGGAGATGAAGGAAGCACTTCATGCATTTTCAGGATTAAAAGTGAGCATCAGAAGCCACATTACCAGCTGTGGCTCTGAAAAAATTCCTTCACCCAGGATTTTTCTCCTGGGAAGCTGAGGAGCCTCAGAGAAAAGGAAAACAATTCTTATCTCATTTGCTTCTCCTGTGTTGTGCTCACATGTGGAATGTGTTTGGAGATTGTTCACCCACAGGTGATTGTTCCATTGGATTCTGCTGGGAGTTGTTTTCACTCTTTGGCCAATCAGGGCCAAGCTGTGTCAGGACTCTGTAGACAGTCACCAGTTTTTATTATTATCTTTTTAGCATTCAGTAATTGTCCTTTCTGTATTCTTTAGTATAGTATAGTATTCTTTAATATAATATAGTATCATAAAGTAATAAGTTAGCCTTCTGAGCACATGGAGTCAGATTCATCATTCCTGCCTTCATGGGGACATTCCCAGCAAATACAATAACCAGCTGCCCACAAACACCATGAAGAAAACCCTGCATGTGGAAGAAGAGTGGCAACACCTAACAGCTCACACCAAGCAGCTGCACAACCACAGTGTGTGCTGTATTTGAGATACCAAAGTAAGAGAAATTAATGCTCGTATGAAGTTTCTTCCCTGCAGTGGGTGGGACAAGCTTTTCCTTCAGTCTTTGCTGTGTTTCAATACATTTATCTCATCTTGCTCTCACCATTTCTACAATGCAATCCCCAAAATCCCAGACAAAAATCCAGAGAATAATCAATACATTTATTTTTCTTATTTAACACAAATTACCCTATTATCTAAGTTTATTCAATAAATTCATGGTCCTCAAATCAGTTTTGAAAACCCCCACTTTCATTTTATAACAATGGAAATCTTTCCCTAGCACTGTTTCACAGTAGGAAAAAATTGAATATGTCAGCTAAGGCCATCTTAAATCTTGAATAAATTACTTTTACCCTCTCTAATTATTACTTACCAACAGATACACTTCCAGCATCCTCTTCCCATTCATATTTTCTTACATTCACAATCTAAAACCAGATGCTAATAAATCCACATCTATCTGATTTACAATTTCACTAATTATTTATGAGATCAGCTAAATCAGTTTCATTTAGAATTATAGCCTTAGTTACTCGAGGCAGCATTTTCTCACAATTAACATTTTTAAGCTGCCTTAAAGTAAATAATACAATAACATTTAATCTCTTTCAAGGTCCAAATATATTATTAATAAGTGATTTAAACTGGCAAGCACATACTTAATTCTAGAGGTATCCTTTTAATCCAAAATGAATTAAACAAGAATGGAAAAATAAAAACGTGCTATTGAGTATAAAAGACCCTGAAAAATTCATTTTTACATTCCAGTGATAACACTGAAACCAGCCTAGTTTAGTATCTTCAAAAATGCTATGAAACATGAACATATTAATCCTGTCAATAAATTAGACAAAATTTAAGGTGCTGAAAGAGGCACAGACCTTCAGCTGCCAGAGGTTAACTCCAGAGGGGAATGTCACAGCTTTGGCATCACAGCCCAGCAGGTGACACTGCTCCACGTGTCACAGCAGCTCCAGGACGGGCTCTGCCCCACTGCTGACTGCACAAACTTCCTTAATCAGATTCTGAGAACTTGTTAAAACTTTTTTAAAGTGTGTTTGTATCATTAAAATAAATTATCTTCCGCTCTGTTGAATAATCACCTCAGCTGCCCACAGGTGCGGTCCCAACCCTCAGCCACTGGGGAGAGTTTCCCCAAACTCCTGCTGCATTCCTCCCCTGCCCTGACCCTTTCCTCTCTTTCACACACTAAATTCTCACAGACTAAATAACCTGAAACCATATCTTTGAAGCAACACCTTCCCTGAAGCCCAGGTTTCCCAGGTCAGGAGGTTCTGGGGGAGTGCTGGGGAGCGAAGCTGCTGGGTGGGAGCTGTTCTAGAGCCCCAGCCCTGCTCTGCTGCACTCACAGCCCACCACCATTTCCTCCCGAGGCAAAAATCACACCACTTGCTCTTCACAGATTAGCACTTGACTGTTCAATACATATTCCTCTGCTTCAGCTCTCCAAAGAAAGCCAAGTACTTAGGGTTTTTTCAGTCACCCTGAATCCTGTCATTTTTGACAACAAAACCACATTGCTGAGCGTTTTGGTTTTTTTTTTTTTTTTTTTTTTTGGTTTTGTGGACTGTTTTTCTAGCCTGAAGATTTTGGCCAGAAAAATTTTCAGCAAAGTGAAAGAGAATGGAGCAATGATATTACTTTTGTCCCATTTCCAGGCAGAGTGGCAGAGAGCCAGTTCTCAGAATTTTTCTCAGAAGCCAATTGATTCATGTTTGTCTCAAGTCCCAGTATCCTTGTGAGAAGCTGTCAGAGGGCAGCCAAAATTGCTTCACCTACAGATGAAAGGCCACTCTCTTTCAATCATATGCAAAACCAGGGAAGTGCCACAGAGCAAACAGCTTTGCCCAAAATTCAGATTGCACCCAGAAGTTCACCAACCATTAGTCATTGCTGTAAATCAGCATGACTAATCAGCTCAGCTCCACATCCCAATGACACTAATGGATGTTCAGCAGCCCCAGGACCCATCCAACAGGGCCAGGGCAGCTCTGGTGAACTGCACAGCAAGTGCAGGGTCATGGTGGAGAAGCCTCCCCACAAAATCCTCAGCAAGTCTTGCTTTAAGCCAGGCTTGAAGGTGTCCTGTGACCAACACAGCCAACTTTCCACTTTCATACCTGGCCAGTGGCAGGAGCCATGCAAGCTGTCAAATTGGATGGGAATGAAAGAGCAAAATGGAGAACACCACAACCTGGCTTTGCATCTTAGAAATCAGCTTGTGTTGGATACAGAGAGAAACGGGACTACATTTTAGACATGTTCTTTCTTCAGGTGAACTAATTCACCAGACTATATCTCAAAGTATCTTCATAACACCAATATATGGGTATATTCAAAGGAAAACTCTTACAGAAAGCCTAACAGCTAATTTTGCATGATTCCTTCATTACAAGTTCTTACACAGCTTCTCTATTATCTCAGGCTCTCAAGCAGCTTTTCAGACACACAATATCTGTACAACATGTAAACTTACTTATGTTCACTTTACAAGCAGATAAATCAAGACCTGATATCTTGGAAATAAAATCTGGGAGAAGCAACAGAGCAGACACAATACCCCAGGCTGGGTTCATCCTGGATTCTCTCTCCAGAAAGCCTGGACTGAATACACTCAAGGTTTTCACTCTTTTAGCTCAGCCACGAGAGCAAAGCACACCCTTCCATCAATCTGGAACTCTTGGGTAACCACTCTGCTTGTCAGACTAGAAGCAGTAACAGAAAGACAGAGGGAGATGGTAAAATTAAGACAGTCATGACTATTTCACAGAACTTCCATGCTTCGGTGCTGTTCCATCAGACACCCAAGGGAAAACATGATTTTGGGCATGTTTTGGACTGGAAATTCATCATGCCTGAAATTCAGCACTTTGGAATGAGTTGTATCAGCTCACTAGCCCAGGGGTCTTTTTCCCTTTTTTCTGTCTTTATTTTATTGTTTTTTCTCAGCTGGGAAATATCCCAGCTAATTAATGAGTTGAAATAGTCACTAATGGATTCAGTGAAGGCAAAAATTAATGCAAGAGAAGTGCTGGGATCATAGAGCCATGAGTGAAGGTAGGGTGGGGAAACCTGAAGAGGACCCTTCCTTTAGAAGCAGCTAAATACTCAGCAGTTAATTGGGCAGAGGAGCTCAACACACCTTATTCAATACAGTGCAACCTGAATATCACTGCTGTCTGTGCAACACTCTGCAGCTGCCTGGCACAGTCTAAGCTAGATGCCTGAATTGCAGCATTCAGTGTGAATGTCTGAAAACAGTCTGATGGCTCATGGACCATTTCTGTTGTGAATTTAAAGCAATTGTAATGTCTGAGGCAGTTTCTTCAATGTCCATAACTGAATTCAAATTAAAAGCAACAACCAAGAGACATGAGCCTAACTATCTCTGCCTGAGGCAGAAGAATTGATATATTAACTGAAGGATAAGGTGGAACACATTGTACCTCAGGAAATGCATTTGCTCCAAAACACATTAAGACTGTCAACAATTTGGCTTGAATGTTCACAGCATGGTACACCAAAAAAAAAATGATTACTCTGCCACAGTATGCAATAAAACCAGGCTTCAACACAGACAGTAATGCTCCAGAGAGAAAAAATACATGGACAGCAAATCAAAGAAAAAGATTGGAATCATAAGGGATTAAATTTTGCGGTTGATTTGGTGTGACCAGTTCCAATTAGATGCCAAGGTTTCTTCTGGCATGTGAAAGCAGAGTTTAATCCTGCTGCCCATAACCCCCATGTCTGCATCTCCTCTGCACTCACCCAGCACGTGAGCACCAGGGCTGCCTCCTGCACACCCTGCCCATCTCAGGGAGCCCTTCCAGCAGCCCAGGCATTGCTGCTGCAGAGCCACAACAGAACATTGTGGACAGGAGTTCTGCTGGAAAGGCAGTGCTGGGCTTTGGCAATCAAAATAAACCCAGCACTGCAAACTGGGACTTGGCTGCATCTTTTCACTAACCAAAACACCTACAGTAAATAATTATTTAGTGTTCCAGGACTTGCTTGTTTTACTTATACCAACATTAAAGAAAGAAAAATCAAGGCCTGGACAAAAATGCAGCGCATTTTCTATGCAGGAGAATAAAATTTGCTGCTTGGTCACAAAAGGACAGACTGGCTGGTGTTGGAAGGGACCTCTGGAGTTTATCTGGTCCAGCCCCCCTGCTCAGGCTGGTTCACATAGAGCAGGTGTCACAGGAATGCATCCTGGCAGGTTTGGGTCTCTCAGAAGGAGACTGAGACTCTGCCATCTCTCTGGGCAGCCTGCTCCAGGCTCTGTCACCCTCACAGAACTTTCCCTGCTGTTCTGATGGATCTCCCTGTGCTTCAGTTTGAGCCCATTGCCCTTGTCCTGGCCACCACTGGAAGGTGCCTGATTGGGTTCTTGTAGGCAGAACCTAAAGAAGTCAAGGGAAAATGGATTGCTGCTACTGAGGGGTGGAGTTCACCACAAGTGAGAACAGAAACAACTTTGGATATTTAAATGACACCGTTTTGCTGCTGTATCCAACCTATTATGTTAAAAAAAAATCACCAAAAAATGGTTGACGGGGTTTTTTACCTGCAGCAGATGATATTTTTTGGGGTAAGTGGAGTGTTTTCTGTAGAGGTTTTGAAGAAACTAAAAAAATCATTGAAGCCAAACCAAAGCAGAGCCATCAACTATAAAAATGGTTTCCTCCCCTCTGTCAAGCCAAATAGTTTGTTTAAAAGTCCAAATTCTCAGTCTAAAAGTATCAAATAGTGCTTGGAACCAGAAGCTGAAGTTCATGCTGCACTGGAAATTTGCTGTGCCCTGTGCAAGCACTGGGTCTGTTCCCTGCATGGTTTGACTGCCTCACTGTCAGCTGGAAGCAGAACAATCTGGTGGGTGTGATGTTTTTCACTTCTCTACAGTTACACTCCTTGGAAGCTTATCTTGCCTTATCTTCCTTCTACTTACTCCTTTAGTGACCTTGGAAAATAGAGACAGAGATCACAGAAGCAGAATCCTGAAAGGATTATTGCTTTTATTATCCTACCATTGGGGAGCTGATTAAAAGCACATATCCTTTCACAGACTACCCTGCCATTAGCACTTTCAGCTCTCTTAAAAAGGTCACTGAGCAGGATATTAAACACAGTCTTAAGTACTGAGCACTCTTTATTCCAGTACAGGTGTTGCCACAGCAAATGTTGTAGGAAGTTGTCTGTCCCCAGTTCAGGAGCCCTATCTCAATTCCTACACAACACAACAATGGCAACAAGGATTTTGATAAGAAAACCTCACTGGCCTGACAGCAAGGCAAAGAATTGTGGTGGGTGATGGATAGTTACATAAATACTGCTATTTTATCTGCACAATTCCAGCCAAATCTCTGCTCTGTGATGGCCCCTGAGCCACTGCCCAGGCCACAGTGACAATATGCTTGACCTGGTCTGGGACCATCAGCAATCCAAAGCCAAAATCCCTGTGTGAAATCCCTGCAGATATCACCTCACACCTTCACAATGCCAACCCAAGGCCATTGTACAAAGTTTGAAGATAGGGCCTTTCCTGCCTTCCCATTATAACAGCAAGCTGCTTTCTAATGGCATTTCTCTTGAAGCTATCAGCTGCTTTGGCATCAGGCAGGACCTCCTGATGTCTCCTGCTACCATGCAGAATGGCAGGGCATGAACTCAGAGAGTCTCTTAAACCCAGCAAGAGGTTAGACAGGGAGAATAATGCTCTCCATGCTGTTCAAAGTACCAGTTATAAAATCAGTGTATTTAAGAATAGATTGCAAGCAGCCATCTCCATAAGCACCTAAGTCCTTTTGTGTGGTCACACATCTTCTTTAATCCAGTAGCTTTTATTCCATGCCTGGTCTAAATAGCAACAGATCTGCTGGAGCAGCAGGGCTCTGTGGTGTTTAACTGAGGAAGAGAGCACATTGCCAGATGGACAGAAATAACTCACAGGAGCAGAAGCTTTTTCTTTTTTGGCTGACGTTAATCCATTGCTGCTCTTAGGGAAGAATCCCCCACAAGTTTTCAGAGAATTGAGTCATTCATGCCTGGAATGGATGTGGTGAGGGTTGGCTGCTCTGCTGCAGGGTGGGCACAGGGAGGGGAGGGGAGGGAGCCCTGCTTGCTGACAGCTCTTATGCAATGCAGATCACCCATCTCCCTGCAGCCATTTGTGGGTGTCAGGAGAAGCCAAGAATAAAATAAACCAGGAAAAGCCTCTGGAAAGGTCTGCTAAGCAGAGAGCTGAAAGAAACATCTCTCAAGGTACAGCAAGCACACCCTGGCTTCAGCTCAAAACACAGCCTGAGGTGACCTGTGCTATGTGATCACAGGTGATAATCACACACTGCACTCAAAATTACTGATTGACCTGCCCAGGAAGTGCAAAAATCGGCCCAGAAAAGTGGACATTAGAAAAAAATCCTTACATTCCTGTCCATATGGGATAGATTCGAGTTCCTAAGCTTAAGAAAATAGGTAGGTGCCCCCTCCTGCTCGTTACAGGGAGTTGTGAAGCAAATTGCAGCATTTAAGATCCTGCTTACCCACAAGCCAGGTAAATTAGAATTTCTTTCTTTTTCTTCTTTTTAACAGCTTGTCTCAAGATACAACAACGTGCATCTCCAGCAGAGAAAGCAGGTCAGCACTGACTGCCATCCAGAAGGAGAGATGGTCAATTAAAAGAAAGAAGCCAATTAAGAGGCAACTGGGCACTCCTAGTTAGGAAGACATTAGGGAGAAAAGAAAGGAGATAAGGAACATGATTCTCTGGGAACACCCAGTCTCCCCAGCAGAGGCTGGAGCAAACCTGGGCATGTGGATGAAATTCTTTCGTGTCCTTGCCTGCAAACTGAGGAAGCATGCTATGATCAGACACTAGAAATTCAAAATAAAATCAAAATCCAAGCAACAGCACTGTGGTTTTGTCAGCTTTAAGCTTCTGGTTTTTCTTGTTAACAAGATCAAGAAATTTCTTTGCCAGAGAAAGCTCTAATTCTGTAAACTTACAAAAGTTTGTAAAAGACAGGATTACTGATTAACTCCTGATTAATGCTGGAGCTTTAGGGCAGTATAGCAGCTAAATTAATACTTAAACTGTACATGGAGGATTGGAAACCAACTGTGAACACTCCTGAGTCTCCTGCAAAGCAAGCTTGCTCTCAAGGTCTTCAGAATAAGCATAATAGTCCTGGGTTTGGTCCCATGCACTCTAAGCACAGTGAAATTGTGGCCATAAAAAACCACTAAGAACAAGGTTAGAAGGAAGCCCAAGCAATAACAGGTCAGGTCACATGAAAAGCTGGCCTTCACTTTGTTGCAACTGAATTTTTGCAAAAAGAAAAAGTTGCAATCCCTTTCAAAAGAAAATGTAAGATATAACCTAACCCACATCCACTGCCAAATCAAAGCTCAATAATGTTCAATATACCTTTTTATATTGCCAAAAAACCTGAATATACTGGATCTGTTGAAGTGTCCAATACCAGCTAGAATCAAGAACAGCAGAAAATAAATTTGGTCTCTTCTGGAATGTACCAGATAAGGCTTCTTCAATATCATAAAAATATATGGAGAAGAAGCTTTTAATTCAATCAGCATTAAAGAGTTTCACTTAATTCCAGAGGGGGAAAAAAAACCAAGCCCATCTCTGCTCAGCATAAAAAGCAACAGTCTTTGTAATGGAGCAGAAGGACTCACCCTTTTCTCTCATTTTCAGAAATAAAGCCCTGTAAACACTGGGCCTACTCTCAGTCTGTACCTTCCCGATGCTCTGAATGCCTTGGTGCAGTAACAGCAAAGCCACTGCCCTGCCCTGCTCAGATGAGGCACACAACCTGCTGGGACCTGGCCTCAGAGCAAATCAGGAACAGGACATGGCCTCTCTCACCGTGGGCCTGTTTGGAATTTGAAGAAATTACCTTTTTATTTTAAATGACAAAAACTATCATCCTAAATCTGTATTGAAACCCACAAATGGTTCCTAATAGAATAACATGCTGATTAAGTCATCAAACAAAACCCTCTGGTGCTGGTAGCAGCAAGACACCAGCTGTTTC
Organism: Molothrus aeneus; assembly: GCF_037042795.1. Taxonomy (NCBI): domain Eukaryota; kingdom Metazoa; phylum Chordata; class Aves; order Passeriformes; family Icteridae; genus Molothrus; species Molothrus aeneus. The sequence goes on along the minus strand of NC_089659.1, from coordinate 4,971,229 downwards.
TGAGAGCAACTGTGTGTGTCAAGGGCAAAAAGTGACAAGGTTTCAGTTCACATCCAGCTATCTGACCGTGCTGTGCTTTTCTGCCCAAGAGGACAGAGGCACAGCTCACTTGGTCAGAACCTGGGTTTGATCCCTGTGGGCCCATTCACTGAAGGGCTGCACCCAGCGATCCTTGGAGTCCCTTCCAACTCAGAATATTCTGTATTTCAAACGTGGAATCAGCAGGAATGTTCCTACCCAAAGTGCACAGAAGGAAAGGAACCTCTGCCTTTCAATTAATTATTTAAATCACTTGATGCAACCCTTATGTTCACAATCTGCAGCTACACTGAGAAACATAAGCAGTCCAAAACCTCTAAGGACCTTAATCATTACAGAATATGCAGAGGGAACTTGTTGACAACTGCAGCAGTCATTTAAATCTGCTGGCACTTTTGGAAACAAATAGCTCTGTATAAAATCCAGCTGGAGCTGGCTTCTCCTCCCTGGTCTCTGAAGTGACAGCAGGACATCCCCACCTCCACCCACCAGGTGCTCAGCAGGGCAGGCAGTGAATCCTGGACACCAGCACACGGAGCACACGGGGGTTTTCTCTCCTGAGAAAAGCACAAAGCAATTCTTCTGCAGCTGTCACTGAGAAATGCTTCCCCCAGAAACAGCTTGTGTTGTTCTTCACAGTGTTTTTACTGCTGGACAGCAACCATGGGTTTTTCGTGGAAATCGTTTCCCTCTCCAGGAGTACAATTCTTCACTGTTAAAATCCACAAGTTTGGTGATGTTAAAGCTTTCTGTCTCCCCACCAGGAAGTTATTTTATTGTTAATTTTTAGTCAAAGCCTAACCAATCATTTCCACCCATTAGAGGAGGATGTGCTGCAGCAGTCTGAGACTTCACAAATCTCCAATCACCAGTGAGACATGCCTGGAGTCTTGACCTTGTGTGCAGACCTTGTCTTTCTGCTCGAGTGCTGCTCAAAACATCCTTCAAATAACTACTGATTTTAGAGTATGTAAACTTCAAAACACTTCTCTGAATTTTAAGGGAGAAGGATAGAACAACAAAAATCAAGAGGATGAAAGACAAGACCATGCAAAGGAGATAAACAATTTTGCTATATTTTTTTTAGGTTAAGTGTACAGAGCTTTTATGAAGCTAGTGAAATCTTCTAGATGAGCCTTTAGGGCACATCAATTTAGAATTATTTTCTTTCTGCTCTCTCCTCACTAACATTGCTCAAAAACAGTGCTGAAAATAGTTGCCAGCAATGTAATTGAGCCTGTGAGAGGCACCATAAAGGCTTCTGTGCCTCAATCTGATAACAAAGCATTTTCAACCAAACAAAACTTCCTGAAGAGAATTTTGGCTTCACCACATCTCACTTCATCTGGGAGAGCTGCCTTGCCAGGCAAATTAGGAGCAGTGTGCTGGAGCTGGCACTCTCCCAGCCCAGCCCCTGCCAGAACTCTGGAGTGCCCTGTTCCCCTTGCCTGCCCCAAGGAGCAGCAGTTTCTTCACCTGAACACACAGTTTATCATTGGCCCAGCTCCAGCTGAGCAGCACTTACTTTGTTCTGGAAGGAGAGCACCTGTGCTCAGGGAGGGGAGCTCTCTGCAGCCACCTGCACATCTGGTGGGTGGGGGAGCAGCTGGCAGGGACAGGAGCAGGAGAGGCCGAGGATCGCACAGAGCCACGGAGACACAGCTCCCCTCCACGTGGAGCAGGACGTGGCAGCACAGCAGGAACAGGGAATTCAGCCCCTCTGAGCTGCTCCAGAGCAGGTTTGGTGATGAGCTGGGCAGGTGTGTGGCTCAGGGCTGTCCTAGCAGGAATTCAGTGGGCTCTTCCCAAAGCACTCAGAGCCTGGCGTGGCACGGGGCTGAGCTGCTCACCAGGGAGGAGACTCACACATGCCAGGGAGACCTCTGGGGAAGAGAGATGGAGAGAGAGATGAATGAAAAACAATGTTTATCCTTGAGATTTAAATGTCTGTGGCTTTTCTAGAGTATGTTTGAAACGTCCCAATTAAATTAGTCCATTAGACAAAATCCCATTAATTGGACAGCTTGGTCAGCTGTGGCTTACTCAGAATTTGTTCTGGTTTTAGTATTTTATCATTAAACATAGTTCTGATTAATTTAAACCTCACAACACCAAGGAAAAATTGCCCATAATTAACATATCCAAGGGTAAGCAGCTTTCATCACACAAACACCAACAAGAGCTCACACCACTCTCCCCCACTCTACTTCACTTGTTTATTTAATCTGGTTTATCACTGAATTTCCTCTCTGGGTTCCACTGGTGCAAACTTGCACTGGTTTGAAGGGTTCCTCTGCAAACACAACAAACCAGCTCCATACAGGAAGGTTTAATCTGTCACCAGAGCTTTTCAGCAATCAGATCCCTAAGCATTTAGCTTTGTTAATTAAAGTAGCACATCTGAAGAATTAGCAGAAGGGAATACACGGGCATATTCCTGTGCAATAGGGAGAATTTATACCTTCAGCAGTCACCAGTGGACTGAAAAAAGCCAGTAGAGCATGGCACATAATGTTGCAGCACCTCTGAGCTAGAAAGACAAGTAATATGAGTCATTTAAAAACCAGAAACATTCAAAAGATCATTAAAAAGCTAGTAAACCTCACAAAATCAAATAAATACATTAATCAATTAAAACCTCTATGAAGCATCCTAATTGAATTTTGCTGTAGTACTGTCACATGGCTTTGGAAGCTGCCCTTCAGTAATCCAATCAAAAACTGGCATGTTCCCATTCCTACTTACTCTCCCTGATTGGTGAAATATCAGAAGGAAATAAAAAACAAGGTGGAGGGATTCAGGAAAAATAAATACTAGCATTTTAATTTTGTCATGTTTTTCTTATTTATGAATCTTAAACTCATTTATCCAAGACGGTGGATGGCATCCTTTTGCAAGAACGAGTTGTGGCCAGGAGCCCCTACAGGTATCCTGGAACACAGCATCACAGGCAAGGGGGATCACCCAGCACAGGAGCCCAGGCCAGGGACAAGCCTGACGCTCGGGGGAACTGCACAGCTCGTGCTCCAAAACGTCTCTACTGCACAGCCCAAGGAAACAAAATGGCAAAAACTCCCCTGTGCACCCCACAGCTCCCACAGAGCCCAGAGCTGGGGCAGCCCCAGGGAAGGCTCCATGCAGAGGCTGGGCAGGAACCCAAGGAAGCCAAAATCTCTTCCCAGGAGTCTCCTGTGGTATCTAGCACAGCACAGAAGGGATAAAGGAGAGGGGGAAGGAGCAGCAAAAGCAGCAGCAGCAGCACAGGGAAGGCCAGGAGCAGATGTGCATTGGCTGCAGCAGTGCCTGCCCCAAACCAGCCCCAAAGCAGGGTCAGCAGAGGAGCAAGAGCTTAGGGGAGGCACTGACATCTGTAAGCAAAGAAGATGGGAAAATTACTGATGTAACTGATGCCAGCTAACCCACAGACCCACTGTCTTATCAATATACCAAATATCAGCCCATCAGTGCTCTCCAAAGGGAGAGGAACACAAGCAGGAGGCACAGAAGATGTGCATCATGTGTTTGTGTACAAGGGGGTCCTGTGATGGACCCCCCACTGCAGGTTCCTCACTCTGCATCACTGTCTGCTTTCAAGCACCACAAAATTTCTGTCTTTAAAAAGTCCCTTTTGCAACAGAAGTGACTCTGAACTGGTAACTCTGCTTTAGCAGGCCACCCAATATGATGTAATTTATCCTGCACACAGATGACAAACCCCAGTGAAGACTTTGCTGTGCTACAGTCTGAGGCCCAAGGCCCTCATGCTGGTGACCCTCCAGCAGTGACAGCTGCTGAGATGAGCCCATGAGCAGAGGACAGAGAGCAGCAGCTGCTCTGAGCCCTGCAGGAGTGAGAAACCCCCAGCCCCACCACTGCACAATGCCTCCTCCTTTATCTTTTGTAAAATAACCTCTCAGGAAAGCAATTTCCAAAGTGACTGCTGCTGCTGGTGACACACAGCTAGGTGAAAGAGAGAATTTACAGTGATTAGAATAGATCAGATTTATGGACTAACAGGACAGGCCATGCGTGAAGCAGGGAATGAATGTAATGAGGCCAAGAAAAAATTAAACACATGCTCTATTCCAACCTAAACAGCAGTGTACAATTAGACAGGAAACACAATCTAAAACAATCCACATCATGCTTCATAGCAGTATAAAGAGAAAGCAGAAAAGGTCTTGCAGCTCTTCAGACTTCACAATACAGAGAACAAACCAAGGGAAGACTGCTGAAACATCTGTATGGAATGCACAAAGAGACTGTCAATCTCAGGAGCACTTTTTGCCACACTGGAAAATGTGAGACACTGCCAAACAGGCTTCCAGAAGGTTCAAACTCAGTCCTGAAAGATTTCATAGATACTGTGTTATTTAGGCAACATGAGCTTTTTTGCAAAACTAAACCTACAAGTTACATTAAATCACCCTGAAGCTTGCAGGACCTGAAGGCCTTTAGGCATGTGACAGATAAATGCAATAGAAAAGCTGTTTCTCAAAATGAAAGGGAATAAAACAGGCCTAGAAGAGAACAGGAGTGAGAAGCCAAGAGTTTGAACTGGTCCTTGAAAAAGCTTTGGTGGTCTGATAGTGGGGCCATAGTGCAGAAAATGCTGTGCCAGAGAATGTTCTGGTTACCAAATACTGCTGGGGGGAACATCTGAATGCAAATAACCCATTTACATATAGAGATACCCTTAACACTGTGAACATGTTCTTTGTGCAAGGTTTATCTCTACTCTGAAAACATTTACATACATGCTTAACTTTATATGTGTTGACTGGTGAAACCAACTGGGATAACCATGGGCTTCAATTTAACCTGTTTAGCATCATAAAATGCAAGGAGATTAGCAGGTTGGTGTGGTTTTATCTTTTTATTGGTTCACTGAATATTTTTTGCAGTTGTACTTGGTGCAACAGGAATAACTGCAACTCCCAGAAAGATTAGAGAAAATGCAAGATTTTAAAATATTATCAGATGCAACAAAACTTTTCTTTACTGGAGAGCACTCATTTTTAAAGGCCCTCTGTAGATACTTTATTAAAGTATTTCCTTAATCACAGCAACTTCTAAGCTGGATTCCTGACCAGCTTCTTTATTTGCCTCAGAAGTAAAATTATCATTCAGATATTAACAGTTTTGCTGTTCAAAGTCTAATCTATTTTGAACACTTAAGCAAAGTCAATAAATATTTAAATTAAATATAATATGCACTTGCTTAGTGATTTTAATTAAGAATTAAGTTGCTGTTCCCTTGAAAAGTGTGTTTAAAGCCAGTGCAATAGGAGAATAATGTTAGAGCATTTGACTCTGTACCATTATAAATATATTTTTCAGTATATTGCAAGCTGAGTTTGGCACTGTATTCGATACTGCTACAAATTACTCAGATTTATCTTTCAAAAAAAATTACAAAAAAGTTGAATACTTGACTAAATTTTGAACTTCTTAGACTGAGGCACAGAAGAGTGTTTTATTCAATTTTTCTCCCCATTTTTATTTCTATTTTGAGTTCAGTTCCTTCAGGATTCCCTCCCTGAGCCCTCTGGGTGACACAAAGGAGTCTCATGGAGATTTATATGGCTTTAGGAAGAAAAGTCACCTGTGCTGGCTTCACACAACTCTTTTCAAACAAGGTGTTACAATCCTATTTAAGACAAAAACTTATTCCTTGCATGAGCGTTAGTCAGCTGCAAGTTTTTTCTCTTGTAGTCCACAAACAAGTAAAAATATTTCTTCTATTTGTTCCAGTCTCTGAAAGTATGCCTGCATAGACTGTAGTTGCATTTTTATCCCAACATGGACACTGTATTGAATGATTTTTTTTTCTTTGTTTTAAGGGACAGAGTTTGATGTGGGGGGAGAGGCTGTGTCTGCCCTTTACTCCAGAACTGAGAACCAACAAATAGAACCCAAAAACAAACAACAAAAAAACCCAAACAAAACCACAAAAACAAACAAACAAACAAACAAACAAAGCCCAACAAAACAAAACAAAACAAAAAAAGAAATAAGAAAATAAATGTTTAAACCCAGTTTCAGTAATTCTGAATGTTACTAACTGAAGCAGCAAAAGAAAATTGGTATTTTGCAGAGTACAGCTTTCAGTTTTCCTTTGAGCAGCTTTGTGGCATGTAAAAGATAATAAGAAGATAGCTCTGTACCTCTGGAGGCCTGATTTAAAAAATCTGTAATTCACAACCAAGCAGCCACTCTCTGATGTAGAAATAAACTGCCCAGCAAAAAACCCCAACTCAGCACCCCACAGCAGAGCACCACACTCACACAATCACAAGAGGGCAGAGGATTAACTCTCTTTTTGATCTTTTGATGAGAAAGAGCAGTTTTGACACAAAACTGCGTTTTCTCCAGTGGACACCAAACAACTCAGCACAGTCCAAGAGAGGATTTTCAAAACTGCCATCCATCTGACTTTAATCTGCTCTACCAATTCAGCTGGTGACATCCAAAGCCCCAAGCATGAGCACATTGCTCCTTCACTGCTAAAGAGCCAGCACAGACAATATAGGATATTTAAGTATTTTAGAACACTCTTAGGAAAGAAAATTAAGCAGAGCCAGAAAAAGCCAGCAATAATATTTTCCACCACAGCAGAATTTTCATTTCATGGAAGTTTGGCACTGGGTGCATGGGAGCAGGGTCTCTGCCAGCAGGCTGGGGTACAGCAAACACATCAAACCCACAGCAATTCCTCATGGCTGCAGCTTTGCCCTCTGCCATTCTCCCTTTTCCTGCAGCCCTTTGCACAGAGAATGAGACAAATGCCAGCACCACCTTTCACTCTGTCCCTCAGACACCTCTCTTCTGGCTTCATTCCCAATTAGCATTCCTGTTTTATACCCAGTATATCACTCAGAATAATTTTAGTGCAGTCAAACCGTTCCTCCCCAAATGAGAGGAAGGTTAATGACACTTCCTGTGACTGTCACTGTATGCTTTGCATAAGAGAGGGAGAGGATTTTAAATAACAGGAGGCAGCCTCTCCTGGAATGTCCCTTCTTCATCACTGACCTTCAGGTGCGCTGCCCACGTTTGACAAACCTGGAGGTGCTTTCTGCCCTCTTGTACCCTGAGCAAACAGAGAAGGAGCCCAAATATCCTAAGGTGAGATCCTTGTCTGTAACAGAGCAAAAACTGTGCCTTGAAAATGGAGCCCAAGCAGCCTGGGAGTGTCTCTTCCCTGGGGAGGGACCCTGCTGCTCTGTGGCCAGGAAAGCTGACAGCAGTGTCAGGTCCCTGCTTCACCTCCCAAACAACGCACGGGGAGCCCAACTTATGGATTCAAAGGCAGAAACCATTGGAGGGACACAGTGCAAACAGGAGGGATGATCTGAATAGGAGCTTGACCTAGGAGCCACTGACTGAAGCCAAAATATCTCCATTTAAGTAACTGTTGTTAATCCTATTGTATAATTCCTGTTACCTGTTAATCTTTCCCCAAAGAAAAAAGCTTATTCTGATTGCCTGGTAAAAGTTGCTACTGGTTGTGGCATTACAGTAACTTCAAATATTTTATGCTAATAGCACATCGTGTTAGCAACTATACTTTTTTCCTATTTTTCTACATTTCTTGTTGCTTAGATAATTAATTTTTTATCTCCAACTTATGTCAAACTGCTTTTGAATCAAAGTTAGAATTCAATTCACAATGCAGAAAAAAGTATTTTAATAGGTGCAGTGGCTACAAAAGAAACAACTGAGTTTACATTTAAAAAAGAGTCAGCAGTGAAGAAAATTATCTACATAGTTAGTGACTTGAGGCAATTGTGGCTAATCATATTATGATCAAAAGATTAGAAAAGGCCTCACCTCATCTTTATCTAAGAAAGGATTGATGATAGCTGCTGTTTTTTTATGAACTACAGTGGTTTGCTGTTAAGCACATAATTTGTGCGTTTAGCCAAAGAATTCCCTGGGCTGTAGCTTTCTTTACATGTTAATAGGAAACATCTTAGGCTTAAATATTTGGTTTATCTGAACTTGAGATATTGTAATGGGTTTAAATCTTAATATAGAAATTATGCAATGCCACTTTAATTCTGAAGGGGTGTATTTCAAACATTTTTATACAAGGTTTAAGTTAAAAAGACAAAACCAACCAAAACAAAACCACCAACAAGCCTCCCCCCCTCCCCCAAGACTTCACATTCCCAGAGATGGAACTGATTTGAAGGATGCCATCAACAAGAAAGGTCAGCTTCAAAACTTAATTCTCATCAGAAGCAAAGCAGATGGGGCAGGAAATGTAGTCCAGCACTCCCACATAAGCAGTTCACAGGAGCAAAGGGGTCTTATCCAAAATAGGAGGCAGTGCCTGGGCTGAGCAGGATGTCAGGTACATCATCTCACTCATCACAAGGCTCAAACACCCACCCCTTCAGTCTCTGCTTCTCACTGGATCCCACTGGCCCCACGGGGTGGGAAATCTCTCTGTGTGCTGTTTGTGATGGAGAATTTGTCATGTCACTTTTACATCACAAACAGAAGCCCTGCTGGTCCCAAGAGAGCCCAGATGCTCAGCAGGATCCATCCCCACACCAGGTTGTCCTTCCCCCCAGCACAGCACAGCACAGCCCCTGCTCAGGGCTGAGCTGCCCAAACACTCAAACACCCCCTGGCCCAGGGCTGAGCTGCCCAAATACCCCACTGGGACAGGGCTGAGCTGCCCAAACACCCCCTGGCACAGGGCTGAGCTGCCCAAACACCCAAACACCCCCTGGCACAGGGCTGAGCTGCCCAAACACCCCACCTGGCCCAGGGCTGAGCTGCCCAAACACCCTACTGGGCTCCCCCTGTGCCCAGCCCAGCCCAGCCCTGCCCCAAATCTGGGCTGGGACCTCATTCCCAGTGCCATGGCCATGGGGCAGGCAGCTGCAGTTCTGCAAAGCCTGGCTCAAGCTCTGGCTTTACTTCAAACAGGAATCAATTCAGGGAAGCCCTCAAAGATCCCTTTTGCCTTTAGCAACACTTGGAGCACAAATCTCTGCATTTTGTCTTGGTGCCAGGCTTTGTACTCACTTTGTGTCACCATGAAGGGCTGCCAAAAGGGAAGGAGGAGGAACTGGGGTCCATTAGCCAGACTTTACTTCTTCATGATCTTCCCAGAAGTGGCTGCCTGTGCTGCTCTGATGCATCTGTGCAGTTCTCACCCAAGGCACTGAAAGCTCAGCTGCAGCTCTGCAGTATCTGCAGCTTTTCATCCTGGGTGACAGCAGCACAGGCAGCAAAAAGAGAGCTGGTCCTCCAGAAAGGATGAGCTCAGTGTCACCTCACTGTCCCCATGGGATGGCACACCCTGGCCCAGCTGCAGACATCCCATGAGCTGCTGGTTCTGAATGTATGGCAAATGGAGGAAGTGGCATTTCTATCAGCAGGAAACATTTGGGTCCAAGTTAAGACAACCATTCAGGAATGACCAAGTGTGCTTACCCAAGGGGTCATAGCAAGTGAATTTTGTCACCTAATTTTTTTTTTTTTTGGCACATAAAATTCAATAAGCCATTCCTAGCAAAAGATGTCTGCTTTATTCTGCCCCTTCAGGGGGGACTCACCAAAATAATCTGCTTAGTGCTCACAAGGAGGTGAAGAAACACACACCAGGGCCAATGTTACAGCCACTGCCTTCACAAAATGCCTATTTAATGTTTAATGGCTGGGAGGTTACACTTTGCACTGTCAGCTTTGAGACCACCCTACCAAGGATGGGAAAAGTGCAGCTTATTTACATTAGTTATTTATCTTTCAAAAAAGACTCAGGGAAGGAGAACACTGAGCAATACCAATTAATAATATCTGAGTCACTGGGCTGGCTTGATTTTAGACATTAAGGGGTTCTCTGTGGATTTTCCCATTTATTAGTATTTTAAATTTTTTTAGATTAGAACATTATTTTTATAACTACAGTTGGGAAATAAATATCTTAAGAGGTTTTTTTTTCCTTTTAATGCAGGGTTACAAAGTGATTTACAGTGAAAATTATGAAGACTTAATATTTGAGTTTCTTCTGGAACATACTGTTCCTGCAAGGTCAGTACCATTGAACAGTATTTAAAACTCAGGGAAATACATGTCTTGTGGGGCAGCCAAAATGCTGCAGTCCCTAATGACCTGTGCCACAGGAATAAGAATCAAGCAGCTGCAGCTTCCAGCAAAGTGTTGGTCACCAATTTGGGAACTAAAAACCCTCCTAAACTGATTATAGCCAAGATTTGCAGGGACAGCACAAAGGGCACCTCTTCCCCTGACAGGAGTCATTAATTTCTATATGATTTGCTTTCTATGTTTTAAGATCACCCAAACACTTTTCCATTAATTTCATTAACACAAGTAAGGGATAAACACAATTTTAAAAAAAATCACAGGACTAATTTACATTTCCCAATCACCTTCTAATGAATAATTTTACATGCAGACAGTGCCCACTCTGTGGAATAGGCCCCTCAAAGTCAGGGTTTGAACAGCCACAACCCAGCACTTTAGAAAGTGATCACACCAGTCCCTATGCCTGCATTCAGCCAAAAATACCACATTTATTTAAAGGTTTGCATCGTTTCAGAAGGCTGCACAACATCTCACAGATAAGCAGTACTGCAGAGGAAACAAAGGCAGGGAAAGGGCAGGCACTGGGGACAAGGACTGGCTGCACAAGACATCCATCATGGCATAACAAGCTCTGCATTCTTGGCAGCTTTATCGCTGCAAAAAAAGGAATTAAGAGCAGCCTGAAGAGCCACAGCACATGGGAGCTGCCTAAAGCTCCAACTTCACACCTGGATTTACTGAGGTTGTAAATGTCCACGTCACGAGTCTCACAAAACTCACACCCTGTCATCAAACAGCCAAGTGAAAATTTAAATTTTTGTAATATTGGGGGCAGGAGGAGGGGATTATTCCCCAATAACTGAAAATATTGTGATGTTAAATAAATAAAACTTACTGAAGTAGTTAAAAGAATCACGAAATCACTCAATGTAAAGGCGCTGAGTCAAGTTTTTTTGAGTGTGTGCCAAGACTGCATTGCTCAGAAAACAGATGAACTCTTTAGAAAAGATCTATCATAACTCTTCTGAAAATAATTTTTATTTCAATTTACTTGACAAACTTCCCAGTAGGGACAGTTGGGAATAACACATCCAATGCCATGCTGTGGAGCTGTATACCTAATGCCTGATCCAAATCCCTAATGGACATCAATTATTATATAAGATGAATTAAACATGAAGATTATTTATTTCCATAGCACATTTTAAGTATGTACTTGTATGTGATGAAAATTTTATTGTTTGTGCTTGGGAAATAAAAGGGGCAGGATGCCTAGCATTAAAACGAATTTTCTAATTGAACTTTAATGAGCCTTGTCAAATCTCTTGATGCAGCTTTCTCACTTCTAAGGATCACTTGGTCCTTATCTAAAGAGTGAGCCTGCATTAGCTTTTAAAGGCAGCAGGGCTGTGCATGTTGAGCCTTAGCTTTAACCTCAGGCAAAATATTTTTCTTTTAAAAATTAGCCAAATGGAATTAGCTAGTGGAATTATTTTAGATAATTTATGTAATTTATTTACATGATTTGATTTATGAGGGAAAACACTAAGGAAAAAGAATGAATTTAAAAACAAACAAACAAAAAAAACCCAAAAACAACCAGCCAAAACTCTGCTAGTTGTTGGCAGATTAAAAGCAACAGCAAATTCTATATTTCAGAAGTTTTCCCCAAATTTCCCCTTGAAAACAAGAAAATTTTTCTGTCTTTTCAAAAAGAGATCCCATTTTGACCACTTTGCTATGACCAAGATCACTGCAAATGCCTCAGAACCAACAGCACATTTATGCTTTCACACTGCCAGGAAACTTACCCAAGTTTGTAAATTTTTTTTCATGCAAACATTCAAAAAGCAAAGAAACATTTTATGTGATTCAAGTAGAAAACAGTTCCAGGGAAAGTGAAGTCCCAGAGGACAGAGTGGCTCTGTTCCTTTGCATCTCTCTGGGCTGCAGCAGGGCCCAAAAATAGACCCAATTTTTAACAATAAAACACACATGACTTCCTAGCCTCACACACCCCTTGGAAACATTTTCTTTCTCTTCATGTCAACCTTTTCCTCTTATACACAGCTCTTCAAGGAGGTTTTTATAGCCACTGCAGCTGGTATTGGAGATCTGCAATGCCAGCTCCAGCTACAGCAGGGGAATGAATTATTCCTGTCAGTCCACATCACAGACTCAGGAACTCAGATTGCTGTCACTGTCAGTAGTGCTAAAATTCATGAACATAGTTTATGAGTAACCCTTAGTTCAATTTAATTACCTTACACCAAACCAACTAGCAAAACCCATGGCTTCAATCCAGAAAACAGAGTATTATCCATCAAAGTGTAACAGCACTCCTAATCTGAGGTGGGGCAACCACTTACTCTCATGCCTTTGTGCTATCAAAGGCTTCTGTCATTCAAAAGACATTTTCAATTATGATGCATTCCTATTCTTTTAAAAAAAGGCACCCCAAAGAAATAGAAAATCCTCATTTAATTACATCCCTACCCTTACGAGCCCACTGCTGCTTTGTAAGACTAAAAATTTCCTAGATGTTAAATAGGAATATCATTCCAAAGGAAAAATAATGTCAAGGATAAAACTTTGTTCCTGAAGAAAGCTAGAACTTCACTTGGTATTTTAAAGACTTCATTAACAAAACCCTCTGTGGGTATCTACAAATGTTAAATTAAGATCAAGACCTTAAACAGTTTGTCAAACAGATGAGCACATCAAAGCATTTCAAAAAGGAAGAACCTGAGACTTGAAAAGCTGTCAAGAGAGCGGAAGTGAGAAGAAATAAAGGCTAATGAAGTAACTGCAATGCCTGAAGAAATGTCTGGAATAGGTTTTCCTCTACATTATCATTTTAGAGCACTAAAAATGAGGCTGAATTCATTTTATGAGCCTGAATTCACTTCATCACATTCAATATTTTATTACATAGAGATGCATCTTTCTATAAAGACCCATTCCCCCCTTTCTTAATCTCTTTATAACTGAAAGATCTCTTTTGCTGTTATTTCGAAGTTATTTGTCACGTTGGGAAATAGAGGAGAAAATATTGCATCCATTCCTGCACAGCTGCTGGAAGGTGCCACAGTCCTGGTGAAATCCTTGGGCCAGAGATGGGAGGAAATTAGTCCATTGACTGTGGGTAATTAAATTTAATTTGTGCAAATAAATCTCTACAAAGATCCAGAACAAATAAATCAAACTTTTCTTCATCAATAACCTCAGGCCCAAGGAAACCCACAGCACCCTCATGGTGCAACATCTTAAGGCTTGAGGCTTTAATTTGGGGAAAAAAGCACCTGCTCAGGCATTCAGCATGGTACAGCTCTGTATGTGCACCTCTCATCCCCAGCAAAGGCAGGTGTACGAAAAAGGCCATTTATTGGCTGTCTGCTGTTGATGGTAAAGAATTTTTTGTTACAAGGAAGCCAAGTTAACCACTGATGCCAACTCTAAAGATGCTGAGCTGTGTAGTCATCGTTGTATCTCCTCTATGAGCTCATAAATAAATGGGTATAAGCTGTAAAACTACTTGTATTAAGTTTTCAAATAATATTTTTTGTACACATCATGATTTTTAAAGAAAGTCCATTTTTATCTTGTGTAATACACACTAGGCCTGCATTCTGCCTGCTAATTATTTCAGAGTCACAAGGTTTGTATCCCACATGGAAAGAGCTAAATCTTCTGTGAGAGTTGGAATTAATCGTTCTGACTTGGAAAAATCTATTCTCAATCCTGCCTCCTTGTATTCATTGCAGTGTTGTCCCCCAACACAATCTGAATTTTAAGTGTACTTGGTGTGACACTCCTGGAAGATGATGTTTGCCTATTTTATTGAGTGTAACACTTCCCAAAATATGATGGGGTTCGATGGATGATTATTTGAAAGCCCTACTCGTAGGATAAAAGCTAAGCCAACAAAGCAATGCATTTCATTGAGCACACTCATTCATATTTTCTGGAAAAATCCCTTCGCCCAGGATTTTGCTCCTGGGAAACTGAGAAGCCTCAGAGAAAAAGAAAAACAATAATTATCTGATTTGCTTCTCCTGTGTTTTGCTGCTTTGGAATGTGTTTGGAGATTGTTTACCCACAGCTGGTTGTTTCATTGGTTTCAAGTGGATTGTTTTGACTCATTGGCCAACCAGTGCCAAGCTGTGTTGGGACTCTGGAAGGAGTCACAAGTTTTCATTATTATCTTTTTAGCATTCTATAAGTATCCTCTCTGTATTCTTTAGCATAGTTTAGTATTCTTTAATATAATATAGTATCAAAAATAATAAATTAGCCTTCTGAGAACATGGAGTCAGGTTCATCATTCCTCCCTGCCACAGGGAACCCCACAAATACAATGCACACTCCAGCTGGGAACAGTTGGAGATGCACCTGGAAGTGCTCATTGGTACAGCAGGGGATGGCCATGGGCAGACCATGAAAGGACCATGGGCAGACCATGGGCAGACCATGAAAGGACCATGGCTCCTGTCAGCAAAGGAGGCTGCAAACCCCCAGAGCCAGGCAGGAAACCTCCTGGAGCCCAGGGAGCCTTGGCCACTCTGCAGGCTCAGGGTCACCATCACAGTTTTCCTGGATTTACCAGCCTGTGGCCCCAGGAAGGAAAGTCCCTGCACCCCAGAAGACAAATTTTCATGGGCCAAATCCACTTCTTCAGGTTCTGAAGCCTCACCCTCGTGAGGATCAGAGAATGCGGCGCTCACTTTTTATAAATAAATATTGTCCAGGATGAAGACAATTCCTTTGCCACCAATGGGAATTCATCATCACAGAGTCCTGCACAGTCACCTCCCCAGTGCCTACAAGGTTTCACAAAGACACCCACACCTGTTTTCAGGGGCAAACTGATAGATAAAATACCCTTGACATCATCTTCCCTGCAGAGGAGCACAGGCAGGGATCCCAATTAGCACAGAGTGTATTTTTTATCTTAATGCTTAGCAAAGCATAAAGCAAACACACACTATCAGAAGCAAAATGCAACCACAGACCAGTGTGGATGCCTCTTGGAAATTATGTGATAAGCTGCCTGCAAGCTCATTATAACCCACCTTCCAAAATATATTAGAAATTTTCAAAGCCAGAAAAGATGAATAATCAAGGAAATTTTAAAATGTCATTTACTGAGGGAATAGCATTATGAAACAATCTTTGCTGCTGCTACAAACTGACTTCAGACACAGAATTTATTAACCACTGATAAATGTCAATCACAGTTTTCCTCCCCAAACAAAGAAAATACTTTGTGTTCACCCTATGCCCCTTAGCTGGCTCACTAATGTTCTACTTAAAGCTAGGAATAAAAAGAAGAATGGGATTCAAAATACAGTATTGTTTCTAAGGCTTAATAAAAGGAAAGTCACCAAGTGCAAGCATGAGTAATTACTTGTACTCAGAAGAAAATTACTCAGGCAGTTCCCCAGTTTAAAGCACTCAGAGAAAAAAAAAAGTTATGCTAGGGCCTGTTTATATAATTGAGCTGGTTTTGAGTGCATGACTAAATAAATAACTTCTTCAAACAAGAAAACAGAACCTATGCTGTATGCATGCAGCTACCACTCATTGCTTTCACCTGTATTTTACTGCATTTTTACAGTAATAGTTACTGTAATATATTTCAATTTTTATTTAAAAATTATATCTTTCCCTAGATGTACCAGAAAGGTTTTCAGTTACCAGTTTTCAGAGTTTCATTGAGGTTAACAATATCAAAGAAATCTCTCTTACAGTACCCTGAGGAAAAAACTTCTTAGTAAGAAGCCCCAGATAGCAGTAAAACAATTATTTATTTAAAATTATATCATATTGCCATAGGTGAGAAATAGCAGGTGAGTGAACCTTTTGAGAAAAGACACAGGAATGTCACCAGTTGTCTTTCACTGAAGTGGGAATTCTGCCAACAGCCATATTGAACATTGCCTTTGGGGACAAGGCTGTGTGACAGGGTGATGGCTGTGATCACTTCCCACAGGAGCTCAGTGTGTGCTGGTCTCATTGTCCCCACCTCAGGGAGGGACGAGGCCAACACAGCACACATTTGAGATGGGATCCTGGTTGGTGATGGACCCAAATCATCCAGATTTGGATGGTACCCTGGCTCTGGTCACAGTGTCAGTGACATTTAACCAGCTCCCAGGTATTCCTCCATGACTGACTCACCCAGAGGATCAGACAGGTTCATTTGCAAATAACCAGCTGCACATGGGGGCATTCTGGAGCCAGCATCATCTGCAGGGGCTCAGCATTTCTTTACACACACAACTTCTGATGATGACATTTCTCCCTGCTGCCAGGCACTGCAAGAACCACAGCTGGGAGTATTTGGTATTTCTTCACTAGTACAGGTCATCTCCTGCTGCACAGTTCTGGAGCCTGGTCTCATGGGAGAAAATTCTCTCATTTTCCCCTTTAATCCTTTGGTTATTTTTCTCTTTTCCCAGCCTCACCCAGCAAGATGAATCAGACACCCTCCCAGATGCATCTTACAATGCCACAAAGGCATCCCAAAATGTTTGAGCTCAGTGTTTGCCTGTCTCAGGAAAACCTCAGCTATCACAGAGCCATAAACCAGCTCTGACCCTAAAAACCTCTTGGGTGCTACCACAGGGCTCATGATCAATGCCCTGTGACCTCTGAGGGAATCCCATCCAGCCTCCTTGGTTTGAGGGTTGGTTCAAACTGCAGCCATGCCAGAATCACCAAAGAGCCCCAAAACTGTTTATAGCACAAACAGCCACTGCAGAGAAGCTGAGTGATAGCACCCACATAGTTATAGTTGAAGGAAGAAATAGATCTTCCCTGCAAACCCGAGCCAGGAGGGCTCTGCAGAACATGTCAAGCTCCACTGATGGAGATGGGTCAGGCACAGATGAAGTAACTGATAAAGCAAATAGCTGCAAAATGGATGTGAAGGTCCCATACACCCACACATGAAATACCACCCTGCAAATGAAGCTGTTTATTATCTCCCAGAATGCTCAAGGAAGTCAAAATGCTGGGAAATGTGATTTATTTTAAACCACAACAACCAAAAGAGCTCTCACAGAAGGGAAAATATTCATGGTTTTAAGCATATCTACTCCAATATTTCTGCTATTTTCAGGACCCCCTGTGTGCACGGTGAAAAAATAAATAATTTCCAAAGTCACTTTGCATGGCACTACATGTAAACCAGGGCAGTTCAGATGCCTTAGTAAATCTGCTCTTTATGCTGGGCATTACGTTTGTCTCTGCTGTGAATTTGGTAGGCTGGCACATGAATTCCCTCCCTTGATCTCAGATTTTGTTGTGTTCCTACCTCCTTATTGCTATTTGTCCCACTACTACCGTTTAATTCACCAGTACGCTGCCAACTGCACACCGACACTCAACAACTCCCAAAACAAAGGAATTTTGAGTTACAGGTGAGCAGGGAAAATGTCCTTTTGCAATCAGTCTCTCTCTCTGAAGTCCCTGCAAGTTATTCTGTTGATTTATGTGGCACCAAAGCAGACAGCCACATCAGATACTGAGACGATCTTACTGTTCTTGGAGAGATGACAGCAGTCATTTCTGTTATCTATTTATTCATACTCTTCAAAATGAAGGGCTGTGTTTTAACACAGGTACATTCTCACTAGGAAGTCTGTGTTATGAATGAATTAATATTTACATTTTCTCAGGCCTGGTATGTAGAAATCAGTCATTAGCTATTCCTCCTCAGTGCATTTATCATATTCTGAATTCACACTGGTTGATAGTACCTAACTTCTACACGAACAGGCAGGTTTTCAATTTCTACTGGTGCAACATAAGGCATGTTTAATTTCTATTGGTGTAATATCAAAATGTTTTGCTCCACCTATTTCAGGGCTGGGTTCCAGTGCACCGGTGTGGTGAGACCAAGAGCATTTCATGTGAGCAGTGCTGTGTTCCCAGAGCATCCTGCTCATCCTGCTCTCCCTGGAGAGCACAGGCTCCTACAGCTCCTGCACTGAGCTCTGAAGCTGTTTTTAACATCAGTAGTGCTGCTTTAAGAGCCTCAAACAAACACATAACAGCACATCCTAGACTCAAACCCAGTGATTTTTCAGCTGACCACCCATCCTATCCAATCGTGTTCAATGCATCTGAGGCTCAGGAAGGAGGGCAGTAGCTGTGGATTCACATGAGAAAACAGGAAGAGTATTTCATCCCCTCATCAGCACTACCCAGGGAGAAGATCAGCTTCCACTTCCTACTGTAGAGGCTCTTCCTCCTCATTCACAAGACCTTTTGGACCCAAAACAGACCTACAAGCTTCAGTCTTGTAAAACTTCTGTATAATCCTTCCAAGGGTTCTCCTGCAAAGGCATCTGAACCAGCCCACATTAACATATCTGAATTCTCAAAATCCTCTGCAAGCAATGGAAATTTACTTCAGAGTCACAAGGAAGGAAACAACAGCACAGAAAAAAATTGAATATCCAGCTCAGTGTTGCACTATGACAGCCTCAGAGACAGAGAGACAAACCAGAGCACAGGGACAAACTGCCAAGGAGATGCAGCTTCAGCTGAACCATGGTGCCATACAAAATACCAAATACAAGGCCTGTAGATAATGAAATTGCCACAGTGTCCACATAACTGAAAATCTTCCACTAGTCCAACTTTAGAGGTTCACCAACCCCCATCAATGGGTGCCACATTACCAGGTGACTCTTGATTGTCAGGTCTACAAGAATTTATGTTGTAGGGTATTGCAAGAAAGGTTAGAAGGTCAGATCTGCAATGCTTCCATAAAGCAAAAAGTTCACAGAAATGTTCTTTAATAGTACTTGCTAGGACACACAGTTCCAGAAACTTATAACTCTTTGGACAAAATGCAGAGCAAGTTACAAAAGGAACATTCTCCAAGCCCTTCAAAACCTATAAACACTATTTAATGATGCAACCTTATGAAGGTAATAGTGAAGATGCTTTTCTGTTAGGAAAATGACCCAAATTCTTGTTTAAAAATGTATGTTTATAAAAATACATGTCTACTCTAAAGAAAGTATTAAAAATAAATTTTGTTTTGATGATTAGAAAAAGAGGACAAAAGAAGGCCCAGGTTTCCCTCTTACTTGAGGTTATGAATGGCCTTTTTGGTGTCCAAGTGTGTCATCTAAAACCTGTTCTTCTCCTTCACATCTACCCAGTCCCTGAGTGCCAACTTCACTCTTCAGGTGAAAAATCTTGATTAAAGAAATATCTTCTGCCTAGAAGGAAAATAAAAAAGGCCAGTGCAGGACTAGAAAGGGGGAAATAGAAGTCTTTCTCTCTGGGCTATAAGTCTATAAGCTATTACTAGTCTTGGTTTTGTCCCCATGGCAGGGGGAGCCCTCAGTGTATCATCTTCCAGCCATGCAATCCAAGGAACACTTGGTGCCCTACACAGCCTTGGCCAGGTCAGCAGCTCAGTTCACCAGGTGCACAACCCTGAGGCAGTAAAATGATTCTTACTGGACAGATTCCCATATTAATATGCTACTTAATAATCAAATCCCACCCACATTATTTTGATGTTTGTGTAAAGTGATTTTCTGTTAGTTCCACAATTAGGGAAGATTCTTTAATTAGACAATATAAAAATGAAAACGTGAAGGATGAGATCCTCTAGGCTTGGTCACAATCTAAAATCCCCACTGATGGGGCCTTGAGAGAGCTCAGCTGGTCATGCCCTGCTTGCAGCAGAGATCCCCAGAGGTCCTCTCTGGTCTAAGCTGCTCCTTGAGTGTTTATGGCTCCATGAGCTTGGAATTGACTGATTCTGGGTTTAAATCCAACTATGCTCTAAACTTGCTTGGGACAGAGTTTCCCACTGCAGGTAGCAAAGCAGAGCTTTCCTACCAATAATCCATGCAGAGATTCTTCCTGCCCTCGCTGCAAAGCCAGCTCATGTGCCAGCCCATCCCGTCTGACTGCACTACCTGCTTCCTCACAAGCTGCAAAGTTAAGATGACCACCTATCCCAAATTTATGAGTCATCAGAGCCTTGAGTGAGAAATGCCTGGCAGCTGCAATTTCCCACCAACTCCCTCAGCAGACCAAAACAAAAAAAAATAAAATTACATCACTTCAGTTTTTTCTTTTTCCAAAGTTGTAAAGGAAGGAAATGACAAAACATCATTGACACAGAACAACAACAAAAAATTCCTCCTCCAGAGCTAAAGCATCTAGCTCATAGCCCTCTCCCTCTGTGGGTAAGAGAAAACTGCTGCTGCTGAGGTAAAACAGGATTTCTTTGTGCAGGGCCAGTGCTCTCAGCTCAAGGGTGGAACAGGCTGGCTTAGCAGGGCTTCCTCCTCCCCTGGGGCTGGCACTGCAGGCCCTGCCCTGGTCCAGCACACAACAAGCCTGCCTGCCCTCCTGCACATGTATTTACATACTGCTGGCTGATTACCACAATCCATCCTTCAAATCACCTGTTCCTGCTGCAGCCTCCCAAAGACAACAGGTAAAACTTATGTATCATGTACAAAATATTAAATGTTTGATCATCTCATTAGATTCTTCATTAATAATTTGCCAGGAGTGTGACACAAAACTAGATGACGATCTGGGGAAGCTGACAATGAAGACTCTGTGTGGCAGCACCTCCCTTTCCCAGCCTTGGCTCACAGATTGCTCCTGGGAACCCTTCCCAAGTGCACTGAAACCACAGCAGCCCAACATCCTGCAGCCCCCCAGGGCTCAGCATTGGCAGCTGTGTCAATGCCTGAGTTTGGTCTGCAGGGAAGTGAAAAATAGTTAAAGCTACATTTGAAAAACAGCAACCAGAGGCTAAGGGCTTATATACCATTACCACAGCTCAGGTGATCTGTAAAACTAATCATGAACCTGAAATCTTATCTATTTACATTGCAGTGATGATATCCATCTGTCCAAAATCCCCTGGAATCAATGCAAACTCTCTCTGCATTCAGTGTCTCATGTTTCCTGCTACAGCCACATTATTTACTTTGATTAATGATCACTTTGTGTACTATTAGCTGAGCAAGCAAAGAGTGATGCTGAGCATTTGAAATAAGACCAGGGAGATATTAAAGCCCTATAGCACAATCAAATGGCCTTGCAGCTCCCTGCCCTCTCCTTTCCAGATCCTTTTTAACCAGCTATGAACTACAGGATTTATTTCCTAAGAACTATCCAAAAAGGCCCCATCTTACTACTGAAATAAAAATATTTAGAGCTCTACTGGGTTGTTATGAATAGACTTCTCCAGCTTTTCAGACTAGAAAGCTAGCAGCACTGGAGCAGTTAGCCAAAATGAACATTTCGTTTACTAAACAGAGTATTATAGATAAATTGTCATCCATTGTTTGGAGAGCCTCATAATAAAATGGGGGACTAAATGTTCCCATGGTATCAAGAAGAAAAAAACAAGGTAGGAAATTCTAGCACTACCTACCTATATTTAGTTTACTTCACAGGTTTGGTCTGATGATTCATGAAACCTTCATGGTCAGAGTCATGCAGAAACCTTGCAATGACATGGTCAGAGTCTTAAACTCCCAGTGAAAATTTTAAATGATCTTGTTGTCCCCTTTCAGTTTATTTAAATATCATATACAGTGGTTATTCCCTTCTTCTTCCCCAATACAAAAACTACTAGGTAGCATGTTTCTGTAGAAGAGTTTTTGTCATAAAGTTTGTTAGCAAAAAGAAAAAAGTGTTTAAGAATATGTGTCCCCAAAATCAGCAGATCAGATAAATGCCATAGATATTTATGAAACCTGTCAGAGAGATCAGCAATCAGGCTTTTCTTTCTGGAGGAAAAAATAACCATGCAATGAAAGCTTTGTCTTTAGTCAGAACCAGGAGTGGACTTGCAGCTGTCCCTGGTCACAGTCTGGGCTTTTTCCATCCCTGTTCACACTGGATGACTTTGCCCAAGGAAGCTTTCTGACGGCTTGGAGCTTTAGGCAAATTCCCCAATGACTTCTTACTAAAGCATTTACAGATTAAAGAGGTTAGCTGCCCTTTTGCTACCAAGGGAAGGAGAGGCCTAGTAGGGTTCAAGCTTTTTCAACTTCTATCAAGAGAAGCTGCCAAAATCATGCTGGAGATCACAGCAGCTTCCTGGCTCCTGCTACTGGCAGCATAGGAAGTGCTGAGAAAAAAAAAACAACAAAACAAACAAAACAAAACAAAGCAAACAACCCAAACATGTGAACAAAACCATTTTAAGAAGTTTCAGCAGTTCTCTGAAACACAGAGGCTTGGCTGTGTGTGCTTCAAGATCTGATCTGGCCCCTCTCACTCAGCACAGGGAGGGTTTCACAGAGCAGATCTCCAGCAGCTCTGCTGCCACTCTCTGCTCCCTTTGCCTGAGCACTCAGAGCTCTGCAGACACAGGGACACAACAGAGAGAGCCAAGAACTGTGCAGAGCCCAGTGCAGACCCCACCTGCATTGCATGCATCACTGGCCTGCTGCCACCATGCAGAGACAAGGTGCTCACAGCCATTTCCCACTCTCAAGAATTTGCTGCAGTTTCAGGAGCCTCAAAGGTCGGGGTCACAAGCAAGTGCTTTCTACAGCCACCTTTGAGAGGAAAACACAGAGCTGCAGCTTTGATTTACAGCTAATTTGAATCAATTCTAAAAGTCTCTCTATAAAAAAACCCAACAATTTTGTATTTCAGGATGGATCTCAGCTTTTAAGGTACCAGGAAGATGTGAAGGACTACCAAAATGCAGAGCCCACAGACACGTACTTTGTTCAGGACTGCTAAACCTGGCTCACAGTTTGGACAAAAATAACCCTATTTTAAAAACTGCCAGAATATATGGATCAGAAATCTTTCTGTTTTTAGAAACCTAGCATTTTGTTAAGGTGAAGAACTCTCAATGTTCTATTTTAAGATTCAAGAAAAGCAAGCTCTGGAATTCTTCATAAATATCATCCTTTGATTCACAAGGAAAGTATTCTTCTTTTATCCCCTTGTAATTCAGAAAGAGGAAGGCATTTAGAATATTTTCCTCCAAAATAGCATTCCCCTGGTTATCTAGATCAGAGGTCTGCCTACAAAAGTGATAATGAAACTGCAGAACTATTTCAGTAGAAGCTCAGCTCCAATAAATTACGTGACTACTTTAAATAGATGTTATGCATCAAACTAAAGTTCTCAATCTTATTTTAGCTTAACACCATATTCCTAGAATATTTTATCTCCTAGTTATATATTAAATTTGCAGTTTAAATCAATATATAAAGGAAAATTATTGCAGGACTTAGTTATTCCTGTACAAAGCAAAATGCAGAAGATGAAGTTCCTAGAAAGCAAAATGCTGATACGAAAGATAAGAACAGGGGACATGTTGCTAATTTGTTTTGAAACTGTGTTTGATCTTTTTTGCTTTTACATCCTTTGAGTCCCCTAACATGTAGAGTGTTCTAGGTGCTCTTCCCATCTTGAGGCAAAAGATTGGCCCTTGGGAAGGGGATGGCTGCTGGTTCCTCCAGTTCTACAGCCAGCAAACATTAGCAGATTTCACAGGGAGGTATTGCTGATTATCCTTCTTTTCCAGGAACACATTACAAGAAATTTTAGATACAAGGAGCAAATCCTCATGCAGAAATCAAATCTGAACAATTGCCTTTAAACCCCACTTTGAAAACTGTCTGCAAGGTTAGAGTGGCAGGGCAGTTCAAGCCATGAAAGTCTGTGAGCAAACCATGAGTCAGGCATGAACAGGGCAGAGCTGAACAATTTCCAAATGCAAAACCAGAAAACACAAAGTCAAAAAACACTCAATGAAAGGAGCAAGAGAGTGTTTCTCAGTGAGCTTCACAAATCAGCATGCTCCAGGGAGGTGATATTCACATCCAGAGCATGTGGGGGTGGCAGGGGGGTGGCTTTGTTTGGAGAATTGTCATCTTTCTTCTGGCAGCGGTCACACCACACAGGGCTCAGAGCTTTGATGCTTCTATTTCCCATACAGGCTTCAGCACTGCCTGCTGCCTTCCTTCCCCACAGAACAGCCCTATGAAACCTGCTGGCACCTTTCCTCCACCCCTTTTACACCACTTAATTCATGGTCTGTGCAGGCTTCTCAAAACTTCATGGAAATGTGCTAAAAACAGCAACTTAAGGCATGCATTGAGGGCTTTAGCTTTAAATAAATTATTTTTTAAACACCAGAGAAAATCTAAGGTCACAAAGGTTTAAGTAGCAATTAGCAATGAATATTTTGTTACTGAATTTAGTTTTTTTTTTTTCCTGCTTGCAAAATATGTAGGAGTAGAGTAAAAAGGTGTCATAGTCAGCATTACTTACTAATTTCTATGCAAAATATTTGATACAATGGTATTTTCAAACCTCAGGTGAAAATATGCAGCATACAAACTTTCAGGCATGCATTCCTGTCATGATTTTGTTACCAATGAAATGCAATCAGCACAACACAGGACTCCTTCCCAACTATAATTAAATATATATGTTGAATTCACATTCACAAAATATGAATATTGGAAATTAAGTTGATTTTACATAAATGTGCCTGCTACAAAAAATACATATCTCTAGGCAGTGAATTTTAAAATAGTTTTCCCTTTAATATTCCAAAAGAAATGGCAGTACTTTAGACATGTATTGTCAATATTCATAGCAAAAGCCTGTGCTTGCTGAGTGCTTGAGAGTAACAGTTTTCAAAACAGACAGATTATAATTACCAGACTGCTGATTTGCTTCATCTAGCCAAAGTCAGTGGGAAAAGACACTGTTCTGCATCCAGGGTTTCCCCCTGGGGAATATGGACATTCAGTTTTGTTCAGCTTCTGGAGGCTCTGGCCTTGCCTTCAGAGGGGGAAACACAGACACCCTTTCCCATGGCTCCTGGACAGGCACAGCCAAGGAAGAGCTTCTGGAAAGCCCAGAATTGACCCAGGCCAGGGTGTCTGTGGTGGGATTCAAACAATCACTACCCTTAAAAATGACCATGGAAAAGAGGGGGACAAGAGCTCCTCATGGCCTCAGTCAGCTTGGGCTCAACGCATCCCATCTTCCCTCCGCTGACATCGTCTAAAATAACAAAGCCATGGATAAAACCTATTCAAGGGCTGTGAACTGGGGTTCCTAAAACAAGTTTTCTAAGCAATTCCAAATCATAGAAGTTTTTAAAGAAATAGAATTCAATCTGATTCAGACCAAAACCCAAGAAAAATAATGAAATCAGACAGGGGAACAAGTGAAACCCCTCAAAACCAAAACCTAAATAAAAAACCCACAACCCACCATCCTGCTATTTGGCCTACTTCATGCTTGTGCTTAAATTTAGTGTCTAAGAAATTCATACTCGACCCACATTTAAACGACACCAGTATTTTGAAGAGATCTTCATTGCACAGGCAGCAATGTTCAGTTGTTTGAACGGCTCTTGGAGCTCAAAATGCATTTGCTGGGTTCTGTTCATAGTAAGTTTATTTAGCATGGTGCACTGGGCCTCTCCCCAAATGTCAGAGCATGTGAACAGGCAGAACACTGTTCCTGTTCTCTGTCAGCACCCTGAGAGCTCCCACTGCAGCAGCACACGTCCCCTTGACAAGATTTGTCATTCTGAGCTGACCTGGAAATGACCCTCATGCTGCTTTATGGCTACATGCAAACAAACATTCTGAACACATAAACCCACAATTCTCTCCAAGTGAGCACTCAAAGCAGAACTGCATGGATTCTGGCTCAGAGCTCTGCTCCAGGATGCTGACCTCTGTTGTGGTGTTGTGAGGGTTCCCAGGACAAGGTGAGAGATGAGAATCTGACTCCAAGTTCTCAGAAGACTGATTTATTACATTATGATATTGTATTAAAAGAAAATTATATATTTAAACTGTACTAAAGTAAGAGAAAGGATACATCAGAAGGCTAGAAAAGAATGAATAATAAAAACCCGTGACTGACCAGAGTCCTGACACAGCTGGACTGGGATTGGTCATTAATTGAAAACAATTCACATGGAACCAATCAAAGATGCACCTGTTGGTAAGCAACCTCCAGACCACACTCCAAGCAATCAGATAATTATTGTTTACATTTCTTTTCTGAGGCTTCTCAGCTTCT
The DNA here is from genome assembly GCF_037042795.1 of Molothrus aeneus. Lineage (NCBI taxonomy): Eukaryota > Metazoa > Chordata > Aves > Passeriformes > Icteridae > Molothrus > Molothrus aeneus. Next base: position 4,945,045 of record NC_089659.1, on the reverse strand, counting down.
CAGGAGAAAGATCCTGGCAAAGGGATTTTTCAGAAAAAATCATGGAGACAGACCTCCACTTACACAGGCCAAACTAAAACCATGAAATCACTTTGTATGTTATGTACATGTGTAAAGTTCACTTATTTTCAAGATTCTAAATAGCCCTATAACTATCATACTTTAGATAAGGTTTCAGAAAAAGTCATCAGAGCCTTTTTGTCCTCTGACACCACAGAATGCAGTTTCTCCTCCTAAAACATCAATCTGCTTTTGCTTTATCCCTTGTCACAGTTCTGGTCATAAAGAAACTCCTGAGCATCAGCTCAGAGAAATTCTCTAGAATACATTTATTTTGTCACCAAAGGAGGGAGGGAGGGAGGAAGGAAGGAAGGAAGGAAGGAAGGGAAAGAAAAGAAGGAAAAGAAAGAAAAGAAAGAAAAGAAAGAAAAACAAATAAGCCTCTCATCCTTTTTCCAAGCAGTAACTGAATCAGAACTTCTGACCTTCAAAGTATTCTAATTTGCCCAGGGCATTACTGACTCCCCCTGCACCAGTGCTGTGTCATGGATGGCACATGTGGAACTGATCATGGAAGGCATCCTTCTGCAGACTGCCCATCCTGAAGAATATAACACTTCAACTTTCTCCATCCAGACCTCTAGAAACTTCTTCACTATTCTAGCCAGCTTCCCCATCACACCTTGGCTGTTGTAAACACCTTAATTTGATGTGATCTGACATTACTTTGTGCTTTGTTCTGCTCTGACTTGCTACAAAGGATTTAGAAAGGTGTCTGATAAAGCATTAATACATTTATCTGTTTTTATGCAAAGAGAAATAGCAAACTTCCTTTTTCATGCACAGGAATTAAAGTCAACGTGATCATAAGAATATGTTAACATAGTAAAATCTCTGATGAATAATTCAGGCTCTTAGGAGTGAAACACTGAAGGAGACAGTTTCAGATGACTGTGTTGACAGGCTCTGATGTCCAATATGTTCAGTGCAATAGAGAATGAGTTGGAAAGCCCATGAATGTAATTTTTCTAGTTCATTTACTTCTCAGTAATAATAAAGGGCATCATGTTTTCATTTAAATTCCGTATTGGAGAGACTGGAACACTCATGCTAGAAATGAAAAGTGCATCACAATGACGTCAATACCCAGATGCAGGAATGAGTCAGTCGTGTGCTTCTAACTGAGACAGCATTGAGAGGAGTCAAGAAAAAATATCCCAGTATGACCACAATATTTACAATGAGAAGTCACATGTGAGTTAATTCCAATGTGAGTTTTCCCCTCTGCTGGCAAGCTCAGGTTGGTATGAGATGCTTTCTCTAACGCCTTTAAGGTACATGCTGGGCTCTGGCCAGGCTGCCCATCCATCTGTAAACTCCAGTAAATAACTCCTGAATTTGTTTACATGCAGCTTTTTATCCCTCCCAGGCGAAGATTTCAGAAAGTCAAAACAGCTTGCCTGCATCTCAAAGTTTTGAAGGGTTGGCCCACTGACTGATTTTTCAAACAGAGACCAAGGCAAAGGCATTACAAACATGAACAGCAAAGCATTCAAGTTAAGCTTTTTTGTGCCAAACAAACCATTAAAAGTTTTCCTCCCTCCCACAAGATGCTCAGTAGTCAAGCTCATAGAATCACAAGCATCACTTTAAATAATTTATAATTTATATAATCAGGCACAGGTCTATTGAGCACAATTAACCTCCACTGCTAAATCTCTCAGAAAAAAAAACAAAACAACAACAAAAACCCACCAAACCTTTCACTATTGCACTTCCAATTAGTAAACAGCAGATTTCTCTAATTGCTAGAGAAACAAAGCTCACCTGTCACAGCAACAGCCCTGCAGGTCGGCAGCACAAGGGAAAACAGGCAGCACAAGAGCACTCACAGACCTGAAGGAGCAGCTCTCACAAAGTGGACACATCACACATCCCTGTATCACCTCCCCCAGAGCTGCTCCTCAGCTGGGGACATCTCACAAGCTGCTGAGAGCTCAGACCTCCCATTCCCTCATTTTCCTTCCTGGCCTTTCCCTGCCACAGCAAAGCAGAGCTATAAAACAAGGGGTGTTGCCCAGCTGCCTCCAGTGCCCATCAGTGGCTGCTCAGGCAGAATAAAAACCTGAATAAAAACCTGTTCCCTCTGCAGATCCACTCAGAGATGGCCACTGGGATGCCCAGGACACAAGGACCATCAGGCACTTTATTGGGATGATGTTACCCATTAGAGCAAATAACCATTTTTAAGGAGAAAATCAAGCTCCTTGCCCCCTTCCCAACACCGTGAACCTCTCCCAGTCAACACAGACTCATTCTGGTAACCTCTGACACACAGGAGCCTCTTTCTGTGTCCAAACTCCCAGGCTGGTGACATGAAAGCTGGTTTCCAAAGTTCCAGCTCTCCTTTGGCTCCAAGTCTAATGCAAGCAGAAAATGTGACACAAATCCTAAAGCTGGAGCACAGACCAGTGGTTTATAGATTGGTGCAAGATGGAAGTCCCTACAGACTGGATTTTTAAAGGCATTTGCCAATCAATGCAGTATTAAGAGGTAGATATTTGCAGCTGAAAGCCCTGCAAGGATCTGAAGGCCTGACTTGGCAACTGTCCACATCAGTGCCCCATGAGAAATATTTTTAACTTAGCCTCTCATGCATAGAGCTGTCTTTCCAACACTGCAAAATTAAACTGCATCAGCGCTGTAGGATAAAACTAATTAATGTTTTGACCATAAAGCCATAACTCTGACAAAGATATAAGATTTAAAATTACCTTTTGTATGATTTCAACAGGAGCTTATTATCAAAATGTCAGGTGCAATCAATAACATTACTTTTTGGTATAACCCTGTGTACATGATTTATTTGCACTGATGTTCCATAATTACAACTAATACAAAACGACTCATCAAATTCACATTCTGACACTAGTTCATCACAGATAACAAATCTATACACAACTTCCACCCTGTTGGCTATTTAACATACTTTTAAAAGGAGTTGCATGATCTTTAAACAAGCCAGTGAATCATGGTTTTTCATGTAGATTCTTATTTGTTTTGTGTCCGTGTGTGTGTGTATGTATACATAGACATGGGGAGCTGACCAGTGCTTTCTGTCTGCCCATCAAAACATTTTACAAACTTGAAAACTTCACATCAGGTGAAATGCTTGACTATTTGACAAGCGACAGAAAATAAGCCAGCTTCTACTTCCTTTCAGCTGGTGTGGTTTATTTTATTGGATTACAGTTATTAGGAGCTGGGGGAGGGAGGTGGGCAGCAGCAGGGGATTGGGTTTCGTTGTTCAGCTGACAATAACTTACTCATTTTGGCACAGACTGCAAAGCCTATTTTTACTCAGCCCATGGCTCCACTCTCCCCAAGATGTGCCTGCACCCACACACCACTTGTGCACTGTACAAGTCACACTCCTTATGCAATGGTTCTGGGTTGGGTGCCCAGGCTGGTGCCAGAGCCTGTGGAACTGGAGCAGGCTGGCAGAAAGGAGCCAGCTGGAGCCTGGGACAGCTCCTGGGGCAGGGTGGGAGGCTCCCAGCTGGGGGCTGCTGGAGAGCCTCAACAGAACAAGGATGAAAAGAGCGAGCATGGCCAATGCAACCTTGAGAGCACAGATCAAAACCAGCCAGCCTGGTAGGCAAGGATTTACAGCATGAAAGTCTCCTTCACTTCATTTGAAATGGCCAGTGGAATTTTTCAATCTTTTTTTTTCCTCCTTTTTAAATACCATGGTATTAGTAATATGTTGCTATACTTCCGTGCTTTGGAACCACCAACTTTTGCTCCCTACACATAAAAACAAAGTTTAAAATTAAAGGGAATCTCTCCTTTTTGCTATCATTTAAAAGCTATAATTATAAAGCAGATATTTTCAACTTCAGTCAGTCACATGTCTTGCTCCCTCACATTATCTAAAAAAGGATTCATTTAGAAGAGAAATGCAAAGTGAAGTTAAACCAGTCAAATGAGGGGTTTTGGCAAAACTATATGCTGCTATTTCCTCATGTGAAATTCTTAATAGGAAGTTAAAACTAGCTTAACAAACCATTTTACATTATGAAACTGTTCTTGAGTACATGTTGAATTCATATAACCACTTAAAATTTCTTTTTCCTTTCTGGTACACTGATTAACAAACACAATTACATCTCTTTTTAGAAATTCTCATCAATTGCATTCTGGAGCTCTTAAACAGTTCATACACAAACTACAAAATATTAAAATTACCTGTATTTGTCCTGATGCATTACTGATATAAGAAAAAGGGTGGGGGACGTGTATACCAGTACAGAAAAATACAGAAATATGTTAACTGTCAGAACCCAGGAAATCCCTCTGGCTGCTCTGGGGGGCCCGAGCCCCTGCCCAGGGGGCTCAGAGACCTTGGCACAGAGCTCAAGACCTCCCTGTGCCTTTGATTTAGCCCTTGGAAAAAAACAATTACCAACCTTATATGAAGAATTACAAGCCACGAAAGTTTAAGTAGAGTAATAGTGAAGTTATCACAGGGTGGAAAAATAGATTTTTTGGGGTTTTTAGAATAGGAATTCAGGGGGAAAATATGGAGGAATCGGGGCATGTCCAGCCTTTCTTCTTATTCTTCTTGGCCTCCATCTCCTGCTGTGATATTGGCATTTTTTAGATTGGTTTAGACTAGAAGCTCACTGTCTGACACAGGTGATGGGTATTGGGAAGTTATGGTAAATATTGTGCATGTAGTTTTTAGTATAAAGAGATAACACTGCCCCGGGGGCAGGCAGAGTGCCTCTGTCTGACCTGCTGAACAGACCTTGACAGGCCAGAGACAGAATTTGATAGATAAGAAACAATAAACAACCTTGAGAATGAGAGCTGAAGAGCTCTGACTCCTTCTTCAACCACCGGGCTGGGAAAAGAGAATTCCTGACACATCTCAGGGTCACTGTGACCAGCAGAGATTCCGAGAGTTAACCACCAAACTTGGATATCTTAAAAAAGGACAGGGAACAGTGGAACTGGAAAAACTCAGGACCTCGAAGGCTGTAGGATGACTCTCATCCCTGTTCCCTTGCTCTGCTGGCTGCTCAGCAGATCAGCACCAGCCTCACTGCACAGCTCCATTACAGGACTGCTGAAGGATTTATACAGAAGAGATGAGATGCATGGTTGTGTTGTCCACAATTACTTTGCAAATTACTGCCAACCAGATTCAGCACCAAATACATCTCAGAGGAAGGTCAGTTAAACATGCTAAAATATTACTATTAAATGATATAATAATTGAGATGACAAGCACAACAGACAAGCTTTCAAGACTCCCCACAAGGAAACCAGCAGGCTTTGCTGTGCTATCTAGGGAGAAACATACATAAAAATAGCTAATAATAGTATAGCAGAGTCATTGACTAATTCAAAAGATATAGTGGTTTTCCTTCCTACAGAGATTAAAATTCTACAACAAAAATAAGATACTAACAGGCTAATTCCATCATCATCATTATTATTAGCCTGTACAGTTTATGCAAATGTTAACAAGGGTTGTCAAGACAGTTCAGTGATAAAGCATATGCAGCAGACAGATTGGTTCAGTTTAGCATCTCAATTTACATTTTAGCTAAACAGAACAGTTTAAATATGAATTTAATTTGAATTAAAATATACAAAAGGATTTTCATAAACTGACCTTGTTCCCCATAGATCTACACTGTCATTTTAGCAGATTTCTTCCTAAAAAGACATGAGATGGGTGATAGCAAAGTGAATGAGCCTGGCAAAGTAAATCTTCATGCTCTGCTTTTCCCAGGGCCATGGGCAGACTGTGGACATGGCAGGACTCTAGAAACAACCCACAGCCCAGTGGGGGCCTGTAGACGACAAAAATATATTATTTTTGTAGTTCTTTACTTAACAACTAAAAATTGAAACAATGCCTGGGTTTTTGAAGCCCTGTGGAGCTGTGCCAATATCCTCCAGGTCTTTCTTCTATTTCTGAAGAAATCACAATATCTTCTGTAAAGTCTAGACACAATTTTTTCAACGAAAGCTCTAATTAGACACCAATATTGTTGTTTCCAGAACAGACATCTGTTGTCAACAAAACAACACTGTGCATCTGGAACAATTTAATATATTATTTAAATAGGATTTTCATTCTAGATAAATAAAAACTTAAGTTCAATTCTACAGATACAAACTTAAGTCCAGTGCTAAGGATATAGAAAATCTGTCTGCCTCAGGCAAACAGAAATGCTGAAATGTTTTGTCATTTCATTATTCCCTTGGAATAATATTGCTTTTCCCTCCATACATAAAGCATACTGCAGAATAAGATTGCAAGGTAGCCTGTGAAAACAACAAAATATGACCTCAAAAGGAAATCAATGACTGTTGATTATGATGACATGGAAAGACATCATTCAGTCAGCCAGAAGCAAAGATTGACTGGAAGGGAAATAACCAACTAACTGTGGCAAGACTCAAAATGGAAACACACCAAAAAATGCAACATATTTTTATGGCACCTTAGTAAATCAACAGAGATCTGCTCAAGTTGTGCCTCAGGGCCTGTGACATCCATTGGCACATGCCCAAGGGCTCCTCTGCAGCAGCACAATTCCACAGTCATGTGCAAGTGCTGCTGCAATGAAGTTTCTTTTTTCCATTAAGGGGACTACAGCTGTTTTCCTACCATTCATTGCAAGGCTTCACAGTGTGAATGACATCACAGTACTAAATCTTTTTTCTTACTCTAACTGCATAAAGGAATAAAATTGGGATTATGCATGCTTGCACACACACACTCTGCATCTAGAGGTCATAAAAGCAACAAATCCAGTAAATTGCCATCACCATTTTGCCAAGGAAAAATGAAACACATCATCACCTCCATAAAAAACCAGCCTACTAAGTCTTGAAAGTCAGTGCTGTATTTATACAAAAAGTGATCTAAGTATTAATCTTCACAGACAGCATGAACTTGAGAAAAAGGATTATGAATTTCAATGTTTATGCTACTGATACTTAGCAGTAGTTTAAAAGTATTCTGTATGTTTGCTGAATGTTTTTACACCATTGCAAAAGAAATGTTGTGTTACAGCTCATTGCTGTACCCTGAGCTCAAACTGTACCTTTCTCACAGTTGTTCCACTGTAAATATTAATTTGTTTGGCTGGCTTTTCAGCAACAACCAGAGTGAGGAAAAAAGTGCAAATAAACAAGAAATGTCCTACTGTGCATTTCAGAGAGAAAAGTGATCTTAAACAAGAATTGTGACCTGTTGGAAAGCAAAGATTATTCATACATGGATGTGCAGTGGGGAGCTGGGACCATATTGTGGGCATGGAGATCCAGGCAAGCAGTGAGAATTGAATTGAACTGAAAATAGCAGCAGAGAAATCAAAATCAATGGTGGGGGGAAAATACCAAACAAGAACGCAATCCACAGAGAGCACACAGGGTAAGAGGAAAGACTGGGAAAACACGATTTAGGAGGGCACCAGAAGCACAGAGAAACCCTTCTTGGGGTAAGGAAGGCCATGCAAAGACTCCCCTGGCACTGAAGTTTGGTTATGGTTTTGTGGAGACACCCACAGAGATTTTATAATGTATAATTCAGATGGGAAAGAAGAACACAGTTGAAAAAAAAAAAACAAAAAAACAAAAACAAAACAAATCACCAAACTCAAGGTGTTGATTTGGAAAAAGCATATCCTAAGTGTTCTGCTCTCACCAGTGAGCCAGGACAGCTCAGTTTGGTGACTACAAATGCAGACATTGTAAGACAAGGGGAGAGATTCTGAATTTGAGCTTTGCTTTCCTCCAGAATGCAAAGTTTTCCTAGGACAACAGATGCTTGCTAAGATTATTGTTTTTGTAGCTGCACTAATTTTCTCTCAGATTTGCATTCACATTATTATTTGTGGAAGAAAGAAGAATGACATCTTTAAGAAGAGAAAAACAAAACAAATTCAGGGAATTTATTATCATGGTCTATTAACATATCCCAAGAGCAAAGCAAGAAGAAGGCCTAAGGGAGGCACTTCACCATTTGAATTTTCAGGCTCAGTTTCCATTTGCAGGAGCTTGTTTAGAAAAGCTTTTTGGAAAAAAAATTAGAAAGAGACAGAAAGGAAGATTTGCTCATTAGCAATTCCTGCTGAAGCTGCACAAACCATAGATTTATAATGGCAATGTTTTCTGCTTCCACAGATATGACAAATGTATAGCTTGTAATTACAAAAATGAGATATAACTAATGACACAGTTGAGTTTTAGATAATGAGATGGTATCTTGGAAAGCATAATTACAGGATCAAGGGTGAATTTAAGGCCATTTCAGTGCCACTGCTTTTCTAATAGCTCCCAGATTTCCATTCATTGATATAATAAAAACATTTGAGTTAAGACCCAGTAAAAATTCAAGTTGAGCTTTCTTCAAATTTCTGAAAATCCTTCTCCATAGGCCTGAACAAGGGTGCAGTGCCAGTAAAAGTGGAATGTAGCAGAAAGTGCCAAGGTGCAGAAATTACAGAGCAAAACCGAGGGAAAACAAGGGGGTGAGATCTGCAACACAGAACTACCAAAATCTACCAAATAATTTACCAAAATCATTTTCCAGCCCCACTGGCACAGGAGCCCAAAGATGTTGAGATGAGGGCAGGGTTGAAAATTCAACAGTTAAAATAACCTTAATGATGCCAATCCAAAATGCCCCTTAATAGTTGAAAAGAAGGGCAGTGAAGGCCAACCCTTTCTGAAAACTTCTGGCAGTCTGAATTCAGACTGAGTTGTACAGTGAAGAGAAACAACTGCAAACCAGAAACTGAGATCACACAGCATCTTCCTGGCTGCCTTTATAAACTCACAACTCTCAGTGATGTTTTGGTTTGGGGGAAGTCCACCAGGAGCACTTTGCATTCTGCACTGCACCATTCCTACAAAGGCAGGTCTATTATTTTTCATAAGTAAAATTTATTTTTCCTCTTGGCTGATGGGATGACTGCATATGGCAATTTATCTTCATCTGCAGAAACACCTCCTGACACTGCTTCATGATGTGTCCTTTAAATGCTGGTACTTTCCACTCCTCCATTATCTCTCTCAGTGCACATCCGTGCTGCTCCACAGGGCTCTCCTCCTGCTGTTCTTACCTAGGCAGGACTCCAGCAATGCCTCTAGGATTCCCATATGAGCTCACTCACTGCCACAAGAGACATTTTATTCCTTTATTATTGAAAACTAAGAGGGGAACAGTCTTCCCTTTCCCACTTTTGTGCACTGCATTCAAAAGCCACATATATAATTAAGTGTTGGCTTCAAAGCCTTTCCTCTTCGTTCCAATCTCTTTCCCACTGTTCCTCTGGCATGGTGGAGGATTATTTTATACATTTTTTATATCAGGGATGTTTTTTACTACAGGAACAGGACGAAATCATCACTTAAGTGAACCAGAGAGTCTGCTCACAAACCTGAACTGTCCAGGGCAAGAGTTCTCTGTGCCTGATGGCAAAGTACTGAGCAAGTGTCAGAACTCAGGACATCCCTCTGGCTGTCCTGCACGGCCAAGACCCCGTCCAGAGGGCTCAGAGACCCTGACGGAGCCCAAGATGCCTGTGGGTTTGATTATGACCCATGGAGCAAGTTACCAACCATAGATGAAGACCTGCAAGCCCCAAAAGTTTAGGTAGAATGACAGTGAATTTATCACAGGGTGAAAAAGTAGATTTTGGGGTTTTCAGAATGGGGGTTCAGGAGGCAAGATGGAGGGATCTGGGTGTGTCCAGCCTTTCTCCTTCTTCTTCTTCTTGGCCTCCATCTCCTGCTGTGATGTTGGCATTTTTAGATTGGTTTACAGTAGAAGCTCACTGTCTAACATAGGTGATGGGTATTGGGAAGTAACTGTAAACATTGTACATGTAGTTTTTAGTATAAACACATAACACCACCCCAGGGGCAGGCAGAGTGCCTGGAACTGCCCTGCTGGACAGGAGAAAGAATTTTGTAGATAAGATACAATAAACAGCCTTGAGACTGAGAAATGAAGAGCTCTGACTCCTTCTTCGAGTGCTGAGCTGGGAAAAGAGACTTTTTAAAATTTCTTGGGGTCGCTGTGACCAGCTAGAGACCCCAAGAAGCAAGGGTGCCCCATTGGTTGGGAAAGGGGTCTGACAGCAAACCTGGCCTTCAGACAGAGGAACCACCTCCCCAGGACACGAGGCAGAACAAGCCAGCACTGCTGTAAAGGGCAGCCAGTGGTTCCAGGTGTGTCAATACCAGTATATGAAGCTTCTCCTGATACCCAATTAGCTGTTCCCTCCTGGAGCACTCAGCCTGCTTCACTGCCAGGTTATTCCTTTTTGTCATGCTGCATTCTGCTTTCTCTCTCTCCTTCTTACACAGATCCACTTCAACCCATAAGCTGGCTAAAGACAAGTGGGACAAGTTTCAGGAACTACAGCTTTAATGCTTGAGCCAAACTCTTCTCCCCAGGTTCCTCTTTATAGTTTGAATAAATAGTTTCCAAATAGTCAAATGGTTTTGGTTTTGTAAACATTTAATAAAAGTTTAATTAACTGATGAAAAGGGACAGGAGTGGGAGAATTATGAAATGGAAATATTTTCTGTGAAGTACAGCTTCTGTTTGAAGACCCTTATAAAAACAGTCCCTTCCTAGGACCAAGATTTCTGCAGAACAGCTCCTTTGTGACCCATTGAGAAAGGACAAATCTAGAAAATTCATTATAGTTGTCTTGCATGTGGTTCATTTCCCTGAATTTTCAAGCATAAATGAATCCATACGGGGCAAAAAGTAACCAACCTCACTAAAAAAAAATCTAGAACTACTTTGGACAGATTATTTTCTATATTACTGACATTTGCATAAATTTTTGGAAGAGCACAGAATGTATGCTGGAGGGAAATGAAGGAATAAGCTGCCTGTATTTTCCCTGCAGTTTGTCAATTTTATCACTTTGACCACACCATATTCTAAACCAGTATCAGCATCATCAGCAACTTCTGCAGTACATCTGATTTTTTGTGCAGGTCTTTTGAACTCATGGAAAAGTATCCACTGGTAACTGTACAGTCCCAGCTATGACTCACTACCACTTCTAGAGATGCACTTTTAGACATCAACAACAGTGATGTTGTACCTATAAAACAGATTAATGGCTGGATATGCCGATTAGCATCCCACTGTGAGTCCTTACACAAAAATAAGTAGTCCAGAGGAGCTGGAACATCTACAAAACCAGAGCCAACACTGTTTTGCTTATTCATATTCACACATTCAACCCATTCTAGGTGTCCCCTTACACCATGTATTCATTTATTAGTCTAACAATCCTTCTTCTACTGCACAATACTTTTTGCCTCTATTTAGCCAATACAGCTGTTATTATCACTTTGCCCTCTTGCCCTACCTACATGTTCTTTAACTCTTGTTTTCCATGGTGTCTGTTGAGGAACCATCTCACAGAACAGAGTCACTTAATTCCAGTGTTCAGGCTTTCCTCTGGCCTCACCATCCACTCAGTTGATGTGTGATTTAATTTCTTGTCTCACTCTTTATTTCCTAACAATCTCAAGCACCTCCCAACCAGTTCCCTATTCTCTAAAGATCATTATTTTGACTATTCTAGGAGCAGATCCCATTCGCTAACCTTGGGTATTCATGATATAAATATGTATACAATAAACATGTTCATATAAAATATATCTATTATATGTTCATATTTACTAATATACACATATAATACATATATATATATATATATATTAACCTGCTTATTTCCACAAATATGCCTACAGTTCTCCAACAACTGTCCCCAGAAATTTTGAAGTACCAACATTGGAAGAGGTCTCTGAGACATCAGTCTCAGAAACGTGACAGCACACAACTTGAAGGATCACTTAAGGAGAAAATTATTAATTTTTTCTGAAATTATGGACTTTGGCTCTTCATCAAGAAAAAAAAACCCCAACACTGCAGAACAATGAGTAGTCACATCAATCAGGAAAGTCAGTTTCCCTGGAAAGACCTCCATATTTAAATAACAGAAACTTTTCAATATCAGACATGTGCAAACAGGAACCGAAAGAACACTGAAAGCTGTTAAGAATTCTCCACAGCTGAATGACACCAGCCACAAGTACCACAGGAGAGAAGGATGAATAAGAAGGGACACTTCTGTACTTTAAAGTGAAGTCAGCTGGCACACAGCACAGCACAAGATCAGTGTGTTTGGAAATGTGGAAGGGCAGCCCTGGAAATTGCAAAGAGCACTGCAGGGCAGACATGCTGGGAGTCAGGGCAAAGGGGAACAGCTGCCTGTGTGCACTTGAGGAACTCCATAGTGAGGGATGCCTGTCCTAGGGGGCCAGGAATGAAGGTGTCTCCCTAAGAGATGCCACAGCGCAGGCAGAGCACAAGGGATGTAGCCATGATATTTTCTGAAAAATCCTTTCCTTAGGATTTTTCCTCCTGAGAAGCTGAGAGGCCTCAGAAACGAAATGTAACCAATGGTTATCTGCTGCTGTGGAATGCAACAGGTGCATCTGGGATTGGTCTCATGTGGTTGTTTTTAATTAATGGCCAATCACAGTCAGCTGGCTCGGACTTGAACCCCTCAGCAGCACCAAAGGGTAAACACACCCCTCATTTGAGGAACCAACACACCATGGCTCTAGGGGGGAGCTTATCCAAGGATTTATGTGAGGTCTGACCTGACTGGAAGATCTTTTGTTATTTGTATTCAAATACTTTCAATTTTAATTCAAATATTATTTTATTCATTTTTAATACAATTTTTTAATTTTTTTAAATATAGGCTTGAAAACCCAATAAGCCCATGCTACAAAATCCATTTTCAGCTGTGCTGCACTGCTAGAATTGCCAAGGTCCCTTCTTCTGTCACATACTGAGACTATTCATTCCCCACACAATCATTCAATTTCCACTTTGATTTTATTATACTCAGATATGATGCAACCAGTATTTAACAATGCATTACCATTTTCAAGGGCAAATATTTTTCTGTAATCCCAGCTATGTCATTATTCTCTTTCTATTACACATACTTTAAATGTCAAAATCCATCTCCTAGAACTAATCAAATATAAAACAAACCTAGCAGGAAAAAAGTGAGATTGAAAGGGGTATTCCAGATGAAATGAAACCTTACATGTCCTTTTTTAAAAGGAGACCTTGCCTATTATTTAATTCATTTTTTCAGGTTTGGAAAAGATGTCCCAGGGACAACATTTGGAAGACCAGGTTTATGCCTGTCAGAGCTCTGTTGAAATTACCCCAAATTTGGGGCAGTACATGCTACATGACTCAACATTGAGGAAGATTTTGAAGAACATTTTATAACCTGTGTGTTATAAAAGAGAAACACACTGTCACCATCTCTGATATTAGCTTTTCTCTCCAAACAGGCACCAGGAAAAGTACAAAGAAAATGAGCTCTTAGTTATTCATTGCTGCAATGAATAACTATTTTATGAAAATGGAAGTGTCAATATCAGACCTTTAAGCTGCAGAGTTACATTTCCATAAATTCCTATCCCTCTGCAGTTTGCCACAAGTACTTTCCCATCAGTGTTTTACTGCTGGGATAGTTGGAGGTCTGTCACTAGGGTTGTATTAATCTTACATAATGCACAAATAACTGAGTATTTTTAATGCAGCTATTGAATTTTATCTGGTGCTGCAATACACAACTAATTTTACATTTGTAGAACAAAAATCTTTTTGGGGGTTGGTTTTGGTTTGTTTTCCTAACAAGAACTCCTAAAGTAAAGCCTCTCTTCATGTTGATATAATTATCTTTAAAGTGCTGAGTGATTTAAATGGCTTTTTCTGTTTGGAAGTTTTAAAACTGTAAACAAGTTCAATACATAACTTTTATTTTTCAGGACTTCTAATCAGTTCAGAAAACATTTCCCATTGGGGCACAGCTCAGTTCCTGAAAAGATGGACCAACACCGCAGTTCCTTCCCTGGCTTAGCACAGACAGTATCTGGACTGGATAAAATGAGTAAATTCCTCTGGGATTCCAAAATTTCCATGCAATTTAACACAGTGAAATGTTCATCTCTTTTTAGGATCTATCTTCTTCAGCAAGTATGGAAACACATCAAGTCTCAGGATATCTGGAGTTTACTTCTAGGCTACAGCTGGAATCTTTCTTCCACTCCCACCCTGATCTGCCCATTTACATTTCCAGTGAGACCCTGTGCACTGCTCTCCAAATGCTAAATAGCACCAGAGTATGTTTCTGCCCAATTTACCTCTTCCTTGATTCAGATGAAAAATCTGATATATACTTGTAAAAGGTTCTTCGTACTTGAAACCTATTCTGAACATTCATTGACAAAAAGTAGATTTATTTTTGTAGGACATCACTGATGAGACTAGAGCTGTCCTGTGGGCAGAATGGCATTTAGTCCTGTGTTCACTACCAAGTTTAACACTGACTTGCTTTTCTGGAGCAGCAGTGGTGTCATATTTGGGTGCTCTCACACAGATGGGCAAGAAAATGATACCCTCTGTAGTGTTAATTAAGCCTACAGCAGCTCTGTAAATATCTGTTCCTCATCTTAACATGCAGATGGAGATGAGTTAAAAGAGCTGACAGTGACTTCAAGTGGCTGTTTCCCTTTCCCCTGTTCTGAGGCAGGATAAAAAGCATATATTATCTGCCTTTACTATAAATAATCCAACTGGGCTTTAACCCACAGTGAATTAATCAGTGAAGCACATTTCATGACTTCCACAAGCAACCAGCTCTAATGTTTCACAGTCTCTGTAGCCTGAGAGTATTTCCTAAGTCAAAATTCATTATTCACTTCTCTTATTTTCTGGCAACAGCCAGATAATAATTCATGAAAATTTTCTTCACAACAAACCTTTTTATATTGCACAGTCACAGGAGCCCTTTTTAGTCTAAAAAAACCCACAGCTCCCTCAGCCTGTTCTCAGCAGTTACATATTCTGTCTCTCTTTCTTTCCACCCTTTGAACATTTCCATTTGTCTGCAGATTCCCAAAAGATGAAGCATGTAATGTATCTCTTTAGCATAACACCCAAACCTTTGCCATCACCACTCCAAGCTTTTTTGGCAGCACACGAGGCAGTTTATTTATATCTGCATACCATTTACAATGTCAAAGGACCTAAAAAAGAAGGGTTTTCACTCTAATCAGTAAAGCCTCTGCTTAGGGCAGCCCCATGCTGGGCAGTCAATGCTTTTGCCTTTGGCAGATTCCCCACTGTGAGTTCCTGCTGCATTTACAGCTCCTTTTAATGCACACAAAATTTTCATGGCACTCCAAGCCTCGTGTGCTACAATAGAGATCTTTATAGATGTCCCCCCAAGGTGCAGTGAATCCAATTACATCACTGCACCTTCTTCCTCAATCAATTTTAAGATACAGACTTGTAAGAGCATCTGCAGTACCACAAAAGAAATTCATATTTATATATATATATATATATATTCCAGACCTCTGTTAAAAGCAATCTTTCTCTTTAACCTGCACACACTAGCCCCAGGTGCCCATTTGCCACAGCTGTTTCCAAAGACAGACACGCATTCCTCAACTGAATGAAGTCAAGGAATTTTAGGCAAAAATAAAAAGGTGTTCCAAATTTTACATTTCTTAAATAGAGCTTCAGTAGATGAAGACAAACAGCTTTATTTGCTTCCCAGAAAAAGGTGTTTTCATGGTATAAAATCTTAGCACCAAATACACAGAGATCTAGGTGAAAAAACTGTTCCCTTTTCACATGATATCAAGTTTCATAATATTTCACATAATATTAAGCTTCATTTGCTGGTTTACACACAAAATTACACACACAGTTGCCATAGTATCCAAAGGAATGGGAAGCACTGGTGAAAAGCAGACATTTCTAGGATGGAGAAAGATGATCCTGTGTCACTTCAAAACCAGTTGGAGTTATCATTCAGCTACAAAACCAGGCAACTTCAGGGGGGAAAAAAATTGAAAATTGACATGCTAAACAATTTAATGGCAGCAGTTTGCACACTTGGGAAGATCTCTTTTTATCTGAGGTTTCAACAAGTGAGTTTTGAGAAGCTCTTATTTATGGAAAGATAATATTTTTTTTAAACACAAAAATTAGGCAGGGCGACCTGGCTTTCACACCAGGAATTCCACAATCTGGAATTGAACAACACACTTGAGCATTTCTCAGGTTACATTTGGCAGTTAAAAAATATACACAGATCACACCACCCATACATGGACAGCAAAATCACACCTGAAAACATGCCAGGGACAAAGCAGGAGCAAAGGACAAGGTAAAGGAGGGAGGCAGCCAGCAAGGACTGGAAAAATAAGCAAGCTGAACATACTGGTGATCAGGGCTACCTGTCCTTAGTCGACACTAAGGTAATTTCTATTTCTAATCATCTTCTCCCTCTTAAACCTATACTTAAAACATGATACATATTTTGACACCTTCAGAAAAAACACTGAAATTTCAGTGGAAATTGGGCTGTTCTCCAAGTCAGCTCAGTTTTCAGCCAGCTCTCCTCCAAGCACACCCCCTGGGTTTAGAAAGGCCAAATTTCTGCAGAGCAGTTTTGGAGCTTCTCAGGGACCCAGCACTGCTCATGCTGCAGAGATTTAGGTCCCCTCATTGCTCACCAAGGGTGCAATGCATGCTCAGAGTTATCAGTGCAAGAGAGAAAATTATAGAGAAACTGATGAGAGACTTGTTGATGAACATATATTAAAGAAAAGGCCCTTAATCTGCCAACTCTGTCTCTTAGAACAAGGCAAAGTAAAAGGTGGCACAGCGAAAAATATAATTACTTACCTTCCAGCTGAAATAAATTATAAGCTCTTAAGCTTAGCTGACAGTTCTGAGGCCTGTGGAGCAGGAAGTAAATGAAAGGTAGCTGCTCTGCTAGCTAGCTAGTTCTTAAATCTCACCTTGTTCTTTTCTACCCTTCTTAAAGTTCCAAAAGGGACTAGAGGGTCTTCTCGAAAATCGTAACAACATGAAGTACAGGGAGCCCAGCAAGAGGAGTGTTCTGACACAAGTTCTGCATCTCTGTTGGACCTATTTTTCCTCCAACTGAAGCATGTGATTAATAATTTTGGGGGATGACTGGATGGAAGTGGTCTTCCTTCACTGCAGCACTGAGTCAGCAGTGACATGACAGTAAACTCATTTATCCACTGACCAAGGGCAGCTCATCTCCCTCAACCTCATTGACTTCAGCTGGAAATGGAGTGTGTGTTCCATTTCCATCTGTCAGGGCTGGGGCAGTTCTCTGCTGTTCTTGGGGCAGTTTTTTCTTTATCTCTCCCACAGCCAATCCTCCCTGCAGGAGATCTCTGCTGTCCATGGCCACTGAGTGTCCCTGCAGGGCTGATCCAATTCCAGCATCCCATGGGGAGATGCTGCGCCCAGGGCAGGAGCCAAGCATTCCTCCCTGGATCCAATCTGAGGTGCTGGCACAGCCCAGCAGCCTTTGCCCAGTGCATTGCCAGAGGAGCAGCTTCTGCTGCCCTGCATTGCCAGGGGGAGCCCAGGCCCATCTCCAGCAGCCCTGGAGCTGCAGAGGAAAACTCCCCCCTTGTGCAGGATCCCTGCTCCAGCAGAGCCACAGCTGGCACTGCAGGAGGGCTGAGCCCCCATGGGATGGGGCTGTGCCACCCCCTGACACACAGGCGACAGGGCTATTCTGACTCCATATAGGTTTCTTTGTACTATTGCATCTGTATTTTTAAATTTTCCTAGTAAATAACTGTTATTGCTATTCCCATATCTTTGCCAGAGAGCCCCTTAATTTAAGAATTATAGTAATTTGGAAGGAGGGGTTTTACATTTTCCATTTCAGGGGAGGCTCCTGCCTTCCTTAGCAGACACCTGGCTTTTCAAACCAAGATACCCATCCACAGGTTGTGGGCAGGGAGGGATAAGTCACCTTTCATCCACAGCTGTAAAGAAAACTGTCTCAGGGAGCCTAAAAGGAGCTTCACCTTCCAAATTGAGCAAATAAGCAAAGGATTATTACTGTACCTGGGCCTCAGCACATGCAAGAAAAAACAGCCTAGTGGGGCTCATGGATTTATGGTGGCTGAGGAACCATGGTCATTGTGTATTTCCTGGCAATGAAAATATCAATTTCTTGTTTCACTGTCGTGCTTTGAATTACCATTTGCACCTTAATTTCTGCAGAATTCCTTGATGTGTCAGCTATTTCCCAATGGGACTGAGAAGCAGAAAAGAGGAAATCAAATGGTGCTGAGATGCAAAAATGAAATGGTTGAAGAACTGACATAAACCTGGCAAAATTAATTACAAAAGTGTCATCAAAAATGTCATGGAGAATAGAGTCACGCGTTCTTTTGTTAAAGAAGGGCAAATACTGAATCAAGAGAAGAAGGGGAAAGAAACTTTCAACATTTCACATGAGGTGGGAGCTAATCAAAATGCAGCCATCAAGATGGCATTTCTTTCAAATGAGTTTCCCTTCAGCTTGTCAAAATGGTGATAATTTTAAGCAGATTGTACTTTGCAGTTTGTGTACTACTGGGTTTTGTTTTGTTCTTTGGTGCTCTTTATTTAAGAGTAGGTAGTAGATTAGGCATCATAACCATCCTTCTCCTCTTAAGACTTATTTTTACAAGACATTAGAAATATTAACAAAAACTTTTGAAAAGCCTAAAATTAGTGTGCATAGCAAGACTTCTTAATAGATTATGAGTGAATATTTCAACATTTATTACATATAAACATCAATTAGATTCATCATTCCAATAGATGTCTGGGCTTGGAACCACAAGGTCACAGACCTCTTTTTCTTCCACATGCTCTGAGTTAAAGGCATCAGTGTTCATTCAATGTTGAGTAAAAGTTCAAGGAGCTGTTTAGGAAAAAAGCAATCCAGGCTTTCCTTCCCAAAGGAAAAACTGGGGGTCTGAGCTCCATCTCACACCAGAGCACCACAGACAGAAGCCCAGCATCTATCAGAACTCCTGAAGGGGAGCCCTAGAAGACTCAGAAGAAAATAGAAAATAAAGAAAAAGTCAGGGAATATGCACTGTTTGTGTAACCTGAGAAGAGTGGGAGTATAAAAGCCATGTTCTGAGAAACAAAACTTTGTCTCATAGTAAATTCAGTAATTTTTTTTTAATTTTCTTCATTGGAACAAGAGTTAGTGTACTATAACAGATTATCACTTCTCCAGGAACCAGGTAAGTGAAATAAAGGACAGGGAAAGGAAAGTTCCGCACCTGCCCTGTGCTCAGCCAGCTCAGAATGAAGCTCCAGGTTGTGCTCATGAGCACCCACATCCTGCTGCTGAAAGAGGACCCGAGGGAATGGCTGAAGTTGTGTTGGGGGAGGTTTAGTTGTGTATTAGGGACAGGTTCTTCCCCCAGAGGGTGGTGGGGCGCTGGAACAGCTCCCAGAGCAGCGCTCACAGCAGCTCTGACGGAGCTGAAGAATTTGGACAATGCTCTGGGGCACATGGTGGCATCCCTGGGACTGTGCTGTGCAGGGCCAGCAGCTGGATTTTGATGATCCCTATGGATTCCTTCCAGCTCAGGATACGATATTCTATTCTGCTCTGCTCTATTCTCTTCTAACAGCAGAGTTTTCAAAGCACGCACCTTGAAAAGGAGGATAATGATACAGGATCACCACTCATTAGCAGCTGTCTCTGAGGACATAAAAGGGATAAAAAGCAATGACCTATGGAGAGGAGAGACAGTCATTGTCACCAAATGGTCTGACTGACAGCAAGGTGACTTCCAGTGCAAGTTCAGGTCCACCTTTAGGACCAAGAGAGATTACAGCTGAGTCTGAGCACCCATAAAAATGGCTCGTTGCTATGGCTATGAAAAGGGAAGAGCTCGCTTTCCTCAAAAGCATACTCGAACAAGGGGACAAGCTACCATGATTACAAGCAATACAGAAATACAAAGGTTTAGATTTTAAAAATGGTTTTCAGTGTCTAAATCAGACACCTTTCTCCAGCTCACCCTGCTCCAGGAAAATCAGCAATTTTGGGCTCCTCTGAAGAGGAGTAACAGCAGAGCTACAACATGCATTTTTTGACAGAACTCATCATCTCTTGTCTACTGTTCTTCATTAGCTAATTTCAAAGCTATTTACAAAAAAAAATTCCACATCAACAGGATACTGATGGCTCAGAGAAAGGAGGGACTTGTCTGTCACGAGGATGTGAAACATGGGGAATTTCAAGAGTACAGGGCTGCCTACTTTAGTAATTTTTTACTTGTGTGTGCCTGGCAAATCTGATTTTTAGTTTTAGTGCACAAATGCCCTCTGTCTCTTCTGGGACTTTGCTTTCAGCTGCAATCCTTAATTTCATGAGATAATTGTAGAGGTATACATGGATAAGAAGTTTTCACAGTAATTTCCAAATATTCCAAGCTGTTTGCATGAGGAGAAAATCAAGCCACAGCAGCTTTTCACACAGAGCAAAGCCACAGCAGTTTAGTGCTTACGTACAGTCCCAGGTATCTATGGTAACAGCAAATTCTATCCCATTGCCACAGCACTCATCACACTTGTTCCTTCCTTGCCTTTTATGTGATACATTGGCTGGGACTGAAGAGTCCCATGAGAGCATCCAGTCAATACCTCTCCCACATGACAATCAAAATGCAGCATCCTGTCATCAGCATGTTTTCCAGAGCTCAGTACTGAGGCAGGGAACACCTGCCCTTACACCTTTCTGAAAGGATTTCCAAATGTTAGAGTGCCTTCTGGTAACTCATTTTTTATTGACTTTTTTTCCACATATAGTTTTTACCTCCTCTAACCTGAGCTCTCCTCTCTGTTGAAGGTATTTCCCTTGGCTCTGCCTTTATCTGTGCACACACCCACACCTACCAACAGCAGAAATGCCTCTGTCCCAGAGTAATCACAGCTGCTCTTAACCCCCATATCTCCCCTAGTGCTTTTCTAATGTTGAATGAAATTGCTATTCCAGATCCTTGCTATCACAGCCAGCAGTGGTTTCTGCTTCATTCTTCCAGGACTCAGCACTGACACATTATTATAGTTGTCATTTCTGCTGCTTCATCATGTCATACAGTCATGCCTATTTGTCAGTCCTTTATTACCCTTACATCTCCCAGAGCTTTACTAGCCTTCCCCCTCTCAGCTCTGATTTATTTATCTTGGATTACAAGCCCTAAATTCATTAGCTTGTCCTTTCATGGATTCAATCTCAAAGGAGTTTTTTTGGCTGCACTTGGAAGGTCTCTAGATACCTTTGATTTTTTTTTTCCCTTGGCATTTAGAGAGTCATCTAATTTACTATAATCTGTCACTTTTGATACAGCACTGTTTGTTCACTCTTTTAGATCAAGGGACATAGCAGCATCAGGGAAAAAAAAAAAAAAAAAGATGTTATTGGAACTCCCTTCAAATCACCTTACAAGTGAACAGAACATCCTCTTTTCCACACAGCTCAAGTTGCTGAAGCATTTTATGGATATTAATCCAGAGGAGGCCAGTGCTAGCTACAGGTATGCTCACAGACTCCACAGCAGTTGTCCAGAAATCCTCCCAGAGAATTCAGACATATGATTTTGCATTTCATTGCCCTGATCCAGAAGATGAGTAACAGAAAAAAAGATTAAATAAAAGTGTAAGCTTGGGATTGAAAACAAGAACTCTGTATTGAATAAATTTCAATTTCAGTTGTCAAAGCAAGGTCCTGTATGTCACAAGATGGTATTTTCTTAAATATTCAGAAGCAGAAATAAGTCATTAACTCTGTACATATCAATGATGTTTAGAACTCCTTAGGAATAATTGAGGAATTCTCCAGGGCTTGCCATTTAACCAGTTATGAGTGATTGCAGTGAGAAACACACCCTACAAGACAGTGTTCAACGTGCAGGAGTTCTTACGTGCTGTGCATTTTGAAATGACTCTCCAGGAGATGGGAAAAACCACGTGTTTTCAGAGATAACTGAAAAAATTCCAAGATGAAAATATCTTGCAACTCTAAACAATATATGAATTAAAACCAGAGCCAAGAAACCATCCAAGATAACTGACAGAACAGAACGCTTCTTTCTGAATATTAGAATGACAAGATAATAAATTATTTTCAGTGATAGACCAAGGCAAGAGCAAACACACAAAAATCTTAAACTAATCTAGGATAATTGACAGTCACTCAAAAATACTTGAAAAATGTTCATTGTTCACCTGGTCAGGATGGTGATTAACAGATTACAAAACTGCATCCAAATGTTGCCAAGCTGCAAGTTCAGATCCCCCAAACTACTCCAGAAAGCACCAGGTTTGTGCAAACTAAATGTGAAAGAATTTTTATGTTCTCTCCTCAAAACTGGAGAAGAGACTAAAACCAAAATCTCATAACTGGTGACAAGCCAGGCAAGAGCTAAACACCTCTGTCAGCAGACAAGGTATCAGGAATAACAGAGAGCATGGTTCACCTTCCAGCTTTTACACAACTGCCAAAAAGCCATTTTCCCCAGATTTTCTACAAAACATTTTGGATTTCAGTTCTATTGAATAGTAAACTGCTCTTTTAATCATAATCCCAAATGACAGGCACTACATAGTGCTGATGTTTACTTCATTTCTCCTCATTACTGGCCATCTTAAAATCATTACCCTTTCCTCAGTATTATTTATGCAGCCCATTATCTTCCCACCAATCAGAGCAGAGTCACAATTCTTCAAAAGCTGGTTTAACTAATAGGTGAAATTGTTATTTACTGACTCCTTGTACCCAGCTTGGCAGTCTGTGAACCAGAGCAAACACAGTTCTCAGCCCACTTTGCCTAAGCCTGCTTGACACTAAGGAGCAAAATAGCATTTCAGTAAAAATAGATATGAAAATGCAACTGCCATGGCTTTCATGAGTTTGGAGAGTCCGAGCTGTCAAGTGCCAGTAGGGTGTAAGGCAATAAACATCTAGAAAAAAATCAAGTTTCTGCCTACCCAGTTCATTTGCTGCTCAAGTACTTCCCCTGCAGCACACTGTGGAAGTGGGACATTAAGTCAGGGGAAAAAAAAGGAGAGACATGACAAAGAGCAGGCAGAAGAACAGCAAAGAGAACAAGTTGTTACTTCACTACAGATTTTTTTTTATTCAGCTTTTCTTCCAAGGAAATCTAAAAGTAACATTTATCTCCGTAAAGTCACATTGCTGTTCTGTGAAGATATTCCTAAAACCCAGCAGCAGTGTCCCAGAATTTGGCAAAAACAACACAAAAAAAAAAAAAAAAAAATCCTCACCAACAGTTTGGAAATATGGCCTTGCTCTCGTTGTGCATTCAACAATGTTCTCTCACCCACACATTCAACCTAATGATCTATGTCTTAACCTAACCATATGATCTATGTCTTCAAAAAATTCATAAAATTCAGAATTAGATGGTTTAATAATAAATCATGGGTACCAGCCATTTTCAGAGATCACAGCCTGATCCATCTTTTCTGGAATGGCATATACCACCTCCATGAACAGCTCTTTTATATATATAGATAAATGATATAATAAATATATATATATAAATACATATAGCACCTAGAATAAGACTTCCTTACATCCTGAAGGAAAAACAATGGCAGTGTTTCTTCATTCAGTTTTAGCAAAAAAAGGGCTTTGTTTTGAAGTCCTTGGCTGGGACTTTAACTAAATGTACCCTTTGAGAAGTGTAGTGCAGAGAGGCAGGGGTGGAGCTGCACGGGAACACCCAGGCACAGCCTTTGGCTGCTGAGGAATTGAGCACCTGCCCAGTGATGGCAAATTGGTGGAAGCAGCTTGGAGAGCTGCAAGGGTTTCAGTCCTGGAGTTGAAAATCAGACACTAAGTGTATGTAAAGCCACAAGATTGCATATTCTGCATTTCAGATCAGCCAGAAAAGCAAATAGAAGCTTCTTCTGAGCTCTCAACACCTCATTTATTCAACATCTTGAACTCTGCACTCAACCCCAAACAGTGCACAGGCATTAAACACTAAAGGGAACACACAGCACACTCTGGAAAATCTCTGGTCTTCTAAATTAACATATGCCATGGAAAGCCATTTATTGAACCTTTTGAAAATTTGGTTCAAAGCACACAGACATGGTGGAAAATTCCTACACAGCTTGCCATCCAAAAGCATGCTCCCTTCTGTGATTTCTGATAACCTAATGTGCCTGGCAGCAGATCATTCCCAGGCAGAACACTCAGACACCATATTAATTGTGCCCAGAAACACAAGAAGTCGTTCTCAGTCGTGAGGAGCATTGAATTCCAAGTCAAGAAGAAATTTCTGGAGAATGACCAACCTGGCTAAGGAGACAGGATTGAAAAATAACATTTTCTCTCTATCTAAGGAAGACACAAATGAGAACAGAAATTTTCCAATGTTGCAAGATGATCTAGTTCTTAGATGTCAAAACTAATTAGTCAAATTAAAAGCCTGTTGGTCCTGCTAAGGGCTAACCTGTGAATGGAAGCATTTGGCTGAAGGTAAGAGTACCTACATTAAAGTGAGTGGAGTCCTGAATACCCAGGAGATCAGGTCTGTCCTTGAGGAATTCTCCAGGGATAGATATAAAGGGAACACTGCATTCATACTGGCACAATAAATAGATACTTATATATATGTCACATATTTAAATAAAAATATATACACATATTGATGGATGGATGTGTATTTTAAGAATCCACAAATGTTTTTACTTGGATATTTTAGTTCCATATCAATTTCAATATCATCCCTTTCCTACAGTGGAACCAAAACACAAAACATTTAAACCAAGTGGTGTTTAACTATTCAGCTCTTTTATTCCCCCAGTGGCAGCAGCATATAACAGATTTTTGTGATTACAGACTTAATAAATCATATTCTATATCAGTGCTACATTGCAAACCCTCATTGGATTTATTGATTTGTTCTTTTTTTTTCCTTGGGTCAAGCTAAAACTTTCTTGGGCAGACAAATATAGATTCAGAGCTAAAAAATGACCTGAAGCACATTCAATTTGAGGTTTCTTTCTCCATACTGTGTTGTAGGTTATGCTATCTCATGGCCAAAATTGAGAAGCCAAAATCCATCTTCAGAGATAATTAAAAAAATTCAACTGTGAAATGAAACTATCAGCATGCCACCTTTTAACTAACAAGATTAGAGCTACAAAAGCTGTGAGCTTATACAGGTCTTACCAGTGTAAGTCCCTGTGGAACTGAAAGCTTTATAAAGGATTTCATTGCAAACCCACAATATTTGAACATGCCTGAAATACACAGAAGCAAGCTATTTTATTTTATTGAGGCATCATAGCAGGAGACACCACCAGACAGTCTAACATGAGGAAAAACAAAGACTTGTGGGAACAAGGAATTTAAAGGCTGTCATTGCCTCTGCAGCACACTCCTGAAACCTCATTTTGTGCCCTCACTCTTGCTCTTCGTGGGCTCAGTGATACAGTGAAATGAAATGCACAAAACAGGGCTTTTCCATACCCCACTTGGGCCAAACAGAACCTACTCAGATCTTTGTACACAAAAAGCATTGTGGAAATAAATGCTAAAGCACTGCTGAATCACTTTATCAATTACCACTGGTGCCCTAGCCAGGCTTCTCATCTTACTCACGAGAATCCAAACACTTCTGCACAAGGGCTCAGTGCATCCATCTCAAAATTCTGAAAATTGAATTTTCATCTTTGATTTATAGAAGTAAAATCTAATTCTTCAAGTCTGTGGATACATTAGAAGGAAGATTTCTATTTCTAACAATCTTTAGCCTGCAAAGCACCTTTTTAATGATGCAGATTCTGGAGCTCCTGGAGAGTCTGAACTGAGTTGTGAAGGGTGCTACTCTGAGTGTAACAAGAGGCTCTGGGCCCTTGGTTTGCTTGGTCCAGAAGGAAGAAAGAATCCTAAAGAGATATGAACTTACTGCACTTGCAACACTGCCAGCTAGAGGGGATGCTCTGCCAAAAAGTTGTAATTTGGGCATAGTTCAACACATGCAGCCCTCAGCACTCACTCCTGTAGTGGGCTGGGATAAACAGTCCCAGTGTAATCCTAAAGGGCCAGAATTTCCTCTCTGGGATTCCACTGCACTGCTGCAGCTCTGGAAATCACCTCTGGTGCTCTGAGGTTTAGTGCACAGACGTGAGGAGCCCACTCATACAAACCCTTGAGGCAGAGCAGTGGAGCTAAACAACAAAGGTCAGCAGCTAGAAATGACTACTGAAGGAAAACCAAAACTGGGATCACACAGAAAACCTTCACCATCTCACAGCAAATCCCTCTTACAAAGGGCCTGTAGCTCTCCAGCTGCTCCTTCCAGCCCTCCCTGTAGGTGGGCATCAGAGCTGCTCCCTTCCAGCCAAGGGGCGCCTCCCCAGCTGGCAGCACTCCTGGCAGGGCTGACAGTGGCTCAGGGAGCTCCCCCAGGGCTCTGGGATCCCACCCAGCCCAGGACACTTGTGCATATCTGAGTGGTGCAGTCACTGACCCTCAGACCACGGGGGATCATTCTGCTCCCCTCTCTCTTCCCACCCACAGAACCATTAAAGACTGAGGCAAAGAGGCCATGAAGCACCTCAGCCTTTTCCTCATCCTTTGCCACTTTTCCTCTTGCATCAGTAAAAGTGGAGATTGTCCATAGCCCTCCTTTCGTCACTGATGTAATTACAGAAATATTTTTAAAGTGTTTTTACAACAATAGCACCAGATTCATTTCTAGTTGGGTTTTGGCCCTTCCAATTTTCTCCCTGCATGAACTCATGACATCCTTGCAGTCCCCTGATTTGCACACCTCTTCCTCCAGGAGTCATAAATTCTCTTTTTATCCAGAGTTCCACAGTTCTGCTGCTCCACAGTGGCTCCCTCACCCTCCTGCTTGTTGCCCTTGCTGTGTGCACTGGTGCAGGAGCTCTCCAGTTGGGCTCCAGATCCCGCCACCTTACTGGGGGGAGAAGACAGAATTCCTTTGTGACCATTCTCAGGTGGATCTGTGGGTTTTAAGACAACAATAACTTTGCACTTTTGCTGCCACGTGGGTCTGCAGCCCCTACCTGCAGAGAGAGCAGACCCAAGGACTTTGCCAGCACGTTATTCCTCAGTGGTGCTGTGCCCAGCACCATCTCCACCCACCCTCTGGCAAGCCTGGAACATCATGGCAGGAAGCAAAAAACCTCACTGAATCAGGAGGAAAGCAGGGCCTCCCCCATGCAGTCACACTCATTACAAATCCCCATAAAAAATATGATTCTCCAAGCTATCAACATCTCTTCTCCAGAAGAATTTGAAACACAATGTCTCTTACAACTCAGGGAAACAATTACCATGGTTAATTAAACAATCCATAATAAAAAAAATTACGTGTTCTGACACGCACAAGGAAAGTGTGAGTGCTCAATACCACATCTGGTCATAAAGAATAAACGGTTTGCACATTCTGTGGTTTTAATCTTGGAATTCAGAGCAGTCAATGAACACACTTTGGGGCAAAGGTAAGTGGTTATCTCACAGGAAAAACAGAAAAGCAAACTGCTGAAAAGGCTGCTAGCCAGGCAAGCACCCGCCAGCAAAAATAACACGCTCAAGTGGGAGCAACAGGCTGCCCTGAAAATTGGAAGTTTAGTTTTGCTGAAGAAAAAAAAAAAATCCTCAATAATTTAGATGCCATCTGATACCCATGAACTTTAATTCTAGGTTGCTAAGTCAGAGCTATTAAAAACCAGGGTTTCTTGAAGCTATTTAGCGACTTACATGGTTCTAATTTCAGCCCAAGTTGGCAAGGTGAACTGGGGGGAAAAAGCAAAGAAAATATCTGTGCATCCATGTGATCTTATTTTTGCTAAATAAAAATTAGTTCCCACACATCAAGTCAGATTCTGAAGTGCCACACTCATTTTTTGCTCCTAGCAACTGTTACATAGATCTGGTCCAGACACTGAGCAGTATTTTTGAAAGCGTTTCTACAAAAATACTCTTTTGTCTGTTCCACTGCAGAATTGCATTAATATGAAAAAAATAAGATTTCTCAGAGACATTCACCTATGAAAATGTGAAATTTCATTGAAAACATGCCTGTGATGGCTCAGCTTCACTCAGCTCCAATAATTTGATACTAAAAAGAATATTTGCTTTGCTTTCTTAAGGTACCAAGAAGATTTCATGTCTTCAAAAGTGGCTGAAGACCCAAGACCTTGAGCACAACCCTTTACAGGCTCTCTCCTGTACAAGCAGCTCAGTGGGATATACTTTTTGCACCCTTTACATTTGTATCCCCCAGCCTTTACTTTTATCACATATAATATTCTGAAATCACACTTCTAATCAGACATTTCCCAATTCCCCTTGTGCTCCAGCCCGCCCCCTCAAACAATCCAAAATAGAAAGATTGGGAGAGCAGGAAATGAAGCCAAAAGCAAACCTTCTCATGCACAAATTCTGGCTTTAGTTCTTACCATTCTCAAGGGCCACAGCCACCCAAGGGTGACACAGCAGCTCTGGGGCTTCTTCTCTGTGCACACCCATCAACCCTCAGCAGCATTAGGAACCTTTGGCCAGCAGGTCAAAGAACAGCCAGGAAAAAAGCCTAAATCATGTGTCTAGAGCAGAAGCTCATTCTCAGACATGAGGTGATGATATGAAGCACCCAGCTTCACCTTAACGGTATGAATCACACATTTGGCCCTCAGACAAAGTTCTTGTCTCTCTTTGCTGTTCAATGTGAAACCACTTTGACTGAGAAATCTGCCCACAGCAAGGTCTTGCTTCTCTGAACCCTTCCACACATTCCAAGTAAACAGGCACTCCACTGAGCTAACACAGCCTTTGTGAGAGAAATAATGCAGCACAGATGAGATACTTGGAAATACTTGATGTTTCCCCCCAGAGGAAGCAGTAAGAAGATTTCTTGGACTAACTCAATATCACAACAGAGTCACACGAACCAGCTCTGGAACTTTAACACTAAACTGCCCTAAAAGCAAATGGTATTCAAAGAAAGCTAGAAATGTCATGATCTGTGAACTTACATAATAAATGGGTGAAAGGAACACATGGCCAAGTCTTTCCACAATCAGTGATGGTGGGAGAATAAATTAGCAATGACATTTCAAAGGCCACGCTTAAATGACTCGAGAGCCTTCACTCCATTTACAAAAAAGACAATTAGCAAAGAGACACAGGAACCAGAACCACCTGCAGCAAGAGAATCATGAGTGTGACAGCTTTTGGCAGTCCCAGATGAGCTTTGAGAGGGCAAATGTCAGGTAAGAGCAGCATGGCAGTGACAGAGTGCAATGGGAGCTTCTTGATCCCCTGGGTTGGTGCTATTGCCTGAGCACGTGGTTTGGTTACCTTCACGTGGTGAAATGTGACTCTGCTACCCTGTTCAGGACATGAACAAGTCTAATGTAGGCTTTATTTGCCATAGACATACTTCTGTCTCTATCCTGTGAAAATGTTTTCTCATGCTGTCAGTGCTAGGACCTGGCAACACAATTTCTTCACATGAACAAGGCAGGCTGTGATGAGCTAAATAAATTCCAACTAAAATGCAGGATACATGCCTCTGTGAAAGCCTTTGCTCAAAAGTTCCCAAGAATGGGTACCTGGAATGGAAAGCATGTCAGGAACACAGGAAGGGAGAGAAAAGAAAGTGAAATAGGGAACGATAGCATTTCACTGTTGGAAATGCAGTAGAGATGGGACTGAATGAGCCTACACCACATGCTGAACGTGCTACAGCTCCACAGAAAATACCAAAATATGTGACAGACACGAAGGATACAGCACACTCCCCTCAACTGCATGGCATTTTGGTGGCAATCAAAAAAAAAGAATAAAAATGAGAATCTCACTTCATCCATGGGCTAGACTTGTAATGAAAGCCAGGTCCTTAGGTTTGTCAGAGCTAAAAGTGTTGGCACTCCTGAGCCACAGCAGTGCTCTCCAGAGAAGCAGGGAGCACGTTTCCAGCCTGGCATCACCATGCTGTTCTCCCATGGCAGCTCGCAGCCCTGGGCACAGCTGCACCCTGAGCTGGCAGTGCTTGGTATGAATGTGAGGAGGGATGCCTGGTCAGGAACTGCTTGCAGCCACACAGCTGGACAAACTGCCCTCAGGACAGACCCTATGCACAGCCAACAAACCAGCCCTACAACAGAGCCTTCAGGGCAGGAACAGCCCCTCCTATTCCCACAAAAACAGCTCTTTCCTCTAAAAGATGTTTAGAGGTGACAAACTCACCACTCCTGCAAGGGCTGGCATTCCCTTAGATTAGGGTTTACTGCTGGTTTCTAATTCCTGGCCACCCTGTTGGTTTCACTTGGAGAACCAGGCTGATTTCCAGATTAGCAAAAGGAGACAGAGGTGGGGCTGGAACTTCTGGCTGTCCCCATACCCAAGGAGGTCTCCAGGGGCTTTTCCTACACTATCCCTGGGGAAATCCACATGGACAGGGCTGCTGGATGGACTCACCCTGAACTGCTATTACTTTGTTCCACTCTCCCAAAATACCTGCTGGAGCCTAAGCACAATTCTCTTGGCTCTTTGTAATCCTAATTTGTATCTACAGATGTCAATATATTCCTTCCTACCCTCTTCTCCACAGAATGATGCATATGCACAAGCCCTTACTTTTTTTCCCTCCCTCAAATTTCCACCTCTTTCCTTCTATCAAAGTACTTCTGGTCCTCTCACCACCTCCAGCACAGAGCAGCACTACATTTTTAGCAGGCAGTATTTAACGTCACTATTTATGCCTTTCTTTTTGTTTGGTCTATTACATCTATGGAGAAAACATTTCCATTAATGGACATGGTGTCAATTCAGAGACAAGAAAATGTTAGATTTTGCAGCTGCCTCAGTTGGAGCCTTCTGACCAGAATCTCACAGCCAGCTTCTCTCAAGAGCAGCCTGAGCCCTGCTTTGGCTCAGGACAGGCTGTGACTGTGGCTGGCCAGGCCAGAAATGCCAGGCACTCCCAGAGCTCTGCCAGGGGAGGAACAAGCAGTAACAGAAGAGAGGCTGCCAGGATTTCATCCTCCCCAAGCTGCAGGAGGCTGCTAGCACAGACAGATGACATCCTTCTCCTTTAACACCTCCTCACTCCCAGCTCCAGAGCTTTATGATGGCACAGGGCATTACCCTGGTCATGAGCAGCCCTACAAAGACAGTATTCCTATACCTTGTGGGGATCCTTCCCTGGCAGGGGCTGGCAGTTCCTGTCAGCAGGAGACAGGACAGCATTCCCAGGAGCACAGGAGGGAGGGAAAGGTGAGGAGTGCTGAGCTTGACCTGTCCCCTCCTCACTCTGCCCATGCACACGCCCACAACAGGCAGGGGAGGGATAATGGCAGAGCACATCCACACTCCAGTCACTGTTGGGATGCTCAACAGCAAAGGAAACAAGAATAATCTATATTCAAGACACATGTTTCCTCGTATCTATAAATTCTGTAGCAAATCTGACATAGAAAAACCAAACCAATTGAGTAGTTCTGCAAATACTGTGCAGGTGTCTCAACTCCCCCAACAATTTATACTACAGTGAATTCTGCTTTACTCCTGTGGTTTTTTACACATTTTTTCACACAGACCTTGAGTGCTGTTTCCAGCAATATACTTTGATTTCAGTATGTTCTGCATGTACAAAGTACCAAGATAATGGGCACCTTTGAAATATGTCAAAGGAACAAGGCCAGATGCTGACTGGTCAGTGCAACCCTTGAAAATTCAAGTATTCCTTTAAAGCCATACATGAAATTACTAGATAAAACAACTATTGCATTAAGATAAAAAACATTAAAGATTATTTAAGAGAGAAGCTTCAAGAGCACCAGAGTTGGACAAAGCATCAATTACAGGTGGTTACAGTCCTTGCAGGGCATTTTGTCTTCTCCCCTTTTTCTGCTGGGGTCTATAAATTGTTCAAACTTTGCTTCAGAATGTATTTCCTGAGCATTCCACCCACAGAAACAATGGTCCCATCACCCTGGCAGTGCCCAGACAAGCAGGTGGGCTGCTGGGGGATGCACAGGCCAGGTGCAGTGCCCGCTCTTGCTGCTCATGTCTTGTGTTAACAGCAATGGTCTCACTCTCCTGATGAAGACAGGACTGAAAATTACAGTGTCATCTTCCACATTTGAAAAGTGCCTGAATAAAATTCAGTTATGATAAACTCTGTTCTAATCCTGTTAAAGTTTTGATATGAACTTTAAAGGAGAAGTAAAATTCTTACTCACTGCACCACTGAATATCTGGTTAAAGGCAGCTCTTCATTCAGTTATTTTAATTTTTATTTTGCCCATAAAAATGGGCAAAAAATAAAAATTAAATCATTCTCCATGCATATTCTATCACACTACCTCTGAATTCCCTGGATAGGGTGTGGACAGCAGCAGCAAGGGAAATTTAAACAAGAAAATAATTTTCACAGGGGCTGTGAGAAGTCAGAATAGCTGTACTGGAATGAAAACATGTTGGAATGAATTCATTGCCATCTGTCTTTATTTTGCTAACCAGCTCAATCAGACACCACAAATTTACTCAAACATGAGAAAAATATTTAAATTATTTGTGTTCTGTCCTTTTTCAACACATAAATCTCAGTGTCAGTGTTTTTGTCAGTTTGAATGCTCATCAATAGCAGTGAATTCATTTGTGCACAGCCTTTGGGGCTACACCTATGCAACTTCAAATCCACGTTATCAGCAAAATGCAAAAAAGCATTTTTTGCACACACAGTGAAAGTCAGACTATTACAATTTTAAAGTTGTTCAAGGAAGCATGACAAAAAAATACAAAAGAAACTTTGTTCCTCATTGACAGAGTAATTAAAAAAGCCCTACAGCTTTTCTAATTGATGGATAGGAAAAAGCTCAAAACAAAAATATCTTGTAGTTCTACCACAACATTTCTCATGCAAAGCATAATCCAATAAGAGTGAAAAGGAAATGATGGAGAAAGGGGGAAAAAGAGAGGAAAGAAAATTAACTGTAAGAAAAATATAGAAAAAAATGACAAACTATCAGAAAACAATTAATCACAAGAATGAAATGAATGCAGAGCTGCTGAATGTGCCCTGCAAGCCACCTTCTCCCTGGGCCCTGTCTCTCAGCCTTCACAAGCAGCCCCAGTCTCTCCTAATCCCAAATCTCCTTTTCCTAAAGGAAAGGGGCCAGCAAAGACTGCTTTGAGGAGAGGCCACACTCTCCAGAGACACTCCTGGGGAGATGAGACTTTCCAGACCAGGTCAGCCTCAGCAGCTGCCCAGGGACTGCTCACTTCTTTCCACCCTTCAGGCTGCAGGGCAGCTCCAACCCTCCCAGCCTGCAGTGCCAGGAGGTAGAACTAAAGCCAGGAGCATTCCCCTGGGCACAGCCTGGACCTGCAGATGTTCCTTTTGCTGCTGAGTGCTGTCTGCAGCAGAGTGTGGCTTTGCAGTGCCTGAGGTAGGAGTTACTGCTCAGGAAGTGCTGCAGAATGAAGGTTTAGTGGACTCGATGATCTTAAGGCAGTTTTCCACCCTAAATGCTTCTATAATTCTATATCTACTCCAGAGCTTGGCTTTGCCAAAAAAGAGGTCCAGCATTATGAAGGTGAAATGCATCCCCTCCTCCCAGCACACCACCACACCACTCCACTGCTGTTTTCTCAAGCACCAGCAGGGCAGGGACCAGTACCCCACACACATCAAACTCTTCTTACACACACCCACCTTCCTCTGCTCAGTGCTCCCCATCCAGCTGCTCTCCAGCAAGAGAAAACAATCAGAAAGGTGCAGAACGAAGGACTCCCAAGAGCAGGGCACACCCACAAACCACTGAGCATGCCAAACCTGGGCAGTTTAAGCGGCCCCCTCTCTGCAGGGGCAGCAGCAGAGCAGCCAGGGCACAGCAGAAAGTGAGACCCTGCTGCTGCACCTGGGCTGTGCCTGCCCCAGCAGCTGCAGGGCACAGGCAGCACCTCTCACTCCCTGGCAGAAGGGATTTATGCAGATAAAGTGCTTGGCAGTTCAGATTTCTGCTCCACATTCAGCTTTAGGGAAGGGGACCAGAACACGTGGAAGGTAGAGGTTTGCAGTGCTGTTCTTTAGTGGTTATTTAGGGCAACAAGCAAAGTTTCAAGTTCTCTCTGTATTACAGGCTTCAGTCCCCATCACTCATTCCCCTCCACCAGCCCTGCACATGTGAAAGGCTCCTGCTCCCAAAAACAAGAGTTGAGCAAGGCTGTTGACAGCAAGAAACAAATTTCATACTGCACCCGGCAGAGCTGCAAGCGTGTTAGCAGTGGAAAAATCAGCACTTCACTGAGGTTCAAGACTTCTACAGTGGAAACACATGAAGGAACACTCTGCTGAATCTTTGCATTTCTCTTTTTTTAGCCCTTTTTTCCCCGAGTTTGTATTTTTCCACCACATGCAGACAATACTAAATTTGGAATTCCTCAGCTGTGCACAGCAGTAAAAACATGTAGTTCTTTAATGCTGCCTCTTATGAAATCTCTTTTTCTGGCACAGCATCTTTCTTGCTAGAACAGACTAGAGATACAGAGAATTCCTCAGCACAACCTAGAGACTAAATTTATTTTATGTAAATAAACATTTTGAAATAACTTGGACTAGCAGCTGGTGCTGCCATCAGGCACCCCAGAATATAACATCACTGCCAGGCTGAACACGAGCAGCCGAACCCCAGCACAGAGCAAGAGAAAAAGGAGCCAAGGGAAACACAAATCAGCACCTCAGCACCTGCCTGGGACACCAGAAACACTGGATGAAGAACAGAAAGCTGCCCTAAATCATAAATTCAGCATTGCTTCTGACACCCCAGAAAAGTGAAGCCTAAGTTACATGGGGCCACTCGGAGGAGAACAAAGATCACAAATATGCCATTACTGAAAGATCAAAATATCTCCATGAAAAGGAACTGGGAAAGCAAATCAAGGAAGGAGAAAAAAGAAAAACCATCAAAAAACATACCTAAACCAGAAAGGAACATCAGAAAGAGCTTTCTTCATTGAAAACTTGCTGTAGTAAATGGACGTTTGGGAGGTAATTTGTTTTCATCCCTTTTGCAGTTTAGCACTGATGCTCTAAATTATTTCATTCACTGCTTCAGATGCAAAGATCATTTACCATCAGAGGACCAAATGCCACAGACTGTCAGGTGAAGGATGCTTGAGTCTGCAAAGTTGAGCACAGTCTAGGTGGAGGAGATTCTGAATAATGCAGTTTGAGAGTCATGCAGGTCCATAATTTTTCATCTAAATCGTCCATCAGGGAATAAGTATTTCAGCATCCTTTCCTTCACAGAAAACTCATTTCATTCAAAACACCAGAGACAAAATGAAACACCTCCCATTTGCAGAAACCAAAGGTCAAAGAAAGTTTCAATCTTTGGAGTAAAAACAATAATAGGTGACTCTGACTCTATCCCCTCAATTGATTTAATTATAAAGAGGTAATTAAAAAGTGCTCTACTCAAAGAGTGACAAAGCAGGCTTGCCAGCTGAATACACAGACAATTGCATGCCTCTAAGCAGGGTACATGGCATGAAAAATGGGATGGCTGAGAGCTGTTCCAGTTTGCCATTTTTCTTTATCCACATAGGGGTTTGATGGAAACTACAAATGCAGAGAGGATATTTGATAAGGGAGTATTCATTATGAAAAGATGGCTTAAGATGCAGATGTTGAAGACTGGAATATGCCTCAATCCTCTTACAGAGGTGATTCCTACAGCCCTTGTGCCCTGAACAGTCTGTCACAAAACTCTTCTTGCTTTTACAGTATTGCTAGATTAGCTCTTAAAAAACAAAGAGTTTTCCTGAAATGTGAAAAAACCTGGATGCCCACAAAGCATGTGAGAGGCAGGCTGCTGTGGACAGCTTCTGGTGTGCACATAGATGAGAGGCAAACACAAGCAGAAGTTATCTGCAATAAAATATTCAGTAACTGGCCATTATCAGGCACTTTCATCATGATAACAGCCTCCCAGCTGAGATTGGGAGATTGGGGTATTAATATTGGTAGGTTGATACCTTCCTCTAATAACTTTGGCCTAAAAACATAAGCGGCTTTTACATTTTTAATTACGGCTGGATTTTATTCTGAGGCTATAATCCTTTTCCAGCAATTGGATTAATGAAAATAGTGATTTATAGGGAGGAATAAAAAATAATCCAGTGAGAGCAAAACTACCCTGGCAGCCCTCAAGGAGCCCTTCAGTACAGTGGGACACAGAGCAAGGTCAGAGGAGCTCCATCAGCTCCCCCAGCCACAGCCAACACCTGCAGGACTGAGCTTGGAGGGGTCACATCCCAGCTCCTCTGGGGAAAACACCTGGAAGCAAAGCACTGCTGTTGTGGTACTGCCTGCACTGGGTACACTTTAAACATCAGAAGCTAATTTTCATCATCTCATGGCAGGTCTTTATTTGTATTCATGTAGGCTCAGGACAGGCAATGAGATGAGGGTGCTGAGATGATACTCCCACAGCGCAGCTCCCCCAAGAGAGTTGTTTGTTGGCACAGCCTCTCTGACTCTGAAAATGTGTCCCATGCCACCACACATCCCTCCTTTTTAAATTTCAGCACAGAATAAAGAGCACAATTCCTGTTCTTGAGCAGGGTTTCAGCTTCTGAAAGCAGATTCTGGCCCCCTACAGATTCAGGCTACATCCAGCTGAGAATGGACTTTGATTTTTGCAGCCTCCACATGTGCAACCTCAGGTGCAATATTTTGGCCCTGCAATAATTTTCACTTTTAAATATCTAATTCCTTCTATTTCAGCACTTACAAGGGGTGAGTGCTATTCACACAAGTGTTCAGTTTGTAAAAATCACCTAGTGAAAAAAGCCATCATTTAAAAGTGCTAATTCACAGCAGAGAAAACATGGAACATGGTTCTGTGATTTGCTACTTTAGATGAGTGAGTTGAACTGCCTGAAAAAAAGAACATTTAAAAACTTCCGACGGAATAACGTTGTAAAAAGCTAGGATACAAATGATAGGGTTTGGGGTTTTATTTAAAACAAACCAAAAGATTTAGTTTTGCTTTGCTCTTTTGGTTTTTAAAATAAACCAACTAAACAAAACTAAAAACAAAACAAGAAACAACAACAATAAACCCCAAACTCAAATGTTGATACAAGATTTACACAACATTTTCTTGTTACATGAGAAAAACAGGATTTTTCCCCAAACTTCCAATGATAGTACAAAGCACAGAATGTGCAAAAAAATTAAACACCACAAAATAACACTAATAGAATACATGCACCCAAAGTGAATCACCTCACTGATAGGAGCCAAAATTGGATTCCTGCTATCATTTAAGTCCTGCAAAAATATTCTTTTGTGGAGACCTGAAAAACTGCAATGATCCTTTCATGTCTAATGCCTTATTTTCCTGTATCTGCAACACAATTTTTGGACAACAGCATATATGCACACCAAGGAAGCTTTAAAATACTACAACAGCAACAAAAAAAAAATATCCAAACCATAAGCAGGCCCACAAGGTCTCTTGCAGGTATTTTTTCTGTTCTCAGGTGGCCTTTGGGCTCCATTATGTCCACATTGCATGCGCTGTGTATGTGCCAGATACACACAGCATGTACAATGAGGACACCATAGAGCCACCGTGGAGGGGTCACAGAGATGCTCTGTGGTGCTGCTCACAGGGGTCCCAGGACGAGGGAAGAGATGAGAATCTTGACTCCATGGTTCAGAAGGCTGATTTATTATCTTATGATATATATTATATTAAAACGACACACCAAAACTATACCAAAAGAGTAAAAGAAAAGATTTCATCAGAAGGCTAGCAAGGAAAAAGAACGGAATAATTATAAAATCTTGTGACTGCTCACTGCCTCGACACAGGTGGCTGTCATTGGTCATCAAGTAAAAACAATTCACATGCTGGGTAAGCAGTTCTCCAAATCACATTCCAAAGCAGAAAAACATGGAGAAGCTGAAACTTCCCAGCTTCTCAGGAGAAAAGATCCTAATGAAAGGATTTTTCATAAAATATGCCTGTGACAATGCTCTAGAGTGGAGAATCAGCCTCTGCTGGCCCAAGCCCTGCAGCAGCACTGGGAAAAGTTCTCTGCTGGAAAAAGAGGTGATGCAGCCAACTGGAATGCCCACGAGTCAACTGGAGAAAGGAAGAAACTGCTTCAGAGCCAGTGAGTTAAAGAAAAGGGAGCACATCAAAAGAACAAAGCGTACGGGAAATAATCTAAGTTTAATTGCAATTACCAATACTTCAGTCTAATGGCCCTGCAGTGTTACTGGAAGCCAACAGATTTATCAGTGCTTTAGCAGAACTTTCAGAAACAGCTGCACTTGCACTTTTTTTTTTCAGCTCTTGTACTATTACCTGGTTTTAAAATAAAACATTATTGACAACTGCTAGCAGCACTGCAAAATAGGAAAATAATTTCCTCATCCCCTCAACCATAAGTATTTTGAAAGCTTTTGAAAAGCAGCACTAAAAGTATACTCTCAGAACTCTGCGCTTCTGGCAAATAAGTTCATAACAAATAAAACTTTATTAAAGCCCACAGATGTTTTTTATGGATATTGCAACAAGGTATTTATAAAATCACAGCAGAAAAGATAGTCTGGAGACATATTAACAATCTCTGACAAAAGATCAAACTACAATAGACACATTAATAAAGTTTAAAATAAGAAAGATCAGCAAAAATAAGATTAAAATAAAGCAATATCACAACACATTTCCTTCTTCCACATGATCTTGTATTGTCACTGACAACACAAGAAAAATGAGGTTTTTCCACATGCCCTGAGAGCTCACAGAATTATTCTTCCTGGCATTGGGGTAATGGAAGGGTGTTTTTTCATTAGGTTTTCCAAATGAAATTGTCCCAGTAAATATTTTTCAGAAATTTCTTCCCATTTACACACCATAGGATGTGTTCTTGTTTTTTATCCTAGAGGAGAGCTATTCCATACAGAAAGAAATACAGAATTCTTGACCTCACAGTATTTTCAAAACCAGCCTCAGTACTTCCCTCAAATATCAGTTGGAAACCAAATAATTCATTAGAGTCTTTGCTAGTATTACACTCTTGCTATTTTCTCACCTTTCAGAAAACTCCTTTTTCACAGTATTTTTTGTTTCACCTTCCATTATGCAGAAATAAACAAACAAAAGCATCTTTATTTCACAAAAAGGGAATGTAAGGTAGAGAATTTAGTTTTTCTTGCCATTCTTCACAACCTTTTAAAATATTCTTCAAGACAGCTTTGAGCACAGTCAGCAGCCTAAATATATGTTCACAAATCTGACTTGCCATACAGTACCACAGCACAGCACAGCTATTCTCATACTCTTCAGCATAAAATAAACTGTTTCTCTCAGGCAAGTCTCATTCTCAAGAATCAAGGATTTGATTCTCTTTTTTTGATTCCCTTTACCTGAAACAAGGTCAAAACTTCATGAGAGAAAGCAGAACCTTGGATGTTATGCAAACACCATTTGTTCAATATTTGGCTTAATTCAGGTTTTCTAATAACTGGGAGATTTCTAACTCATTGCACTCCTATGTTGCTATGGCAGCATAAGATATATTATAGCAGTTCCTATGAATGCAGACAGTTTCCAAAATGCAATTCTTCTTTCCAGGTATTAATTCATAGAATGATAAATAAAGTCTGATTAAAATTCTTCCCTTCACACCAAGCACAGTTTCCTATCCTTGACCTAAAGGAACTGCTTGGCCATTGTCAAAATAAAGTTCACTGGAGTTTCAGCCAATCTCAGCCACACTGTGAGCTCAGCAAAACTGCTCCCCTCCCTGGTATCCCTCACCAGCTCAGTGAACCATGTTCCTTCCTGGCTCAGAGCCTGGGGCAGCAGAAAACACAAAACACAAACAGAGGGGTTTTTTCAGCACCTCCTGATCCTCCTGCCGGGTCAGCACTGAGAGAGCACCAGCTCTCTGCAGAGACACACTCAGCTCTGCACAGCCTTTACACCAGGGAGCAGCTGTCCCTCAGAGTGCCCAAATCCCACACAGGTGTGCCAGCCTGTAGGAAATAGGATCCCATTTTTTATATTGGATCAGTTAAGCAGGTGAAATATATACTCTTTACATTTAAAAGAACAGTAAAGAACACGTTACTATCAATATCATCCATTTCTGTGTCCACTTCAGAAAAACACTCAGATGCTTCTGATGCACAGGGATTGCAATCTCTGCAAGCCAGTAAAAATCAGAAGATGATTCAAAGAGCACAGAAATGATTGCTAGAAGTAGAGAACTGACACCCTGCTTTGTGCACCAGGGAGGTGGATCCTTCTTTCGCCCACAAACCTCTCTTTCATGAATTCAAAAATTCTGAACTGAATCTTCATAAAATGTGTTGCTTTTTACCAGACCACTTGGCAGAAAATGATTTAAATTTATATCAAGTGTAGGCATATGTAATTACCCAAGTATATTTTCTGTATCAAGCTGATAATAGGTGCTATTGAATATCCATTACATTTGAATGAACAAATACAACCACTGAATGCCAGAAGTACATTCAGAATATTTAAAATTTCATATAGTGAAGCCACTGAATTTTTGAAATATTGAATTATGAATCCTTAAACACTGCTGGCTCAGGGAAAAGAAAATGACGATCAACTACGTAGGTCACAAGCTAATTACAAAGGTTGCTTGAAAACTTTTCCTATGTGTCCATAAACTACCCAGAAGGACAGAAAGGAGAACAATCAAAGCCTTCAATAGATATTAAACCACCATGTTCCCATATACAGTATTCACTGCTCAGTTATATAATGCCTGTGCACATTCATGTTCTAATTTTATAAAAGAGGCAGGTCTTATTATATCTGAAAGCATATCTATCTACAGGGCAGATTAACCATTTGGTTACTCTCAGACCTGTTCATCAATGACACAGCATCAGACTGACAACAGCATTTGGCACAATTTCTTTCTCTGGACAGCTTCAGCAATGGTCCAGGGACACTGACAAGTTTTCCAATAGAATAAGGGAAATCCTGGAAGCTTTCCAGCCCTCTGCCTGTCAACACATGCCCATATGTACCTGTTATGTGCCCAGAGACTTCTCAGCCCAAAACTGGAGGTGGGCGCCTTGCCAGGGTGCTGTGTTCAAACTCCAAATGGCAGAGAGTGGTTGTACCAGGGAGCTGGAGAGGGGTCCTCAGCTGCAGACAGGTCCAAAGTGCTACCTCAGATCACACCTCAACATTGAGCTGAGAGTCAAAGCCCCAGCAGCCCTAAAAAGGGGCTAGTGTGAGGGTTCAGAAAGCCAGGAAAAGGCTGAGCTTCCACTGTGGTGAAAGAGGAGATGTGGGGAGAAAGATGATGAAGGGAGCTGCCATCACAGCTGGTGATGGCCACTGTGAGGCAGATGCTGGGGCAGAGTGTTTAGAAATGCATCAAGGGCTGGTCACTCTGATCCTCTGCCCAGTGCAGCCAGGACAGTGACAGGGGCTCCCCAGGGCTCTCCAAACCTGCTGGCCATGCCAGAGCCAGCACCTCCACCAGAGCAGGGCATGTGTCCCCAAAAGACTCCTGG
Organism: Molothrus aeneus; assembly: GCF_037042795.1. Classification (NCBI taxonomy): domain Eukaryota; kingdom Metazoa; phylum Chordata; class Aves; order Passeriformes; family Icteridae; genus Molothrus; species Molothrus aeneus. The sequence continues at coordinate 4,903,429 of NC_089659.1, read as the reverse complement.
CTTGCAGCACTGGCCTCCAGAGTGCTCCATCTGCCCAGAGCTGTTCACAGCTCCTCAGCTGAGGCATTATTTTAGGAGAAGGAGAATTATTAATGAAAACTGGAAAACTAACACAGAACTGGTTCTTCTTCAAGGGCATGAATACAAACTCTGATAGTTAATGTTTCCAAGCACCACTTGAAGTCAGCTCAAATTTTACTAATTAATGAGCAGCAATGCTCCTTACCCTTTAAAGCATGCTGGCAACAGAAATCCCCAAATCCAAAGCTTTGAGGAGGAGGTCATGCCCAGCCTGTCACTCACTCCAATGAACATACTTCATCTCCAAGGCTTGGGGGAGCATCTTTTTCCTCTTTGAAACAGTGCAAGACTTACTTGGAGGGCAGCTTTGATACAGAGTGCAAGCCAGCTGTGCTCCTAAAAGAGGGGTTTTAGCATCTCCTGAAGCTGCACTGTGGCCCTCCACTCCACAGTGCTGCATCCCTCACCTGGGATGGGCATGAGGACACACCTGCACTCTCTTACCGGCCCATACTCCTGCCAGGCTTCCCTGTTCTCCAGGAGATGGAGAAGCTCAGAGTAGTCCAGCATTTACTTTTATGAAAGCATGTCATTTCACACAGAAAATAATGTCATATTAAAAAGAAAACTGATTATTTTGAGATCAATCTAATTTTATTTCTGCAAACAAACATTAAAAAAACAAGGACTGGGAATGCTAAAACAATTCTCATTTCTGCAATGGAATTTGAACAGACTACTATGAGTAAACAGGATTTCAGATAACTTTTTTTTCCCCCCTAAACTCCTGTGTTATCAAGCCTTGTTAGACATTTTACAGAAGCCAAATCCCTAATAGTTTTTGGCTTCTTACTGGGATTTCATCAGACCAAATTTATTTATTTGGGTAAATAATTTATCATACTACAAAACATTTATTTGAGCCCACTTTTAAAAATAAATAAGTATTTAAAACACTCAAATACCAGGCCTGTCTAGCCCCCAACATTTCTATTACCTTTATAAAGCCTCACAAAACCATCAAGCAAATAGAAGCTGCCACTCCTTCCAATAGCAGCATGTTCTTCACACCCTGATTTCATTTTCTTCAACCGCATTTCTGATTCTAAAATAAAATCAAGAACTTCTTGCAAAGCGTGCCTACAAACAGGCCAACAATAAAACATTTCTCCCATCTTCACAACCATGCACAAGGACAGAACCAGAGCATGCCCAGCCCCTCTCTGAATTTGTCTTGTGACTCTGTCAGACGTTACTCCTCTCAGAAAATATAAATGTGACAGTTTCAGCCCAGCTTGTGCACCACAGGTGCTCATGAGGCAAACAAAAAGGTCCAGCATATACAACACTCTCCATTTTTAGCACGGGAGACAAAGCTTTAACAGATCAGAACCAGAAAAAGTCTCTCTCTTTAAGCAGAACACTTATGTTCCATCGGGTGGAGAACAGTCAACTATTAAATAGGCAAAGCAAAACAGCAGAAAACCTAAAAGAAAGCTTCATATGCACAATTACCATTCTTTCAGAAAACACCTCACAGAACTTAAATGTTCTGACAACCAGCTACTACCAAGGTGTGCTGCATTTTAAAAGTTACTATCTGAGAATCTGGGGGCAAGGTGTCTGCTGGGTGGGAGACCACAGCTGCGAGATTTAGCTGGAGAGATACTGAAAGCATTGGAGAAGTGCACAATCTTTAAAAGAATTTATTCCTGCACAGCAGGAGAGCTCAAGAATGTGTTTTCACTGAACAATACAGAATGACAGTAAGCAACGCACAGAATTCCATCAAAATGAATTTTGCACAAGCACAAAGCATCACCCAGAGACGAAGACTCGAATACTCAGTGCCCTTCCCCAGACATCACAAGGTCTGGGGTGAGAGTCAAAAAACCCCCTGCAACTCTGGGTAAGTTTGGGCTTCTCATTCTGCCTCCTCACTGCCGGCAGAGCAATGTGGAACTGGGACAATCAGCTGGAGGAGGAAGAGGTGGAAGGGAACAAGGGATGGGCAGGGCCTTTGGCTGAAGTGAATGGAGTCCTACATGATGCAGCCACACTCTGCCTGCAGCACAGGTGCTCCTTGAGAGCCTGACATTTGATGGGCATCAGCTCCATTGCAACATGGCAATCTGTATTGCTGAAACACAGCTCAGCACCTCACATTTGTGCTGGCAAGGAAGCAAAGCTCCCAAAGGAACATCGTCATTTTGATGGCTGGAGCAGATATTGATTAAACACTGAAACCATCTCAGAGGTGGTCATAAATACAACAGCTGCTTCACAAATACACCTTTGGCAAAATGCTGGCCAGGCTCAGACCTAACAGTTCAGTATTTATAGCCACCCCACACTATGCACTCTCTAGCAACGATAAAGCACCTGAAATGCTCAATGCTTGATTTAATGCTTCCTGAAGGAGAAAACTGCTTTGCATAATCTTCTGTAAACTACATTTTATAAAATCTCCTTATAAGCCCATATTTTCTCAGATTACACCATGTTTGCTACTCTGTATCTTTCAATGCTTTTTAATTCCATTAAATTGCAAACAACAGTGAGATAATGGGAAAGCCAAGGAAATTCAGCAGTGATGTACTACTCCAATTAATTAGAAATATCTCCAAGTCATCATTGTGGAATAAACCATTTTAAATATGCAAGGTTTGCAGGTTTCAGCCATTTGTGTAAAACTATCAAAGACTTTCTTGCTATAAAGCTTTAATTCCCATCTCAGAAAACTTGGAAGCTAACCTACTTTTTTCATTATTAGGTCAGGAAACACACCGTACAAATTATCCTGGATGAATGTGCCAGTATTTCCATATTAATAGGCTGCATCCACAATGTATAACATCATCTATTGGATAATAATAAGCTTTGTTATTATTTTTCAATGCACTGGGTGAATACATATACCTAGTAGCCCTATTGAAATGGTAATTAATTATACTTTAATAGAATAAACTGAGATGTTGCCTCTGAGCTACAATACATATTTGAGTTAGGTTACATGATATTACAGTACTTGGAAGAGATCCTCTCCTCACAATTCAACTACTCACCACCATCTGGACATCACATGGTGCTCCTGGAGATCAGGGTGAGGACTGGGGAGTAGGGAAGCAAAGGATGAGCACATTTTATTTTGAACACTTTCTGTTCTGCCTCAGTTGCACAGTAGAATCTGAATCAGTGTCCCCACACTGGCAAGTTAAAGCAGCCTGGAGTGCAGCTCAGCAAGGGCAGCATCCAGGAGGGATTTCACACAGAGTGGCACTGTCACTGCAGTATAGCAGCGCTGAGGAACCCTTGGTGACTGCACACAAGAGGGAAGATGTGTCCCTTGAGACAAGAAATGAAGAAGGACCTGGGATTATAAGGCTAGGACCATCAGGAGCCCTGCCCCACGAGCAGATGCCCCAGTGAGCCCAGCAGCTCTTGGCTGAACACTGAGAGCCTCCCTGTGCCAGCAGGAGACACTGCTGGTGACTGCAGGGTCCCCTGCTCCTGCTGAGCTCTCCTGCTCAGGGAGGCTCCAGCCCAAAAGCCCTGGCTCCCACAGAGCCAGCAGCTTTGGCCACCTTGTGTCACACTTGGAGGGACTCAGCAGGACCAGTCAATCCCAGACTCTCACCAGAGCTCCCAGTCCAGGCTCTCCCTGCTCTGAGGTGCCAGGACAGCTCACTGCTCAGCTGTCCCCTGTCCCCATTCACAGCTGCCACCTCTGTGCAGGCACTGAGAGGCAGCTGTCACCACTAAAGTCACCAGAACCCACCCACATCACCCACTGGATCTCTCCAGGGACACTGTGGGTATCACCCACATTAGGGAGGAATTACTTGGCTCACTGGCTTAGACAGCCACGGGAAAAAGAAACATGGAGTTGTTCAAAACAACAAGAGAACTGTGAGCTACTAATTGCATTCTTCATGGGTGCTGCTAAAACCATCTTTACTGAGCCACCATCACAAAGAATCAGAATGATACTTTTATAATTCCAGAGAAAAGGTGAAATACTGTATCCCACTCAGTGCTGATCAAATGATGTCTTCAAAACCAGTCAAATGTAAGAACATAGAATTACTCTCCATTATAGTATTCGTGTACCTCTTTGCCTTTCACTCTACTACAGCATTATAATTTTCTCAAAAATTATTTCTAAGTCACAGCTTCCAATTCAAACATTCTCCAAATTTATGTTACCATGTAAGTTAACTGGAAAAATGCACTTTTAGAAATAACTTCATTCCTGTGTGGTTCTGTGGTTTCCCCAGTGGTTGCACAATATGCAAACACGTATTTTAGGACAAAACAAAACGCACTCAAGCAGAGTAGGCCTAAAAGAGCCACCAAGAACAATTACATCACATACATTACCCAGTAAATTCAGAGTACTTTGCAGATGGGATATTCCTACTAAACAGGGATGGTCATTCCATCCACAGACATGGAGCACATTATCTCAAAAATGCTCTTTTTGGAAACAGAAGCATTTATTCAGCAGATTACGAAGGACAGAAAGGAAAGGGACATTTCCAAATTACCAAGGAATTGCTGCTGGGCTTGCTATGTACCAGAACTCACAATGCAGATTTCAAATCAAAGAGGTTATCTGGGGCATAAGAGGCTTTCAGATATTCACAGGAGAGCAATTCATCCCAACATCTTTGAAGTAAATCACCATTCAGTTTGGAAAATTAGGAGTACATCAACATGATACGAGAGCTGGAAGCGGCAGATGAACTCATAATAGGTTAATAGAGAATGAATGTAAATCAATAACTTAGAGTCACACTGGAAATGGTTAGTTGGGAATAGGGGCTCTTGCAGCTATTCCAATGTCCCTTTTGATATAAATAGTGTCAACTGTACGCAGATGGTGCCACACTGGGTACATTTTCACACAACAAATTATGCAGCTTGTACATCATTGTTTGGAATGTTAACTAACAAGGTAGAACAAAGGGCTATAATTTAAATGATGTTTTAATTTCACAATTTTTTTCTTTTCTGATCTTACCCACCAGAGAATTATCAAGCAATCTGCAGACTGTTACATGTCTACACTACTGGAAACACAAAACAGTTTCAGTCAACTCAGTCTGTGGACAAAAACATTCCCATTGTAAGCAAAAGAAACTTATCAAAGACTTACTTGTTTACTGATCACAAATAAAACCCAGAATTACATGGAGATGGTCTTGAAAGTCACCACACTAAAAAGCTGTACAAAATAAAGAGTATTTTTGAAACTGCAGTGGCAAGCATTTTTTACAGAAGATGATGTCAGGTGAAAGCACCATGGGCTAATAATGCATCCCTGATATTGGAGTATGCCTTATTTACCTTACAAAGTATCCTCAACATGCCTTATTTATCTTACAAAGTACCCTCAAGTGCTCGAAATACCATACAAAAGCTAATCCTGCACTTTACAGGGAGATAGCTGATAAATCAGATTAGCAAGCCAAAGAGGAGAGGAGATGGAAGCACAGAGTGAGGCAGAGATGAAGCTGAGCAAAGAACATTTCTGAACCTGTTCCCAGAGCTCATCGGCCAGGAGGAGCGGGGAAAGAGCCACGGGAGCAGCACACACCTCACACCAGAACAATGCAGCCAGGGCTTCATCCACCTCACACCAAAACATCCAGGGTTTCATCCAGGTCATGAAAACAGCCAGGTTCTCATCCACCTCACACCAAAACATTCAGCCAGGTCTTCATCCATCTCACACCAAACACACAGCCAGGTCTTCATCCATCTCACACCAAACACACAGCCAGGTCTTCATCCATCTCACACCAAACACACAGCCAGGTCTTCATCCATCTCACACCAAAACACACAGCCAGGTCTTCATCCATCTCACACCAAACACACAGCCAGGTCTTCATCCATCTCACACCAAAACACACAGCCAGGTCTTCATCCATCTCACACCAAACACACAGCCAGGTCTTCATCCATCTCACACCAAAACACACAGCCAGGTCTTCATCCATCTCACACCAAACACACAGCCAGGTCTTCATCCACCTCACACCAGAACATCCAGGGTTTCATCCAGGTCATGAAAACAGCCAGGTTCTCATCCACCTCACACCAAAACATTCAGCCAGGTTCTCATCCACCTCACACCAAAACATTCAGCCAGGTTTTCATCCATCTCACACCAAAACACACAGCCAGGTCTTCATCCACCTCACACCCAGCCATGTTCTCCTCCACCTCACACCCCATACACAGCCAGGTTCTCACCCACCTTACACCAAAACATACAGCCGGGTCTTCATCCACCTCACACCCCACACACAGCCAGGTTCTCATCCACCTCACACCAAAACATCCAGCCAGGTTTTCATCCCCGCTGATGCTCACAGCCCCTCTGGAGCCCACCCGTGCCCATGGCCGGGCAGGTGGGGACAGTGTGCCAGTGTCACCTGCCCAGCACCCACCAGGCTGGAGGCACTGAAATGTCAAGGTGAGGATCTCACTTGGAAACAGCAGCACACGATTATGTTAAACTGCAGCCTTGTGTGTACCTGCAGTACCAAAAATACAATCCTCTACCGTGCCAATCAAAGCAGTATTTATAGTGGCTGTGAGAAAGCAGCACGGCTGAGGTGGATTGAGGTGATAACCCCTGCTCCCCTTCTTCTCAGAGATGGGATGCTTAATACAGGGCCTGGTGATGTGGGCATGCTCCATGCCAGCCTGACAGACTGCCCTTTCCACTCAGAAAACAGGCCAGGAGAATTAAAAATAGACAGATAAAAAATTATCACACACCAGCCCAACAATCCTAGTATTAAAATATTATACAGGGGGGAAAAAGTAAGGTAAATCAGTGTACACCTACTGCTCATGGTTGTTCTGATGGCAAGTGGACAGCTCTGCCCCAAGAAAAAAAAAACAACTGTAAATAACAAATCTTGCTATCATTTCCAGCCTGCCAAAGGGAAGCATGATATGTCATAATCTGAAAGCTAGATGACTCTGCAGCCTTTATGGTCCATCTAATGAGGGTATATGGGATGGCAACACCAGCTTTATAGTCATAGAGGGAGCACTTTGGATCTGCTAAAAGCATGAAGCTCAACTTCATTTATATTTATTAAGTTTGTTTCTTAGCAATAAACCAAAAACGGATGCCTGAAAATACCTGGTGTGTTTTAGAACTGCAGAAATACCCCACTTTAGTTTTAAAGAGATCTTTCTGTAACATAGAAGACTGCACAAGGAGCTGAACTATCCCTGTTTTAACTCTCCATGTCAGGGGTATGAAAGCACTGACCAGCTACACTGCATTAATATTAACTGCACAATAAAGCTGGGAAAGCCAGCACGTGGCTATTATTTATTACTAATAAGAAAATTCAATTAACAAAACATCATAAATAACAGGAAAACCAGATTGCAAGTGCGGGCAGACCAAGTGAGACCATTCATTAACAGCCTGTGCCCAAAAGGGATTATTCACACCCTGGGGTACCTGGGAAAGCTCTCCACAGCAGAGTCTTCCCCTGCCCCTCAGACTCCTCTATTGGCCCTGTGAAGATGTGCATAAGAGACTCAGTGGCAGATCATTGTGTGCTGTTTTGAAGATATTTATTTTATATATATAAAACATATATTAAATAATATATATACTTATATGATATACATCAGTATATTCTTCTTCTCTTGCCATTTGTTTTTTTTTTTTTTAAATATTGCTCAACATTATCCAAAGAGACCCAGAGGCTGTTGCCACTCAAGAACTCCCAGGATCACTGCAGCCTCAGACCATCAGCAGAGTTTGTAGCTGCACTGAAACAAATGCTGGTGCAACAAGGCAAACGGGAAAGGACGAGGAAAATTGTGACATAGAAAACCATGCATTGCAGCAAGTGCCTCTGATCACAAGCAGCCCCTTATGAGAACAGAGATGCTTAAAACCAGAGGGATGTGGCTCTCCAGTGGTCACCACAATCACTGGGGTTGTCCAGAAAAACCCTGAAGCACTCTGACACTCAGCAATCAATTGCTGACATTATAAAAATATTTACTGAGCAAAAGGTGCATTTATTCATTTTAATTTTAGGTGTAGAAATGAAAGCCATGAAGGAAAGTGATGTGGAGAGGCTTCATTATAATCAGTATATAAAAGTGCCACTGCATACTGATAATAACATCCTTCACTCTGAAGTTTTCTCTCACAGTGGAACTTAAAAGCTGATGCATGATAAGGAAAGCAATGATAAAAAAACAAAGTTTAAATCTGTGAAGATTCTTTGAAATATTTATGAAACAGGGCGTTTTAAATCTAGCTATTCAGGCTCATTGTTCTATTATAAAATATTGCCCACAATGTTTTTGTTCTGCCTCCCTTTTGAATAGTATAAAGAGTGATATCCTTAAAGAGAGGTGCAAGGAACTATTTTAACACCAACCTCTAGTGCTTGCTTTTTCTGCTACTTGCAGAAAAAAAAGAGTGATCATAAGGCAGTGCTCTCCCAGTTACTGAAACCAGTTGCATTTGAATTTTGTAAATAAATAAATTAAAAAAAAAAAAGTACAGACCTTGAAATATGTGAGAGCACCATCCACATAAAATGAGATGTTCTTTTCCCAGATCACAAACCACCCTGGGTAGAATTTCCCCGGCATTTTACATTGGCCAAAGTAAGTTTTTGCAGTCACAGAGTAATGTTTTGAACATTTCAAATCTGAAGCTGAATATATTACTGCTTTGAGAAATTTCATTTAATCCCTTCATTACTTAAGAATAATGCTTCCTTTTCACTCTCTGGAGAAGTTTGGCTGTCAAAAAGAATAATGATTTCCAGTCTTTTCACTAGAAAAGACCAATATTGCTGCAAAATCTGTCTGTATGGATTTTGAGTGGTTACACTTGTACTACACTACAAAAACAGAGGACGGGTAAAAAGTACAACAGAAGTCAAAGAAAACCAAAATTGGCTCAGAATGTGCAGGAACAGCCCCTTGTCCCTGAGACAGCTTGGACAAGAGCACTTGGGGCACAGCCCTGACCCCTCCAGAGTCTGCAAAGCCAACAGGAGGTTTGGGATCTCCAGAGCCTTGGAAGGGAGCCAGGACATCTCCTGGGTTTGGGATCTTCCAAGCTTTGACCTGGGCTTGGGATCTCCAGAGCTTTGGGAAGGAAGCCAGGGCATGACCTGGGCTTGGGATCTCCAGAGCTTTGGGAAGGAAGCCAGGGCATGACCTGGGCTTGGGATCTCCAGAGCTTTGGGAAGGAAGCCAGGGCATGACCTGGGCTTGGGATCTCCAGAGCTTTGGGAAGGAAGCCAGGGCATCTCTCCTGGGTTTGGGATCTCCAGAGCTTTGGGAAAGAAGTCATCTCCTCCTTGTTCCTTCAGCTGAACCCCCCAGGCAGCTCACATCCCCCACTCCCCTTTGCTCTTCTCTGCCTTTCTCGTTCCTCCCCAGGCAACAGCTCTGTTCAGCTGGGTTTGAAAAAGTGTTTAGTAACATTTTCCCAAAGACACAAACTGATGGAACACACTGATCTCCTGCCTCCTGCAACAGCTTTCATCCTTCTACAATCTGTCCTGGTTTGGTGGCCAGAGCTTTTATCATCCCCCCTTTGCAGATGGGAAATGAGCTACCAGGTGACTCAGCTTCTTGTTCAAGGTCATGCACAAAGGTTTTCACAAAAAAAGAGAGGCTGCCCAGGCATCCAAACCTCTCTGCATCTGGTCCCTCCAAGGGAAGGGATAATTCCCAGATTACTGGACATGCTCTGACACACTGGGACTGGAGGCTTTGCAGATGTGTCCTGTGCTGTTTGTGAATTAAGCAAGTTAAGTGGGACCAAATGTAGAAAATCCTGTGTTAAAAACTCTGCCATTCTGCTGCCTTTTTTTAATGTATAAAATTTTAGAATATCTGAGTGTTATTGAAACTTAAGTGATCAAACAATTTTTTCTGTTAAAGCCTCAATGGGATTTCATGCCATATTCAAAGATTTGCAGTTACTCTGGAATTCACTGTGAATTGTAGAGAGTATAGAAGTAATTGTACCAAAGGCAAAAGCAGCAGACCCTTTCTGTCTTAACCTGTGTATTTAAAAATAAATCATAGCTGTGATTCACACTTAAGAAGGATTTTGTGGGGCAGTGAACACTTCCTTTCTGCCTGCAGGCACTCAAAAAAAAATAAAATAAAGAAAATGTTGAAACCAGAAAATCCTAGCTATTCACATTCATAGCCTGGAAATTTAACCTGGAAAATTGAGATTCAACGGCTATCCCTTTCCAGTGCTTTCTCACATGTACTTAGTTCAACTAAAGCCCAGAACAAGAGGTGAAAATATAAATATTATCACAAGTGTCTGTGGTTGGTGCATCACACTGGCACCAACAGCAGTGCCAGGACAATTTCTGAGACCAGGAAAGAATTGTGGCAGTGCTGTTCTCCACCCATCTGCTGGAACACTGAGAAGCAACAAATCCCCTTCCACTGTTTTATCTGTTTTTTTTTTTTTAATAAGCCCTAATATAGCAGCATTGTCTATAAGAATGTATTCAATATCTGCACAACTGGGGAAAGCACCTTGCTAAAGAAGGACAGCAGGTCTGCCAGGGGCCCTGTGCTTCACTGGCAGCTGAGGAAGCCCAGAGCCATCCCTGGGAGCAGGATAAAGGCAGAGCCTCTCCAGGGGGACAGGGCTGCATCCCTCATTTGCTTGCAAATTATTCTGGAAAGTTTCCCAGACCACAGTTCTGCTCCTCTAGTTTGCAGGCCCATGTATAAGAATGGAAAGGAAATCTGAATTGCTGTCACTGAGGTTTGCAGCAGCCCTCTTTGTTATTGTGTTGTTTTAAGTCCCAGTTGGATATTTTTCCTTCCAGTTGTCTCATACTGTGTAATGTACAACAGAATCTACAAAACTCCCATGTCCTGCTGCAAGATTATGAGCTCAAAGCAGTGGAGTTTCTTCCTGAAAAGCTAATTCTTTTACCACCAGTTTGTTTAGCACCATCATTTTTCTCTTGCTAAAAATAAATAAATAATGATGGAACAAGCAAATGAAAAAAAAAAAATAAAATCCATCAACCAAAAAGAAACATTTAAGAGGTTGCATTTATCTTTCCAGCTGGCAATAAAGACAAGCACTTCTGACAGTCACTTTTTTAAAGCTCTGAGTGGATAATTGCAACATAAAGCTCACCACAACTGCTGTGTTTTAACATTTCCTGAAGCACTTGTGTTGCTCCAGGGTTCAGTGAAAGGAGATGCCCCACATCCAAGACATTCAAAAACTGCAAGGGAGAGCAAATACATCGCTTCACACTTCTCAGAAAAAGCTACATTAAATGTTTGTTTATGTGGCTCAAATCCTGGGGAAAAAAAAATTCATTTTTGTTAATCCCTTTTGCTCTGAGAGAGATTGTGGTCAACCAAAACTGATCCTTGAGCACAGCCAGGACAGTACTTGGCATCACACACTCCAGCTTCCTCCAGGAGACATCTTTCCTCCTGCTGAACCTCAGATCAGTTGGAAAATTAAAACATTTCAGCAGCAGATAAAACCACTACCAGCAAGAGCAGGGAAAGTGCAGGCAGCGAACAGGAAATCCCAGGGGTGTGTGCTGTCTGCTCAGGTCAGCTCCTCACAGGGAGGCAGGACAGGGATGGCAGCAGCTCAGCTCAACCCAGAAATGCCACTGATGCTCTAATGGATCCAGGCAGGCAGGGCAGCAACCCCAGGAAGGAAAAGTGCAAGGGCAAGACTTGGAAAAGTACTTTAAAAATTAAACAAATGAAAAAAGAAGCATTTTATAAAAAATGTAAAGCAAGAAAAAGAAGAAAAATAGCCCAGTAGCAATTCAAAGCTCTTTGTAATTAAATAAAAGGAGGTTGTTGGTTTTGGGGGGTTTTTTTGGTTGGTTTTTTTTTTTTGCTTTTAACATTTATGCAGCCCATGTAAGCTCGTGATGGGTGTTTAATTTTCTTTTTTTACCTACTTATTTCAAGCACTAGACCTCAAGTCTGGAAACCATCAGCTACAGGCTGGTGGCTCTTTGAAAATTCAGCTGGCCAAGAGCAAGGCACTGAAATTTTTCAGCTGGCATATGGTGGGTTACAGGTTGATTTGAGAAGTTCTCTCAGCACATGAACCTCCTCTGACAGCAGAGCTCCCTTTGAAAGGTCACACCAAGTGTCAGGCACTTCCATTCCTGACACCCTCATCATCTGCAACGATGAAGAAGGACCAGAAGCACCTGGAGATGCTTCTCAGAGGGTGAGCAGGGTGCCTGCCCCAGCTCCAGGTCTAAATGCAGCTCTGCCAGGGAGGAAAAGAGAAATGCAGCCATAGTTTGGCAAAAAATTAGAGGTGTTACAGTGAAAAATGGTTTGCAGTGCTCTTGTTTCTTTCAACAGAACAAACTGTAATACATTTAAAACCCCCAAACACATTTCATTTAAACACTGTGCAATAGCTCAAAAGGCTGAAGTTCCACAGAGGAGGGCCAATTTATACAAGTATCTAAATCACCAGGACTTCCCCAGACATTCACATTAAGCTAAAATCTAATGTTAAACACAATTAAAAAATAAAGAAAAAAAACCCATCAAACACAAAAACCCTAATCAGAAATCTGGTAAGCGGGTGAGGGGATAATTCATAAAGACAACCACTAATTTCTGCTATGATTCATTCAGTGAGTAACCCCCACAGCTGCTGTTCTCCAAGCAGCAAGGAAAAGTTGATCAGGGTACAAAATAGCTGCATGATTAAAGTCTTTTAACACTGTGGGATCTACAAGCACAGAAGTCTGGGGCAGGGAAGGGGCATCACTAAACCCTCATGGCAGGTCAGGGGATGCCCCATTTCTGCTCCCTCTTGTGCCTACAGGAGCAGCATCTCACACCACCAAAACTTCTTAGCCAGGGCTTCCTGCAAAGATGCCAAATTTACTTTTGTGTATTTTGCTGTTCCCCTGCTGTGCTGCCACCTTAATATTCATGTAAATTCCTCACCTGAGAAGGGGCTGAAATTTTTAACTACTATTCATGTCAAGCCTCTCCAATAAAATGCTTTTCTAATCTTAGCACTATTCCAACTCATTAAGCCCTAAACTTTCTGAATTCGCTGTAGGACAGAGTTAGGGTGCATAGTCTCAAAAAGTAATGGTCACACAGACTAAAAAAAAAAACCAAAAACCAACCAAACAAAAGATAGTTTTGCAGCAGAAAACCATTTACAAAAGTGCAGAGCTGGACTTTCCCAGAATAGAGATATTCCAGAGCTGTCCATAAGGTGTGTCCCCAATGCCAGAGTAGCAGCAGAAATTGCAGTTAACACTACTAACCCACCTGAAACACCCGAAACCTCTCCTTCCCCCAGCCCTCAACATTAAACTCTAGGAGATATTTAAGATGCACACACACAATAAAATAAAATGCTCAACTCAAAATGCCATTTTAGTGCTGCATTATCTTGGCTGCTGGGTATGCCACTGCAAGTCTCTCCTTCCTGAATTTCCTGCTGGTAACAATTCCTTATGCCCAAAGCACTCTGGACCAGAGGGTGTCCTTGTCAGCTTTTCAGCCTTAGGCTCCAACCCCTCTCTCACACACTGGTGCCATTGCCAACACAACTGCAGCTGGTTTGAGTGGACCAAAACTCACAGCCAGGTCAAATTACCTGCCCAAAATCACCTCCCAGGGCATTTCCACCTGAGCACCCTTGGTAACAAGCTGCAAACTGACCTGCCAAGAGGACAGGCTGCTGCTGGGATGGGAGAGCAGCCAGACACCAGCTGCACTCTAGGCAGAAGATGCAGTCTGATGAAAGCAGGAAGGAAATAATTGTTGGGGTTTTTTTTTAAGCTGAAACAATAGTCTCTTAGCATTCTTCCTGCAGAGAGCCTCCTGTGTGCCTGCGTGATGAGGGAGGCAGACAAGTGAGAGGCACAAAGCTGTTCAGACATATACAGAGCAAAGCTGCAGTACAGAAGTCAGCCCTTACCATGATTGGGAATCAGGACATGAAATGGGGGACCAGAGATCCTGCTCTGCCTTGGCCTGCAGGCAAGGGGAGGGTGGTGGATGCAGTAGTGTGAGAAGGAATGGTGAAAAAGCTGAGCCTGTGACACAGCACAGATCAAGAACTGGTGCCTGAGATTCTATTAAATATATATAAGCACAGCCTGTGCCACAGGTATGGCCCCTGCACCGCTCTGAGTGGCACACAGGGAGAGCAGCTCCTGGGAGAAAGCAGCAGCCGCTCCCCCGGCAGAGATCACAGTGTCACAACAACACTTCATTCCTCCACCCTCTGGAGAGCTGCCGCTGTCACATCCAGGCTCATTCTGTGGCAAGGCTTTAGAGTCCAAAAATGACTCAAAGTTTTCCTGTGTCTTTTTTAAAGGATGTGGTAAGGTCATTCCATCTTCTAAGCCGCAGATCAAAGCAGATGGAAGGACTCCATCCCAGCCTGGTGAGCTGCTGGGGAGACATCTCCAACAGCTGAGAGGGATAGGAGAGAAAGGGACACAGCTACCAAAATTCAAAGGGGGGAAGAGCTACCTGGGTGAGGATGGATCTTCCCAGGAGGCTGGGAGAGCCATGCAGGAGGTGACTGTGACTCATCCCAGCCAGAAGAGGAGAAAACAGAAACTACCAAGAGCTGTAAACCACCTACCCTGTGCTGAGTGGGCACAGTGGGAATGCCATGGTGGTTCCCCTTCCTGCTTCTCCTCAGCTCCCTGCATGCCTCTAAGGCAATAGCTATTTAGCTCACAACTGCAGAAATAAGCAGGGAGAGGTAGAAACATCCTTTTTATCACCTTCTGTCTGTGCTGTGACAGAACATTAGTGCTTGTACTGAACAGTTTACCAGTATCAGTTGTGGAAGGGAAGAACCAAGTCTGAGTGGAAGGAAGAACTGGAAATAGAGCCAGCTGGAAAAAAGATTTCCATAAATCTAATTTTTAGCCAAAGCCCTCTTCTCCTCCTCCATGTACATCTCTGTAGGAGATTTCTAATCATAATTACTCTAGTGAATTAGTCCATGGGAGAAAAGGCAAACATACACTTCAATACTTGGCCAGTTCTAGCTGATACACTCTCCAGAAGAACAATATTTAGCATTTCATACACATGGCTTGCATCCAGTGACTAATTAATCCTCTTTACACAAAGGCATGTGATTCTTTTTTCCTTAATGTTAAAAAACCCCAAAAAGTGCACCATCTCATGCTGATCTGCAATTACAGAACATTCACTTCCTTACCAGTGACCAGGAGTGCTACTTCAGAACCTAATGCTGCTGCAGGTCTGCTCCAGCTCCACACTTCCTATGAAAACAGTATTCCCTGAAAACCAGGGCACCATGGCTAACCACTGCCAGCCCCCCAAAGGGACAGACATTCCACAAGGAATTACCTCCCTTAAAACCATCCAGAGGAACCGGTTTCCTAGCCTGGTATCTCATTAGGGGTGATGATGCTTATTTCCCCCCAAGGCCTAGATTAAATTCAAGCACATTTGGAGATACAGCGGCATCTATCACAGTGATTTTCCAGCCAAGCACTGATGTGTTTTATAGTCACACTGCCATTAAATGTTGGTGCTTGCCTATCGGGAGGAGACAGCTCCATCCCTGAGACAGAAAGTTGTCATCTTATTGCAAAAGTTCCACACCTTCCTGGTGATTTCTCATGGGCATCTCCTCACAGCACAGCCAACAAACTCCAGCTCCCTTCTCCACCAGCTACCCCACTCTTTCATAGCACTCATCCTCACTGGACACAGCTGTGGCCTGTTAAGGGCAGGCCTGCTCCTAATCTTTGGGGATTAGCCCAGCTGCAGCTCCTCAGGGGTGAGATTGCCTCCTGCACTGTTCTCTTACACTCTATCCCCCCACAACAGAAGATTCTCTGAGGGCTCATACAGCTGTGTCCCCAAAAAGCTCTGTCCACACACTCCTCCAAACAGCCAGGAGAGCTTTGGGAGGCTCTTGCCCTTGGCCTGGCCATGCTAAAATTGGTCTTTGCCTGGCAGCAGAGCAAAACTGGGTGGAGCAAGCAGAAAGGACAGATTCAGGTGCTGTTCCCAGGGCAATCACCAGCTCCAGCACCACAGAGTGGTCATCCCAGGACTTGGCCCATCATGAAATATCACACATACCCCACTTTGGGCTCCCACACCAACCAAGCTGACCCACTCTGCTCCTTACACCCAGACCAGTGTTCAAGGAGGGTTATCAGAGGTGGGTTCCAGAACCATGAAAGGACAGCAGACATGGCTCTGTGCTGATGTGCTCCTGAACAGAGATGTCAGGAAGCCTGCAGGGGATCACACACAACTCTTATATGGCCACCATGGCAGGTAAATGACTTTTCTTCCAATGGTCTGAGAACATGTTTTGGGGTTTTACATTTCTGATGCAGTAATTGTTCAAATACAAAAGCACAGACCATATGGGACTTCCTAGAACACAATTCACTTTCTGTGCAAAGCTGCTATGAATTTAGGCAAATTTTCATGAATATGTAAAAAGGTAATTTTCAAAGATTCACAGACTCATTTCATGGAAAATATTCTTCTTGGCCACACCAGGCATTGACCATTGGGCAATGACTCACATCCTGCACACTCAGGTTGACATGAATTGCTTTCAGCTCTCCCATATGCAAAGTGAATCAGCATAAAACTTGTCAAATTGCACAAAACTCTAATGCAAGTCACACTCAGAGTTACAACCTCAGACAGTGAATATTAGATCTGTTCCTTCCTTGGTAAAATATTGTTATCATCATAAGTTTATTATGCAAACAGCTAAAATCTTCAGAAAATTTCCCTGAGGTCGAAATCTAAACAGGTACAACACATTTCAAGTGTTAATGTGTTTAATATCTCAAAATCTTCATTATAAAACCATAAGGGTGCACATAATGCACTGTAAACCATCAATCCAACGGAGACACAGCACCTCTCCAGGGAAAGTGTGAGTGCAAAGGCACAAGGAGAGATATCACAGGACAGCACCTCAGCTCTGTGTGAGCAAGCCCAGCTTTGGGGGAGGGAATAAGTGCAACAGATATACTGGGATCCAGGCAAGGAGGCTGAGAGAGGATTGGGATAACTCTGACACACCTCTGAGCCTGGGCCAGATGTGGACAGAGGAGCAGAAATGCTGAAGGTGAAGAGTAAAAGAGGGTGAGGAGTGAAAATTTGGTCACAAATAAATGAAAATCACAGCACTCATATTTGAGGAGCCCAGCTCACTGTCATCCTTGAGCAAGATTCATTAGAGATGGAGGAACCCAGCATGAGAGGTGAGCACAGAGGCAGAAAAGGCATCAATGACAGAGATAGGAGAGAGGAAGAGCAGGGCAGCTGTCAGTAAATCAGGTTACAGGAGCACCACAGGACAAGCAGAAGCCTGGGTTTGTCTGAAGAAGCAGGAGGATCCAAGGAATTCCTCTTTTCTGAGGACTGGCTCAGACCTGCTGGAGGCAGAGGTGTGGGCAGGAAGCAGGACAGGGGATGGCAGCTGGGCTCAGAGGGCACTTGGACAGGAGACACAGAACAGAAATAGAAGCTGCAGATAGCAATAAAGCTCTCTAGGAATAAAAGTGAATGTGGACCACCAAAATGGACAACCTCTCAAAAAAACCAAAAAAACAAGGAAAATAATAAGACAAAGGAAAAAAATGAAACAAAAAACCCAAACAAATAAAACCCAACCAAATGAAAAGGCTGAAAGTTAGTTTATAAAACTGTAGACCCACTGCCAAAACTCACTGGGGATCATTGCACTCAAAATTCTGAGACTGTTGAAGCTACATTATTTAAAGTTGGTTTGCAAATTTTATATTTGCAATATTACAAGAAGTTGTACACAGCTACTGACTGAGGACAACTTATATTTTCAACTGACTGTTTGAGCACACAATTACTTCAATGACTTCACTTTGCAGTTTTCCAAAAGCTACAAACCTTTTAGTCCCAAACTGTGGAATTAAGCCAATGAACACTGATACCCTCAGAAGTAAAGGTCCATGTATACAGAGGAGAGGGACAGTTTAAGAAGTGCAGTTCAGAAAAGTATCTGCAATGATGGTGAGGATTATTCTGGGGCCTCCTGAAAGTGAGAGAAATCAGAACCTCGGCTCCAGATGGAAGAGGAAGGCACAGCTCTGATGCTGGAGGGAGGAAAGCACAGCATACCCAAGCCTGTACCACTGAGACAGTCAATATGAGCTGGAGTGATCCAACAGCCTGACCAAGAGCTTCACCCTTTCTTTGCTCATGAACTGGAAAGATTTTCTCTCATGCACAAAAGAGTTTTGGCTTTTTTTTAGGAGAAGTAGAGAGTCCTGCTCCAGTTGATCTGTCTTGCTGCCTGTTCTGCTAAAGAAATGCAACATCTTTTGCCAGCAGATAAAGAGGTCACCATCTGAACTTGACCTGCATTCTCAGACTGCTTTAATTCAAACAAGACCAATGTGTTTTGTATTTTTTGAGCATCTTACTGAAGCCAGTATCAGAGAGGAAACTACAGACAGGCACATATTTGGCTTTGCTCACAGCTTTCCATCAGCAGGTTTCAGTGCTGATCAAGATGATTTCATTCAAAGCAGTCCCTCAGCTGGCCCAGACTGATAAACTGCCCCCATGTACTGGATTCCTAAATCACAGGAACATCTGACAGGGCTTCAAAAGTCACTTCTTATGCTGTTCTAGAAAGTTTGAATTAATTTCTTCCTCCACTGCATAAGGAGAAGTACTAATTCTTATAACAGATCCAAAGAACTATCACAGGATGAATCACCTAATGAATTACTCAAGTATGTGATTCTCTCACTTTCTGCTGCAGCTCCCTACATGCTGTTCTATTTCTTTCCCCTTGTGCTTTATGCAGTACTATAAGGCAAAGCATGAGTCTTTCTATTCCAGAACAACATCAGAGATCTCAGACATCCACTGCACTTCACCCTGGAGATGGCTTCCACAGCAAGCTGTGCCCTGCAGTAGCCCCTAGGACACTGCTGAAACACTCCTACATAAAGTTAAGCCAATCCCAACCAGGCAAAGTCCAGCCAACCATACAGAGCTGCACTGTGAAGTTTTGTGATCACTGCCCACACAGTTCAAACATGACACACTTGCAGGCAGCCATGCAAATCCAGCTGAAATCCAAGAAGGACACCTGTTTCAGTGGCAGCTCTGGAAAGAGTGGCCACTGCCTGCCCCAGGTTTACACCTGCAGGTTTAACTAAAATTGTTTTACTCTGTCTCTCAGGGCTTCTGCTGGTCACAGCGACCCCGAGATGCGTCAGGAATTCTCTTTTCCCAGCCCAGTGGTCAAAGAAGGAGTCAGAACTCTTCAGCTCTCATTCTCAAGGTTGTTTATTGTTTCTTATCTATAAAATTCTTTCTCTGGCCTGCCAAGGTCTGTTCAGCAGGTCAGACAGAAGCACAGTGCCCACCCTCAGGGTGGTGTTATCTTTTTATACTAAAAACTACGTGTACAATATTTACCATAACTTCCCAATACCCATCACCTGTGTTAGACAGTGAGCTTCTACTCTAAACCAATCCAAAAGTGCCAGTATCACAGCAGGAGATGGAGGCCAAGAAGAAGAAGAAAGACTGGACACGCCCAGATTCCTCCATCTTGCCCCCTGAACCCCCATTCTAAAACCCCCAAAAATCTATTTTTCACCCCATGACAAATTATTATTCTACTTAGACTTTTGTGGCTTGCAGATCCTCATATAAGGTTGGTAATTTTTTCCATGGCTCATAATCAACTCACAGGGGTCTTGGGTTCTGTGCCCCCTAGCAGGGGCTCACACCATCCAGGAGAGCCAGAGGGATGTCCTGAATTGTGACATCTATCCACCCTCAGCCATGTATGTTCAGCAGAGTCTTCTCATTCAACACAGAAATAAAAGTGGGTTCCCTTGTACAAAAGGAAGAACCATCACCCAGCAGCACCAGCAGACTCTCAGCTCCTTCTGCAAGCCAGAATAAAATCAGTGAAATAACTTCAATGGGCTTCAAGAAATATTTACTCTGAGTCCCCATGGAGTTGTATTCCCCCAGAGGTACTACAGCTCAATTTTTCCTGCAACCACATAGACTGATGTAGATATTTATACTCCAACTACAACATATCATGCAAAATTAAAGTCACTAGTCTCAAGGAGCATTAACAAAGCAATGAAGTTAATGTCATGAGGGTATATGGCTTACAAGGGGCTTCTGCTTCAAAGTGCAATACAAGAAAAATACTCAAATCCTGTTGGAGCCCCAGAGTTGCATCCAGGGCTGACTGCCCCCACTGTGGTAAACAGGAATCTCAACAGCAGCAGGACTGCTGTTAGCAGGGTGGACACAGGAAGGGCAGCCAATATTCCAGTTCTCTGGTGGTGCAGGGCTCTTCTCTCCCACCTGAAGCTGTGGCCCAGCCCTGCCTCAACAGCCTGTCCCCCACCAGGGATTATATTCCTCCCCATGCATTTGAGGTGTTTATATGAATAGACCTTAAACTGTCCCAGCAAAAATGAGCCTGCTCAGCTCTGATAACTTCCTTTTCATTAACTGAGCTCACTCAGTGCATCTTTCCCCATTCCAACAGAAGCTGCTCAGACAGGAGATCAGAGCAGGCAGCCCTGTCACCTGTCAAAGCTGTCAGTGTGAGGCTGCACCCCTGGTGCAGCACTGGCACATCCCATAACAGGTAACTTTGCAATTAACAAAATTTCAGGCATTTTTTTAATAAAGCAAGGCTTATCATTATGAAAATCAATTAGTCTATTTTTATATCTCTGTTATGCCAAGCATGTTGCATATTCCAGACCTCTGCAAGCACTTGCAGGCCTCTGCAAACCATGAGAAGCAGCACTGCTATCTGTAGTCCTTGTCTCGATGTTCTGCTGTTAATCAAGCCCTTCCTGTCACAAAAGGGTTTGTTAACAACAGCACACACTTATTTTGTTGTTTCTGTAGGGCTGCATCCAGACACCTTGGACAGTTTTCTAGTTTTGCTTCAGCTTTTCTTCTGACAGATACTTTACCTCAAAACTGACAGCCTTTCCCCAAGGTGCAGCACACAGCCATGCCTTTGCACCTCTACGTGGATTTCTCTCCACCCTGATTTTACAGATGCAGCCCCACAGCTCTTTGCCACAGCATCACCTTCCTTTAGCCCACACCTCAGTGGCAAACAGGGAGCAGGGTGCATGCAGGTGCCACCCATGCAAGGAACCAGTCCATGAGAAACTTTCCATGCATCTTTCCACTCTTCCCCACCCCTCCCACCTCCACATTTACTCCCCTTGATAGATCCTCAGGAAACTTTTCACCTTGCATGACTTAATCTTGTTTGGGCTTTGCTCTAAAGCCCAGTAACCTCCCACTGTCTCCAGAACTAAACAGGAAATTAACCTCTCCCCATCACATGAAAACCAGCCAAAATTGATATAGCTATCAATAATAAGTGGGCACAGTGCTAATATGTTTGCCTATAAGTGTGTTTTACATTCAGAACTATAAAAGAGATATTATTATTATTATTATTTCAAAGAACTATAATTATATTCTCCTGTTTCACCAGGCAACAGTACCAGTGCCTGGCAAAAGGCCACTGGCATACATATTATAAAATGTGGAAGGAATAATGTTGAGTGTACAGCAAGGAGAGGACAGGACAGGCTGTGGGAATCATCAGCATTTCAGCACAGGGAAATGTTGGAAAGTACAGAGTCAAGTTAATAACTTCAAGGGCATCAGCTGAGCACAATAACCATAAGAAAATAACCATAAGAAATGCACTGAATGAAATGGTACAGAACAACTGATAAAAGTTTATGAAGCGAAAATAGACTTCAGTAAACAATGACTGACCCTAAAGAGATCAAAAAGCTCAACCCACAGTAAGGAAATCATCTTTTGAAGGAGAGGTGTTAGCCCTCAAGCAGTTACATTAAGAGCACAGTCTTTCACAGGGAATTCACTATTCTAATTCATTTAAGGAAGCAGAACTGATGCTGCTGCACACCCTGCTGCAATGTGCCACCCCATAAGCCCAGTGACACTCAGGGTCCTCACAACACTATAAGGCTGTAAAACCACAGCCTGCAGGAGCAGGGGATGAAGACAGAGAAAGTGAATTTCTGCATGGAGCAGAATTCAGGATGGTGTAATTCCTACACACATCTCTTCACCCTGGGTAATAATCCCTGTGCTGGGTCACACACCAACATGGAAGAGCCCAAAACCAGAGTAACAGACACAAAAGCAGTGACAGAGAAGAAATCACTAACAGAGATGCATCAGTTTAGTCTTCTTTTCTTCATTCCTAATCCAAACCTTGTAGCACCAAAGTCCCAGATGAGTCAGGAGGCCAAAAAGCAATTATTCCCCAGGCACAGGCAGAGAGCTAAGGCAGCCTGATTTACACCCTGAGCAGGTGATTGCTACACTCTGCACTACACTAACCTGGGCTTTGCCTCCTCTTTCAGCCAACTCCCACCTCAAAACATCTTCCCAAGCTCCTTGGGCAGAGGGAATACCTCATCCCCTGCCTGGGGACATGCTGGGAGCAGGGACAGACACAGAGGAGCTTTCTGAGCACAGGAACCAGCCCATTCATTCCTTGTGCTCACAAATTCTCCTCTTATCTGGCCTCACTCACAGATAAAACTGAGCCACTACACAGAGACAAATCCTAAATATTGACAGCTCGTAAAAGGCTTAGTACTGAGGCCTGCTATGAAGTATTATTTCATGGAATAATTTGCTTTCCAGAGCAAGCTGTGTTTCACTACTGGAGGAGAAGCTATCAGAGATTCAGAGAAAGCTCCTGAATCACAGCTGGGGAGGGCACTGGGTACAAACACTGCTGCCAGGTGCCAAACACCTGAGAGCAAGGATGTACACCTGTACAAGAAAGCGTGAAGCCAACAGCATCCTCAAAACACTCAGCATTGTGCACCAAGTGTGTGAGGTTCATGCTGAGCCTTAGGACTAAGCTAAAACCAACCAAGCCCCCATGGGAAAAAAAGTTTCTTTTGGTTTTAAAGAGCTTGTCAATTCAGCTTGCTGCTTGTGTGAGCACACAGGATGGAGTAGAGCATGGCAAAAGTGAAAACTTCAGAATACCAAGAATTTATTTCAGTATCAGAGCAGACTTAAAACCTGTAGCTGACTTTACAGACACTCCTTGCTTTATTTTCATAATTAAATGTATTAATTTAATTCACAGCAGTGTTTTATGATTTAGCCTTTTTTTACCAAATGCTAACACCCAATTTCCAGAAACAGATCCTTTGCAAAATGGATTTTACTAAGCTGATTATTTAATATGTCAACTTTGTTCTCTTAATGATACTAAATATTTGCACCCTTCACATTTCATGGAAGGCCCAGACCATTCATGCCTGCCTCACTGATGGACATTCCCTTCCCAGCAGCTCCTCTCATCCTCAGGCACATCTGAATAGCCTTCTGTGTCCAGAGGGAGGGGATATTTAGCAGCAACAGATACTTCTGGAACCATGTGTTTCAGAAACTTCCCACCAATTTGACAAATAAATTATAAAGTACCTCCCTAGTTTCAGCAAAGTACTTCTGATTTGCATTTCTGCAGATAAAAATAGGATTCAAGGGAAAAGTCCAAGACAGGCCCAGCTTGATTCAATTCCCTGTTTATTCCCAGTGTTAAATGAGTCACTAATAAAAGGCTTATGGGACAGCCAGCATCACAGGCCTTTTCTTTAAAATCCTTCTGGAAACAGAGGTGATACCACAAGCATTTGAATCCTGATCTTCCCTGCTCAAGTCAATTCTAGACAGAAAATTTTGCAAACACCAGAGGTTGGCCAGGCTCACACCACTGCAGTGGTCTGGGAAGGTTTCCTGGGGCAGCTCTGGGGCTGGGTTTCCATCATGCTGCTCAGCCCAGTTCCATGCTCAGCCTGTTCCCATCTGCACAGGCTGCTCATCTCACTTTTGACACTTGTATGTCACAAATTATAGCAATAAAAACACAAAGGCAGCAAGGAACCTACAGACACTAAGCAATAAATGTCTAGGTTTGTCCTTCTTGTTGTGCTGTGAAATGAGAGAACAGACTCAGGGATGAAAAGCCAGCAATTTAAAACATAAAATATCAGCTAATCCCCTGGAACTTTGTGGCAAACACAAGAGGTTAAGGCTGAAGCAGGAGTTAAAAGAGGATGGAGCACTGATATCACCTGAGAAGAACATTTAGGGTTCTGTACCATGAACAAGACTCTCCAGTGACTGCAAGCCCCTGATTTCCCTGCAGGGAACCATTATCTCAGCTCAGGCCTGTTTCATCCTCCCCTGCAGGAAGGTTCTTGCTGCTCCCCTGGAAGCAAAGGTCCCTGAGACCAAGCAGCAGCAGGCTCAGCCTGAGCAGAGATGTGAACAGCTCCCGTGCCCCAGGAGTGGCAGCCCTCTGTCCCAGAGCACTCATGCCAACCCTTGGTCCCAAACTAGGGTTACACATCACCCTCTGACTCAGAAAACTCCTTCACTGCTGCTGTTCCTGCATTCTGGGAGTGCCTCCTGCAGGCTTCCCCTCTGTGGGCTCTGTGGGATGTTCCCAGGCTGTCCCCAGGGCACTCCTGCTCACAGAGCCACTGCTCTGCACCCACCCATCACCCTCTGCACGCTCCAGCTGGAAACAGGAGGGAAACAAAGTGGGGAAAAGGACTGAAACAATCACCTCAGACAAGAGACCCTCCATTTCTCTGACTCCCATCTCTGTGAAGTAACTGCATGCAGTGGCAAGACCTGGCTTCCCAAACCAAGCCAAACCATAGCAGCAAAAGCTGCACGTGTTCAGGAACTTTTTACTTGGTCATTTTGTCCAGCGGGACCCCAGGGAATTTTGACTTCTCCCAGCTCCTGCAGAGGCTGTCCTGCATCTCATCTCCCAGTCTGTGCCCAATCTACCTGCCAGTCCCTTGGCCACAGTGTGCCAGTCCCTCCTCCTGCCACTGCTCACCTTTACCTGGCTTGTTCTCAAAAGACTCCAGCTGACATTTCTTGGCCCACTGCAGTGGCACAACCCCCAGCATCACTACCCACCGTGGCTGTACAATGCACAAACAGCTATTTAAAAAATATCTGGTCCATTCAAGCCAATGCTTTTCCACATGCAGATCCCTTCTGAAGCTCAGATTTATTACCACCTTTCCTCCTGATGCATGGCATAGCCTTGCTGTAGCTATTCTTTCACTGCCTTTTAAAATTGAAACCAGTAAAATTAATCTCATTAGATTTTCAAAGTATGTAAGGGAAACTTTATTATCTTAATCTTCAATTTTCTGATTGTTTCCTCATCAAAAGAACACCATTACTACAGTGCATGTTCATTTAGAATGGATTTGTCTTTATGAAAAAAAAAAAGCCAAAAATCAGCTGAGACTGCAACAAAATGTAGTGGATTCTGGCTCACCTTTTGAAAGGATTGAAGCATTTTTGTCAGCTGCCTGAGTTCATGAAAAAAGCTCAAAGGTGGCTGCAGGAGGTTGTAAACGGAAAGCTCTTCCTCTCCCCAGGGCTCACTGAATAGTTTAAATACTCAGCTTAAAACAGTAGAGGAATGCTTTTCTATACTTTAAAAAAGTATTATCCTCCTCACTACCCCCTTTTTCACGAGAAAAAAAAGAGTCAAGAAACAGCTCTGAAGTGCTTACTTGCTACCTGTTCTGTTGTGCTTGTTCTGTTCTGTAACAGGACTGATGGCCCATGCAGGGCAGTTGGACAGGATGATCTTTAAAGGTGCCTTTCAACCTAAACTATTGTATGATTCCAAATTCTGCATTGCTGTTAAAGCAATGTGTCCCTCTTTCTGGAGATAAAAATGTACTTCAGAAAAAGAATGCAGAGAAAATGAAGTCAAGTCACCTGTATTTTTGGCTTCATTGTCCAAAACCAAACTGTTCCACTTACATCCAAATCAGACAAGAGAAAATTTGAAACTAACCCAGAATTAGATCCTTGGCATTCAGACTGTGAACAGAGGCAGAGCTGGACTGTTTGCAAAGACAAACCTTGAGGATAACAATGCCAGACCACCATCATGAGCTCACTTGGATACACAGTGCACATCAGGGCAGCCTCTTTGGGCCTTCCCGAATTCTGGTCACCCATGTCTAGCTAAAACTGTAGCATGAGATCATTCAACCCTAAGGAAAGCCAGACAGATTTCAGCCCTTAAGTGACATTTTGTTTTGTGGCTCATAGCTTACCAGGGACTAAGCAAGAACTGCAAGCAGTTACACAGCTCAGAGGAGTTGCTCTAGCAAGGTGAGACCCTTTAGAAAGACGACATGAGCATCACCATGGTCTAAAGGCAATGAGATGCTACAAAGCCCTTCACAGGTTTTACATTTCTGCACATAGGGAACCCAACAGAAATTGAGCCCTGACCCCTTCCTCCCACCAGCTGAGCCAGATCACAAGGCAGCACTTCCATAGGAAAGGAAATGTAATAACAATTAGCTATTAAGTTCACATCAGGAACTCCTGGCTTTTTAACAGCTCTGTTTCTGGAGGATTCCCACTTGCTCTTTGTAGGTGGTGCACAGATAACTGTGATTTCCCTGAGCTGCACACACAGCCAGGTCAAAGCTCTGTGCAGCACATTCCTCTGAGCCAGAGCTCAGCAGCATGAGAACACTGGCCTTGCACTCTGCTGTGGGTTTAGAGTACCCAGCAGGGAATCTCTGAACCAGTGAGCCCTGGCTGCTCAAGTCTGGTGATGCCTCAGCTTTTGGCTTTTATACTTCTCAGATTCTGTGCTGCTTTAGTGTGTGGGTCTGAGCTTCATATTAGGGGATGGTGAGCTCTGTGCACAGAGCAGGGAGACAAAACAATTCCTGCTCCAGCTGGAGACCAAGGACAAGTGATCCAAATCTCAGGCCCAATAGCATAAACAATGTGGAATGAAGAGAGAACAATAAGGATGGAACTTCATAACCTAAAGCTGTAATTAGACAATTAACTCCAATATGCAAATGGAGCAGAACTGATAAAAGTGAGAGACCCCATGACTGGTTGTTCATTTTGTGACCATTTTGGTTCATCTTGGGTGCAGCCCTGGCTGGGCTCTTGTGCTGCCCAAGGTGGATCCATTGAGGCCTTTTAATAAATCCCTACTTTATTCTTCAGGTCTGTCTAGTCTCTGTTCTAGGTCAGCCTTCACAAGGCATCACTGAAGCACTCAAGATTAGAAATCCAGCCAAAATAAGCTGAGTTTCCCTGTAGGGAAGGAGCATACCCAGTCTTGAGACAGCCCCCAAGCCCTCCAAATATCTCAGTTGTTTAGCATTTTTGTCATTCTCCTTGTTAAATTTCTGCTTTAAAAATATCTGGCATGTCTGGAAGCTAGGAGTATAATCTTAATCCTTCCCTCCATCATTAATTCATTCAATTATGTCTTCCCCTGGTTCCCAATAAACGTTTTGCCCTGGCACCTCAATGTCAATTGTGCTATTAGCACAGCAGCTGGGAACCAGGGCCTCCCTGTAGCATTAACTCCATGTCTGAGTGCAGGGAAAGGAAAAAAGGCAGGCCCTGCTGCAGGGTTAAAAGCAGAGCCAACAGCAGGTGGGAAGACAGAGGAAAGAGATAATAAAAATAAAGACATGCATAATTCTTCTCCAATCAGAAACAGCAATCACAGCTCACCACCTGCTCTTAATGCTCTTTTTCAGTGGACCAAGTCAGCAGAGCAGTTTGCAGATAAACACAATTAGTTGTTTAGCTTAGGCATCCATAGAGATTACAGGGCTGTGGAGATTACTGTGCAAAGAGAGCAGAACACATGTGTGGACACAGCAGTCGTGCAGGGGATGCTAAATGTTTTAAGGGGATTGCAGAAAGGAATTAGAATATATAAGAGATGGAAAAAATGGAGAAAATTAATCAAAGAAGAATAGAGGGATGAATGTCAGGCAAGCTACAGGGGTTTATCTCTTCCCATTCCTGGAAAAGCCACTCAATGGAAATGATTAAATCATCTCCCTAATCAGAAAAGGAAAAAACCCACTGACATACAGATTTGCCTTTTATGCAGCAGGAGAAAGACCAAAAGGTCTTTTCTCATCTCCATTTCTAATGACAAATACAAATTACGTAAATTATTTAGCACCTGAGCACTTGTGCTATAAGAAGCATGAGCACAATCCCAATAGATAAATTGAAATCCTGTGAGAGAAACAAGTGGAACTGGCCAGGTGTCCCTCCACACAAAGCCATGGCCCTCCCTCTTATACCCTCTGCTCAAGAGCAAACCTGCCTCCTCCTTTTAAGCCACCACATTTTTATTTTAATATTTAGGAAGAGGGAACCATGCTGCTAAGGTAGCTTGCTTTAAAGATTAAAACATAGAAGGATGCTTTTTTGAACTCAATAGGTTTTCCAGAAATATTCCTTTTACTTTCACTGGAAAAGTACCACCACATCAACCTTGATTTGTTCATTCACAAACATATTGCTAAGCTATTATTCATATGCTGAGAAGTATTTTGCTAGATGGCAAGTCTATCAAACAACAGTAATAATTCTTCTTTGCAACAGCTAGGACACATGAAGCATATTCCCAAATAAAAACTGTTTGTAGGGTTTTCTGTCCTGCTCTTGTCAATCACAACATACCAGACTGGTTAGAGCTTTGACTTGTTTTTGTTTTCCTTTGAGTGTTTTCACTCTTTTAAGCCTGTTTTCACAGACATAGCTGACATTGTTTTGAGTTCACCTCTTTATATTTTCCTTATGGTTTTGCAGAAATGTCTCAAGCATAACTGCAGGTTGCTTCTGGCATTCAAACCCCTCCTCTGGTTTGCAAGAGATACAGTGCATAATACTGCCTTGGCCATAATCTAACTTCTTTATGGTAATTTTTCTTCAAATAACTGTGGGATGTTTTTATCTCTTCCCTCTTCAAATCTATCAGCTCTGAGGGAATGGGGATGAGCTCAGGCCAGGGTGGGACATCAGCCCATGGGTGGTTGGGAGATACAAAGTGAAGGTCAGGACCAGGATTTGTCTTGCCCTTTTCCACTCCTGAGAAGGCATCCCAGGGACTTCTGCCCCACCACAGAAGTTGTGCCACGGCCTCTACCTCATCATCCAGCACTGTCTCCCAGCATTGAACACAGTCCTACAGGGCACAGAAATGCTCCCACCAGGAAGGGAAACATTTCCTCCCCTTGCTGCACACAGATCTGGCACACACATGGTCCCCAGCCATGCATGTGCTGCTGAGTGAGCTCAAAGATGTGGCATTATTAAAGGGTGAGCAGCTTTTGTTTGAGCTCATCTAGAATTAATCAAGATGTAGGCACCACTTGTATACAAACCCCCTTTTCCTGAAGCCATCTGCACAATGACATTAAGAATGGCAAGTGAGCTACTGACAAACCATCTGATTTGCATTTGTGGTTACAGCAGACAAGAATCTGTTGGGCTACAAGTGAGATCCAGAACTGCTTTTTCTCTCTAGTGTCAGCTCAAGAGAAAAACCCACCAACAACATTCAGTGAGGAAGTAGTGGAGATCTGTGCAGGATAAAAGAAACTAGACCTGAATGCTGAAGTAATTCAGATACACAAACACTTTACAGAGCACACTCCAGTCATTCATAACTGCTTAAATTGTGCATTAGGGCAGACTTTAAAAGGGGAAGGAGAAGGGGGAAGAGCAAATACTAATTGATTCATTTGTGATGACATACACCAACAAAACCATGGGGTATCACCAGTGCAGCCCTGATTTGTGCCAGCCAGCACTCCCAGGATTTTCTGCCCCAGCAGGCTGCTGGCCCTCCCCTCTCCCACCCAGGTCTCTGGAAAGGTGATGTGGAGCAGAGTGCAGTGGCTTCACCTTAAGGGCAGCAAAGTGGCTGCTGGTATTTCATTCTAAGTGGCTCATCTAAATTCTATAAAATCCTGATTCCAGAATTACCATATATAGCTGCCTTCATTGCAGATTTCAGCTTTCCCTGCTAGGGCAATATCAAACTGGGCTGCCATTAAGAAAAAGGCAAACCCACTGAGATTGTGACCCAAAGAAACCTTTCTCTCAGTAACATTTAATGTTCTGTTTGTACATGATATCATGCACTCCTTTTCATGATTTATCAAGTATCTATCATACACTTATTTGAAAGACTGTTTAATCCATTTGGTAACTATGCACAAAAATTCAAATTGTAAGCAGTGCTATGAGTTTGGTTCATGCTATGTATCTTTTAACATTATATTTATCTCCCTGTCTGCACATCCTCCTCCATATAATATCACTGGTGCCTGGTGAAGACTGCAATCCCTTCATAGACTTGCAGATACTCCACTCAAAGATATTTGATATTATAACTTACCTGCCATGGCCTGTAACCACACAGCTACAAATTTGGATTTATGGTTTTTTAAGCCTTTGCAGCTGTGCTTTATCTCCCATTACAGTAGTAGGTGACACAGCCTACAAGAGACAGTCATTCAATTAATTAAAGATCACTCCCTGCCACTTCAGGGACACACAACTTGTCTGTTTTCATGCACTCACTTGAACACTCAGAGCCCAACCCTGCTCTGATTGGAATATTTGAATTTACAGCAACAGTAACTCTGTACCTGCCAGTGGAATCACATCATCATCATCATCACCATGTGAGCAGAATCTGCCTCTGATCACATACACAGAAACACAACTGCAATAATTTTCTTTTAAAATACAGATGGTTTAAACTTTAAATCTAACTACAGCTGTCACCAAGCCAGATTTGAGCTTCATTTCAGCACTGCAGCACCCATATTTGGCACAGAAAGGACTTTTCAGATGTAAAAGAAACCAAACACACAGCAATCTCATACATGTTCAGGGTCACATTTCTAGGGTACTGCAATGTTTTGCTGCTTTATGGTCACAATAACTTCAGTTAGTCCAACCTCAGGAAAAATGCTAACATTGGATGAATCAGCCCCTTGGGAATTTTTATCTGTCTGCCCAAAATATGCTGCAGATCGTGTGAGCCTGCAAGGCTCCTCTTGCCTCCAAGAGGAAATATTTCCTGGGAATTTCTCAGGAGCAGAGCTGACAGCTTGCTGCCATTGCAGACAGGCTGTGAAGGGTGAGCAATGGGTGCTCTGTGCTGGATTAAAACCCACCACTGTCAGCCCCACTCCACTGACTGGTTGCTGCCTTTGCTGGGGGTTTCCCTTGAAGGTGTTCAGGCTTCAAAGTGGGATTATGGGCTCTGGTGGTGCTGAGAGCTTGCTCTAATGAGTGCCCCAGGCTCCCTGCCTCAGCAGCACCCACAGCTGCAGGAGCAGGGGCCATCCAGGCAGAGATGCTGCCACCACGTTTCAGAAATCACATTCCACGATGCCTGGGGTGATCCATGGGGATGCCCAGATCTGCACAGCTCCACCCAAAACGTTGTGGCAGCCCAGTGAGTGAGGAGGCAGCACAAAACCTGTGCAGCTGCACATGGAGGGGCCCTTTGGAGAGCACAGGGAGAGGCAGAGCAGGGTGTGGACACTCAGAACTGGCCACAGGATGAGCTGGAGGATGCACATGGGCATTTCCTGGGATGCAACATGCTCCATTTCCTGGGCATATCCAGGAAACTTTTTCTGAGCAGCATATGATGCACAGCTCCCATGCCTCTGTCTGGGGAGATGCACAGGACCAACCTGTGGCATTCACATTCTCTAGAAGAATCCCTTCACACAGGATTTTTCTCCTGGGAAGCTGAGAAACCTCAGAAAAAAAGAAAATAACTCTTATCTAATTTACTTCTCCTGTATTGTGCTCACATGTGGAATGTGTTTGGAGATTGTTCACCCACAGGTGATTGTTCCATTGGATTCTGCTGGGAGTTGTTTTCACTCTTTGGCCAATCAGGGCCAAGCTGTGTCAGGGCTCTGGAGAGAGTCACAAGTTTTCATTATTACCTTTTTAGCCTTCTGTAAAGTGTCCTTTCTGTATTCTTTAATATAATATAGTATCTTAAAATAATAAATTAGCCTTCTGAGAACATGGAGTCAGATTCATCATTCCTCCCTTCATCAGGGCACCCCACAAATCCAATACTAACCTCTCCTGCCCAATAAAATGAAACAAGCAGTATAGGATCCGATAAACCCATACTGTTGGGATAAACCCAGCTGTTCAGATAATTACAGTGGTAGGGGAGAACACAAACAGCAAAAGAAATGGGTCAGAGAGTCTGATTCAGGGTCTGAGAACAGTTTTTATTTCTTCTGTTCTGATGGAAAAAACCACATCATTACACTTGTGAGTTGGTTGGTTTTTTGGTTTGTGGCCTTTGCTAAGATACCTTTCAAGCTGAAGAATTTACAGTTCTGATGCTTCCTGTGGGCACTGAAATAACTCCACAATATGGTGAAACAATGAGGCTCCCAGCACGGGGAGAACAGGCAGATCTCAAGGCCAGGAAGAAGTTGTTCCTTGGTATCCTTAGGAGCACAAGAAGGTCATCCCAATGCCATGGATTAGTCAGATGCACTTTTGCCATTTCAGACACTAAGGGAGATCAGACTCAGATATACAAATCATCCATTGTCAGAAAACTGCCAAAAAAACCCCCCTCGGCAAATGCCAAACTCTCTGTGCTATGTGCAAACTGGCAGACACTCCAGGTTTCTGCCAACTCATATAATTACTCTTTTAAAAATAAAAAAACAGAAAATAATTTTTTGCTCTTATTTTTCCTTTTTTTAAGACAAGAAATCTACTTGATTCTACCTTTCTCTCAGAGAGCTCGGTGGCATAGGGCAGACAGAGATAACCTGAAGTAGATGCATTTTTTTTTTTTGCTGTTTTTCTCCCTCAAGAACCTACTCCTTGTTCATATTCCCAAGGTACAGGCTGCTCCAGAGGGTGGAGATTTGGGGCACAAGATCAGGCATGAGCTGAGATGTGCATCTCCTCCAGCAGCTGAAGGTCTACACGATGAATGATTCACAGCTGTCCTCACCATCGCCTACTCTCTGTCTTCAGAGAAATGAAATCTTGCCTTGGCAAAAAAGAAAAGCAACTGCATTTCTACCTCCTCTTTCAATATTTTTAAACTTTTCTTTCATTCCTGTTGGAAATTAGATGTTTTAAGAATAGGCTTAAAAACAAGGTTAAAAAAAGAGCATGCAAATACATTTGCACATCATGAGCAATTGCTGAGGTACTTCCATGGCTTCTTTTTTCTGTTGTTTATTCCCATACAGGAAACATACTGAAAAAATGTTTTTAAAATGAAAAGCACTGAAGTCTCACTGAGGTATTTCATGTTTTTCCATTAAGGGATAAAAGCAAAAATGAAAGAATTTTGTCAGTATTCAGAAAAAATGCAGTATCTCTCTGGAAACTTTGGACACAGTAGCAGCTGTAACCATGGGAGGTTCCATGAGAGGAGCTCAGCAGAGCCCCTCAGTCACTCAGAGAAGACTGACTGTTGCCCCCATGCCATCAGCCTGTTTAAATGAAAGGAGACAACCAGGAAAGAAAGGCTTAGGAAAGGAACAAGAGGAAAAAAACATCTATATACTCCACCATTTTCTGAATTCTGCAACAGTCCTGACTGATGCTCAATCAGAATAGAATAGGCTTCTAATTGAAGATAATTTTTCTGTCCCCCAAAAGACAATAAACACCTGAATTGTGTTAGTCTGAAAAACAGAAACACCAAGGATTACAACACCAGCAACAGCTTCACTCAGAAGGGGAAAAGTTGCTCCCTCTCCACTGGAATGGTGTATGGCCCAGGTGTCCTGCAGGTGAGAGATCACAGCCCTGCATATTGTCACTCCACAAGGTGGAGTGGCAAAGCCTCCTCACACATTTCAGCATCTTTAAGCTTAGGGCACTTATTTTGCTGCACAGTTGAATCAGTAAATGGGCTAAATGGGTAAAAGTCCCTAGAGTGATGATGGTTTCTTTCCCTCTTGTAAATTATGCTTTAAATATCGCTACTTATTCAAGGACTCCCTTTAACCAAGGAGAAACTAAAATACATAACCAAACACTCGTCCAAGAACATTTAAAGTGTCATAGGAAATGCTGTTATATTGCCATAATTAGTCATAATCATGAACTCCCACATTCATCATGTTTCTCAGTGTGTTTCTGTACTACCACAGCACCCCCGAGTCACCAGCACGCACCAGGGCTGCAGCTCTGAGCACTTCATAAACACAAACCACAGTGACTCTCCTTGTTCCCAGTTTATAATTCACTAATCACAAGCTCCTGCAAGCTTTACCCCCCTGGCACAGCTCCTCAAGCCAGGCATTTCTGACCCCAGAGAAAGGTGCCATCACTTATTCAGATTCTCATCCTCACCATCCAGCTCATCTTAGAGTAAGAGGGAATTCTGCAACCTGTGCAGGAGGTTACTTGGAAATTCACTGGGCAAGTAGCTCACCATTTGCACTGCAAAATGATTGCTCTGCAGTTGTGACTGTGCTTGAGGGCACTGCCAGCACAGCCTTCCTTCACAGAGCTGCTTGTCATAATTTCTGCATTTATTTCTATGGGAGATACATTTCAAGAAGCCCCCCCCCTTTTTAATACAAGTATTTAAACAAACAAAAATTATCTAGAGGCAAGTTTTACATGCAGGAAATTAAATATTTTAACAGCACTGAAAACAGGACTTGGAATACAAATATTCTGCAATTTGTATCTTTTTCCTGTTACTGGAACCAGTAAAGCCTCAGAACCTCAGATGAAACCCACAATTGAATTTCTGGCTTCTTCTTGGATTTTTCTGTACCCAGGAACCAGAGTTATGTTATCAGAAGATGCTAAATTACTCAAGCCCTAAAAAGCAAGTTTGTAAAGCCATTCATGGCTGACCACTCTCTAAATAATTTCTCAGGTGCCTGTTTCTTATTTAGATTTTGTATGGTGCACATTTTAGCATTTAGCTGCATTATGCACATGAGGAGTAAAAGGAAATATGTGCTGGTAGACAGAAGAAATCAAGCTCAGCTGAATTTGATGATTTAATCTGCCATTCATTTACAGCAAAAGTAGCTGTTGCTATCTGTATTAGTCTCACTCAGTATTTACACTTTTTTTCTTAGTTTATCTAATTAGAATGCTGAAAAATATGGGCCCCATATGGCAAATGACTTCAATAAAAGCCTTTGATGCTACAGCATGGCATAGTAGGGCAAGATTTGCAGTGGCATTTATGATGGCCTAAGACATAACTCCTCCTTCCAAAAAGTTCTCCACTGTAACAGAGGAGACAGCAAATCCAGAGCACACCTTGTCTCAGCTCTGCTGAGATGTTTTCCTGAGCCTCCTTCTTGCCATTATCCTTTCTGCACACCCACACCTGTGGGAAGCTGTTCTATGATTTGGGGGCAGGCTCTGGCTCATAAGAAGCTATTCACATAATTACTAAGGTCAGATTAATTTACAATATCACAGAAGCTCTGTGCTGCAAAGTCTCTTAACACCCCAGGAGTGCCCAGAGCTGCCCTGCACAGGGGACAGACCTCACCTCAGGTTACAGCCTCACTCTCCAGTCACCTCAGCCACCCTGCATCTCTGGGAAAGGCCACTCAGCTTTTCTCTTGGCTGCCTGCTCCCTAACAGCACAGCCACAGTAGTTGTGTTATTACCACAGGTGTTGGCTCAGTATTTCTGCTGCCATGATTCACAGACAGGCACACATACAGCAGTCCTTTCAGAAGGGTAATTTTTTTGGTGGGGCACTCCCACAGATCTGAGCTCCCCAGATCTCACCCACAGGCAATGAGCAGCTTCCCCCTCCCCATGATATCTTATTGCTGGTGCAGGGAGCTGTTGGCAGTCCAGCTGGTTCATTTTTCCTTCAGGCATAGTTGTATTGAAATTAAACTAAAGCAAGGAAAAAAGACCAGCAAAAAGACAAAAATCCAAAAACAAAAACAGCACCAAAGAATTCCAAAATACTGAATGCGCACCAAAATTAAATATGATCACTTGTTTTAATTAGATTTTTTTAATTATTTTTAATTTGTGCCAGTATTTGGAGTGACCACTTCTATTCAAATAAGAGATGAGAAGAGCAACCACCTGGTACATTCACTTGTCAAGGTATCTGCACTGAGACAGAAGCATCTGCTATGTTTTCTATGGCATTCTGATGCACCAGAGTAAGACAGGAGACATGAGAGGTGTAGCTGGAATTTAAAGGCAATGCAGAGGAGAATTTCAACTGACCACATTACCCACTTAGCCAGACTAACAGGAACATTTCTAGAATATCCCCCAGAAAACAGTGGGATCACAACAGTCACCCCCAGCCACACAGATTTGGTTTGGAGCAGTTTTCAGCAGAATTATGATATTATATTTCAGCAGAATATTATATGCAGCATAATGGATGCAGAGAAGTTTTGTCCCTTCAAATGAGCTCTCATTTTCCTTCCCAGCCCTTCACACTGCCAAACTCAGTTTTTGTGCAGTGCACTGTTCAGTGGTGTGGACCATCAAGACAAATCTCTTGCTAATGTATAAGTTTGACATTTTCAGATGTATTCAGACATATTACCCATAAAATGGCTCTAACACAATAAAGGACATAATCAGAATTGTCTGTTCTCAGGATATTTGGCACTTCAAAACTCAGATGCATTCAACTCTTCAATAACTCTTGTACATTTGGATAATTTGCTGTGGTAATGCATAATCTTGCCTAGAGGATTCATACCTAAGAAATTTAATAAATTCAATAGAAACCTGCATAGCCCAGAGTTACTAGTCATCATTCCATTTAAAAAGCCCATCCCAGAGTGTCAGCACTGCCTGATCTCATTGTCTTCCTGCAAGGCAGTGATGATCAGACAGCATTTTACTCCAGGTTTCACCAACCAGAGGTGGAAGTGGTGGCTCATCCTATTCCATTGTTTCCAGAGAGAGCAGAGGTCACTTTAGGCTCCCAGCTCAAGGGAAAAGGCACATTCCAACCCTCCCCACACCAGCCAGAGAAGGAGGCCAGAGGCAGACAGAGAAAGAAATTAAATACCTGCTCACCTCTACACAGGAGTCAGGGTCAAAACAAGGAACCAAACAGGAAGGAAAGTACCTGTGAGTGCTACATCCTCTGTGAATACAAGACTTCCATTTTCAAGGCAATCTCCTCAGCACTACTCCCAAGGGGTGCAATCACCATCTCTGGAATGTTCCATAATACATGGACATGGTTTAGTGGTGGACATGGACGTGCTACACCAACAGTGGGACTTGGTGACCTTAGAGGTCTTTTCCAGCCTTAAGGATTCTAGGAGTCTGTGAATTCCTGAGGCAGCAGCAGATCAGTGCAGCCTCGGCCTGTGAGACAGATTTCACCTCACCAGGCAATGAGCATGGGACACACCAGCTTCTTAACAGTGCCTCGTATCCACTCCTTTAAACAACAAATCCTGCTCCCTGCAGAGACATCATGGACCCTTTGAGCTGAGGGATGTGCTACATGAAAAATTCAGTGGGTCCAGAACCCACAAAGGCCCAAAGTGCAAATGCCTTCCCATGCCTCTCAAAATCCAGCTCGTTACTTCATAATTCAAGTTCCTGCCTACTGTTAAAATAAATAAATACCTAAAAGTAGAAACCCTCAGAACCACAGAGTCACAGCATGGTTTGGGTTGGCAGGGAACTTAAAAATTTTGTTCCCACCTCCCTGCTGTGGGCAGGGATGCCTTCTAGTAGACCAGATTGCTCCAAGCCCATCCAACCTAGCCTTGAACAATTCCATAGGTGGGGCATCCACATTTTCTTTTGTCAGGCTGTTCCTGTGCTCACCACCCTCACAGTGAGGAATTTTTTCCTAATATCTGATCTAAACCTGCTCTCTTTCAGTTTAAATCCATTCCCCCTTGTCCTGTCACTGGATACCCTTCCAAAAGCCCCTCTCCAGTTCTCTCAGAACCCCACCAGGCATTGGAAGGGGCTCTGAGGTCTCCCTGGATCCTTCCCTTCTCCAGGCTGAACAGCCCCACCTCCCTCAGCCTGTCCTCACAGGAGAGGGGCTCCAGCCCTCCTGAGCAGCTTTCTGGGCTGCTCTGGACGCTCTCTCAGCACATCTGCTCACAGCTGCTTCCAGCCAGAGCTGCAGCTGCCCAGCTGGGAAGCTCCTTCTACCCTTGGAAGGATCACTGTGTCCCTGACATCTTGCACAGGAATGCTAAACTCCTCCTGAATTTCAGACAATCAGTCTCAAAGTTTCAATCTAAGAAGGACATGATCCTGCAAAGAGAGCCAAAAACTCAGGTCTCATCAGAGCTTTAATTACACTGGGTTATTTGCCTTGTTTGCAGCTTTACCAGTATGAGATAATTACACTTACAGGAAAGCAACACTTACAGTTGGAAACACTAACAGGAATCCCTAATATCAAAATCCACCTAGCTAGAGAATGCTATTTTATTTCATTTCTCCTCTATTAAACACTTCTGCAAGAAAACTGCAGCGCAGCCAGCATGGGACCTTCCTCTCTGAGGCTTTCCCAGCAGAGTGGTGACCCAAACTGTTCCCATCATCTCTGGGCACAGAATTCCTCCCATCAGTGCCAGCCTGGGGGGCAACCTAAGGCCATCAGGGCTGGCCAAGGCTCCAAGCAGAGCCCTTGGCACCTGCCCCACCTCTCACAGGAAGAAAACCGCAGCAGGGGCTTGCTGCTGTGAGGACCTAAAGGCTGGTGTGGAGAACTGGTGAAAAAACAAAACATTGCAGAACCATACAAATATTATAAACCCCACACACTCCTGGCAAAGCCAGTGGGAATAGCACCTGCATTTCTAAAAACAGGGCTAAAACAGTTCCTTATGTCTGAGCCCTCTGTCATACAATTCACACCTTTTCAAAAAACACAGGTCTAGACAAACTAGTCTATTTTAGACTTATTTGTTTCATGAAGCACTTGTTCATTTATTATGAAGTAGATATAAAAGAGTCTTCCTTAGAAAATAATTTTATTTATGATGTTTTTGATAAATTATTAACCTTCTGAAGAGCTCTGGCAGCATTCATTGATCACTAAGCTCTTTTTTAGTATTTCCTCAAGTATTCATCTCTTTTCCTACTGCAATTTTTATTTTGAGGATGTAAGTGATGCTGCTTTTAGGGTCAGCACACCAATAACTCATTTATAAGTATACTTCTCTCATTCTTCTGCACCTTAGCACAGAAAGCAGAGGACTTTTGTTTTCTTTAGGTATTAAAGATTATATATGTGAACAGCAACAAAGCTAGGAGTAGAAGTCACTGAGCATGGTGTAATTATAGATGTAAACAGCATCAAAGCTAACAGTAGAAATCACTGAGCACGAGGCCATCTGCTGCAATGAATTTTCAGAGCATCAGAGGAGGTAAAATGTGGCTTTGTCATAAATTTCCATGAATTTTCTTACAGCAAAACCTTATGTTTCTGTCCAGCATCTCCTTACAGGAGAAGAATCCCTATTCATCTCACATGCCATTCAAGTGATATTTCTCAAGAGAGGTTGAATACTCAGAGTCTGCTACAAGATCTCATGCAATGCAACAAAATAGGGTAAGAAATTCAGAATAAAACTACATCATTGGGAAGGTAGCTAAGAAGAATATAACTAAGCAGGCTAGAATTTAGCAAGAGTACTCATATTAGCACGTTACTATCAGGGTTTACATCATAGCTTGATTAACACCTCAGAGAACATCACAAAAGCTGTGATACCTCCCCAGCGCTGGGCTCTCAGGTTTTGGTGCCTTCCAGAGGAACCAGCCCTGCCCCCAGTGTGACACCACAGTGCCAGGGGGGCTTTGCTGCTGCTGCCACCAAATCTGGGGGCCAGTGGAGGCCCCAGCTCCTGCAGGCTGAGCCCCAAGCTCCATCCCCCCCAGCCTTCCTCAAAGCTTTGATTTTCACTCCAAGCCTGCAGGCAGGATGTGCCAGGTCTCTGCAAGACTCATTTTCCTGCTGGGTGTCACACAGCACACTGAAACAACTGTGTCATTCAGGGAGAGGTAATGGGCATCAATTACTGTGACAGACAACAAGAGATGGACCTAATATATGTATTAATACAGCACCTCTTCATTTCTAAAAGAGGTAGTTTAGATTCATTGCTCCTGCAGCATATTCCCATCTCAAATATAATTCATTCCACAGTTTTAAGTGCAACAGCTAAAGACATTCAAAAATCAAATGTGAAAAACTTATTTTTGATTCTATAGCAACAAGCTGTTCTCTTCATAGTAAACATCTTACAGGAAAATTACTTATCTCTTTTTTTCTTGAGACTTCAATGCAGAGAATTGCTTTCTGACTTGAATTTTGCATGACAAGTTTCAGATGTATTTGAATTTATAAGGCCAAACAAACAACTCCTGAAAACAGTGATTTAAAGTTTAAACACCAGCCTTATGAAATAGATGATGTGGTTAGATTAGTTCTCCAGAAGTTATAACACTTAATGCATTCAGTTTAAAATGTCTTAAAGTGTGACGTGTGGACAAATATCTGCATTTCTGGAAGGTGATACAGTTGGCTTATTCTCACTGGCTCAAACACACTAAGACTTTAGTTTTCTATTACTCAAAATTGTACTTTTTAATTCACAGCAAAAAATAATTGCAACTAATTAGCAACAATGAAAGCCTCAGCAGGTGCAAGCCTTGCTCAGTGCTCACCTCCAACCTCCCACCACGTCCTTCTCCCTACACAGCAGCCCCCAGAGGGGCTCCCACAGAGCCCTGGGCAGTCACTGCATGCTGGGTGGAGCAGCACCTGCTCCACACATCCAAATTACATTTCCAAAATTGCCCACCAAAATCACAACCCAGGTAACTCTGTTATGAACACCCAACATTCAATAACACACTTAGGCTTGATACCCTCTGAGTTTCCTATTCAGGCTCTGGAGACATGACCAGCAGTCCTGTGAGATGCTGTGGAGCAGCACTCAAGCTCCTTCCCCTCACAACTACTCTGTATTTCCCAATTCAAGAGGCTTTTCCTTACTATTTACAGCAAAACACATGCCACATGCAAAATGCTGTGAGTTTATTTGCTACTATGAAGTACAGATTTAAACTCCCTTTTCTTCTATGTGAAGCAGGAAGAACAGAGCACTGCTTGACTGGGCTAAAAGGAATTTCCTGGGAAGGAGGAATTTCCCTTGAGCTTCCAGTGCTGTACCCCAGAGGAGGAAATGTAACAAGCCCCCTTAAATTACAGAATCAGACCTCCAGTGCCACAGGGCACAGCTGCCCCTGTGGTGGGTTGGAAATTCACCACTCTTCCCCCCTAAAAAGTGAAGTGTCCTTAACAGAAAACATGTGGGGATTGTATGATTCAGGGAAGGTTTGATTCTGACATTCGTTTATTAGAGCCAACTAATTAAAATAAAAAAGATGTCACAGAACTTTGAGAAGACATCCAGAAATCTGATTTACAAATCCTGGTTGTCAAACTGGGAAACATCCTGCCCAATAACACACAATGAGCAAGAGACCAGCAGTGGGGAGGACACAACATTTAGAGCTTGCCTGGCAGACTGGGTCAATACAATCTGCATTTCTTCTGTGCCCAGAGCATAAATCAGCAAGTACATGGTAAATCTGTGCAACATAAAGCAACTGAAGATTTACACACATCAGCTGCTCCTTGCAGAGCAGCTGATGGTGCTGTGTGGTGCTGTTCACAGGGGTCCCATGATGAGGGAAGAGATGAGAATCTTGACTCTATGTTTAGAAGGCTGATTTATTATTTTATTATCTATATTATATTAAAAGAAAATGATATATTAAAACTATACTAAAAGAATAGAAGAAAGGATTTCATCAGAAGGCTAGCAAGTAATAGAAAAGAATGGAATAGAATGATAATAAAATCTTGTGGCTGACCAGAGAGTCTGAGACAGCTGACTGTGATTGGCCATTAATTAAAAACAACCACATGAGCCCAATCCCAGATGCACCTGTTGCATTCCACAGCAGCAGATAACCATTGGTTACATTTCGTTCCTGAGGCCTCTCAGCTTCTCAGAAGAAAAAGTCCTAACAAAAGGATTTTCATAAAATATGTCCGTGACAGTGCCGAGCCCTGAGAGTCAGAATTCCAGGAGCTACCAGGGGCAGCAGCCATCCTGCACATCCATGCACATCCTGCACATCCATGCAGTCCCTGCACTCTGCTGGCAGAGCCCACCACGGTGGCTGCAGCAATCCCAGCAGGAGCAGGGATCCTCTGGGCTTCCACACGCTGCTCCCATCACTCAAGCTTTTGGCAAACCAAGCAAGTCTGAGAATCCATGTAAAAATCTCAGCTGAGCTCAGTGATCAATAAAGTGTAAATCTCAGCCTTTTGCTCCTAGGATGATGTTCACTTGACTTTTTAAAATATTCTTGTTAATAGGTGTGTTTAATTGTTATACAAGCATTGCAGCTATTGCATTTTACAAGGTTTATCCATTGGTTTTGTGGACTTGCATTCATGTTTATCTGGGTAAATAAAGCTGAAGTTTAGTCAGGATCACAAGACAGGTTCTGATGAACAATCATCATTCTTATCAAATGAAAATTGCACAGAGAGTGGTTGACTCAAGAAAGGCATTGTAACTAATTACTATGATCATTGTTATTTCAAAATTAATTTTGACAAGATCCATTATTGGTAAGCACCATTAATTGGTTCTATTCTCTTGACTGTTTTTTATGGGACATTGAAATTACATATGTCATAAAAAGCTGTTCATTTTAAAGTATTATTAAAACTTAATACAATGACAGTAAAATTATCCATACTATAGAATGTGTTCATTGTTATGAAAAACTGGTAAATAGCTAATAAATAACAGGTTCAGTGAAAAGGAAAGCAAATCTGTACTGCACAGGAACTGATCTACTCTACATGTTACTTCCCCTAGAAAACAGAAACAAGGGGTACAATATATTAAAGTTACATATTTTTGCAACCACACAGAAGCTCATATTGGAAATTTCTATTTTGTGTTAATATTTTCTCCAGAAGTTCCATAAACAGACAATGATCTTGTGATGAGGCAGTAACAACATACCTGGGGGGGATATCTGGACTATTTTCATGTATCTTCCTTAGAACAAACCAAACTGGGAATTCTCCTGGTTGCAGATGATGAATCAGAGCTGGATTATTTGCCTCCCCTGGGAATGCTGGCTGTGCATTCTCATTTGTACATGCACAGAGTGCAAAGGAACACATTTGCACCACTCCTTTGTTCCAATAGAAACCTCAGGATCAGGCACAGCTCAGTCCTAAACTCAGGGAAGGCAATTGCCTGTTGAAAAAGCCCTCAGAGGTGAGCAATTCTACCAAAGACAAGCAATGCCAGGGGAATGCTTCTCCCAGCATTGGGAGACATACAAGGCATGACTGTATTCAAGAACTACCATAGAACTTAGACCAGGTGTCTGTAGGGGATATTATTTAAAGAAATAAGAATTAAAAAATAAGAATTTAAAGGGTCTTGTGTCAGAAAAATGCGCATTATTCACATAAACTAACACTAAACTAGGGGGTGGGATGTATTGGGTTTGTGTGGTCAGGTTGTGGGAGCAGGAGGAGAGCAGAGATTTGGCTTCTCTGAAAAGCTGCCAGAAGTTTCCCCCATGTCCAACAGAGCCAGCACCAGCCTGCTCCAAGAGACCAAGGCTGAGCCCACCAGCAGCACCAGAGAGGGGGAGGCAGAGAAAATGGGAATGAAGCCGGGTCCATGAGGAAAGAGGGCTTTTGGATCACTTGTTGTAACATTTGGTTTTATTTCTCCTTACCCTGCTCTGATTTGATTGGTCATAAAGTAAACTAATGTCTCCAAGTTGAGTGTTTGGGGAAATCAAAATCATTTAGCAAGTGCTAAGTGATTTCCCTGTCCTTACCCACAAGCCTTTTGCTATCTTTCCTCTCCCCTGTGCATCTGAGAAGTGACAGAGCAGCTTTGGTGGACCCCAGCCAGAGCCAAATCACCCTGGTCCCAATACAAAAACCATGATGGTATCAGATCTTTGCTGGTAAGAAAGGAGGAAAGCAGATTTTATGGAAATATATCAACTATATGTCAATGTAATATATATCAACACAAAGTAGTACATGGCCAAGCTCGTAACATCA
This sequence comes from Molothrus aeneus, assembly GCF_037042795.1. Taxonomy (NCBI): domain Eukaryota; kingdom Metazoa; phylum Chordata; class Aves; order Passeriformes; family Icteridae; genus Molothrus; species Molothrus aeneus. The sequence continues at coordinate 4,859,241 of NC_089659.1, read as the reverse complement.
GCCTCTCAATACTTGTTTATTCTTTTGGAAATTGTCCCTTTTATTTGCATTTAACCAGGTCTTCCACAAGGCTGCCACATCAATACAGGATTTAGGTCCCTCTAAAGAATTTCTTTGCCTTCACAAACAAGATGCTGCATTAATAGATTTTCCCACCTTTCATTTTATTTTTAATAACCTGTGGAGAGGAGCCTTCGGCATACTCCAGGAAGCACTGGGGCTATTTATTACACTGGATAAACTGATTCCTAATGATCCAGCTTCAAATAAGCTACAGGAACACTCCCACTTCTCCAGACACTGACACATTACCTTGTTTCTTTCTCCACAGAGCTGTAAGGCTGCTCTAGAGCTACTGTGACTGTGAAGATGAGTAAATGGATTTTACATGGGGATGCTACAGGCAGACTGGGTTGCTACAACCTGTTAAGATGAAGCTACTGATGCTACCACATCTATGCATAGCATCTATTGCAGTAAATAATCTCAAATTGTAGTGAGGAAATCCAGAATTACTGTGTCCCACATTGCTCCTTGCAGAGTGGAGATCCCACATCCACTGACAGCACCTCAGGCTGCTCTTACCTGGGGTCTGAAGTTTAATTTTGCACAGTCAGCACCTAAACACATCAGAAATATCAAAAGAAAACTTAGCAGCAAATAAAGGAATGAGAGATATTGAGGAAATCCAATGAGCCCTAACCTCAGAGCTTTGAGGTCTAGATGGAAGTGGAAATGCCAGAAAGTTTAAGGAAAAACAAAAAATACAAACTCCTTCTGTGCTAACATTACCCCTCAAAAATGGAGTAAAGAGGACAAACTGAAAGTGAGCACTTTCTAGCTTCCTCTGAGGAAGTCCTAAGTGATTTTATAAAACTTGTTTTCAGCCAAAATAAAGACTTTTTCAGCTCTCAAAGAATATCTGATTAGCACATTTCAGCTGTTCTATTTTCCAGTTGAACACAATAAGCAAAGACAAGAAAAAATCAGTTTAATTAAATATGAAACAGTTATTGCTGAGCAATGTGTAATGAAAATAATTTGTCTAGTAAACAAGATGCACAACAACGAAACAAAATGCTAATAAGTTATAGGTCATGTCAATATATCCCTCATTAGCAATCAAAAAAACCCCTCAAACTTAATAGTTATTTAAGAGTTATTGCACCACTTCAAAGATATCATCAGCTCCTCAGCTAACATTTCTTGCTGTGCATAGCCATACACCTCAGCATCACTTTAACTTGACAGAATTTCCCCAAAATGTAGATTTCTTACAGGCAAAGCCGAGCACTTTTGTAGCAGACTAGAAAGAAAGACATAAGCAACTCAAAATCAGTATTTGATAAACTGTTAGCTTTATTCCCCAAGCTCTTTTTGCAGAATGAGATGGAGATTCCTCAGCATACCACAGAAAGTGACGCATTTTAAACAGAGAAAAGATAAAGCATGTCAAGAATTTATGACCTCACAGAAGGTTGCTTACTGTTTTATTTTTCACCTAAAAATAGCATTCCTGTGATCAGTATGTATTCAGTGCAGTGCTGGATGCAGTTTTCTATATTCATTGGATTTTTCGATGTATTACAATGTTGGGAGAGAAAGAGAACCTTGGGAAAGAAAGGAGGAATAAAATACAATTTAAAATAGATAGTAGAAATTCCAAGCTGGGTTTTTTTTTTCCTTTTACTGGTGTGCTAATTTATATTAATATCAAGAAGAGGAAACTCCTCACCAAGGAATTTAATAAGAAAGCAATGATCTGAGAAATAATAGAGTGAAATACATACAGATTCTGTACTGCACTTTCTGATGGTTGGGGTGCCACCAGTCATGGAGCAAAAACCATTGAAAACACTGCAATCCCAGATTATCAGGGATTTTCATTATTTCAGTCAGATCTATCACAGGTGAGCCATGACTGCCAGAACAGCCACATGAAGCAGGAGGAGTCAGCAGTGTGGCACAGTGCAGCCACTAAAGAAAAAGCAAAATGTGTCCCCAGTGTGATGAAGGCAGGACCCTGCCTGTGGCTGCAGGAAAGCTGAAGCTACTGCTCATACTCTAAACCACACTGGCAGCTCCTTTTACTGTGAGTGGGGAACAAGTATTTCCCAAAGACTGGCAGGCCACTTACACAGGATCTGAACAAAGAAAAGGGAAATGTGGAAAGGGGATACCAATAAAATTCAGGTCCCACAGCCATTGGAAAGAATTTCTCTTATACATCCAGCATATTGGAATCTGGTTTTTTTTCAATTTTCCACACACAGATTTTAATTATGGAGCAAAAGTGCAAGGACTATCTGAACAAAACAAATCCTGGTAGAAGAGTACACAAAGAATGGCACACAGTTATTCCACTGACATTTAAGGAAGGAAAACATTTTACATGATATGCTGGGAATGAAACCTTTGAGTTACATGAAAGAACTGGAATCAGCAGTCTCTTACTCCTCAGTCCTGAACTGACCATGTTTGGATGATGTTCAGTCTGAAACTGCTGGTTGGAGGCAGGGCTGTGCTCCTTTCCCTGACTCCTGAGTGCTCCCAGGCTCATCTTTCTCACGCCCAGCTGGTCCAGCAGCTCTGCACACATTTGTTGGCTATCCAACATTTGAAATGTAGATTTGACACAGACCTGGTGTCCCACACATGCTGTAGAAGGAAGAACCCTGCTCAGTTCTTCCATGTGCCTGTGTTCATTCCATCATATCCATTTTTTGGCCAAACCCATCTCATCTCACCGTTGTTGGGCAGTCTGAGCCTGGCTCAGCACTCAAACATTGACAAGCACGTGAATTTAAACATCACCTCCAGCCTGGTGCAATTCCCTCCCACACAAAGCTGATCACCAGTCACTGAAACCAACTCCCAAACAGGCTCCAAATTCTCCTAATGCTGACATTTTCAAATAGAGCCCTCAAAGACAGAACACCTCCAATACTCTAAGAAATTACACAGAGAGTGGACCCTTTTTATCCTATAGGCTGGTTGCTAAATGTTCATTTTACCCTGGTAGTATTAATCCTATGGGTCTGCAAGCTTTTGTAATGCTGCTGCTACCAATTCAGAGCAACTTTCATGGGAAATGAATATATTTTGCACAATAACTTGAACAAATTTGAGCTATCACTTGAAGTGGACATTATGATTGCATCAGTTCTACTCAGGTTCAAGGCTTATATCCTTTTATAGTTTAACCTTAGATAAGAGAATGAACTTCATACAAGAATATGCCAGTATTTATTACACACTAATTTTTAAAAGGCTTAAATAATTTATCAAGGCATCCTTCCTAAAGAGATGTGTAATTTCATTTTTAAACTGGTCATCACAAAGAATCCAAACACACATTTTCACAGAGATTATCAAAGCATTCTGCAACATGGAAATATCTTGCAGGGGGATCTATAAATGTTTATCTTCTGTAAGCATGGGAAAATAAAGGATTGTGGTGCCGGAGGCATGGACATATTCTTAGGCATATAAACATTTTTGTGCTGAAAAGATTAGGGCTTAAATGGAAACAGCAACAGATGAACTGCCCTGATACATATTGGATGTCATTATTTCCCTTCTTAAAAACATAACTCCAACTAAAAATCAGTTCCAATGTAGATTAATTATAATCTGATTTTTAATGGATAAGTGAATACCAGAGTGGATAAAACTTCATACTTGGAGCTCAACTCCTCCATACCCAGCCCTGGCAGCACACAGTGCCCAGCACTGGCGCACCAGATAAATTTAGTCATCAGTGGGAGAAGTCCTAGCAAGTTTTACCACTCTGTCATGAAGATTACTTCTATTATGGGGTTTAGCTGTGTTTTTTATTGCTCCAGCAGTTATAAAAGACTGGCTTATACAGGTCTACATCCAGCATACAGAGATTATTTTGGAGCCCTGGTGTTACCAAATTAGTCTGGGGACTGAGGGGTGAAGCATATTGCAAAAAATCAGTATAACTTTTTTGTGGCAGCTGTATTACCCCTATTTAGGGCACAACTTTACATGACAAAGTTACCAAAAGTGAGAGCACAAAAAGAACAGTTATCGTGGAGATGACAATAGATTTAAAACAGTTACAAATACAATGTATTTCATTGATAATAAATACCATGGACCTCAAAAATGAGAGGTTAGCTTATATTGTTCTCAGGGAATATTTAAGCCACGCACATGAGAACCATACAGCCCAAAAAGTTTCAAAATGAGCAGGGAAGGTCCAGGATCAAATGTTTGCACACCAACAACAGGACCCCACTGACAGCTACAAATATTTACTCTGTGCTTCTTCCTTTGAAGCAAACAAAGCTTTAGTGTGTTGAGGAGCAGCTGTCTCTCTGACACACACAGAGCACAGAAGAATTTCACTTCAAGATGAACAAAGGATTACAGGATTTGGCTTTTCTTTTTTTTTTTTAAGTTGCTTTTATTACAGAACAGAAAAATCTATAGGTTGGTCTGCAGCTGATGCTGGATGTACAGATGTGTACCAGAATTATTACTACTGGGATTCAGTGTTCTGCAGCAGATTGCATTTCCTTATCTAAATGAAATTAAGAAGTAGTGGATAATACACACAAAGAAGGATTGCATCTTAATTCCCATACTAAGATTCTTTTGGGGTTTTATGCCATTTACAACAAACCTTGGAGATGCAAAACTTGTACGCAGTCTTTTACATTGAAAATGTCCTGGTTTCCACAAGTAACCAAACAGATTGAGGAACCAATTGCTTTGAAACCAGCAAATCATGATTTTATTAAAAATATTTAAGGAGAACTTCAAATATATCTCTACAGACATTTCATCCACCTCCGCCATGAATGAAAAATATGATAATGCCTGTATAATTCAGCATCAGCTGCTTGCTTTGCTTCTTCCCACTGACAGCCAAAAACCACAGATCTCTGAGTAACAGCAAGGCTGGGGAAGGGACAAACCTGTATTTGAACCTCTCAGTTGTGTATTTCAATATCACCCGCTCCCAGTCAAGCCCAGGAGAATTCAAGATGTTCATCAAGCCTACTCTCCAGGAATTCATTTCCATCTATCTCCTTCTGGAACCAGCTAATGACAAGCTAGCAGCAGTCTTTTCAGTGATCCTCCACCACCTTCCCACTTCATCCTACTCTGCTCACAGACTGGAGGACAAGAGAAGCCACCTTAGCAATGCTGGCACCAAAATTTAACTTCCCTTGGCTTTCACCACACCCTGACAATATGTTCAGGGTCACAGATTTTAAAATTATGACACTTCTACTAAGAGTGTGATCCCTGGTGGGTTTTGGTGATCCAGGGCCATATCTACAGCCCCAGCTGAGCTGTACCTCAGCCCACACCACTGAGTGTGTGAAGCCCACACCAGCACAGGTCCTGGGGAGAAGAGGGGATGTTTGGGCACCTTTGTCACCTCCCAGCCTGCTCAATCCTCGTGACAAATATTGATGAAGCACTCTTTCCACCAAAAGGAGGGGCTTGCTGCCAAGAGATGGAGAATAGAAAACAGAAACCCAGACTACCACTAATACAGGCTGCAATGACTGCATTGAAAAAACCCAAAGATAAAGGCAAATAAATCAGGCTTGTGAATAGGACCTGAGAGACAAGCAAGCAGGACAGGCATCTGCAAAGGAAGGATAAAAGTCAGCCTCAGGGAGAGCATGGGAAAGCCTCCAAACAGCTTCCTGGCAGGTCCTGCCTCTCCTGGGAGGAATGCTAGCCAGAAACCTGGGAGGGAAGAGGAGAGGAAAATTGTGTGGGCTGTGAGATTTTGCTTTTTTCCAAGAAACTGGACCCAGATGCTTCAACTTAGTAACTTCTGAAACAGAAGCTGAGGAAGTCACATTCTAAAGGGGCAGCTTTCAGTGCCTGGTTAAAAGGGAAACGATCTTACAGAGGGACCATTAACTCCTAAACGTTTTTTATCTGCTGTAGAGATGTTCCCTTAGGATACAAAAAGAAATGCAAAAGCAGTTGGGCTCAGAAACAAATGCCTGCCTGTAATCTACTGTCTGTCAGGATTATCAGCTACCCTTTTATTCTTTTGTCAATAAAAGCTCAGAGTGAGGCCACATCCACAGAACATTCATATGTACCTGGTTTTCACTGTCTTTCACACTTATTCTTACCTACCATTGAGCAAGACAAATGACAACTTTCATAAGACTTCTAAGTACATAGCAAGTCCAAAAAGTCTAATAATTAAAAAGTCAATTAAGCGCAAGCATGTCATATGTTTGGCGACATTATGGTGACAAACTGACAGCCTTACCCCTCAGAAGAGCACTTGGCAGCAGCTTTGCCCTCCTGCTGCAATGTGGGGTGAGAACATCTTTAGGGAATCCAGCTCAGAGCCACGGGCCAGGCCATAAATGCAGTGCTTCAATGTCTGCCTCACAATTTGCCATGCACCATTCTCCCAGCTCCCCAGACATGTGTATTTCATAAAAAGTAAACTACAATGTTGATAAAAACTCAACATCAAGACTACTTTGAGCAGAAAATTCACCCATTTTTAGAGTTGCTAGCTTAAAATTAACACCTTCCCAAAGAAACCAGCTAATTCCAAGGAAAGCAGCAAACACAAAAGTCAGCAGCAAATTCAAAACTCAGTTTTGTCACATTTCCCATGCAGAAATAGCTATTTTGTCAATGTCATGAGAATTTGACATTGATGAGTGAGAGTTTGACAGGACACATTTCATGCAATTTTTGCCTTAAAAAGCACTTTTTTTTTTTCCTAGTTATAAATAGACTCAAAACCTCAGAAATTGTTTCTGTTATTCCACATCCTTGGCAAGTTTTTGCCAGAGCCTCGGCCCAGTGAGTGCAGCAGCACCAGGGGCCAGTGCCCAGGTCCAGGGGGCCACAACACCCCCTGTGCCCCAGCCATGCTGGCAGGGACAGCCAGAAATTCAGCTGCTCCCCAGGATTTGGGGTTTATGTTGTTTAAAGACAAAAACAAAAAACAAGCAGCAGTATTACACATTGATTATCCAGCAATTAAGTCCCACAACAGCAGGTGATTTGCTCAAATCAATATAAGGAATCATTTGAGAGATTATCAGTTAAAGAACATCTCAATAAGAATAAAACAGAGTGCCAGCAAGACAATAATGGTTTGGGAAATCACATTTTTCTTCACTTTGCAAGGACTTGAGGTTAAGGCCCAGACTGTACTGCCTAGGCCAGCTCTCTTCAGATGTATTTTATTTGTATTTATAGGAAATGGCCATTTGAACATTGACTCTCATACCCTTCCAAAAAATTAGAAACCCATAAGTCAACGGTAGTGCATCCAATGTGATGATAATAATGCCACACACAATAGATTTTTCACCTAAAAAACTTCTGTTTCTAAGGAAAAGGCTTTCAGAATAGTGGTGTTCTGTATCTTTAATTATTAACATTCATAATCAAGAAACTTTTCCTTTCTCATTTGTAAAACACACTGCCTGAAGTCAAAGCACGCTAGGACAGCAAATTTCACCCCAAAGTGACAATTCCAACTGCTGTAGTCTTTACTTCCTGGAACAAGGCAAACTAAATCAGTGACTGAGGGCAGGAAGACCTTATTTTTTAACAGTAGAAATTCACTTTGTCTTCTAGTCCCTTGGACAAAAACAGTAGGCAAAGAACAGCAGCTGCACAAAGTCTGCAGGCTAAGAACTGCCCCATGCTCTGGTAAAAACAAAACATGAAGGACAAATAAAAGCTGTGGACTCAGTAAGAACAGAACATACAGTGGAAGGAGATATTGCACAAACCCTCACACTGCTCTCTCCTGCAGCAAATACTTCACACAGATGCTTTGTGCACAACAATTTCAGCAAAAGAACAATATACACATTAGCAATAAAATACATAAATGTTTGCTTAGTGTCTGCAGTACAGATAACCCCAGAGATTAAGCACCACACAGCCCTACAGAGGCAGCCCAAATCAAAGGGACTTCTGTTTGAAGTGGAGCTGAAATTTGCTAGGAATCACATATTATCAATTGTAGGCACACAACCATTACATTCCCAGAAGGCTGTGCCAGCTTTGCAAAGTAGAAAAAGATAGAATTTTGTGAAGGAAAAAGCCACCAAAATTCTGTATTTTAGATGCTTCAAATGTTAGGTTATTAAAATCTCAAAAAAGCCAGATTTCAAACACAATCTGATAAATGGCAGCTGATATTTGCAGAAGCTACCATTACCTCCCAAAATCTCAGGAAAAAAAACAGCTCCCAAGATTTTAGCACATAAAGTGCAGGCAAGCTTTAGAAGGAGCTCTTCAGCATCAAAAGAATTCCCAAACAACACAACCCCTGAAGTGCACCTGCAACAAATACTTGGAAAAGAACAGCATGAGCGATAACCACAATGAAACAAAAACAAATCTTGGTCAAGGAAAGACCAGGTTTTATCCAAACACTGCAAAAAGTTTAGGGATGGAATCTGGAAAGGGAAATAGCCAAACACCCTTACCAGAAGTGCAGAAAGTTCTGCTCACTGGTTCATTCCCAGTTTGGGTGCTCTCAGGGACCACTCTGCTGCTCAGGACATCGCACAGAACCCACGGCTCCGTTTCAGATTTACACTGGATGGGGTGCAGCTTCATCAGCACCATCACCTGCTAACATTCAATTCTGCTTGTCACATTCTTTTAAATACTCAGACTCCTTTATTCCCACTTACTTTTATTTCTTGTATCTGCTTCATTCCCTGGAAGCATCTCTGGGGCGGTTTCTCTGCAAGGACCAGTGTGGCTGATTGCACATTGTGCTTTTGTTATCTGATGAGCTGCTTTGCTTCTTCATTCCTTCTCATTTCTGGCTTGTTAGGTTCTTTTTCCCCAGCAGGAGGGGGCACATTAAGCCAGTTTAGTTATATTTATATTATTTTTATTCCTATGATACCCATGTGCTGCACCTCAAGAGCCATTACTGTTAAAAGCACTGGTCTTCAATATTAATAGCATCAGCCACACCAGGTCATCCCAAGGCTTTGTTAAAGCAAATGGAACATTTTAAAGCAGATCAAGCAGGGTAGAATACTGTTATTATTATTTTCCTGAAGTACAATTCTGTTTGGCATTAAAATGTTATCAGTTTGTATTTTGTGACACTGCTGAACTGACCCACACCCTTCACTTCTGCTGAAGCTTAAGGTTTTTTTGTGAATTTAAAAATCTCCAAGGCAAGAATTCAGCCTACCTCTTCTCAAAGCAAGTCTGCCTTGTGAGTATTGTATTTCAAAAATCAAAATCACTTTCTGCTTTCCAAAGCATATAATTTACAAGCAATTAAGGAAGATGCAGGACACAAACTGTTGCCACGTGGTCATGGGTAGAAATCTGTCTGTGAGGAGCTGGGATGAAGCTCTTACAGGGCTGATGCTTTCAGCTGAGCATGGTATTGACAGAACTCAGACATGGAGAGTGCTTCTCAAAGGGCATTGATGCACAGGACATTTATTCAGTTTTACCTTAATAAATGGTGTATTTTAAAAAAAAAGTATCTCTAATCTCAAAACTGTGATCCTAATATAAAGTCCTGCTTGCAACACACACAATGACCTGTGAATCTGATGACAGTTGTTTAAAGGAAAGTAAAATCTGGGAAAAGGAAACCCTCTTTGTTATTTTATACCTATTAAATCTGTGAGCAACATCTAAGATCCCGACAGCTGAGAGTTGTGAATGAAAAAAAATATTCATTGAGTCTTCCTTTCTTCACTTACTTAATATGTACATTTCAAAGGGTTTCTTTAAAGACAGTTTCATTACTTGCCCAGAATATTTAGCTACAGATTTTGCACTTGGGATAAAACATTCATAAGCATCAGTGAGATAATTTTATATATAGTTAAAAACATTACATCTAAAAATTCTCCAGCAAAGATATATGCTAAGAAATATCAGTTTAAAGCTATTAACAAAAAACAATAAATCAGATTAGCAAAGAAAAATAATTATTTTTTTAAATCATTGGATTCTGGAGCAATCCTGGCTGGTAGAGTCTGGATCCTTATGGAAATTATCACCTAACAGTGTGATGAGCCCTCTGCAACCATCAAGTCCAACATAAATCCAGCCCTGCCAAGCCCACCACAGAACCACCCACCCAGGAGTCATATCTAAGAATTCTAGGGACACTCTACCACTTCCCCAGATAGCCTTTTCAAGTGCTTGACAGCTCTTTCTGTGAAGAGATCTTTTTCCTAATATTCAATCTAAAACTTTGGAAGGATTTTCTCCAAAGCTCCCTCACATCAGTGACTGCCAAGTGCTTCAATTTTAAGGCCAAGAGTAGGGAGTCTAAATATTTAATGAGGTCTTACACATAGTATAACCCAGAAATCTTTAATCAGAGTCTCCTGCAGCTACCCTGGAAGTCAGTAATGTGCTGACCTTCAAAACAGATATATTCCTAAGGACTTCTAGTGATAAAGACCCACTCTGTCCTTATGTAGGATTTTTTTCAGGGTTACACTTCTTCCAACATGTACTGGCTTAATTTTAGTTTCCAACCACTGATTTATATAGTTCCACTTTTGCCTATTAGTTTAAAAAGCCTCCTGCAGCCATAAATCTCCTGCTGCAGTGTTTATACAGTTCCAATAAGTATCCTCTTAACCTTATTTTAACTAGACTGAGCCTCTCGTTAAAAATGAATGTTTTACAGACACCCAGTCATTTTTGCAGAACTTTCCTAAGCCCTCTACGAATTTCTATAATCCTTTTCTAAAACGTGTTGACATCAGAGAGGGCTGAATGTCTAAGCAGTTGCCATCAGCAGGGAGCACGTGAGCCACAATCCCTCCCCCACAGGTACAGCCAAGGGCCACATTCAGCCTCACAAAGCTGGAGCTCACACGTGGCTGGGTTTCAGCCTGACATCCCAGACCCTTTCAAACATCATGGCACTCTAAGATTGAATCCTCCCACCCTGCAGATGCAAGCAATTTTCTTCATTCCTAAATGCATGACCATTGATTTGGCTGCATTAGAATGCATAGGATACTACACCAATTACAATGGGCTTTGAATCAGACTTCAAAAGAAAACGTGCTGTGAAAAATGGGCCTTTTCTAGGAGCAGAAGACAGGCACGTTAAGAGCTTATTCCAGCAGCATCCTGCAGCAAGAGGTGCTTATGGAGGTCAAAATGCTGGTGTGCACCAGGAGCCAGCAGGAGCACTCACACCCCAGCCACGAGAGAAGCAGTCAGGAACGGTGAGCTGCCACCTTTGTGCTGACAAGAAGTATCTGCACTGTTAGTACAGCCCTGTGGAGGGCTGCCAGTTTCTGGCAGTGTTCATGCACAAAGTACATCCTATCTCATCTATTTTAATCATTGCAATAAGATAACGAGAAACAAAAAGCCAGCAGAGCTGAATGGAGAGATTCCATCCTGCTGTGGAAGGACAGTGCACAGATACAGTTTTACAGAATAGAAAATGGAAACCAGTTTTAATTGGGATGTGAAACCCATTCTAAGATACAGAGTTGTGGGCATTTTCAACAGTTCCAGAAAAGGTTACTGTTCTTGCATCACATAAGCAGAAAATCCATAAGTCCACGGTCTGATCACCCCACTCCACACTGCAGAAACTCCTGCTGCTCCCACCTTCCAGGCTGTAGGCCTCGGAGGCCCAATTCTGCTATTTGAACATGATACAAGTTACAATGAATGATGAGTCCCTTTCCATGAGTTCAGGGGGCTCTGTGGCTGTCCTCAGGCTATGGCTGTGTGATTGACAACATAAAAAGGAGTTTGAGACCAAAATGTTGTGTTCCTAAAGCAGAGTAGCTGCAGATTTATGTGAAAGAACTTCCTGACACTGATCTCTTTCCAAACTGATGATTTTCTTTTAGGGTTTTTCAAATGTAAAGTAACAGCCATTTAAAAAAAAAAATGCTCTGCATCTCTGCTCTCCTCCCTCTTCCAGCTCCTCATTTTCACTGATGGAGAAATTCTCTCCCCTTTGCTAAAACAAGGTTTGCCCCTTCCTCTGAACATCTTAGCACCCATCAGAGACACCAAACAAGATGACCCCGCAGCCTTCTCCACCTTGACAGTTCTTGAATTCCTGTACTGTTTGCCAGCAAACAAGTAAACTTCAGCTTTTTAAATAGCAATAAATTCTTCACTTCTCCCTGTCCTCTAAAATACCATGTACATTCACATCTCTCTCAAAGCAGTAATTGTGCAAGCTAGTAATTCTTAATAATTACAATGAAGATGCCTAGACTATTCCTGGCTACCAAAATTGAAGTTCTTATAGAGATGCAAATATATTATTTTTAGAGATGCAGAGCCACATTTTATCTCACAGTCTAATGGCTCTTCCTTAAAGGATTGCAAATTTTCTTGTGCACTGTGTTTTGTCCTGCTAATGTGGCACTTGGAAAATGGGGTTCCCAATATAACAGCATCTGTAAAATTTCCCAGGGGAAAGGGAAAACTGTTATTTAGGTACTTTTGCCTCCACAAAAGTAAGCTTTTTTCCTTATACTGATGTTCTTCAAAGAAAACAGTAGGATTGGGGTTGAAAGAAAGAAGATATTGCCATGAGCAGATTCCAGGGTGCAAACAGAAGGAGTAATATTGATCTAATCAGCCACTCTTCTTCATCACAGCAAACAAAAATTGCCTCACACACTTCTATCACATGCTTAGTGATAGAAGTCAGCCCTTCACTCCAATGTATAGTTTGTAGTTAACCTGATTTTCCTGGAAACAACATCTTTTCTGTTTAACTTCTTTTGCTGCTGTTGTGAATCTATTCTTTTCAATATGAATTTTGCAGACAGGCTTTTACACACAGCCCAAATCTAGTTCTTTTGAAAATTGCAAAATATCCCTCCTTTCCTATGAATAGAATTGCTGTAGGCACAACAGCTTTAAGGAACACCGGCCAAAGGAAACTCCTCTCCAGGGGTGCAACAGCTGGCTTCAGCAGCTCTTCCAAAGCCTTCAGGCTCCCATCAAGTTTTGGTGACCATGTGGCCTCTCCTGACACCATATTGAGTGTCTGGCAGGACACATGATGAGCAAACATCCAGAGCTGAGAATGCTCTTTAATGACAGCATTGTTCATGCACCTGACAGTATTATAACTTGAGTTAGGCTGGGGAGTTTCCATGGAAACAAAACATGATACTAAGAAATAAAGCAGAAAACAGATTTGGAAAGAGGGTCCCAGGCTGTAGCCCACTGACAGTCTGGAGGAACTCCAGCACTTGTCACAGCAATGAGAGAGGAAAATAGGAATAAAAGAATTCCTTATGAAATGATTTCATCCTGTCACGTTTCAGAGCTGTTTTATTGGTGATGAGCAGTTTGGGCAGAAGCAGGACAACCTGTACCATGCATAAGCAGCAGCTCCAGGCAGGCAATGGGCAAAGGAGGCAGCAGTGCTCAGAGCTCAGCCTGAGCGAGACTCAGCCCTCCCAGGTCAGAATCAAACACCTTAAAACATGTTCAAATGTTCAAACAGTTCCAACTTCCCCTCTCCAGTGTGGTTCAGGAGCTGTGATCTCAGATGCCCTGCTGAAAGCCTGTTGAGAAAATGGGTTTGCTCAGGCTGTGTGTCCCAGATGAACGAGCACAGTAACCCTTGTGTGGAACCACCAGCCATCACTTCAAGGCATAGGTGCAAGAGAACTGATAATCACTGCCATCATCTGCTAGTTTACCACAGAGCCAGAATTTTCATTTGACCCAAACACTTCACCCGACAGAGGAAAATGTTCACTGAAAGGCAGCAGTTAAGAGAGAAATGTTGAGATCTAAATGCTTCCATTATGGCCAAAAGCAAGTGAAGAAGCATTATCTTTCTTTTCAACCACCTCCACCACCTAAAAACTATTTCCAGGAGGAGCTGCACGTTGTTAGGATTAACCTCATTGCAGTCTGGATAGAAAAATGGGAGCTCTAGCCCATTTTTGCTAGAAACGCTATGTATAAGGCATCAGGCACACTGAGCCAGCATGCAGTGGAATTGCATTTCCCCCAGCCTTAAGCAGTGTCAGGCTGGGACAGAGCTGAGCAGCCTCCTCCTGCTCCCCACAGACATCACACTGACAGAGCACAACCCTGTGCTGCATCACCAGCCCCTAAGACAGCTGCAAAAAAGCTATTTTCAAGCCAGCACAGCTCATGTTTGCCTGGATTTTGTAGCTTCACTCCTGAAAGCTGCATGGCCATGGAGTTCTTCACAGTCTTCTACATCTGACCAAAGAAGGGCACACTTTGACCCTTATCCAGATAGCAATACAGAACTCAACAAGTCAGCATGAGATTGTTCTTAGAAGCCTGATAAAGGACAAAAAGCTCAAAAAGGGAAGAAGAAGAAGAAGGTCTTGGCTTTAGACTCATTCCACCTACAGTAAAACTTTCACTTGAATGGTTCTATGTACTGTTTTCTTGTACTTGTCTGACAAGTTACTCCTCCTTGTGCAACAAATTCTTATTCGAAAATAACACTGCCAACAGTTTCTAAGAAATATCTGCACAAGACAATACACCCTTAATTTCTGAGCCCTTTGTAACTTCTTACTCAGCTCCTGTTGAGACATGAACATGGCTCAAGTGTGACAGGTCTGAAGAAGGAAGGTTCTTGCAGAAAAAACCTGGATTGCTATGCAGAGAACTCTGTGATTTCTCAGCTCTGCCTAGGTGCTCATCCCAGGTACGTGGTGTGTGTCAGCGCTGTGCATGCCTCAGTTCTGCAGTGGCAAAAGGAGATCAAAGACAGCCAATGTTACCAGCAGACCTCCCTGAGGCATGGCAAGATGACAGGCCCCTGGGATAGCCTTGCTTGTACTCACCCTTGGCCTTTCTCATTCTCTTTGATTGTAAAAGCTTTTCTCTGGGTATGGTATTTAGCACAACAAGGGATGTCACAGTGTGTGTGACATATAAGAAAAAAACAATGAAGTCAAAGACATACTTAAAAAAAAAAAACATATCCCATTAGATTTCTTCATAAATACCAACTAACACATCCTACAATAATCACTGGATTTTCAGTTCTGTTTTGAACCAGAACAATCCTTTCCAGTTTAACTTTCACTTTTGCTAATGTCACCTGAACCTTCAGGGACCCCAGCCTAGGCTTCCTCCCACCCCTCCACCTGGACCACATTTCCCTCTCTTTGGTCCAGCCAGCACTGAGAGTCATATTCAGAGGATTATTTACATCATCCAAACTGCACTGAAAGACATTAACCACATCCTAGGCAAACAGCTGCCTCCCTTTCAGGAAAAGCAACAGTTATGGGGATGGCAAAGAGGAGAGCTCCCTGTTTGGGAGCACCACAAAGGGAGTTTAAATCCACAGGATCCAAAGAACTTTGCACACCTGTAAGGCCTAGGCCCAGCACTGATCAGGCCCCTGACCATCCTATAGCAGCTCACAATTTAATACACTCAGATTATAGTTGAACAACAAGTACCACGTCCCTGTTTAAGAGATGCATGAATTATTGATGATGTTCAGGAGGCCTATTAAACTGTCTAGTGGGCCAGCAAGAACATTCAGTAGTTCAGACGCATCAAAATGAATAATAAAGCTTTCTATTTTGAAGTTTGGCCGTTAGAGAAAAGAACCCTGGCAAATATATAATTTTGTGTAATTTCACTTGGATGCTCACTGTAATAGCCAGAGTATTTATGACACCATGAGTCATAACCATACACTCTTTGGATAGCAAAGACACCATTATCCACACTATTTAAAATCAGAAATGCAGGAAAATATTCTACTAAAGGCAAGGCCTGCTTATTTGCCTTAAACTATAGGCTTAGCCTATAAATATGTACTATTTCTCTACGTACATCTGTGTTAGCCATAAATACGCGTTATTAAAGGAGAGTTGTAAACATTATGAGAAACACCTTCCAGTAATTCTTTAGATCCTGCCTGTAAAATAGAAAATCCAATTAAATTGCCTTCTTCTTCTTCAAACAAACCCTTGTCATACAATAATTAAATCATAAAATAAAGCCTCTCAGGAAAAAAAAGACTATTGCACATTCAGAACATAATACCCACTCGCATTCTGGCAGCATTTGTGTGTTTCACTGAGTGCAACAAGAAGACAGAAAACAAAGTTATCATCTTTCTTTTGAATGAGGGGCAGTGTGGGCTAAAGCTGTTTTGAGGGACATTTTCAGTAAATTTGAGACAAAGGAGATTTTCCTCCATTCAGTTCTGGCAGATTTTCAGCTGCAAGCTGGAGAAGTTCCTGCACTGAGGGTCAGCATCTCTCTTTCCTTCCTCCTGTTCACATAAAGCATGGGAGACTGTGACTCCTGAGGATGCAACCCCTTGCTGATTGCCAGCAGTTTTCACAGCTGCCAGGGACCTTTCCTGGGTATGATACTGCACACAGCCTCTGGGATTTCACACATTTATTCAGTGCTGTTGATAATCACCCAGGGTAAACCTGAGCAGTAAAATATTTATTCTGAAAGACCCAGTGTCTTGATTTAAGGAACTTTCCAGCAGTTTGAGACTCAGAGTCCACCTCAACCACCGCAGTTACAGTGATACAGTAATTGGTATTTGGAGAGATGTTGTTACATGATATTCAAAGGCATTTAACAGGATGTAGCTATGTAAATATTACATCGTTTTTATTCGCAATATGCTTATAAAACTTCTCTTTTTAATATCCTTCCCTGTTTGCTTGCAATCATCTTCCACATAAAAGTCACTAACTTGGGAAAATGTTTAATCTAGAGTTGTTATATTCTATGTCAGGCCTCAGAGATTACACAGAAATGAACCAGACCATCCCAAATTCAACCCTTTATCTCTGCAGAACTCTACCCTGAGCAGTAACTGCCCCAAACTCCAGAAAACAGATTACTGAATCTGTAAACACAGGGTACTCTCAAAAGCTTTCCTGATAGT
The DNA here is from genome assembly GCF_037042795.1 of Molothrus aeneus. Taxonomy (NCBI): domain Eukaryota; kingdom Metazoa; phylum Chordata; class Aves; order Passeriformes; family Icteridae; genus Molothrus; species Molothrus aeneus. Next base: position 4,842,323 of record NC_089659.1, on the reverse strand, counting down.
GAAGCAATTGTTAACAGGCAATTTTGCCTTAGAAGACACTAAAAGCTGAATGCATTTCCAGAATTACACGTGCCCCAACACTGCCATTGCAAAGCATTTTTATATAGCAGTGCAGCACAGCTATTATAAAAGATGACACCGACTGCTCCAGGCAATATTTTGTCCTTGGATTTTCATCTTTTCCAGAGTCAGCATCCACATTTGAGCAAAACAAGAAAAGGATAACAGGGTCTGTTGTACAAAAAGAGCTACCTGTTCCTATCATCTTTACAAAATAAAGCCCTCATTTCTTATATTTCATCTCCGATCAAAAATCTGTCATCCTGACAAAACTGAACTATCTTAGAAAATTATATCAAGATTTTCAAGCTTGACCTCTTACCTACCAATCACCCAAGAAACTACTGCCATTATGACATATATCCAAGCCCCTTAGGATGCTTTTCATACTATTAGGAAGTCTAGTGCTCAATTTCAGCATTTTCTCATTTTTCCTCAGTCAGCCAGAAGCAAAAAAAGTCCCTGAGCGACACAGAGCAAAAGAGAAAATTCTATCTCAGTATCCACTTTTCTCACAGAGATCTCAAAAAGAAATCAGAGGTGAATATAGCTCTATAATTATTATTCACAAAGTGTTTCCAGTGAGCTTTTTCCTCATCTCTGGGAGATGCAGTGTTCTGCATCAATGTCAGACGACATGGCAAACTCACTTACAAACTCTATAAAGGGTTGTGAATTCATCATTGCTTGGGGCAGTGATGTGGCTGGTAGTCATTTCCTGATCAAAATTATCTTCTGGAATAGCCCAGGACATAGAATACACAATAAAATACTGATGCAGCTGTAGAGCAACACTTCTTAGAGATTAAGAAGAGATTGGGGGTTGTTTCTTTGCTCATTTATGACAGATATATTGAGAGTCTTGCATTTAGGATCTGGAGTTAGTTCTTCCTTCAACCATAGCTGATAGTCAGATGACAGAGCATTAAAGCTACAAGCTTGTAAAGTTTTAAAAAGAGATCCATTGGAAAGCATTCCACAAAAATTTAAGTATTTGTTTATCTTACAGGCAGGTGATGTCATTTCTTTTGGTTTCATCCTTGTCAGGGGGAGCTCAGGAAAGTGAAACCCAGAAACATGAAACAGGTCCAGTTTTTCATCATGCCAGTTTATGTGTGCCCATGCTACAGCCAAGGGATGCTTGTGATGGACCTCACTGGTTTCACTGGTCAAGAAATTCATTCAGAAAAACATGTGCCCAAGTACCATCCAACAGGCAGCAGATCTGAAGGAAATGCAGAGACTCCCCAAGACCTGCCACCAGAATAATGAGCTTGGCTGCATAGCATGAGACACAGGTCTCTTTTTCCCTATAAAATGTCAGTACTGTGGAAGCAGTAAACACCCTGTGAGATTAATGCAGTCATTTTACATTGCTCTGCAAGCCACTACACGAGTTAGATGTCAATGCTGAAATTTGTATTGATTAGTGAAATATGAGCTTCCCTAATATTTTGTAAAAATAGTGATATTTTTAAAATGTAGAGAAAATACCTGTAGAGATTTGTATTTGGAAATTTATTAAAACCTAGGGAGTTAAACACCTTGTACCCTCAGGAAGAGTGGCAATGTTAAGCAGCCCACTGTGGAAACAACCCCTAAAGTTTAGATAGGTTTAAAAATATCTGGTTAGAAAACAAATCCAAAATGTATGATTCCACTTATTAAAAAAACAGGAATTCCCTCAGTCTGCTTATCTGTGTCCTGGCACCTTTTCATTGCCTGGGACAAGAGAAAAATTGCCTCTCCCCCTGCTGCACACACCCATCCTTCAGCTGGGTCACTCATGGCCTTCCCCGGGCCCAGCACTGGGGACAACGCCATGGGGGACCTGAACGAGGCCATCGAGGGCACCCTCAGCCAGGTGACACCAGTTTGGGTGGCAGTGCTGTGCTGCAGGGCAGGAAGGCTCTGCAGAGGGATCTGGCCGGGCTGGCTCCATGGGCTGAGGGCCAGCCAGGTCCTGCCCTTCGGTCACAACAACGCCCTGCAGCTCCAGGCTGGGGCAGAGGGGCTGGAAAGGGCCTGGTGGGAAAGGCCCTGGGGGAGCTGCTCAGCAGCAGCTCAACAGGAGCCAGGTGTGCCAGAGGCCAATGGCACCTGGCCTGTCCCAGCCACGGTGGGGCCAGCAGGACCAGGACAGTGATTGTCCCCTGCCTGGGCACTGCTGAGGCCACTCCTCAAACCCTGTGTCCAGCACTGGGCCCATCACAACAAGACAGACACTGAGGGGCTGGAGCGTGTCCAGAGAAGGGAACAGAGCTGGGGAAGGGTCTGGAGCACAGGTCTGAGGAGGAGCAGCTGAGGGAGCTGGGTTGGCCTGGACAAAAGGAGACTCAGGGTGACCTTCTCACTCTCTACCACTCCCTGGAAGTTGCAGCCAGTGAAGGTTGGCCTCTTCTCCCAGGCAATCAGCAACAGGACAAGAGGAAGCGGCCTCAAGCTGCATCAGGGGATGTTCAGGTTGAACATCAGGAAGAATTTCTTCACAGAAGGGGTTGCTGGAAGGGGCTGCCCAGGGAGGAGGTGGAGTCACCATCCCTGAAGGTGTTCAGGAAATGACTGGACTTGGCACTTTGTTCCATGATCTAGTTGACAAGGTGGTGATCATTCAAAGATTGGACTTGATGATCTCCGAGGTCTTCTCTGACCTAGAGAATTCTGTGGTTCTATAGGCATATGCATTTACTGAAGAGTTTACATGGCAGAACAATAAAACAATCACTGTAAGTCATCTTCTCCTACAAAGATAAGCATTTTTAAAAACTGTGAATTTTAAAACCATGATTTCTGAGCTGTGAGGACAGATAGAGACATGTGAGCCCAGGCAGGTCAAACCACAACAGAAGAGACCCCTGTAAGCACACAGTGCTTGCTGCTTCAGCAGGAGGGACACAAGTGCCCTCCTGGTAATCCTCCCAAATTAGCATCATTAACACAGTATTCACACCTTCTGTTTCCCAGCCCACAGGAGATGTCACTCAAGTGCTGCAGGCAGACATAATATTTGCCCTGACACCAATGAAAGAGGCAGGGGGAAGCCCTACCTTATCCATTGCAGCTCTTCAGAAAATTAAAGTCCAAGTCTCTCCAGCCTACTTTGACAGACTAAAGCAACACAAACCATACAACACAAATTGAAGAAATAAAAAGACAACTATCATAAAATCTGCAGCCAGCAGCAGACAGGGACAAAGTTTAAATCTCCAGTTAATAGCACCTATTACTTTCAGGGCTCACCACAGACTAAAGAATTTCATCTCACTTTGAAAAAAAAAATACTGTTCCCTAGGCTGAGGACTTCACCAAGCACTCCCACAGCCTGATGAAATCAGGGTCTGTCTGACCCTTCAGATGCCACTGCTGGGGTCACAGTGGCACCAACCCAGTCTGTCCCTGCTGGCACCAAAGTCCCTCAGCAGTGGCAGCTCCAGTCACCCACCAGGTCCCTGCTTCTCTCCCTGCACACCCCACACACACAGACAGGTTTCCCTCACTGGCTCGACCCCAGGTGTCCCATAAAAGAGCCCCAAATACCTGGGATCATTTAAATCATTTAATCGTGGTGCAGGATATGGTAACAGCTGGAACTAGTGCCTCCTGGGAGGGACCCCAGCAAAGGAATCCCTGGGTTTTTCTGCCCTCACACTGAGCACCCATCCCAAGGTGACATTCAGTCTGGGGTCTTGCTGCTGCTCACCAGCTCCTGCAGGGTCTCAGAGTGTCTGGCCACCCCCAGCCAGCAGCAGAGGTGTCCTTTGTCAGGTGAAGGGTCAGTGCTGGTTCCAGCCCCTTGTCTGGGGCTCTGGCCATCTCCCCACCCAGGGCACAAGCTGCAGCTCTCACTGCAGCTGCACTGGGAGCTTCCTGCACCTGGAGTGTTCCTCTACTGTCAGCAGAACATCCTCTTATCATAGCCACGCTCCAACCCAAATTCCAAGAATCTCACATTAAAAAATGCACACCTATCTTTTAATATTTATAAATGAGTACTTCAAGACTGTAAGACTTGTTTGTACTAATTTTTACACCACAGCTAGAAAGCATCTGCACTGTGAGATAGCAGCAATAACTCTGATGTAACCAAATTTTGTTTGCAAGTAGCACAAGGTTATCAATTTAGCACAGGATTTTACAGCATGCCCCCACAGTGAATAATCTCCAGAGAAATAAAGAGTGGGGGCAATAAACACCTCCTAGGTAAAATGTCTATTACCTTTAGCATATTTATAATTTGGCTTAATGTAGAATTTGGAGATTTATTCTGGCAACATTTCTTTTAATTCAGCTTCTACAAAGATTCACATTGTTTTTCTCTGCACCCTATCTGCATTAACAATCATTAAAGTAATATCAGCCTAACTTGAAGCATGGTCTGACTTGGCAGTGTGATGAGCAGTGATTCTCTGTGCTTTCCATCGTGTTTAGGGGTATAGGCTGCTGGGCTGCATTTGCATACATTAGATGAGCACAGGTGCCTCTACTGCTAAGATACCAATAAAATATTCTTTTAAGAACAAAATGAATCCACTCAACCTAAAAAGGAGTCTAAAACATTCTTAAATAATCATGGCATCTTCATTTTGGGAAAAAAAATAAAACTACAAACCAACTTTTAAGCATCCATGGCTTAAATATTATTAGGATTTCTGGAAGAAATATTCTTCAGTCCCAACACAGCCCATGTTTTATTTAAATTAGCATTACACCTAAGAGCTTTAGCACATATTTTCTTCTCAGGCAGTCCTTATTACTTTGTGACTGTTTCGTATCACTCCTAAATAACAGTGTCACCAGCTAAATGAAGAGAGTGAGCCACACTTACAGATGATTTACACAGAACTAAAACATGTATCAGGAGGCACATTTCCACCCTGAGTCTCTGGATACAGCTCCCTGTGGCAGCAAAGGAGCTCTGTGCCTTTCTGCCCTGAATTCCTAAGGAGATAATTTGCATACATGCACACTCCTGAGCGCTGGCACGCACAACTTTGCACAAAGTTGTAAAGCTCCATCTGGGAAAGGCACACTGTGTGCCTCACCCTGTTCTGAACATCCTCTGCAGCCACTGCAGGCATCACTTGGCACACTAGAGGCACTCCTCTGCTTCTGCAAGGAGAGGGGATAACTCAGACAGGAAGAACAGTGCCCAGTCTTATTCAACAATCACACACCAAGCACTGGAGCACTTAGAGCTGTGGGGACTTGTGGCCTCACCTCCATGGACAGAAGAACCCTTTTCCTTACTGGTGAGGTCAAACAGTGAAGGGGTGGGTGCTGATAATCAGTCATGTCAGCTTCCCTTTGGTCCTTCACATGTTATCCTAAAGAAGTCCCAAGGACTCCAGAAATGTTGTGGATAATGTACAAAATAATAACCAGAAAACATGTGAAGAAAATAAGACTCTGAAAATAATTCTATCAGGTGAGGATAAATCAAACTATGGTGCTGGATGCTGCAGTGTTGGAACCCTGGTTGCTGAGAATTTTAGACTTTCTGTGCTGACAGACACTGACCCCCAAGAGAACACTGCATTTGACCTGAAGCTGTGGAGAAAGCTTCCAAAATTGAATGATAGAACTAAGATTATGGGTGTGTAATTTGATTAAAAGTGTATAATATCACATGGTAAAAAACTTGGAGTTTAAGGTTTTAGATTATAGTAATACATATAAAGCAAGAAAAGTTTTAAAGCAGAGGCTGGTCCTTCTTTTTTACAAGTTTAAGTGGTCTTGTGGATGTGATGTTAACAGAGGCAGTGATGGCAACAAAGGAAGCATCAGATGAAGGACTAGGAGCTAAAGGTCCTGCAGCATCCCTCATCTTATTTAGCTGCTCAGTACCCTGGATAATATATTCTACATACTAACAGAGGTATTTTTAAATACAACTTCAAATCTAGCATTTGTAAAATTGAAGTGCATTTTTCTACCTCCTTCACACAGTTCAGACCTTGTTTCAGATTTGAAGGAATACAACCTGTAAATAAATAATTAATCCCTAAGCAACCATGAAGATACAGAGAGAAAAGCCCCCCAAACATTCCACATAAGTTCTCCTACTCCTTTATGTCCCTCCCTTCCCTGTGTGGCCATGATTTTCACACATTTTCAGCATCACACTTATCAGATTTTATTGCAGTCAGCTTGAACACCACAGGAATCTGTCAAGCAGCACAATCATACAAGGGCTCATAACCAAACACAAGGACTTTTCCCTTCATCTTGCCACACTGCAACCATCTCAAGGAGGCAGAAGGGAGAGAACACAAGCTCCTACTCCATCAGGTACAAAGGGTTCTGTGAATAAACCTCAGCACTGGCTCAGAAACAAGAGTGTGGCTGTTTGTGCTAAGCTAAGCAAAGCAGTGGCACAAGGAAAGGCCAGCACTTTCAGAAAGAGGCAGTTACACAAAAAAATTTGCCATCTTGTAAAATTGTCCTTTCCTCACCCACATGGTGTTAGGCACAGCCCCCACTGGGCTGTGCTTAAACACATTCACAACAGTCAGGCAGACGTGACGTTGATCACTGCTGCCAGGATATATTAGGATTATTATATTCTCACCCTGCTTTTTACATTTTTCTCTAAGCATCTGCTATTTGCCACTGTTGGAGACAGGATACCAGGCTGTCAGTAATTGTTAGTGTCAAGGAAACAAATGGACTGCTCAAGAAAAAACTGTGAAAAAAATGAAGGTGGCAAAAAGAGAGAGGAAGAAGTAATCAAAGTGGAATCATAGAGTCTCAGAGATGAAGTCAAGGGGTGCTAAATAAATAATAAATACCAGGGTGAGCACTGAGGGGATAGGAAATAGAAAACAACAGCCCAGTGATTGGAAGAGGAAAAACTTTACTCTGTATTCCTGCTAGAAGGGAAGCACCTCAAGGGCAGAACAAGGGAAAAAGATGATCAAGCTAAGGAAAAGACACAGATGAGGCAAGGAGCTGGACAGGAGCATTTTGGGTGGGCCACAAATATTAGTCCAGCAATTGTAAGTGGTCACCTGGACATGAGACCCAAAGCAGCATCACAGAGCAATTGCTAGAGGACTGAACTCCTAAGGAACAAACAAAACCAAAATGCATTTAAATACCAGCAGAAGCCTCAGAACCAATGAAAAGTATGGCAAAACAAGAGTGCTCAAAAACCAATTTTGTAATTTGCTTTATCTCTGTCATGGATTTTATGAATACCTCAACAGCAACCTGCTCAGTCTCTCCTGGAAACCATCACCCAGGAAGCTGGACCTGAAAGCAGCAGAAATCATTGTGACTGCAGGGCCTCCTGAGCCTGCATGTGATGGGAACCTCCAGCAGCCAAATCCTGACATTTTTTAATCTATTTAATAAAGGGGGGGATGGGGGGAGGGACTAGCAGCTGTGCCAGCACTGCAAACTTGTTTTTTGCAAACAGCTCAATGACACATCACACACTGACTGTAAGAATATCATTACCTGAAATTACTACAGCACATTTTAAAGATCACTGATAATTGACAAGATGTAATTTTAATGAGGAACCATCAGTGAATGGAAGTGCTTTTAACTGGGCCTACAGAGACAACTCTTACAGCCCAATGCAACTCAGAACTGGCTTAAGTGATAAATATTGCCAAGCTTAGACAAGCAGAGTCAAACAACTCAGTCCTCTCCTTGTGCCCAGCCCTATCAGAGATCAGACACTGTAACAGAGAAAAACACAAATCTACTTGTCTAGGATCAAAGAATGCAGTGGGGAAGAATCTACCCCACTTACAGAAGGGGGAACTGTTACGTTGAAAGTCGGAGAATTGAAAATATATATGGGAGTCAGAGCAGAAAAATGGAACACAAGGTCCCAGGGCCATGTTGGAGCTACAAGATCTAATGACACTTTTAGATGTTTGAAGAGAGGCAAGGTTAGAAAAGTCATCATCTCTGTGTATGGTGCTAGTGAGAATCCCAGTAAAATCTGGGATTCTGCCATCCCAGAGAAGCCACCTCTAATGCCCACAGCTCAAAAAGATGCTGAAAAACACAGAAATGCACAGAATTTAAGTGCCTGAAAACAGATTGCATGGAAAGGGTTCTAATTATATGATCTCTTCAGCAAAAAGAAGGCTGAAGAATGATTTGTCCACATCATGGGAAATGATTTGCATTACCAGCAGGCTCCTTAATTAAGCAAACAAAGGACAAAGATGATTCAACTTATGGAACAAGAAAAGAATCAGATTGGATTTATTATTTTATAAATCTCCAGAAATAATTACTCACCAAAACAACCACCCTGAGGATACCTTTGAGAACCAGTTATCTGTACTCTTTAAATAGGCCTGAATATTCTTCTGACAAGCAGGGAGAAGTTGCTGGGTAAAATTTCCTGTAGCCCATGTCACCAGGATGATCCCAAGGATCATGCAACAATTGCAGAACTGAGGACTGCTAAAGAATATTTGCCATATTCACACTACAGTGCTCAGACCTACTTACTTACATGAGGTTTTATATTTGCACACAGGTTTAGAAAATAGAGAATAAGATGATTAACATTTAAAAGCAGTTAAGTTATCAAGACAAGAGAGCTGTTTGGTACATTTATTCCAGCATTCAGCTATTTTATTGTTGTAAGCCGAGTACATAGAACTGGGTACCATAAAATATTAAAAAATCAGGCTTTTTCAAAGGGAGCATATATTAAATTTAATCCATAACTATAAGAGTTTCAGTAGATGCACAATAGCCCCCATTAGGAACATTAATATTACAGTCTTCCAGATAACAATGTCCACAATAACTGTGTGCAAACCACCGTATATATATTAAAGTCCAGATAATTAATAGGCTTCTGCATTTTATTATTTTTTCCCTTTGCAAGCAATAGCTGTTCTAAAATCATATGTCTGCCTAGAGCTTTCTGAATGTCACATATGCTGAAAAAGAAAAATTGTGGTCAAATGCTGCAACTCTTGGCATGAAAGCACACTCAAAATTCCACATTTTGGCTGAAACAAGCCTGCTGGGTAAATCTCTAACATAAAATTCTTTATGGCACAAATCCCACTCTGCTGGTCTTCTCTCTGCAGCAGTAACTGCCTGAATACAGTCAAGGTGTTGGGAAGTGGGCAGGAGCAGAAGATCCACAACTCCCACTGACACAAACATGTATTATCAGTCTGTAACTGACACAGATTTTGCCACTTTGGTTTCACCATAAAGCCTGGAACATACAAGTCTGGTAGCTAAAACTGCTGTTGAACAGTTAGCATGACCAGCAGTGCCAATCAAATAGGTGGTTTGTGGAATCAAGTAGCAATATCAGGTCCCAGGGAGCAGAAACAGAACAGCATCTGCTCTTGGGATGCTCAGGAGCAAACAGCAGCACACACTCCACAGCCCCACTCCATGGCAGGGACTGACAAAGGCACTCAATTCAGCAAGGCAGAGCTCAACCTGCAGGGCCAGATCCTCCATCAAAGGAGCCCAGAGCAGCCCAGGTGGGGCTGGTGGTTTGCTGGACGTGGGACCAGGTGCTGTTGTGGGGGGGCTCATCTCACCCAGCACTGCTGCACCACCCCCACACCCAGCCCTGAGCCGGTCACTCAGGCTCCACCCATGGGGCTGGGGAGGACTGGGTATTTCCAGCCTGCAATTCATCTCATCTTGCTGTAGACAGGGTAGTGGTTCCCTCAGAGGGCTTTTTTTCTCTGCTGCAAAGAAAATCTAAACGTGAAGTTCCAACACCAATGCTTGCAGTGTCAGATTAATGCTCTTGTCTCTGTCAGAGCCAGGTAATTATATCTGTAATGACCAGTGAGATCTTCCACACTGTCACACTTAACAAAGCTGGGACAGAGTAGGGAGAACAACTTTGCCACTGCTTGAGTTGGAAATCAGAATTTGTTACTTGTTATTTAATATCTGTGGAGGAAAAAAAAATCAAAATACAGAAATTGGTAATAAAGGAACCAATTGGTCATAAAGGAACCAGAACACGTCCTGCTGTCCAGAAGACCAAAGTGATGATCAGAATGTGTCCTGGCTGTAGAGCAAATTAGCTGAAGTAGTTACTGGGCAACTTGAATTCATGGACCATGGCCCAAGGATGGAAAAACCTTGGCTGGCAGTGGGGCTGCTCTGTATCATGTCCTGGTTCACCACTAAAGTGCAGCTTTGCCGTGCAACCACCTCCCACCTCTATTTTCCCCTTTATCGATTGTGCAGAATTCATACAATATTTATAGCACAGGAGGAGCATCACAGTGATGGGGGGGTGATGCCATTTCTCTAATGTTTGTTGACTTATGGCTAGAACGTGCAATTCACCAGCTGAGGAATGTATCATTCCTATTCATGCTGCACTGCTCAGAAGTGCTCACATTTCAGCCCATGTCAGCTGAACAAAGGTAGCCAGATCCTTGGACACTTGCCACTGCAGCTATGTAGTAGAGTTATGGTGCCTTGAACATTTTATGATCTCTGATGATAGCAGCATTTACACTGGGCTGATGGTTCAAATTAATCTGATTTTCAGAAGTTACAGCATTTAATTAGGACTGGTAATAAAAATTACAGCATTGAAGGAGCATTATGACAGCATCTGTCCTGATCCGGAGGTGGGGGGAACCAGTCAGGATTTTTTTAAAAAGCAATAAATTATTAAATTTGGTTAGTCACAACCAAAGAAAATGACCTTCTGGAACAATAAACAATAGATAGCAGCTGCCTCATCTTTGGGGTGGAAAGACACTTGATTTTGCACCTCAAAACATTTCTTTGATGTGTTGTAAAACCCACTCAACAATACAGATCCCTTTCTGTACATTTTCTAAGCAACTACATCCTAGCACTCCATTTTTACTTTTATTGCCTTTCAGACTGGTGAGAGCAATATAATGATTCATCATTAAAGTACTCCTTAAGCAGCTTTGTTCCTATTTGTTGCTATATATATTAAATAGAAATTGCTCTTTGAATTCACCTCTAAAGGCAGACTCAGTTTTTTATCTAACAAGAATGATCTCCAGTCATCATCTGAATCTAGCAAAGTGAGAAAACCTTTTGCATAATATAAATATCTGCATTCACTAAGAGGAGACTGATGCCACCACCTACCGTGAATGCATTTTATAAGTGGTACAAAGCCAGAGAGATTTCAAATGCAGTCTCTTAAAGACACTCCAGGCACTCTCAGAAAGGAACAGTTTTATGTCCAACTCAACAGTTTCTGGACAACAGGCTTTACTCACCTGTAGCTGGTTTACAAGCAGCATACAAACCATAAAAAATGCAATGGTTGCTGAAAGAGTGCAGGTACCTAAAGAAGGCCCTTGTTTAAATCCCTGCAGAAACCAGGGGAATCACTCCCTGGCACATAGTTATTTCTTTGGCCTGTCTGTTACCCATCTCCTGACCACCTGTGACTGATGAGCAGCTCATGACTCACCAGCTATTCCAGCATGGCTGCGCAGGCCCAGCACCTAATGGATAAGGGCAGGCATTGTCTCCCAAGGGCAAACCTGCAGAGATCCCAGCATCTCTGCTGCCAGGTCAGCACCAGGCCCATAAGAACATCAAATTCAGCCCCTTGTTGCAGAGGGGCACAGGGGAAGTCCCTGCCCACCAGGGTGGGCAGAATGTCACTGCCAGGGAGAGGAAGTGACCAGTTCAGCATGTGGGACACAAAAGGCTGGCCAGCTCCAATTCAATAAATTATTATTTTTTAAACTACCATTATTAACCCTAACAAATAGCTCTCAACTTCCATATAGTTAGAGTTTAATGCAGAACTTTAGTGCTGACCAGAAAGGCTGCTCAGAAATAATCAGTGGTTCAAACACCACTGGTTTGATTTCCTAAGCAGATTACAAGTAAGGTAGTAAGGAAGATATTCCCATCCACTTGTTCAGAACAAAACACATAGAAATAAACCCCAACACTTTGCTGTCCTTGTAGAAGGACCTTTTACAAAAGACACTTGCTGGAATAGAGGCACAAAGATGACCAAAATAATTGCTGGCCAGCAAGTGCCCAATCCAATTCTGAATTTTCAAATCTTGTTTAAGAACCGTTTTGCTTTGATTCAGCCAGTTCTAATCACCATTCTGTCTGTGTGCAAACAGCAGTAAATGGGATGACTAATACATATTCTTTTCTAATGTTTCCTGCACAGACAATGGTGTTACTTAATGTCCACCACCTTTTATAAGCACTGTTTTAGACAGAAGCCATTCAGATGACCTTGTACCAGTTCCACACTGGTGAGACTCCACTGAATGTTCGTACATTTGTGTTTTCACCACTCCAAGTGAAGCCAGGAGATTTTTCTCCTCTCTGTGGGAGAAATAAGAGTTGCTATGGAGCACTGGGTATCACCTAGTGCGTGGGTAAGGAGGGATCCTCTTTCTCAGGATAGAGAGAGCAGCTGCTTCCCAGGTACCATCACAGCCCCCATCCCTGGCAGGGATTGTGGCTTCTTGATTCACGCACAACAACAAATCCACCAGACCCACTTCTGCTTCTGCACCTCCAACACAGAGGCCTTGCAGAGCAGAGAGATCTTCTCTACAGGATCCCAGAAGGGGACACAGAAAAGTGCCCTATTCTAGCAAAAAGAGAAGGAAACATGCTCTTGACTGCATTTTGGCCCAAATTACAGAAAAAAAAAAAAAAGGTAGAGGGATTCTACTCCAAACTCCCCTATGAGAGATGTCAGTGCTGAGTCAAACACAGCACAGCCCTGGGGAAATTGAGGAGGCAATTACAAACACTCTGACATAAAAGCTCAGGTAGCCACACATTCCAGTTAAGAGTGTGCTGCTACCTGAGCAAAGAAAACAAAAGTGACTAAAGAGATTTACAGTGCAGATGACAGTGCTGCTCTTTCTCCTGAAGAGTGCAGTCATGAATGACACATTTGTTCTGCCAGGGTGCCACAGAAACACTTCTCAAACTGTTACACAGCACTGGCACTGTTGGCTGTGCTGTATCAATAGCTCTGCAAGGCCAGGAGCAAACACAAACCACTCTCCATGTGATGCAGGTGTGTAATCCAGGCAGCACCTTCCTCTTCTGCACAGCCAGGCTTCCTTGGCAGGGTCTGCACTCAGGAGCCAACAGGCAAACCTACATACGTGGGTCAACCAGGCCAACAAAATCAGAGGTATCCAATGCCCAAAACTCTGCTTTTCCAAAAAAACTGGAAACTTTCCTTTCAGCTGAATCTTTACAGAATAAAACTCCCACTGGAGGTCTCAAGACAAACCAGAAAGAGCATGGTCTGATAGTGAGAAGGTAACAGTATTAGCTGCTGTTGATTTTGTTAGGGATTTCTCAAGAAGGCAACTTTCAAAACAAGCCTAAGTAAATTTGATGGCACTGACAGATTTTTTTTTTCTCCCAGGTATTGGTGCAAAAAATCCTCAAGCAAAGATTCTGGGTGGTAAAGTAGTTAGAGTTGAACAAAACTCCTCTCCACAGGGCTGGGAAAGCAAACAAATCCCAGACTCATACACCGCTGCTTCTAAAACAAATTTCCTTCTCTACTTCTGAACATCAAGATCAGCCCTTAAGGACCTCAAAATTCCCTCTTCCTCAGTCAAGATCATCACCTTTTTTCTTCCTTTTAGTGTAATTTCACTCCTCAAAAAACCACCAGCACCCTGTCAGCAGCATTTTCCCTCTCTGTGAGGGTGTCCTCTGTCCTCCCCACGTCCACAGGAGCAGAATGAAGGGACCTGTAGAGTGCACTGTGTCCCAGTTTCTGAACCAAAGCATAACCCAGCATACTGCAGCCAACCTCATGGAAAGGTCATACAGCAGGAAGAAGTAAAAGCTCCCAGGTGTATTTCACTGAGACAGAGGGTAGTTTGTTCCAATTAAGTGCAACAACTTTATTGCCAATCAGAAAAGGTACCACTCAGGTATCCTTTGCCCTTCTCCTCCCTGCTGCACACAAAGAAATCACACACGTATTTTCTGTCTGGCATTATAGATTACAAATTAATCCCTGTTCCCATGGAAAATTTTTTAAAATTGTATACCCCAGACCGAGGAGAGGACTGTATCCCCAGAACAGATCACGGCATATTGCACCGGGAGCAGCACCTACCTCCGGGAGCCGACAGAGCCAGCAAGTCAACATAATTCCTCTTGGCTGGAGACATTTACCCCAGCTCAGACAGCCGGGGCTCTGCTGCCATGCCTGGAGCTTCGGACACACCAAGAAAGCATCTTCTGTGAGCAGCACGGCTCCTCTCACAGCCCCAACTGCAGCGGCGGCAGCCTGGCAGAGCAGCAGCAGTTGAATTGCTGCACATGTATCTCTGCAGATTATTTCCTGCTCAAACACTTGGCGTAAAAGCAGATGCTCTTAACCCTCTGGAGGCCTCTGCCTTTGTCCCCCCTCGGCAGAAGAAAGCTAGCAACTCCAAATATTCTGCGCTGAGGCCGGAGAGGAATGACCGGAGACACGCAGGGCATCTTCCCAGAAGTAGTCCCAAGCTCGTGTTAGTTGCAGTCACTTTGTGCTCGGGGAGCCAGGCATTCCCAGAGCAGCCCCCAGCATCCCCAGGCAGGCACCACACTGCATCACCCACTGCAGATCCCCAGGCTCCAGCCGAGCACCGCTCGGAGCTCCCGCAGGAGCCCCGGCAGGGTGGGGTGGCCGGAGGTCTGACCCTGCGGCTGGAGGCCACGGCCGGGCAGATGAGGGACACGGGAGGAGCAGGAGTGATGTGCGAGCCCAGCAGAGTCAGGCACGCCGGGCTGCTGCTCGTGGCTCAGGGCTCTGCGGCCCCGGGCGCTGCCCCATCAGCCGCCCGGCACAGGGCACGGCGCTGCCCGCTGGCACCCGGCTGGCGAGCGGCAGCGCTGCTCCCTCTCACAGCCTGCGAATGTGACTGGAAAGCATGGCTGAAAACATGCTACAATTAACAGGAGGGAGGGAGATACTATTGCTCTCCTGCTAGTCTTAAAGGCACATTGCTCACATGTGCCTGTTGAGGATGCGAGCGCCCGCAGCTTCAGTCCCGGCTCTCACCTTTCTGCGGGCAGCCAAGAAGCCCAGGCAGGAGCCCTGTCCGGGGGTGGGGAGGGAGAACACCCCAGGAGTCAGGAACTGAAGGGGCAGCTAGCAGGAGTGCCTCCATCAGGGGCTGGGGGTGAGGCCTGACACACCTTCACTGCTGTGCTGGGAGTCCAAGCAAGCCCCTGCCACCCAGCCCGACTGCTCACCCTGCCACTGGCACCCCCATCGGGATCCAGCCCGACTGCTCACCCTGCCACTCGCACCCCCATCGGGATCCAGCCCGACTGCTCACCCTGCCACTGGCACCTCCACCAGCATCCCAGCCAGACATGGAGCACACTGGCCACTGCCCCACCCATCCCACATGGCACCAGCCACTGTCCCCAGCAGGCAAGGAGGGTCTGGTATCCTCCAGGAGCATGGTGTCCCTCTCTGGGCAGGACAGTCAGCTTAGTGGCACTGCTCCCACTGGCCCCAGCAGCAGCTGCAGTTTTGCACCTTGGTGCAAAGGATATTCCTGCTGTACAGCCAGAAGCTGAGGCACTGAAACCCAATGTGTCACACATCCTAAAGCTGTGATGAGTTCAGCAGGTCTTAGACTGCCTGTAGCATCTGGGGCCACAGCCCCAGGGCTGGGGCCAGCAGGCTGTGCACCAGCTGAATGCCACATACTGTCTCTTTGCTTCTCCTCATCCCCTCTTCTGAGTGCCTTGGGATACTCTGGTTTGTCTTTCACCATGTCACAGCACATATACAACAATAACAATGCCAGTAAGTCCAGCTCACATCAAGTTTTCCCTCCCATGCCCCCCTTAACAGCTGACATCTGAAACTCAGAAATCTGCAAAACAGGTGATTTACCCTATTAAAAATCTCCACTTTTTTCTCAGTAGCAGTTGTTGCCATAGATAAGATGCTTTTCTGAGCAGGACAAACTGGTGTGAAGCCCTGAACCTTGTTAAGCCTCTGCGTCACACAGCAACCCGTTAGCACCTTTGATTCTCCAAGGCCATGGAGACACCAAAATTAACCTGATCAATACCTGCCTCCATCACTGTTAGCAGTGGGGATATTTCAGCCTGAACACACAAAGCCAAAACAAATTACTATGGTGAAAAGTAAGTTAAGGATCCTGTAACTTCGCTCCTGAAAAATAGTCTGAAAGGGAACCCTTAACACAAAACCAGCAAATACTCACCACTGATGCAGGAATGCATCACAGCAAAGCAAATACTTTCTTTCTTGTAGTGCTGGT
The DNA here is from genome assembly GCF_037042795.1 of Molothrus aeneus. Lineage (NCBI taxonomy): Eukaryota > Metazoa > Chordata > Aves > Passeriformes > Icteridae > Molothrus > Molothrus aeneus. The sequence goes on along the minus strand of NC_089659.1, from coordinate 4,825,998 downwards.
ACAGAGGGGCTATTAAAACATGATCCCCTGATGAAACAAGTGCAATGCATGTTTCACTGCTTCCAGGCCATGCAGCTTCGTGCAAAAATACCACAGTGAGTTAATTCAAAATTCTCTTTATTAAGCATTGCATATCTTAAAGAAAGGCTTTTTAACACCAGACTTACAAAATATGTATAAGTAGCAATCAAAATGCTAGGCAGAGACACTTAAGGCTTCATGCTCCTGAAGTTTCTCCCCTGAGTATCAAAGATCAAATTTGTTCTCCAGAAGATAGCTGAGGATTTCTTGAGTTTAATGCTTCCTGAGCTCATTGATTAGTATGCAAACACAGCACAGTGACTTCCAGCACATCACTACAACTATCTGTCCTGAAAGAAAGCAGTCCCCTGCAGCACACTCAATAGAAATATTCTGTGTACAGGCACTATTACTTCTTTAAACTACAAGACCTGATGGACCAACCAACTTTAAAATTCAGGGGAAATGACTGCCTATTAAATTCATAAGAGCAAATGCTCATTTGAGTTATTCCATCTTGTACAACAGAGTGTTTTGGCAGGAGAAGCTCAGGTCAGTAGGGTCATATCTTTCTGTCAGATACCAGGTCTGCCACTAAAAATTATGCACATGCTTGCAAGGGTAGATTTTTTTGGATTTATTGTAATATGAGACTTCATTCTAAAAAGTATTTGCATGTAAGGAAGCCATCATATTGGGAAGAGTCACACTACAGAAAGTTGAATCATTAAAGATGTCTGCAAACAACTGCAAAATCCAGAACTCACACCACAATTGTACTAAATTGCATATTCCACCAAATATATGTATTCTAATTAGACTGCACTGCAAATCAACCCTTCTCAAAGACTTGAAATGCATAACAAATTAATGTATACTGTAAGAAACACAGACATCATTAGAGTGGGGGTTTACAAAAAGAAAAAACAAATAAACTTTGGAAGTCAGAAACCTGACTATAACTATTCCAAACTACCAGAAACATATCTTCAAGTGTATTGCTACGTGATACCTGAGGAATAACAATTCTAAAACCTTTTGAAACTCAGAACTCCCAGGCGGTGGACATGTCCATGCACACAAAACAAGCAACTACCTTAGAGACAGCAGGCACAGTCAAGACCATCCAGCACACTGACCCTACTGAGACTTATAAAAATAACAGCACTAGTTTAAATGGCTACTTTGGAAAAGAAAATAAAACCAAGCAGGAGCAAGAGAGATGGAGGCCTGGCAGGATGAAACTGTACCCACTTGCAGGGGTCCTGTAAACATTGTGGCTATCTCTGCTCAGAAATCCCAGAATACTGACCTCAGCCTTCATGTTACAAAATTCTCATGCTCTACTCCTGACATTCAACATCTGACCTCTCTTTATAATTATTCTTTTACTGAACTCATATAGTACATGAAGACTAATTCATCTTGCAAGAAATGTTTTGTGCCCTGCTGTTACCAAGTTGCAAAAGATCACGGTTGGTTTGTGGCAGGTAAGTAAACAATTCATACATCATGTAAACAATTCATATGTCTATTGTCAGCTCATCCTTCAGGTCACATGTAAAAACCCTTACAAGTGGGAGGAAAGGGCTCTGTACAGTGTGAAAAGCAATGTCAACACAATCATTTCAGCCTTCTGGAGAGTGATAGGGGTGGCTGGAGTCTCACTTGTGCACTTCATGCACTGAAGCTCTGCATTGGCCAACCCCAAGGCAAGCACCTGAACTCCTACAGGAAACAATGGCAAGAACAGCACTGGAAGAAGCCAGGACAACCTGGTAAACAAAGGCAGGGAGAGTGTCCCTCCTGAGCCTTGCAGCCACTTTTCTTACACACAATAGGAACTATACTCAGTACAGTGAACAGCTCCTCTACAGACCATGAACAGAAAATTTTGACCAAGTAAAAAATTTGGAAAATAGTGAAAGCTTCTCTCAGAAGGACATTTCACGCACATGTCCAAAATCCGTAAAGGGTAAGTGCCACAGCACATACCACAGTTGAGATGACCACAATACAGAGTATCAACATGCAACTTCAGAAAGCTTTAAACATCCCCACACAAAATAACACCTTACCACATCAGAAGGCTTCAGGCATCCACCCACATAGAGCAGCATAATCTCCACTCAGAAGGCTGCAAGCAACTGGCCCTCTTGTTCTTTAGCCCAACCTTTTATACCCTCATGTTGATGCATTGCACCTGTGTGCCCTCCGCTCCCTTTGGTGATTGGTCAGCACTCCATAGCTCATTGTGCAAATGCTGCTCACCTGCTTTTCACAGCTGTAGCCCATTGGGGATGAGGTTCAGCCACAGCCCCATCCCAATCACCCCAAACTGTGTGCCTGCAGGTAATGCCTGATTCTGTACTCCCTACAAACTCTTGGCTACAAATAAATTGGTTGCAGTCTCTGGCATGCACCAAGCCTTCCACATCAGGGTTCCCTGAGCTTGTTCTCCAGGCTGCCTAACAGAGCAGCTCCCAATGTTTTGTATCACCAATCACTCTGCAGTTTTTCTTATCAGCCCCTACCAATAACAAGCTACTGAGCACCTACCATGACCCCATGGATATCTGGAGCTCAGAACCACTGGGTTGAGAGTGAGGGTGTTCCAGCCAGAAGAGAGGTGCAATAGCAGATACCAGAGCATGGAGTCTGGAAAGCAACAGCACTGAGCTTTAATACTCAGCTTGCTCAGAAACTACCTCCCAGCCAAACTAAAAAAAGGAGCAAGCAAAGCATTTACAGTTTTGTACATTAGCCTGGTGAGCCATCAGTCCCAAGGTTTATTTATATTGGAAAAACTTCAGAAGTTCAAAAAAGGCATCAGCATCCAAGCAAGCCACACTGCCAGGCTGCAGCACCTCACTGGGACACACCACAGGACCAGTGTGCAGGGTTTACCAAGGAGATGCACGGTGACTGGAATGGGAGTTCACTGCAGGGAACAGCTAAGGACATCAGAGACCAAATATCCTTTCAAACATCCTATTTGCAAGACAAAAAACCACTCTTTTGACTTGGCCTATTTAGAAGCAGATATTACTGATTAGAATCTTTAAGATATCAGCATCATATTGTGGTTTTTTGCAAGGTTTGTTTTGTTTTAAATCAGTATTTATGTTGTGCTTGAAAATATTCTGTTGTATTTAGATATTAGAATCCCACAGCCCTCCTTGTATCTGTGATTTAGAAATGGAAGTATTTGCACTGTGAGTAAGGTTTGCAGAATTCAATGAATGTGTTGGCAAAGAGTCAAAAGAGCATGTTTGGACAGCCTGGGGATTATAAGGTCCCCCCAGCTGCCTTTTACAAGCTAGCTGGTTTACCTTTATCAAGGCTTCCTACTTGAACTACTTTTGAGAAGTCAGCCTTGATTTCTCTGAAATTTTCAAATGTATTTGAGAAATTAAACATTAAAATAGGACCACATGAATAGTTCATCAGTAATCTTAGATCTACTGAATGTCCTTTGTAGTCAGAGACACCAGGGCCAAACCCTATAGCCAAAATCAGCTCTGGTATCTACAAGTACAAATCAATGTGTTCAGAATGAAGCTCTCAAAGAAGACAAATCATCATTCAGAAATGGGGGGCCATGGCTCTAGCTGGTGGTGCTTCTTTCTGATTCAGTAATGAAAGAAAGGTAGCAGCTATGAATAAAAACCCCAAAAGGTACCGAAGAGAAAACAGGCTGTGGCAAAGTGACCACCTGGGTATTGAAAGACAAACTCTCCTGAAATTCAAATGCAGCAAGAATGATTAAACACAGATACAGAGCCCAAACTACAGGAAGTAGATCCTCTGTTTCTTGATGCAGGCAAAGTGAAGCTTAGAAGTATTTTAGGAAGGTGAGCACTGGTAATAGTTTTACTGTAGGACAACTAGGTTAAATTGAGCTGGGATAAAAAGGAGTGAGACTGAATTATTTAAGCTTCCTTTCTGCCCGTATGTGCTGTGAACAGCTGATAAGTCGTAGGAAGAACATACTACTTTTAGATCTCTTGACTTTCCTGTGCCAGGGTCCTTGTCTCTCTGCTGAGCAAACAGGGAACCAATGCTACTGCAACTGGGAAGATGGGAAACATGGGTTCTCCCTCTGCTTCCGGTGCTGGCTGATGAGCTACTTTGGACTAACCAACTTCATAACCCATTCTTTAAAATGACCCCAAGATTCCATTCATATTGGGGAGGTGCTTTGAAAAATGCCAGTGCAGCTTAGTCCCCATCAGCTCCTGCCTGCACCAACAAAGACTCCAAAACCAGGAAGATCTGTCCAGGCACCTGTGATGAGCAAGCTCTGTGTTCAACTGGGATACACAAATACCAGGGAAATATTGTGAGGAGAGGTCTTGGAGAAGCACTGTACTAGTTAATGCCAAATGAGGAGCTCATGTGCCATCAGCTTCAGAGCAGAGCTGCACAGGCTTGGGCCCCAGAGAGCCAGGGGAGCATCCCAGCACCCAGTGGCACAGGGGGACACAGCAAAGGCATTGGACACCTTCTGGCACCCTCCCCACCTCATCTTCCTTCTGGGGAATTTCTTTGTAAAGAAATTTTTCCTTTCATCAAACATTTCACACGATTTTATGGCCAAGTTCAATTTTCTATTTATATCTGTCTTTTATACAGATATTTATACAAACTTTTATAGAGTTTTGGAAGAATTCTAAAAGGCTGTTACCCCATACCTTTGCCAGAATTTGACAAATATTGTTTCTGTTCGAAAGTCCACAGGAAGCAACACAGAACAAGCCTGTCAAGCCCATGCTGGGACCAGCAGATTCACACTTCCAACTTCCTGTTCCACTTCTGGAGACCACATCTCTGATATGCAGCCAGAGGAAAATCCCCACCTTTCCTTTGCCTTGCTGTTCCTTTGCCTTGCTGTACCAAATACCAGTTCAAAGGCATCTCCATGTGCAGGGTGTAACATGTTAGCTCTGACAACCTCATGAAAAGGGCACCAATTTCAGCACCAAAAAGCAGTTAGCAGACTGTGGAAGCAGTGAGCTCTCTCTTCACACAGCACTGCATTGGGAACCTGCCTGCTGGGGGTGTCCCTCTGTCTCTTAGCAGCAGCATGAGCTTGTCCATGCTTTGGGCAGCACCTGATGGAGTCAGAGCACTAAAGAGTCAGTTATTTAAACCTGCAAGGTCCAAAATCCCCAGCTGAGAAAGTGAGGGAGGAATGAGATATCACAACTGACACCACGGCAGAGAAGGGAGACCTGCTCATGCTGGGCTGAACAGGGGGTTTCTCATAGAGCAGCTGTCAAAAACTTGTTCTGAAATGGCTCAGCAAGCTCCACCTCAGCCTTGTCCTAGCCTGGACAGCTGGGGACAGCTCTGCACACTCTTCAGTTTCCCCAGCAATTCCAAGAGCTCCTGTGCCCCCAAGGATCCTGCTGGAGCACAGGGAGATGACACCATCCCCTTCTGCACCCATGACACCTTGTGAGGCCCTTGTGCTCCCTTTTTTGGGGTTTTTAATTGTTGCTGAAATGGCTTTTGAGGTATTAAAAAGGTTTTTTTCTAGCCCCGCACTTGAGGAAGAAGTTGAGATTTTTTAGCTTTGGTTTTTAAGGTTGTTTATTTTCTCTTATTTAATACTTTTTTTTGGACTTGCAGAGGGCAGGTCGGGTTGAGGCACACTGACAGTGTCATTTTTTATACTAAAAACTACATGTATTTTATTTACAATAATTTTTTAATACTTCTCACTTATGTTAGACAGTTGGTTTCTACTTTAATCTAGAAGTGCTACTATTACAGCAGAAGATGGAGGACAAGAAGAAAGATAAAGACAGGATACGTTTAGATTTTTCTATTTTGTTTTTTGAACTCATTTTAAAAACTCTAAAATTTTACTTTTTTACTTTGTGATAAATTCACTATTGTTTTATTTAAACTTTTGGGGCTTGTATTTCTTCACACAAAGTTGGTAATTGTTTTCACGGGTTAAAATTGAAGGCACAGGTGGTTTTGACTCTGTGCCAAGGTCTTTGAGCTCCCTGTATTAGAACCCCTTGGCAGGACACTCGCTGGGGAGTTGTGATTGCTCAGCCTGAGCACATTAACCCAGGAGCACTGCAAAGGTTTATCTGAACCGGGGCTAAAAAGAAAATTACAAAGAAGCTTTGGCAAAGGGTGAAACCCATCATTAATTTTAGTAGTGAATGATCTAAAATATATAAACACATTGTCCTTTTATAGCAGGACTGGGTTTCTCTATTGCTGCCTTAAAAATGTCATGCTAGCTCCACCTAGCACACGGAATGCTTGTACCAGCACTGGGGAATTATTCAGGATTAAGTATGGTCACTTTTGTTCAGTTTGATCAACTGGTTATTTTTTACAATTCAGACTAATGCTTCCATTTAATTCCTTTCACCATCTCCCACAGGAAAAATATGGGCTTCAGCTAACCTCTCAAGGGTACATTTACTAAGAATGCAAAAGATTTTACAAATAAATGAGGGGGAAGGCAACACTTTGCTGTGCATCACATATATTTTAAAAGTCCATTAGAGTCCTCTACATTTATCATGCTACCAGAGCTCAGATGGGTATTTAATACAAGAAAAATGTTGTAGGTCAAGGCAGAAACCTAAATGACTGATGCAAAATTGCCTGGACAATAAAAGTGTTCAGAACAGCCCTTGCAAATACTGCCTGACAACTCACACCCTCCAAGCCCTGCTGGTCCCAACTGGAGCAGTGTTATCTCATTAAAAGTTTCTGCTCAGTCACTAAGCAGTCCAACCACTAAAACAGGATTTCTGGAATATTAATTCCAAAGGAAGATGATCAAACATAATGATATTACTACATCCCTCCTAATTTTTTTTGTGATTGGCTCTCCACTAAATTTAACAGAAGAAATCAGCAATCAACAAACAATATTTTGACAATAGACAAAAACAGAAAAGTTTTGGAGAAGGGGCAATCCTTGAAGGAAGACGTGCACTTCCCTACAGAAATCCAGGAGGGATTACCGTCCCATCTAATGGGACAACTTCCTTTCTGAACAATGTCAGCAGCCAAAAAATAAATCATCCAGGGGATACTTTCCAGTGTTCTGTTCACAAGTTTAATGAGAAGCTTTACTGCCATTCAAATGGCTGGTCCCATAGGCCAGACTGTGCTGTCTGGGGCAAATTCTTTTTTAGCTTCCCCCTGAAGTCAGAAAAGGCTGGGAACATTTAAGGGGGTCACATGAAGTTTAAGGTTTGCACACCCCTCCAATAGACTCAGGACCCTTTCATTCAAGTGATTTGTAGTTCAAGTCCTTGGGCTTTCCCATCAGGAGGATCATTACAGTTTTTCTGCACAGAATGACAAACGCACCCACAGCTGTGGCACTTCAGATGGGGCTGGAATGGCCCTTTACAGGAGACAGGGCGTTCCCAGAACACCCTGAGCCTCTGCAAACCCACACTGCCAGCCTGGCCAGCTCTGAGTGCAAACACTCCTGGTTAGGGGCCATGCCAAGGTTCTAGGAACACAGAATTTGCTGAGAAAGCTGCAGACAAAGAGAGAATGATGGGCACGAGTTACTTGGATTTGTGAAAAAGAGGACCTAAAGCAGATTCCTTTTACAATTACACAGCCACAGGGAGACAGCACAGCAACAAAGACATGGCAGAAACACAACAAAAGCCATCACACATCCTCAGTATAGTGCATTACCCACAGGAAGCAGGCTCCTCTGTACATACACTAGCAATCAGACTTTGAATACTTTCATTTTCAAAGAAAACTAACAACATAGAGAAAACATTTTGAAGATTAGGCCTTCTGCAGAGATAAGAAAAAGAGCTGATATAGACCTTAGTCACAGCACTGAATAACAGCAAAAAGAGTCAGGGAAACACAGATCAGAGCACACTCCACCCACGGGGATTCAAAAGGTGAGTCCGTGCCTGGGAGCTGCACTCTCTCTCCTCTGTGGGAACCCTGCTCCTGTTTTACAAATGCACATCCCTGCTGCACACACGTGGAGCAGCCTGAGCCCATCTGCCTGGGTGGCTTTGGGCCCACACCAAGACAGGTGACAGTGCCACCAGGGCAGGAGATGGGGAGTAGCTCTGCCTGCAGATGGGGAGGGTGTGTGGTGCTGTTCACAGGGGTCCCAGGACGAGGGAGGAGATGAGAATATTGACTCCATGTTTCAAAAGGCTGATTTATTATTTTATGATATATATTATATTAAAAGAGAATGATATATTAAAACTATACTAAAATAATAGAAGAAAGGATTTCATCAGAAGGCTAGCAAGGAATAGAAAGGAATGGAATGATAATAAAATCTTGTGACTGACCAGAGAGTCTTGAGACAGCTGACTGTGATTGGCCATTAACTAAAAACAACCACATGAGACCAATCCCAGATGCACCTGTTGCATTCCACAGCAGCAGATAATAATTGTTTACATTTCGTTTCTGAGGCCTCTCAGCTTCCCAGGAGAAAAATCGTTGCAAAATGATTTTTCAGAAAATATCATGGTGACAGGGTGTGTCATGAAATGAGTGCCAGCTCCTTGGCAGGAGCTGCTGGGGTGATGCCACGTTGATAGCAGATGCTGCTAACACCTGTTGATGGGTACAGCACTCTCTTTTTAAAAGCAGTCAGCCATGGGAGGCAGGGAAGCATGGCCCTTCTAGGCACAGATAATTGCTTGCCAGGTGCCAGGAAACAAAGGAAAACCTGTGCTGCAAGGTTACAGAGTCAGGCAGGACACAAAGGAATTTGCATCCAACAACAGCACCAGTCCTCAAGGAAAAGAAGCACCAGGCTGAAGCTGTAGGAACCCAGAGCAATGGACTTCATTGCTTCCTGTAGAGCAGCAGCAGAGCAGAAAACATAAACCCAGTAAAGTTTCACTGGGAGCTGGGTCTAGCACAGAGACCAGATTTCATTCAAAGATTCAGTCAAAGAATTTTAGCTCTTCCTTTTCCACATCACATTCTTGAATATTCGCTCTGCTCAGTCTGCTTTAGAAACTCATTCTTTACTAAATGAATATTATTTGTCCTAGACTGGTTCATTGAAGTGGGATACTGAACATAGTATCGAGGTAGAAAGGGAACTGTGGCTTCCAGTGAATGAAGCTTTCCTCTCCAGGGGCATTGTCAAAAATAATCTATAGACCTGGGCTATGGCTGCAAAGAACCCTTGCACCAAACAAGAGCTGTAGCTGGTCAGTCTACTTTGTATGTTAGGGCAGTCAGGATTCAGTTTGCAGCGGAAAAAATATAGCTTGAAACAAATTTGTGTTAGGGTTCCCTCACTGTGCACCTCATTTCCTTGTTTCATGCTGCATTCATATTAATGTACTCTTCCTCCACTGCCAGTTTCTTTTTAAATACCCACTTGGAGCTGCTGTGATAAGGGGTGTTTTCATTACAGATTCTCAATTATTCTTAAATTACTAAAACATCCAGATTTCAAATAAGCACGTTTTTCTTTTCCTTCAAGATTCTATCATATAGTGCCTCAGTTAATTATTGTCTTCTGACTGAGTTTCAAAACTCAGCTTGTTTGATGCCACAAAAGCATAAATCCCAAGAAAAGAAAAAATCCCTGGAAATGCAGTCCTTTGCTTCTTTTATTTCAAATTGGTTTTGTGCCATCAATGAAATCATCCTGTGGAAAAAAAAATTACATTCCAGCCTTTGGGGAGAGACTGAACAGGAAAACTTTTAATATGCAAAGTTCAAAAAGCAACAAGAGAAAAGAGGTTTTTGGAAGGAGCACCTCTGGCTGGCCCTAACAATAGCTTTTGTCATTCCCCAGGCTCCAGCAGCACAGTCGGCCAGCTGGCTGCATAATTTAACATATAATATCTTATGCATCTTGATCTTATCAGAACACTTTACAGAGGCTAATGGAAATGGTAGAATAGGCTTTGGAGACCTTCTACAGCACTTGCTTTAAACTGCTGGGTTTACACAGCATCCAGTCAATTACCTAATCCCATCTACAGACATCTACTGTCAAATGAAGCAGAAAGTAAAAGGCATTTCATAAAAGCATGGATGGAACAGACATCAGCTGACCATGAACAGCACATGACTGTTCAGTCATTCATACAGTGATTTATTTAATACCCTCAGAGTTCATATTTCAGAAGTTCTTTTTTCCCTAGGCTTGCTCCTTCTTCTAAGGCTTGCTATTGTAAAGATGACAGCACATTTTGCTAGCAAATAACTGTGAAATACATCCTACTTCAAAAGTTTACTACAGAAAAAGTTCTTGTATTTTGCCATAACTAACAAAGAACAGAAAAGTGCCATTTGTTTGTCTTTGGCTTTTATCTGTTAAAGCCAGACAGAAAGAATTGAAGGCACTGAAAATAAAGCATTCATACTGCATACAAGCAGTGCTGGAATTACATCTTTTCATGGCTGCTTTTTTGACTCAAGCAGCAGTCTGGCAGGGCAGACATCATGCTCAGAAAGTTGTTTTTCCCAGGGTGAGAACAAACCCTTACACTCTAGCTGTTCTGACCTTGCAGCTTTCCCACACACACGGAAGTTTGACTGCATGATTTGTAGAACATCTCAAGTTGGATTTTTTTCCCCACCCAAAGTTAATCCCTGTGCCAGAAATAGATCAATGTGAATCAGCTGAATCTAGGAAAACAGAGAAAACAGGTCTGTTGCTAAGCACAATAACTTCAAGAAAACTGCACGCATTGTAACACCATAATTATCACCCCAGCTGTGCAGAAGATAATTATTTCTGCTAAGATGTGGCAACCTTTTGCAAAGATGACACAGATACTTCCACTTTCAATCACCCAATGCAATACCTGCATTTATATCAAGATATTAGGGGACAGGTAAAAGTAACTTGATTAACTTTGTGCATTCTTTTTATATGACTTATGTCCTTTACTGCATCTTGGCTTCCATATATGCCATAAATCAGCAAAAGGAGAGAGCAATAAAAATAGAGGGACACAGAAAAGATGAAGAACTAATATTCAAATCCTCCCACAGAAGGCAGACAAACCTCCAAGGAAATGTGGGCAGATTCTTGTTGGTAGGAGGAGAATGAGAACATGAAAAATATCAGCCAACCAAAATAATGGAAAAAACCAAAAACATCCATACATATGGATGGCCCTGGGAAACTGGCAGGGACCTCTCTGCAGGAGTTGTGTCTGGGGAATAAGATGTCTCAGGGCTTATAAGTAAGACCATCCAGCCTTGAGGTACCACAGCCTGTCAGCATCCAAAGCTTGCACAATGATCATAAAAGGGAAACAGGAACTAGGACACACTGATAAAAGCACTAAAATCACCTTGAAAACACAAGAGCTAGGAGATTAGCAAGCTAAACAATACTTTTTCCTCCACGCTGTCATGGTTGATTGTTTAAAGCCTGTCAAAAGCTCCTCTGGGAAACCCTTCATAGATATACTGAGAGCAGTGGGAGAGTGGGGAATCAGTCAATATTTAATAACTTTATTACTCAGACAGTACCACATGCAATTAATTGAAAATTACAATGGCTTTTGGGGAAAAAGTGCTTTTCTTTTGCAATAACAACCAAGCAGCTTGTAGTATTTTGAAACTATTCTTTTCCTTTTTAATATTTGAAAGAGGCACACACCTTTCCTAAAGCCATAGCAGAATCTTGAGGGCACCTCAACTACCAGAGAATTTCCAGCAATAACTTCTGTCACCAATGCTGGAAGTTTTCTTTTTGCCATCTTACTTTCTTTCCAAATCATGAGCAAATATGAGACTGCACTGAAATCATTAGCACCGCCCACCAGGCAGATCTGCTGTCACTGCACATTGCCTCTCTCCAAGACAGACAGCTGGAGGCTGGATCTGGACACCAGGGAAGAGCCTGGCAGAGCACTTACAGCTCCAAATTCATGGGCTGCCTCAAGTTCCTTTCTCAAGGAAAAAAGGCAACTTCTAAAGGAAGCCCATGAGCACATTCAGCTCCTACATCACGCTAGTGGAACTTCTTTTGGAATGCTGAGCACGTATCAGAAGTTCACAATTCTAAAAGAAAGATAGAACAGGGAAAAAAAAAAAAAAACAACATGGAAGCAGCCAAAAAGCATTTGGGAGGTAGACACTGCTGCACAGCAAGACATCCAAAGAAAAACTTACAGAAAAATGAATACCAAGCAGTGACATGTAGAAGAGCATGAAAAAGTGTCTCGGAAAATATGCATGTGCCTAACTAGTGACACAGACAGCTTCTGGAACTCAGTAGAGAAAGAAAAGGGGGGGGGGAAAAAAACAGCACCATATAGTAAAATTACTGAATCTGGTATTAAAGTCTACCAATCAATGTATTCACAGTACTCTCAAATGCCACGTCTCCTGAAAGTCTGGGAGCACATCTTTCATTGCTCTTCTATATCTGTCTTCCTCCAGCCAAGAACTGAAGAAAGTAATTTTATACCTTCTCTCCCTAGGCACCAAACTCTGAATTACAATAGAATTTAGGTCTCACCTGCCTCTGCTTGTCCCCATCATTTTCCAAGGAGAAAAGCAGAGCTGTATCACTCTCACAAGTTCATTTGATTGGCAAGTACCTGAGGTTTTCTACTGATCTTTAAATGCACTATGAATCTAATAAAACCCTCAATATCAGTACTGGGATATTTCATACACTGCAGTTTTATTTAATTTCTTGTTTATTTGACTACTGCCAAACAAGAGGATATTCCATGAAAGCTAATACAGCTAAATGAGACATGAACCATTCTCAGAATACCCTGCGTGTATTTTCTTGCACACATGAATCCACAAATCCTACTGCTAGTTCTCAATGAAGATGTTTCGTTTGTTTTAAATAATCTGACTGGAGACATTCTGCTTCAGAAATACCTCTATAAATACACCCAGGAGGAAATTTGACATATACAGTATAATTGCTTTGCTATCTAGACTTAATCCTGCATGGAAACCATCTGCTGCATTAAAAAAAAAAAAAAAAGGTAAAAACCCCACAAACACAAAAGCTGGAGCAGACTCTTTTTGTACACTGCTTCCTATTTCTGCAATTTGTATTTTACACAGTGTGTGTGTAGACCACAAGATCACCATGTACAAGATCATCACAAAGTGGTGTTACAATACTGCTCAAAAAAACCCAGACAAGATTGTGAAGGTGTACAGAGAAACCAGGTGCGTAGAGAAATCCTTTCATTCTGCTCTGCTCAGGAAAGAACCAGAACCAAGAAAATAATTCAGAGGAAACAGCCAGAAACATAAAATATTTACCTTACTAGGAAGAATGAAAACAGTGGGCTGCTGCACTGGGAGAGAAGACAACTGGGAAGAAGGGGTGCTAAAATGGCCTTGGCTTGATGCAGAAAGCACAAACTATTCTGGCTGGAAGGCACTGCTCAGAGGGTCAAGGGCTGCTCCCTTCCCCAGTAATCCTTTGCCTTTCCAGAGGTGTTTAACTTGACCTTCACCAGTGAAGGCTCTTAATTTCCCTGGGCAGTAAATTCTGATGCTTTACTACTTTTCTTTAGCTTCACCCAGCATCTAAACTCTGTCTTCCTTGTCACAAGGAATATTTAAGTACTATCAGCCACCTGTGGAAACTCCCCTCAGGAGGTTTTTAGGCTAGCAAAACTTCTGTTTGAAAGAACATAATTACATGTGGCCCTGCTCAGGTGCTGACTTGCTAAGAGCCTTTTGGACTTACCTGGAGGGATGTGAAAACCAGGAGTATTTCTCCATTCTCACATTCCTCTCCCACCTGCTGGTGACAGGGTGCTGTACCCAAGTGTGACAACAAACACTCCAAGCACCAACAGAGCTTCAGGGAGCTTGGGGATGAGCAGGAGTCGTGGCTTTCTGCCCTAAAGGACCCCCAGCTTCCTCTGAAAGGGGAGTCAGTTCCCAAGAGGCTGGACAGTGGGTAGTGAGGAGCTGGGTGCTGTTCCCAGGGAGCACTGAACCATCTCTGCAGATGCAGAGCCCTTGTGCTTCCGCATCATTTGAGGACTTGCTCCCCACTCCTTACCCTGCTCTTGTTCCTCCAGGTCTCAGCCAGAATTTTGCTTCTCTTCCTAGAAACCCCTCATTCCTACAGATTGATGGGTTTTGTCTTGATCCCTAATCTTCCAAACAAAGGCTCCATGCTTCACTCCCAATGCAAGGCTCCATATCTTAACAACTTACAAAAGCCATACAAAAACCTTTACCCTGCTGGAAGCAATAAGCTATTGATTTAACATTTTGCTCACTGCTTCCAACTAATAACAGGATGAAAGCAAGGCACTATATCACACATTGTCACCAGCAGCTCAGAACAAATTGGGTCCTTTTTGGATCAACAAAAGCATGAAGCAAAGGCTCAAATCACATCCCCTCATCAGCTCTGAGCCCCATCCCACTGCCATCACCTGCATGTGACCAAGAGCACTCAGAGCAGGACTAATGGCAGATGGCATAATTAAAAGGCTTTGAGTCACACATCCATGAGTGTCTGAGTGCTAGGCTGTAGCAATTAGCATGCTTACAAACAGAAGGTTTTGAAAGACAATCTAAATTACAGCACATGATCTCCAAATTCAGCTCTGAAGTTTCAAAATAACCTTCCTGTCATCCCCAGATACCAAACAGCCATGCCCAAAGCTGGATGTATGTTCCCTCTTTCATCAACATATCTCTGCTCCTGCCTTGTCCTAATGGATGCCTTACCTTGAGTTGTCACAGCTGATTACCCACAGGATGTGACACAGGAGGACATGAATAATGTGCCCCCCTTTGATCTGAACAAATCCATTTGGCTTTGGAGAAGAACAGGAAAACACAAATGTACTGAGCAGGAGTCTACTTGAATCATTGTAGCATAATTATTATTATTATTATTATTACTGCTACTACTATTATGATGATGTTTATGTTTACTTCCCCTCTCACTGAAGTGTAGCAAAAAAAACCCAAGTTAAAAAGAAAATTATTTCCTCACAAAAAGCATTTGGGAAAGCTTCCATAGGTCTTTATTTCCAAATCCTACAAAAAATAAATGGGTCAATTCAGCATGGGTTGGCATTGAACTGTCAGCTACCACATGCTTTTCCTATTTCTTTTCAGAAATGAAGGGCATGAGGAAGATCATCTTTGCTGCTTGGTTTTTGACTAAGCAGAGTTTCCCCCCTTGTTGTTCTACAAACTGCATATACACAGATACCAGAATATTTTTAAATCAAAGAGCCAAAAAAGGTAATTAAATCCCTTGTTAATTAAAATCTGAGCTAGTGAGCTTCCTGCTTACTCATGAGGAGGAGTAAGAACAGCACTTGGAGCATCACAGCTTCCTGAGGATTGTTCATCATGGCCAGCAATCTCCCAGGGCCAGCAGATGTAAGAGTGGGGTGCATTCATCTCTCTTTCTGGGCACATGCACATTCCCTCCCTCTTCCAGCAGTAAAAGTTACACAAATTCTCCTGTAGATCTCTGGGTTGTGCTTCACACTCATTTCCATTTTCTGCATTCCCACCAGGGTTCGTGGCACCACACACAGCTCAGCCAAGGAAGGAATCCAGCCCTCTGCTTTTATTTTTACCCGTTGTGCTTTCATCAGAGCTGGGTGAGTGAGGAACCATCTGCTTCCTTGGGATGAAAAGGCAAGAGAGGGAGCTACAGTTTCCAGAGGAGTGCATCTCTCAAGATACAGCATCTGTCCTTTCTGTTCCTCCTGATTTATAGGGATTTTGGTTTGGGCCAAATTCACAGCTACATTAGGAATGAGAAGAGCCTAATGTGCCACTGTACCCAGAATTAATTTGGCTCAGTGACTTCAGCTCATTCATTCTCAGGGATGATATTTCTGAGCACTTGATCCATGATGAATAGTAGGCAAATTTACACTGGTGCAGTAGGCGACTTTCTAATTTCATTTATGCTCAGACCATCCTGTTGCCTGGTATTAAAGAACAGGTTTTAGCTGAAGCTATTTAGTTTGAAGGATTAGATAACAAGTGTAACTTTCCTAATCACAATTATGGTATGTTAAGATTTTGTACATGAACTTCTGTAGTGCAGCACAGAATCACTGGACATCCAATCTGATAATCCTTCACATTTGAAGGCAACAGGAGCTACAGCACCTAATGTAGAGACAAATATTGACAGAAAGAATGATGTGAGGAAGCAGTCAGAACTAAAAATCTAATCTTTCTGACACATATGAATTTCAAGGATTTTTCATCTTGAACATTGATAGTGGGATTCCAGACACATGTATAAGACTGAAAGATTTTCCATATCACAAATATAGTCACTGTAAATGCAGTTCAAATAACAGCCCTGATCTTCCAACTTTCTAGATAGTTGCTAAAATTTGAAATCATCTTCCTAAAGCTTCTTGGAGATCTTCCTCAACTTTCTTACTGAAAATGATCTGATAAAGCCTGATGAACAAATGAACCAACTTGCTATTTTCTTTTCAGTTATTTCTGTGGTAATCAATTTCTGTGACCGTGTTCACAGGGATTTTTGGATTGGGGAAGAGACAAGGACCTGACTCCATGTTTCAGAAGGCTTGATTTATTATTTTATTATATATATTACATTAAAACTATACTAAAAGAATAGAAGAAAAGGTTTCATCAGAAGGCTGGCTAAGGATAGAATCAGAAAGAATGAATAACAAAAGCTTGTGTCTCGGACAGAGAGCCCGAGCCGGCTGACTGTGATTGGCCATTAATTAGAAACAACCACATGAGCCCAATCCCAGATGCACCTGTTGCATTCCACAGCAGCAGATAACCATTGGTTACATTTTGTCCCTGAGGCCTCTCAGCTTCTCAGGAGGAAAAATCCTAAGGAAAGGATTTTCCATAAAAGATGTCTGCAACAAATATCCAGATTTATTTATAATTGTGTTTCACATAAATTTTTGCCTTTGCAGAGGAATGTGTATTATCTTCAACACTGATCTGCCCAAATTTTCAATTCCTACATTCTTCCTGAGTTGATGCCAGGAATGCTGTGAACAGTGAACTTGTTTGGGGTGATGGAGGAGACAGTCAAAGTTGTCCACTTGCTGCTGGGCAGGTGGCCCTGAAATCCCCTGACCCTGCTCCTCTTGCAGCCAGGTGCTCTGCAAGATTCTGGACAGCAAAGTGCTAGTCCTGCCCTAGCTAATATAAAAAAAGATATTTCTACTTAATGACTACTTATTCAGTTCTAAAATACCCACACTTAGAACAAAAAAGGCAGCAGAAATAAATCTTAAGAGACACAGTGCAGTGAAAGAAGAACTGGAGATGAGCAGAAGGGAGATTTTTTTGTGACAGAGGCAGAATGTGTGCAGCTTGGGAGCAGATTTCAGACCCTGGCAGTATCATCTAGACACAGGATTGAACCCAAGGGTATTAGTAACAATCTTAATCCAGGCCCTTTCAGCAGGTGACAATGTTGATACCAGCTAAGCTGTGCCACTAAGAGCTTCCAAAGCTGAGGCAGAGAGCCCAGCAGCCCCAGCAACACGATCCACAGGCTTGGGTCAAACTGTGGGCAAAATACAAACATCAGCTCTTGTCCAGCACTGGAGAACACTTCCTACAGTATTCAAGATCTCTGCATAGAGCCTGCAGGAAACAAGACCTCCCAAAAACCTGCAGCCACCCCAAGCAGCAGCTGGGAGCCAGGACCTGTGCCAGGAATGAAAGCCACAGGAGTTCTGAGCTGCACATCTGGGTCATCTTCCTCCAAGCTACAGGAACTTTCAGAAAAGTGTTTTGCCAACAAAACTTTCTGTACATATTTTAAAAACTGCTTAGCAGGTGTTATGTGCAGTCCTGTCTCAAAGCATTAGTGTCCACAATTAACCCTCCCGGCCCGGCCGTGCCTCTGGAGTCAAGTCCCTGCCACACGTTTATCACCTCATTACTTAAATCCCCTTACTGCCAAGGGGATAAGTACTGCCTTTGCCTTTGTGAGGAGTGATGGAGGAAGCACAGCCCGGCAGCTGCCAAGAGAGCTTGCTGAGGTACTTTTATTGGCAGGAGATCCAGGCATAAGTCTTACATGAGTACTGCAGGGAGGGCTGTATAGAGCACTCCTTACAACTTTAGGACACAGCAACCTGGAAACTACAAATCTGTACAAAACTGGGCTCCAGCACAATCATATTCATGATGCAGCAGTGGTTGAACTTTGCAAAATTCATTTTAAAAACCCTAGAAGAATTCCAGTAAGTATATTTATTCCTATCATTCATTAATATACCTGCTGGCTAAAACTGCCAAAGGACTTCCAGCATGGCAAATATGTTCTTAGGAATGGAAGAATCAAGACTTGCTGTATTCACTTTTGAAAGGTCTTGTCTATCATGGTTGGAGCACAGCCGTCTGTGTTCCTTACTCTCTGGTAATTAATGCCACTGAGAAGTGACATCAATCCCACACACTGACAGAAAGCAAAGGAGCAAGACTGGCATTGGTGCCCTTCTCTGCTTCAAGGGGGACAGCTTTGAGTCTAACTTGATTCAAGAGGGCTGAGATAATAACAGGACTTGGGAAGGTGATTCTCTCTTGGGAAGGTGTCTGAGCTGAGAAATTAAAAACAAATTTCCAAAGAAAATTTGGAAGACCCAGCAGACCTAGAGCAAAAACATTAAATCTGTCCATTCTCAGTGATGGTAAGAATGGCAGTCTGGCACCTAAATTTACCTGTGCACTGTTTTTGGTTCTGAGATACTCTCCTCCTAAACAGGTGGGTCTGAAATGAAGTGCTTTCCCTGGACAGGTTTTTCCCCACCTCAGGAGGAGCACAGCCACCCTCCCAGAGAGAGCTGCAATGAACACCACAAGCCTCCAGCTGAGGGCACGGGGTGGAAAGTGCTGCTGGAGAGTCCACCCAGTGAGAAGTGGCACTGGGAGGTCTGAGAGCTGGGCTCGGGGAGAGGCTGTGAGAAGGTCAAAGCACCAGAGAACCAGAGAACTGCAGCATCCTCAGCCAGAAACACAGAACCACCAGACCCTCCCACACCTGGAGGCATGCAAGAAATTGAGAGTGCTTTCAGTCTTCCTGTAAGCCAATGGTCTTTCTGAGCAGGTGAAAACACTGCTTACTAGTGATTAATAATTAGTTTGTTTTAGAAACACTAAGCAATTAGAATGATTTTGCACTAAAGCCATTCCAAATCTCATCTCCCAGTGACCCCCGGTTCCTTGGATTCCCACAAAGCACATTGTGGCTACAAAGCAACGCTGTTTGTCATGCACAGTAAGTCACATCACATTTTCAGCCCTCCCTGCAAGCATCAGCTTGAAAATAACTGTGGGCAAACCCTCTGCAGTTCTGATTTTGGAAGTTTTAACTCCACAAAAGTAAACACACCCCCATTTAGGTGTGGACCCACTTGCCAAGCATGAGCTCAGCTGGTGTCAGACCCACTTGCTGTCTCTGGGGCAGACCAAGAGCCAAGGAGCTGCTGTGTGATGTCATTCCATGTTTGTCTGCAGTTAAGGCACTCACCCTGCTCCTGTCAGCAACATTTACTCAGCATGTCAGCATGAAGGAAAGCCAGAAGGTGAATTTGCCAATCTAAACATAATGATGGTTCTTGAGACTTTGCAACAACAGGCTTGCAAAAAAAAAAAAAAAAAAAAAAAAAAAGGTTGGTTTTAGCCCTAATGAATGCTCAAGGTGTCCTGTGCTCCCTCGGTGTCACCAAGGGTGTGCTCAGAGAGCAGTTTCACACCAAGTGGGTTCCCATGCACCGTTCAAAGTGGAGACTCAGTGAGTTGACTCTCCATGCCTGAAAATGAACTGTCAGGCAGCTGCAGAACAACTTTCCATCTCTGCCTCTCAGTGCCTTATGTCAGGTGGTCCACAAATTCTTACCTCTTCATACACCAGCTAGGAAATGAGCTTTTCCATCCTATTGATTTCTAAACTGAATTAAAAAGAACAGGTTTGAAAATCTTCCATGTCCAGTAGTCATCACAAAAGCCAAGCACTGCCCTACAGCTGTCCTTCAATTCTGAACTGGCCCTCCAGACACACACCTGTGTGGTTTTGCATTTACAGGAAACAATACTCTATCCAGCTAAAAGATAAAGCTAAGAGAAAGATTTGACCTCACTGCTTATAGACAGTCAGGATGCAAATCACCATGGAAATCTCAGCAGCTCATTATGAAGGGTGCTAGCTGAGGGGAAGCAGAACAGCCAAGAGTGATAAATAGATTCCACTGCAGCTCATGTGATTTGTACATTATGAGTTTTTGTTGATACAGCTGTAGATGATATTGTAAGAGCTTTTTAAAACCCCATTCCCTGTAGTCATCTCTGGTTTTCACTATGAAAGGGAGTAAGAAATTCTGGAGAATCTCATGTTCAGAAACTATCCAGGTCCCAGGAAAGCAGAGTGGTGTTCAAGACAAACATCCAGCTGCCTTTAAAGGATGTGTCACTGGCCAGAGGATTTGCCATATAATTATTTTGGATTCAATAAGGAGAAGAGCAATTTATGTGAACCTTTTACTCCAGTTCAGTTTAGGCACTGAGGCTCCTCTCCAGGATCAGCAGTGAGGTCACATCCAGTTGAATGTATTTGCTGTGTGAATACAGCACTACCTAAAGTGCATAAAATCAGAATTTCTCTAGCTCTAGCAGTGTACACCTAAATATAAATGACCAAGACTCAAGGTCTAGAGGAATTCTTGGGCTGTTCCCAGAGTAAAAGGAACTCAAGGTGCAGAAAAAGAACTGCCTATCTCCACCAGTCAGTGCTCTTTAATTCTGGCTTTCAGGAGTGATATCAAACACCTCAGTGAAAAGGCTACAAGGAGAAATTGCTACTTTATGCAGTGAACTGCTGTCATGCTTGAAAAAAAAGCCCAGCTTCATCAGCAGAGACACAATCTGGAAGTGCAGTTCAGCCCTTAAGGAATTTTTTTATTATATACACAGGATGCTTCACAGTCTGAGAAATAAAATATTTTTAAAGGATTCTCTTCTCTCTACAGCTAAGATTGGCAGGTGGGAAGGGCACCAGAGGACAGGTTTTAAGAACACATTTTTCAAGGTTTTGTTCAAATTCTAAGCTATTCCTACCTCCCAAAGCAGGTACATCATATTGAATCTTTTTTTTTTCATAAAATGCAGATGTAATTCTGGAAAATGAAGAGTACAACAAACCTTCATTCTCAATGATAATCTGCTGTGAACAGGAATATTTTAACATACCTCAAACTGATTTAAGTGTTCTTAGATCTCTTCTTAAAAAATGCCTCTGACAAATTTTCTGTTTGCCAACTCTTAATATTAATAAGTTGAAAACTATCTTAAAACTAAGAAAAAAACCAAAAAAAAACCCAAAAAAACCCACAAAAACAAAAACTTGATTTTTTTCCCTATATTTATTTATTAGGTTATTAACATTTGAAAGGCTCGTTCATCCTTTACCAGTTGACAGTGATGGACTCAAAACAATTATTAATGTTTTTCTAACTAAACATGGGTCAAATCCAACCATGGGATCACTGTGAAGTGAACAGAACTACATCAAACTTCTATTCCAGCTTGGTCTGCAGCTGGGAGGTTGAGAAAGCAATGGATGTAATTCACAACTGGAGCAAAACAATTTCATGTCTCCTGGACTCCTTTCAAAGTTATTCTAATTAAATTGACACCTCTTTCAGAGAGGCAACAAGTGCTGAGAAAAACACCTGTGATGCCTACAATTCACTGTCTTTCTCCAGATCTCTCATTATATGGAAGACAACCACGAGCAAATATTTCTTTTTCTTCCTTTCTCAAAGGTCAATGGTTACAAGCTAACTGACTTTATTTCATAATATATAAAATATCCTCCTTTTTTTTATTTCAGAGACTCTCCAGTGCTAGATTAAAGAAAAAAGGCAGGGTTTTTTTAAGAATACAGTGCAGTTTGGGGAACATTTCTTCCATAAATTCCAGAAGAGGTATGAAACTGGCTCAACAATAAAAACACCTAATCCATTTCTTTTAGCTTTTGACCATATTTAAGAGAAAAAAAAAAAAAACCACCTATTATAAAAAACCACTGACAGTTTTGTTTCACTTAAATAGACAACTAAAACTTCTGACCCTCTCTGGTGCTGTTTACATAAGAGACATATTTCAGTGTAAAATGGCATTTCTATCAGAAGTTACTTCCAGGACCAGGAACTCTTGGCAACAAAACCTGCTCTTCTAGAAGACCTCATTTTAGAGTGCCCTTTAACAGCATCACATATAAACCCACCACTCACAGCAACCAATTGAGAAGCACTTCAGGGAATGGAAAATATATTATTATTAGCTAATCTACATTAATTTCATACCAATACTGGGACACTTATTAGCAACTGCTAAAAAGATCCTACTTGCAACTTCCCAAGGCATGCATTCCTTCACAAGTAGATCATTGTACATAATGAAGAGCACTTAATTTGCATGCCTTAATATCTCAGTAATTAGGTAATAGCAAGCACACATGACCAGACAGAAAGTTGCATCCTTCTGTTTCAGATTTTGTGGTATATTTCCTTTTCCCTTTCAAGTAAACAGTCTGATACTGTTATTTTGCCCAGTTAATAAAGTTTGTTTCCACTCTGAAATGTGGCAGCCCTAAGTCTAAGATTCACCCTATTAAGAGCAAAAAGGCTTAAATCAGATACAGACATGGGATTCACCTCGGAATTGCAGAGACACTCCTGGAAAAGAAGACTTTCTATAAGAAAGCCAAAAAGGCAGCAAGCCCCAGCCTGTGTGCACCATCCTCCACTCAGCACGTGCACTTCCATGACAAGTGCTGCATGGAGGAGCCTGCCCTCCTTTTACCCTTTGAAAAGAACTCTCCCATTAATCTATTTTTACTGATCATCATCAAAAGCAAATCATCTTTCCTGAAACATTTAGCTGGGTAGCAGCAGCAGCCCAAGGTAACAGGATATGGATTGTTCATACAAAATACTCTTGTAATTATTGCCTCTGATAGTCAGCAGTGAATACAAGAGCTATTCTCATTTTAAACTAATTAACCGTGAAAAAATGTCAGGCTTTTATTATCAATCTCCATCACTCAGCAGGAGCAATCCTTACAGATAAGGTCAGAATTTACTTCCATTGTCA
Source organism: Molothrus aeneus (assembly GCF_037042795.1). Lineage (NCBI taxonomy): Eukaryota > Metazoa > Chordata > Aves > Passeriformes > Icteridae > Molothrus > Molothrus aeneus. The sequence goes on along the minus strand of NC_089659.1, from coordinate 4,802,868 downwards.
AAAGACAATGTCAAAGACATAGCATGCTATGGCATGGACCAGAGGAGACATGTCTGCAGAGCTAATTCCCAAATTCAGCTCCCTTGGGTGCCCTTGCTGGCATAAAAAGCACTGGCAGCTGCAGCCACCCTGGCTCTATGAAGTTTCATGTGCTGGCAAAATACTGCAACTTTCTGGGATATTCATGTAGATTTTCAAATAACCTACAGCTCCTGACAAGTTTGAAAAACCCTATCTGAAGGAAAACTAGGATGCACCTCCCTTTGAAACTAGCAAGTGGTGAAATCACATCCTTTCACTTCTGACACAGGCAGGGAAGTTCTATCTGTTCTGCAGCACCCCCAAATATCTGTATTTGTCTTTCTGGTGCAGGGAAAGAGCCATGGATTAGCTTTAAGCACAGCCATGAGATGTCTGAGCATATTTGTGGGCTGTGGCCAGTCTGAATTCTGAGCACCTCAGAGTCATAGATTACTTAGAGCCCAAATCACCCAAAATCCAACACGTGGAAGTCTGAGAAAAGACAAAACTGAGACTCAGAGGTCACAGGCACCAAAGAGAGCAGTCACAATGCCAACAGCTTTTGATGGCACAATATAAAAGCAAACCAGCGTGGCAGTGGGCTGAAAAACTAAAGGTTGGATTCCCATGCAGTGGTATAACTCTGAGCACTGCCAGGTCCTTTGAGACAGTTTCTGCCTCTGGTTTTCCTGGATGTGGGTCTTTGCTGCCTACAAACTTTTCAAAAAGTAGTGCAGGGTTATCTGCACACAGAACAAAACATTTCTGTGCCGCTCAAAATGATTTTCACTGCTGTCCCCAAGCACAACTGGTAGTCAGTCTGCTGGTTTCAATAGAAGTGTAAAGAATATTAACCAGTTGTAATATTTGCTCTGGTTTATAAGTTAAATAAAATATCACACCCAGTAGGTATGTACCTAAAACCCAAGAGAGTCTCAACAAATTTGTAATTTCCGTCTACGCTGATTTTTTTTAAAACTTCTTCAGTTATTAAAAATTAAATATCTCTGCCATTCGATAGCCAGAAATAAATTATCATTGAACACTTATTTTGTGTCACAAGGAAATGTCAGAGAAAGCAGATTAAGTTTACTTACTTATTACCATGATTTAGATGGTTATTGAAACAAAATGCTCTGTGGAGAACTCTTTAATGGAAAAGGCCAAGTACGCTGAACACAGTTTTATTAGATGTCCTGCAGACCACAGCCTGGATCCCCTGCTACAAATAGTTTAAAAGGACTAAGATTTTTTATTACAATGGCCTGGTGCTAAAGTGACCTACAAGTCACTGCATTTCAAGGACTAATTTGCTATGCAATGCCCTCCCTCTCTTGCAGTCTTGTTCTCAGGGTAGAGCAGAAACTGGAACCCACCCAAAGCAAACACTATAGATCTTTTTTGGCAGTTTTTATAGCACAAGTTTTATATGGAGACTACATGCTAGATGCTGATGCAAGCATTCTGCAGTACATGCAGTCTCCAAGACCTTCAGTTCTTGCAGACACTTATGCACACACATAAATGAAAGTAATTTCATTAAAAGCGGATGTACTGTTCTGATGAAAAACACTCTGACTGCCCCTAAACACTGCAAGATTTGCAAGCCTACCATTCTGTGAAAATCTGGGTCAGACCTCAGGAACCAAATGACCTTCATGTACTTCAGGAAAAGAAACTGTGCTCTCTAGGGGAGCCCCCCTTAAGCTCCAACTTCCACTATTAATGAGGGAGAAATTCTCACAGCCCATAGAAAACCTCAGAGCTGTTCAATGGCCATGCTGGCCAGACCTGCCTGGGCTAATAGCACCATCAATGGTCACTGATGATAACTTGCTCTCCTCAGCTGCTGAAGATGCTGGAGCACCCAGTAAGGGCAAGCTCAGCAGCAGCCTGGGCTGATTATCAGGAAGGCTGGAGCAGGGACAGAGCCTCTACTGACAGGGGGCTGGAGGCTGGATGCTCCCACACTTGTGGAAGTCAGCTGTCAGAGAGCCACCTCAGCATGCCCTGTGACAGACAGGGACAGACAGACAGACACTCCTGTAGGGAGTGCAGGAGCTGTACTATCTGCCACTGAAAACAGACAAGGAAAGAGAAAAGTCCCATCAAGGGCCCTTGGTTGAGACATCCCTTGCGTCTGCCAGCATGGATTGTCACTCAGTGAGACACTGGACTGTGCCAGAAAAGGGGTTTTGTCAAGGGTCAGGCTTTGGGGAGAGCTGTGGCAGCATCCTCCTGCAGCCACACCCATTTAGTCACTCCCTGCTAGGATATTTCTCAGGAAATGAAATCCCCACACAAAAGGAAGCTAAATATTAATAACAGCCAGGCAGCAGGCAGGTATCACCACATTATTACTCACATTTCAATGCTGAGAATGCAGGTGGCTGCCTCTGAATCCCCCAAAACATACGTTATGTCTGAAAGAGTGAATCTCTGCTAGCACTTACCCAGTGAATGAGAAGCAGACTGTCCCTGCTGCCAGCAATGCCAGGTTGGACACTCTGCTAAAGCACAGGAGAAAGTTTTGGTGCCTCATGGCTTAGAAATGGTTTCTCCATTAATCTCCAGGGCACCAGGGCTAAATACAATAAATCACACAAGCTGCTTCTGGTCTCCACACCAGCTGCTTTCCACAAGGACAAGCTGGTGCTCACCTGAAACATCCACTGATTTCCACAGGTCCCACCTGAGGATTTTGGTACCTCTTGCAAGCAGGCTCACAGGAGCTGGCTATCAGAGCTCAGCTGTGATACAAACACCACTGTGAACTCCTAATGTTACTGCCATGATTGCAGCATTGGAAGCTGCCAGAACAACCAAAGTGAGAATCTGTTCCAAAGAGAGTCCACAGAAAGGCAGAAAAGTTTGTAAAATGAACATGCTAGTAGTTACAACAAGATTACTTCATTCCTGTCCTTCAAGGCTGTGGTGAGAAGTTAACTATGAAAATTCACTCTTAAAAGCTGGAAATGAAGCTACTGAATTCCTTATTTGATTTTAGTCTCACAAATTTCAGTAGACTTTGGTAAATAGCATATCTCTACCGGGGAAGAAAATGTGATAATTTATAGCCCTGCACTACTCAGTGAACATTAAATAAGCACAGTATCTGCAAACTCAAAAGGTCAAACAATCAGAGAATTCACCTGCAATTAAATTATTTCAACTCTGTATAATATATTTTTCTTTAGTAGCAACAAGCTTTTACTCACAATGAAGAATTAATCATAGAATCATTTAGGTTGGGAAAAACCTTAAGGCCACGGAGTCCAACTGCAAACCTAACACTGCCAGGGATATTATTAAAGTTAAGAAGTGGGCAAGTGTTGAATGCAAATCAACTGAAGACTTATAATTTTAGCACTGGAAACCACATATATTGGAACCAGAATACTGGAAGTGACAAAATGAGTGACAGAAGACACAACACATTAAAAAACACAGAAAACAATGTGATTCTAAATAAAGTTATAGACATGAGAATAAAACAAGAGAGAGACAACATCTAAAATTTAGGAAAACAGTTTAAGAAATTCACTGAACTTGAGTCACAAAAATATTTATTTTCAGCATCTTAGTTAAAGGTGCCAGTAGACCATGATTAAAAAGAAACTGTAAAGTCTGTGCTTCTAGCTGTGAGTTACTGAGTTCTAGAAGAGTAATTCCCAGGCAGTGACATTCACTCATTTCTGCTGTTTTCATACCAAATTACATCATGAACCGTTGAGATATTATTTTATATATTTGAAAGATTTCATTCAAAGAGAACAGGAATCTAATTTTGTAATGCTTAGGAAAAGAATTTTCTGGTAAATTTGCATTATTTCTACTGACCTCTTAAAAACTGTGGAGTCTCTTGTTCTCAGTCAAGGTGAGTTAAGAAATCTCAGTCTGATGGTTATTATTAATGAGTTTTCAGCCTAGAGGACAAAAAAAAAAAAAAAGGAAAATTCTATTTATTTGAAAAATAGGGTAGAGTCCTTGTAATGTTTCAGTTTTGTTGAAGTAGGAAATATATGTTAAGCAGCCCAAAGCCTGTATGGGCATCCATTTATTTTACTGGAAATATGTACACATTTGAGACTACCAAAGGTCAGAACAAAGTAATCAGGTTTCTTACTGCCGCTGGACTGAACTCCATTGGGAATAATTTACATAACATTTACATCTTTTCCCCAGGATATCAATAATCCAGTGCTAGAGACAGAATAGCTGCTGGTGGGTCTCACCTGCCCTCCTCAAGGATGTGAGCATCACCAGAAGTCCACTTTTGAACAAATGGAAACACAAACATCAGCTCCATTCACTGCAGCAGAAACTTAATTCTTTCATAAACACTCCTTAACATAGATGTCCAGGGGTACAAAGACTTCTTTTTGTGCTGAAGTTCCTCTATCTAATTACAAGATCTGACAGCAACATCTTGTCTTATATTGGCCTCAGAAATGCAGTTTCCCATCAAGGCTCTTTTTTCCTAAATTATGCAATTCTTTAGCTCTGAACAGACTCAATACCCCACAAAACAATTAAAAAAATTCACTGGAGGGGATAGGAATAGATAAATCCATTGCAAAATACCCCTGATCATCTTGCCATGCAAATTCCAGTGTCACCACGCATTAGAGAAGCTACATGAAATTCTACTTTTCCCCTTAATGGGCTAGATATAAAGCTAAAATTCATGTTTAAGTTATGAGATACATCACTAGAAATGACAGCAGAGCCCACATGTGTTCTGGTATGGGATCAGTAATGTGTTTTTCTGGATTTATGCACTCCATGAAATGAGGGGTTTGGTACACACAAGGGATAGGGGCAGCTCCAAGGGATGTATTTCAGTTTGCCCTGTATTTTTGAAAATCCAGTATTTCAGCTTAACTCTTGCCCTTCCCAACTGCCCTTTGTGGAAAGATCAGAGTGACAAAACAGAGCAGCTTTTACGAAGCAGCTAAGAAAGTACATCTTTTCTTAATGTCACATTGCAAACAAAGTCATTAGAAAAGACTCTGTAAGTGGAAATGAAAAAAAAAAAGATTGATTTATTCTGTAAAGTTTTAATGCAGTGAATCCAATCCCCAGAAAAACAAAATCAATACAAACACAATCATGTTTGGAACTTTCTACTTATGTAATGAGATTAAGTACTCTGGAATTGAAATTGTATTCATTTTGAATGTGGTGACAGTTTCAGATAAAAGAAAAGTGTTTCAGGGGTACATGAAATATGTTTTTAAAATGAAATATCTTTAACACTTGGATGCATACTCTGAATTAAAGCTTTGCTGCAAAATGTACATCTATATTTCAGAAAATATTTTTCTATTAACAGCTCTGAGTTTCAAATTTTGTGCAACGGGTGTGTAGAAATTTCACCCCTGAGAAACAAATATCTCCAATTGTCCTTTAAGCATTTAGAAGTACAAACAGTTCACATCATAGTACTAGAAATTATAACCAAATAATGTAAATGTGTTTTTCCCTGGAAACAGCTGTGACAGGAAAGACATTTCTCTAGCTAGATAACAATAACAAAAAGAAAATAATCTTCTAATTCCCTACACCAACACAATACATTTAGGTTTTCTCCTGTCACAGAAGATTTACAAGCAGAAATAGATAATAAAGAGCAGAGCCATGATTTCAACAATTCTTCCAGGCAAAGGAGAGAGCAGGTGACTATATAAACTAACAGCTGTGTCATCTCAGCATGCTGCTGCAAGTAGGGGGATTTTCCTCTGAGCAATAGGTCTGCATTAAAGTTTCATAAGCTTATTTTATGCTAGTCAGAATGACAATGCACATTTCTACATGGCTACATGGCTTCTGGACATGAATGCAGCCAGTTATTACTGAGTGGGATTTTTGAATTGCTATACAGATTTCATTGAATCACTGGTCATCAGCAATCGGTGATGGTGGCAGGCTAAGCAAGAGAAATGAGTAAAAATCTGTGTACATACCTGACCAGACCATGAGAAACAGCTTTTATGAGGACTGGGGAAGAAATACCACAAAATGCTTTTCTGGTTTATTTAGGGCATTTCCCAGCATTATGGCACATGTGCATGAACACTGAAAAGGTGTAGTTAAATAGCACAAGCATGGGGTATTGGGTGGAACTGCAGCTCAGATTAAAGGCATTCAAGGTTCTCCCTTTTCCTCTGTAATTCCACAGTCACTGATGGCTTCAACACCATGCCAGGATCAGCAGCCACAGGTGCAGCCAAACCCCAGCTCAGCCCCAGATGAAATCCCTCATTGCTGAGCGAGGAGGGAGGCGCTGCCAGAGCTGTATCCTAATGCACATGCACAAGGGGGAGGCATTGACCAGATTTATGTGCTGCAATTGGGAACCTTGCGGCTCGTCCTTCCCCGCCGTGCTCTGGGGGCAGCACATCGGGGTTTCACAGGCTCAGGAGCTGTGAAATCACCTCCGGGGCCTGAGCCCAAAGCCCTGGGGGGCTGGCATGGCAGAATGTGCTGTGGCACTGAACTGAGCCCAGCCTGATGGCAGCACCCCCTGCCCAGGGCACACCCAACACAAGCCACCAGCAGCTCCTGGTCCCTGCAATGAAAGAGGAGCACAATCTCTTCTGAACAAAGTCCCTCAAGAACCAGACTTTGTTTCAGAAAAGTACTTTTAAACATACACACCAGAGAATCCATCATAGACCCCCATAACAAAAATTCATTTTCTCTCTTATTCTGTACTGCTCTTAACTACATTATAGAGTTTTGGGGGTTTGCAGAAAAGCTGCTTTTAGGGTCCCCTCAATGACTGCAGACTGTGACAGCTTAGAACTGTGTTTCTAAAGCTGTGTGAACTCTTGTGCCCAGGCAGGTGTCAGCTCTCTGTACCTTCAGGCAGCCACACAGCAGAGCAGTGACAATAACCTGGTTTCTGGCTAGGTGTGCGCTCGAATTACATAAATTTCAGAAACAAAATGCATAGATTGAGGTAACAGAATTGTTAATTAGGTGGGAAGAAATGGCCTGTCAAGCTTTCTGAAGGAAGTTTCAGAGCTGATGAGGCTCATGTTGCAGATATCACAAAAAAAATTTGAAAATTTTTTTTAAAAAGTAAGCACTTTATGCAGGCAACTTAGGAGCAAAATACATGACTATGGGGAATTCTTCTTCTTCATGGGAAATTCTCTTTCTCCACCTGCTTGGTTCCCATTTTGCCACCATGGCTTGTGTTAAAATAATCACCCTGAGAGAAGGAATCTCAGCATCATAACAGTTTGCTATTTGTTCATGAGAATGTGTTCACTTCAAACTACAAAAATAACTTGGATTAAGTTTAATCCATTCTTCTATGCTACCATACTTCAGAAGAGAAGGGAATGACAACTCCTCATAGGCAGTGTAAAATCTAGAAAAGGATCAAACTCAAGGGTGCTAACAGCTATTTGACATTACAAAAAAAAAAACAAAAACCCAAAAAAAACCCACAAAAATCACCAAACAAAATCCCCAAAACTAATTGCCATAAATATCTCCGAATGTTTATGGCACATTAAACAAAGATCAAGAGAGAAAGAAATTTATATCTATGCTTATTCTTTGTTCCTTCACAATTGTTACCTAGATGTAAAAGAGAAAGAACTAGAAGCAGAGGTCAGGAGACCTATGATTAACATAATTACTTAATAAAACCCCCAAAAAGGAGAGTTTTGCGTTAGGGTTTGAGATACTTTCATACACTAAAGGATTTTGCCTTCAAAACTGTGCAAAGAGTGCAAATTAAGGGATTATAAATTGAAAAAGAACAGCTTCCACTTTCATACTTTTTTTTTGCCTTTGGCACAGGGACATGAAAACAGCAGAAAACTGGCCCTGCTTCATTCAGTAATCAGGCTGGTAAAAAAAAATTAAAAAAAAAACCAAACAAACAAAGCAGAAGCAGAGTGTTTCAACTTCCCACTCTCTGATTTTCCACAGGAGCTGCAATTCCACTGATGCCAGAGCAGCCAAGATCAATTGATGCCATTGAAGCAGGGGACAGGTACTGGAGGCTGGAAGATGCTTTCATATTCTATCCCAGAGGCACCACTGTATTATCATCAGTCCAAATAATTAGAAGAATGATGCTGGCTAAAGCATTATCTGCATAATTTCAAATAAAGTAAATTTTCCTAAATAGCACTTCAGAAGGTGACTAATTCCTGCACCTGTGGAGATTTGACCTCCTGACTTCTAGATGACCTTAGCAAATTTAAAGTATTTTTGGGCTCCTCTCTTCTGTTCCTCACGTCCCAGGGCTCAAGAAAAATGCGACATTCACTCAAAGTGAATTATTAACTTGATAAACAAAAATCCAACTTTACACATTGCAATTAAATTGTGAAACTCATTATCACAAGTTAGCACTTAGATGAGAAGCTTCAAAATAAATAAAGAAACAGGGCACTGCAAGGATCACCAGAACAGCAAGATTTAAAACAGTGAATGTTGATCAGTTTGGGCAAATATAATCTCCCAGGCTTCAAGCCCTCTTTATATCCACAGTTGCTCTAGAAAGAGACACTCTGACCAGGTGAATTCCAGGAGATATGGTCTGATACTGGCTAGAATTTACCTTTGGGACTCTGCCTTCACAAAAGTATTCAGATGTAGCTCTCTGCAGCACAGCCAAGACTGCCTTTACCAACAAGAACCACACCAGTAAAATAAAGGCATGCTTGGAACCTCTTTGGAGAGATTTAATCACTAAACATAATTCTGAAAAAGGCTTCATTTTGTTTCTGTGGCAGTAAAGAGCATCATCTTGATCTTACACCATTATATACTCCACAACTGAAGAAAACTATAAAAGTCTGATAAAATTTTATACCTGTGGTCAAGGAAACATGAATCAGATCAGCAAAACTGCAATCCCAGCTCCACAGAGCATCTTCAAAGCTCCCCCTTTTCAGAGTGGTTGGTTTGCCAAAGCAGCCCAGCAGTGAGCTGTGCCCAGAAATGCAGCTTGGCACCTCCCTGGGCTCTGCTCCACTCCCTGCCACCTGAACAATTTGCAGGTTTTTATCAAGAAACTTGTTGCTAGGACTGGTACGTGCTTTTACGATCCTCAGGCACTAGCTGCTGTTCCTCCAGCGAGGTTGAGCATCCTAATTACAGGAAGTAATTTATTTTTGACATCTCCTTGCTGGGACCCAGCTGAAGGCAGCTCAATGGGGACAGGAGCAGCACAGAAATATAACAAGACTCCCTTCCAACAGCAGCACTGAAACCACACACTGCAGGTACAGGTGCTCCTCCTCTCTGCTACCCAGCATTTGCCAGATAAAGTGGATCTTTGCTGCTGTGTCAGAAATGTAATTTTACAGACACTTCAAAGACCTTTAAAATGCAGTGGCCTCACTGCCCAAGTTTCACTGAAGTGTTCTGGAAAAGCACATGTGCTGGAGGATGCTGGTTTGGGGCAGTGTGGAATGAAAACACAAGCTGATTCATTTCATTGGGATAGAGGGGGAAAAAAGAAAAAGAATGAGATATAACAAAAGGTGAGGAATTATAAGGATGAATTTAAATTTTGATTTTTTTTTTTTTTAATAATCAAGCTATAAACCGTATCACAAACAGGCTTGGACACAATTGGCCCTCCTGGCTGCCAGGGCACACTGATCCTCATATTTTATTATAATAATACAAAAATAGTGGTGTAAAAGAAGTAGTTGGTCTAGAAATACAAATCTTAGCTTCTAAACTAGATTTGTTTGTTTTCCTTCAAACAGTTAATGGCAACAAGAAAATATGAGTTGCAGAACTAACAGTACTGGTAGGTTTGTGGCTCCATAATGTGTAACACATTGCTGGCACTCATGAAAGCTTTGTTGTATTTGGGATATTTCATATAAATTCCATGAAGAACTCAAGTGCTAAGCACATGATGAAACATTTCCCGTATGGACACTAACTGGGTTGCTTTCCTTTAATTAGCCATCTGCTTCCATGGAATTCCTCCAGATATTGTAAGCTGAATATCCATCTCTCTGTCAGGTTTTACAGTAATCTGACAACAGGTTAAAAAGTTACTGGGTGAACACAGAAGGACAGACCGACAATGTCTCCAAAAAAATTGAATTGCCTCAGGAAACAAGTCTAAAATAGATGCATAATTTATAATTGCTTCTGAAGATGGGGCCACTGTCAAGCTATAATGAAGAGCTCATAAATTAATCGATTATTTAAAAAAATACAAAAATACATCAGCAGAAATGTATCAATGCTTCCAACATTTGTGGATTTTTGAGGTGCAGGCAGAGCAAATACTGCTCCCACAGATGAGAAGGGGTACTGCTGGATGGACAGATGAGTTAGGGGGTGGTAGGTCAGACTTTTTAATGCTTAAAAAAGTTTAGTAGAAGTTTGATGAAATGTTCAAATAAAATACATCCTAAACTCATCTCTACTTCACTTAGCCCACACTGAGATTCTTTGCTAACCCCCAGTAAGCTCAAAACAGCCATTAAAATTTGAGAGCAATCTTGCACAGTGCAGAGGATACTATTATTATCTGTGATAACCCACACTAAGAAATGCTAAAAAAAACCCCTGCAGTTCATAATAGTTTAGACTATGGCACCATTGACGCACATTTTTCATTTTTTTTCCCAGCAAAATTAGAATTCTGATAGGCAACAAGAGACCTCTTGCAGCTGAATGGAGATGCTGGAGAGAAACACAGTGCTTCTACCAGCTGGCAGGTCAGGCAAGTGTTCTGTGATCACCTGACTTTATCTTTCTGCAAAAATGCACTTAAATATTTCCACGTAGCTGCACTGGAGATTTTAACTCATTGGTCAAACCCAAGAAAGGCACAGGGGCTGTGGGACACAGCAGTGACCCAGCCTACACCACCCTTTGCTTTAAAATATGCCATGTATTTTTACTTTCATAAATCCAAGCTAATCTAGAGGATCATTGCAGCTTTGTCATTTGGTGAAAGGGGGAAAAAATAAAACAAATAACAGGGGAAAGAAGCTACACATTTGTACCCACTGATCACCTCAGAGAACCACTGCACAGTTGTCACTCTGAAAAAATTAGTTCTGTCCTGCAAAAGAGGAGAAATGCCAGAGTTTCTCTGCGAGTTCTGGTGGCTCAGCAGTTTGGTGTCAGTGCCTGGCTGGCTGCACTTGCAGCACAAACAGGTTACACAAAGAGCAGTGCCAGTACAGCCAAAAAACCCCTGCACACCCAGAAAAGGGCTGAACACGGAGTCCATCAGCCCAGGGCTCCTCTGGCCCACAGCTCTGCTCTGCCTGCTGAGACTGCTCCAGTGCCTAAACCCCCTCACACCTGATCAACCTGCAGGGACAGAGTCTCTCCCCCGTATTAACCCAGCACAGATGATGACTAAATCCTCATTTGTAAGGCAGACCAGATCTCTTCCATAAAGAGATCACTGCCAGACAGCAATACCACATACCCAGTTAATTATGATTTTTATAATTTGGGCTCTTAATGGTTTCTTAGTCAGAAAGCAGTTATGAAAAAGCTTTGGAACATAAATACTGCATAAATTTTCATAACTTAAGACAAAAAGTTGGTCGATGTTCTCTGAAGCTGACAAACTGCACACTACAGTAGTTAGAAAGAGACCAGAGTTTATGTACAACCTGCATGCAAACCCCTATTGCTCCTATCCACTTCTTACAAACTGGCAATCACAGATGGTCTCATAACAGACTTGGAACAGAAAATAGATCTTTGCGTTTGGAATGTGCAAGTTACACTTCTACATTAACAGATTTGTAATTCACAGCATGACATTCAATGAAGGAAGACATGGTAAGGGTGTTGTACATTTTAACATACTTACATAATGAGCAATTATGTTGAATATATTCAAAAATAGAATTTATGTAGGTTGGGAGAAGTCCACAATTAGTAATAGCTTTCCTTTCTAGAAGTTCTGATACCTTGAATGGCTTACATGGATTTTTTTGGTGCATTGATGCAAAACAATTTTCATATAACAAACAGTGAACCCAATCTGAAAAAGTAACTATTTTATTTTGGAAATGGCATCATGAAATATTGTGATTCCACAATATTTGACAGAAGCATTGCTAAGAAGTGCTTTATGATAGCACATTGTTTTATTTTTCCAGTCATCTCAAAACTCCCAATTTTTTTCTTGTTGTCAGGAACAAAAATAAGAACCTGTCACTTTTTCCTTGTTAGAAAGAAAAAAATTAAAAGGACACAAGTTCCACTACTCTTGAAATACTGCTGTGGTAGGGAGGTGAGATGGCCTGAAGAAAAGAGGAGCCGCTCAGACGGACGCAGGAATGGACAACGTGGTGCACCAGTGCCCTGGCCCCCCATCTCCTGTTACATTCTGCAATGCCACTGTCACCTGCCCAACAGCCACAGCAGCAACACCCAGGTTTAGAGTCAATATTTGAGATGTTGCTCAATTTTGAAATTGTTTTCTCCAACTCTGGGCCACCCACATGCACTAGCCAAGCAGAGGAACAAGGGAGGGTGTGATTTTGCTGATGGAAATGAAAAAGCTGCCTTTAACTTTGCTACTCTTTGGTGTCAATCATTCCACCTCCAAAAGTCTCACCACGCTGCATCTCAAGGATGGAGGACTGTATGGAAAATTTGTAATTAATCCAAACCAATGTCACATGGAGACAAAGTGACCTTATTCCAATCAGTGAGAAAGGCAATATAAAACCCACCTGCATCTGCAGTCACTTGCACAAGCTACTTACACCATAAATCATTTAGTCAATAATGATTCATAACAAAGAGAGCTTATTTTAGTTTTGATACTTACAGCTTGAGCTTGAAAAATCAGGCACATGCAGACAACTTCTTGAAGCAGCTTTGGCTACTGGGATGAGGCATTTTGTAATTTAACCAGATATGACTCAAAAAGAACTCATCATTGTTAGTTAACCATAGTAATTATATGGAAACAGGACATGTTACACCCCTGGAAGGGACCACATCCTGCTGCACATCCCCTCCCCTCAGTGCTGTGCTTCTTGGCTTTGGGTGTACCTGCAGTCCCTTTCAGTCCTCATCTTCCTGCCCTGCCCATCACTGCAGCTGCCAGCCCCTGGTTTGGGGGTTGTTTTAACCACAACAAAGCAGCTTTGCTGCTTCTGTTTCTATGCTTAAGTGATTTTTATGAGCAACCATTTTAAATACTAATACTTTGATAGATTTTGTTTGTTTGTTTGATTCTGTTGTTTACTGCACAATTGAGTGCAATGACTGCCAAGGTCCTTACAGGACCTGTGACATTCACTAAAAGCTGAAGTGATGTAAGGGCAGCTTATTTCCATGCCATGGCAGTTGTAAGTCATCCCAGAAAATGGGATTGGTTGCTTAACCAAAACTGAGCCTTTCCTATTTCAGGAGTAGAAGCACTGTGAACCACTGTGGACTGGCAGCAATGATACTTCTTTATGCTGAGGAGCTTATAAGCCACACAGCCACAAGCCATTTGTCATTTTCTCAGGTCAGAAGAGTGCTTTGCAAACAGAATTTAGCCCATGAGTCACTATTTGGCCTTCTGTTCTCTAGAAAAATCAATTATCAGTACAAACTGCCTTTCTTCTGTGACTCCAAAGCCATAAGGGAAGCACCTTGGATGCCCTTTCTTCCAGAGCAGGAAAAGGAGAGAACTACAGCAGCATTATTGCCCTCTTCCACCCCTTCCTCTTTATCAAGTTCTGCAGTTCCAAAGTGCAAAGAGCAAGAAGACCTTGGCCTTCTGCAGGAATAGCCAGCATTTATTGCCAGGGCCTCTTCAACACTGATGATTACCTCAGAAGAGATAAAACTGTATATAAACAATTATGTTTGGCTTCTGGGCAAGCAGCAACTTTTGTCTGGGAAGCAAGAATGAGTGATGTACCTCTAAATAATCCCCATGAATTACACTTTGGAAGGCTACTGAAAGCATATTAGGGTTACTCAGGACAGCTGGAAAATTTTTCCTCTCAAAGTTGAGTATATTCCTCAGTCCATTCAAAAGTGTCCCAAAACAATGAAGAGGTTGCACAATCAGGCCTTCATGTCCCCTCCCAGCAGAGTCACATGTAGAAATGTTTTCCAAATTAGCCACCAGTAACATCACAGAGTCCTCTTTAGCCATGTTCTTCATAGCTGTGGTTACATTAGTAAACATAAAATGTACTTTCCTAAGTTAAGCCAACTAATTTAGGACTGACAAATTGAATGACTCTTTTCACAAGTGTTTCACATTCTTTTCTCAGCAAAATTAATCCTGAAGAAGGAAAGCTGCTTCTATAGTAGGTATTAATATATTTAGTATCATACTTCTTTCTCCATGCTTTGCCTCCTCAGTTTTATGTATTTTCCAAACCAAGGAACCACAATAAAATGTTGGTGTCAGTTTAAGCCTCAGTTTGGAGCCCTGGGGAGTTTTCAGCAAAACTCCAGTCTGGTTAGAGATTTCCCCCATGTCCCTGGTGTCCTGAACTCACTGCTGACATCCCAGAATACTTTGCTCTCTACAATCTCAAAGACTTGTGGATTTTCACAGGTGGAAATTAGACATTACATGCACTCTTGCCATAGGAAACAGTTGTGGGGGGACCCATCAGCCATCCCTGCTGCCCAGAGGCAGCAGATGAAGTGTCCCCAGGGGACAGGAGACTCAATTAATCACCACAATTATACAGCAGGCAAATACAATTAGAGACAAATACTTCAGCCTGATTTTTCTGCTGAGTGTTTGAGCTCAGGGAAGCTGGGCAGGCAGTACATACAGAACTCCACATGTTTGATTTTATCAGAGATGGTAGAACATCATCAAACAGCTCACTTCCCAGTGAGTCTGACACATTTGGGCTGCAGGGTGGGTACCAGCCATGCTGCAGGGTTTTATGTGCATTTTGAATTGTCACTGCCAGGAACTTGCAGTCAGGAGTAGCAACAAGGAATTTTTGTGGAGCAGAGTCAGACTTCCATGCCTCAGGCACTGCTTTGTCTCCAGTCCTGCTCCCACATTCCTTGAAAGCTGAGACCATGGCACAACTCAAACACCAGCAGTTTCCCCTTTGTGTGGAGTAAAATTCACATAACCTGGCTCCCTGGAGACCCTGGGCACAAAGAGACTGAGACTTGTTTGCCTCATTCACTTTTAATAAAATTCCACTGTATAATAATAACAATAATAATTATTATTATTATTACTACTACTACTATATTTCCATCATTGTAAACTTAATTTCTCAAAAAAATATATACATTTTGTATGGGAAACTTCCCAAGATGCAAGACAGGGTAACCCTGTCCACCAGAAATCCTTGGTCAGAAGTTAAAAGTGCAGTCACCTTTGAAGCAGTGCTCATGACTTCTGCTGTGTCATGGCAGAGATTTCTGCTCCAACATAACTCTGGCACTTACTATCTGTGCCATTAATAACAGTAAATTCAAGAATTCCCTGAACTGGACAGAATTATGTTCTTGACTCCCTTTTGCAAACTGTTTTATCAGTGCCTATTTTGGGAATAATTTTGAGTTGGCTGCAAATGTGGATCACAACACTAAGAAGATGGTAAAGGTTCCTTTTAAAATCTAGACGGCTTTAAGAAAAGGGAAATTTGTTTTAAAAACAATACAATAACTTTGAGACAAATTCACTCATCCACAGTCAAATACAATTTCTCTTTGTTTAACATGCTCTCACCTTACCCTCCACAATATCAAAAACCTCAGTTTCAGGTGCATGTCTGCATGTTAGCAAAAAAACCCCACACTTTCGTACTAAATTTAAAATGCTTTCCATGCACTTGGGAAATAGGAAAACTAAAAATGTACTAAAATACTTTGATGCAAAAAAAAAAACCACCAGAACCAAACAAAAATTATTTTTAGCAACCTCTTCACTTAAACAGAAACAGTTTTTCTCCTTCTGAGTGTCCTTCTGGACTCAGTACCATGAGATGAAGAAAACAAGTAATTTCAGAAAGATGGGATGATTCCTGCATCCCAAGTGTGTTTCCCTGGCTGGTGTTTGACTGCCAAGGAATTCTCTGCAAACATCCATACAGCTGCAGCTCTCCAATAGGAAACACAGATGGAGCTGGAGCAGGCAAGGCAAAAATAAAACCCCTACAAATCTCCCTGCACTCAGTGCTGGGGAATTTGTGCAACACCTCCTGTGGTGCTGCTGTACACTGCCACAGGGGAGCAGAGAGAGGCAAGCACTGAATTAATGAGCACAGGCTGCTTTTCCTGGGAGCCTGGTCTCTGACACAGCTTTACCCCTGCATGTTCAGGCCACTGACCCCAGCATGAGACCTCGTGCCACTGGAGGTACTACAGAAAAAAGCATTAACCAGACCAATCAATCCACCCATACAGACTTGAAAACAGGAGAGGGAAAACTGTCAAGTGATTTCAAAGACTAGAGTGAGTTTTGATTTGGTTTTTGTCAACAATTCAGCTTGGAAACAGTTACCAAGGAAGGAAATGTTTGTGAGAACAAGGAACTGCATTTTTTGCATTTAGAGCTTTTCCTTTTAAAAAGCAAATCAGTGAAAATTTTCAGAACAGAGCCCCTGTTGTACTTCCATCACCCCTTATAACCTTTCTCAAGGATTTTACATCAAATTGAGCCATTCCTTTATTGCACTGATTCTCCCACAAACCATGCCCTAACCAGCCTACCTCTGCAAGGCCAAAACAGTAGGAAGGTGCTTTTTATGGCAACATAAGTTTGCACAAAGCTGTTATCCTGTGACAAGCACAAAGCCAGCAAAGTGCTGATTGGAAAGAACCACTGCAAAGTTATCCATTTTAAAAGCAATATTTTATATAATAGTAAGATTAAAAATCAAGTCATATATCCAGCTCAAAGCTATGCCAAATGCAGAGAGATAAAGCATACAGACAAATATCACTGGCTTCCAGACAAAGCTGGTAACTTTTTTCTGAGAGCAATTCTGATATTTGAAAATATTTATGAATCAGAATAAAGCCTTAAGGATGCCTTATTTCCTGCAGGAGCAAAATTGTGAGTAACAATCTTCTGGAAACTGTAGGTGCCTTTTTAAATAAATGAAGCACTTTGCTCTCCCAGGAACAGGGGCATCCTTCATGTCCCAGTTCTGCTGTGCCCAGAGCTCTGACTGCATTTCACTGCATCAGGATCTGCACCTTGACCACAGTGGTGTCAGCAGTGACCTACAGCCTCACCAGACAATCTGAAGTGATTCTGCCATGGTTTCATGAGAAGCTTGTGTGAGAAAAATAATTTTTCTGCAAAAGACCTTTAGAGATGAATAAACCTTAAATAAAAATAATAATTTGAAAAAGAAAAGAAGCTTTAAAGCATTTTCTTGAGAAATTCATGAGAATTCAGATTTGAAACTTGCTTTCAAATCTGGTGAATATCAAGTTCTTGGATCTTCTAAAATACTGCAGAACCAAAACTCTTGTAAAGGAAGCCACCAATCAAGCATATATCCCAATTTTTTCTAATACAAACCACTGAAAACCATTTGCTACAGTCCTGACAAGGAATGTCAGAGCCTTTTTGCACAAAAACCTCTAAGGTTTGTCCAGAGACACTTTCATCTATCAGTGTCCATTTGAGAAGATTAGTCAATCAATCCCCTCTATAACAGACTCTAACATTAAATGCTTTTTAATTTTAATGGGTTTCTCCCCCCACTTTCTTCCCCTTCTTGCCCAGAAGAGAAGCACAGCCAGATATTTCTTGTTACTGTTACTAAGCCCATTTCTTTATCCCTGTGGTTTTCTTTTCCTCACTCCCTTTTCCACTTTGTTTCAAAGCTTGAATACCTCTCTATTTACCCTGTGTGTCCACAGTGCTCCTCAGCAGGGCTGTGGTAGTGTCCTTTACCTTGTTACTGCAAGAGTGACACTTCTTGCTTGCACTCACCACAACAAAATTGCACTTTAATCAATAAGGTTGTTCCTTTTGCAGCCCTGGCACATTATCCAGATGGGCCCCTATAAACAGCAGAAAATATTCCTTATTTGTCCCTGAGATGAAGTGTTCTGAGGGCTCAACTGCCTTATATTGAAAAGCTCTTTTCTCACATCTCAGCTTTCCCTCGCTGTTAACTGAAGAAACTAATAGATAATCTTTCTCAGGTAAGAGACATTTGTTTGGATTTATGAAGATATAAATATCTACATAGGACAGGGCTACCCTCAGTACAAACATTTTGTATGGATTTTTGTCTTTTGCTGTAGCTCATTTCAAGTCCTTCCTCCTCTTCCTTTCTGATTCAATCCAAGATTCAGCTCTAGATGCCTTCCACCAAAACAGTAACTGCTCTTTCCAGATTGGAAAAAATTAAAAGGAATAGTGTGATGAAGTCAAGAAATAATTTTGGCTAAAATCTTTTCCACATAGAGGAATCATGTGCCTCTAACAGGAGAAAGTGAGTGCAGGGATACTGAACAAGTAATTCAGAGTTCAGAGCCCAACCTGTAACTTTATTTTGCAAAGGGGTCTCCAAACAAGACTTTTCAAGCACAGAGAGTAGAAGTACAGCAAAGTTCTAAAAATTTTATAGCAGTCCTGTGGGCAAAACTAGTTCTGCTTGTCCTTCATGTTGCCCATCAGGAAAGTTATCAAATGGTGGGAAAAGGCTTTAATGTTCATGTAATAGCTGAAGGCATCACACAAATCTAGTAAGTCTGACTGCAGAAGTGAGAACAAAGAGCGCTATCACATTCTGCAGTCAGGTCACTCCACTACTCCAGATAATCACACTTCTTTCAGTTCCAGGTTTCTTACAACTGAAATACAGTCAGAGGTGTGATCTGCAGTGACAATTTACTGCCAGACACAAAAGCATCAAGAATGGAACAAAATAAAACAACAGGAAAAAAAAAAATCTCATTTTTCTTTTTCTTATTTTGGAGGTAGCCAGGATTATTATTGCTTTATCAATTTATTACTGCTTCTTCCTTTCTTATCACAGCTGCCAATGAATCACAAATTGCAATTTGTTTGCTCTAAGACACATATTCAGCAGAAGAGTTGTCAAACACTGGCACTGGCTGCCCAGAGAAATGGTTGAGTCACCATTCCTGGAGGGCTTTAAAAGAGATGTAGATGTTGTCCTCAGGCTCATGGTTTGGTTGAGTCACCATTCCTGGAGGGCTTTAAAAGAGATGTAGATGTTGTCCTCAGGCTCATGGTTTAGTGGTGGGCTTGGCAGCTCCAGGTTAATGGTTGGACTTGATGAGCTGGGAGGTTTTTTCCACATTAATGACTCTATAATCTTATATCTACAACTTTGAAAATGGCCTGTCCTCAACTCCAGGTTACTAGGAAGGATTTGTGGCTGGATCTACTCTCAAATATGACACAATGTAGGTCTCAAAGGACTGCATCAAAGGCAGGAATAGGGGAGCAGGTGTGGTATTCACATTCTCTGAGATTTGCTTATACAGCAGAGCAGAATTGAATTAATGGATTACAAATTCTAAAGAGGAAATAGTTTTTTTAGGGGAATCCTGGGGCTGGACAAGAGAAGCAGTGCAAATTGCTTTGGGAAGGCAACTTGGAAGACTTAAAATGTGATCAAACTGGTTCATCTTTGCATTCTGTAATTGGTAAACAAAGCCACAGTTACTAAAGGGACTAAGAGAAGTCCCTGCAATGGGAATATAAATTATGGATTCATGAGGAGAAAAACCCTTGGGAAAATTAAACTGTGATCTCTCTTCCCTTGTAATTTCCCAAGCCTATAACATTCCTGACAGGTATTATCTAGTTTCTACTTTAGGAAAAAGTTCTGTTGACAGATTCCTTTTGATATCCTTTTTACAGAGATGGGGTCAGTACAAGGCACAGTATTCAGGATACAGGTACACCAAGACCACAGGGCTTTTATTTTCTCTCTCCTTATAAATCCTAGCATTCCATTTGCTTCTTTTTGAGAGCTGCTGACACTTTCATATTTCTATTCATTATAAATTAATCATAAATAGTATCAAACCTTAGCTTTAATAGCATTAATCCATCCATACTAGTAACAAAACCAAACACTCTCTGTTTTAAAGCCAAATAGAAAAACAATGGGAAAAATTTTTACATGTGCTTTCTCAACAATGCTTCATGACTATTTAAATTTTCAGTGCAAACTTGAGAGGTGGGCACTGGAAGCTGCTCTCATCCCTTTTTGTTAAATTGAAAGAGGAAAGATTTACTAATCCCAATTTTGTCTGTTCCCAACTGCTTCAGCAAGAGGAAAAAGCTGAACAAACTCATGTGCTGGAATGAAGCTTCATCCCTCTCAAGTTTAAATTCACGAGTTCTTGACACCAGCTCTCACACATATGCATAGCATCTATCATCTCCTCTCACACACTGGGAATATGTATGTTGAATATTAATTTTACTAGTTTTTCCTCTCTCCTTCTGTGAAAATAATGTACTTTGACCCACAGCACTCAGAAACAGAAAATATAAATTAATCAGGACTCTCAATTCCCAAAGTTTAAAGCACTCTGGCACCTTGTATTAACTGGAAGATTTTCAGGAACCCAATTACTGGGGTGGCAGATTGCTGCAGATGATTCCTCTGCCTTAAACAGATTCTGTCTGCAAGAATTGATCAAACCCCACTTTATCTCACCTCTACCTCCTCCTTCCAACAGGTCAGGACCCTCCAAATTCTCCAGCTACGTGAATATTTGTTCCTCTTCACTTGGTTTTAGTTGTCCATCTACATCCCTGAGACATCTCTGTCTGACAAAGGCATTTGCATGGCTGGTGAATAGAAAGGAAGAAATGGTTTAAATTCCAAATAGTGTCTGCTTTTGTAGCAATGAATAGCCATGATTTTCTCCTACACCCTAAAATGGTTGAAAATATGGCTTTGCCCTGCCTGGGGTAGAAATAGTTCATAGACCATCTGCTGACATGCTTCACATCTTCACCTGCCTTTAAGTTCACTCATATCTCCTGACCACAACAAATCTGCAATCAGATTTCTTGATAGCAAACAGAAACTGAAATTATCTGAGGCCACATCCATCCTCTGAGCCAGCAGGACAAGAGCCTGCCCCAAGCTAGAGGATATTTTGTCCCACTAGCCTGAGCTCACCTGCCTGGTGACACCCAGTAAAAAAAATTAAAAATAAAATTAAATTTAAAAAATAAAAAAGTAAAAAGAAAAGTAAAAATTAAAGTAAAAATTAAAGTAAAAATTAAAGTAAAAAATAAATGTAAAAAATAAATGTAAAAAATAAATGTAAAAAATAAATGTAAAAATAAATGTAAAAATAAAAATAAAAATAAAAATAAAAATAAAAATAAAAATAAAAATAAAAATAAAAATAAAAATAAAAATAAAAATAAAAATAAAAATAAAAATAAAAATAAGCAGTATTTCCTGTGGCAGAACACCATGTTCACACAGTTTTGTGGCACAAGGAATGCCCACAGGGGATCTGGGGCCATGCTTTGCTGGACCCTTCTCAGTAAAACCACAGAATACAAGCAAACATTCCAGAGATTTATGAAAAAACCATTGCCTTTCCAATAATTAACAGCACAAAACACTAAGAAGGATTGTTAAACACACTGGCTTTGGATTTTTTTTAAATAAAAATAAGATAATAAATAATGGGAAAAAACAAGATTTGGAAGGGTAATGTAAGCATGCATTAAAGACAGACATTAAGTTTCTGTTTCCAAGGACAAATCCATTGGTACCAGCAAGCCACAAGTGATCTGTACGAGGCAGTGCTAGGAATTTTCCACTGCTGTCCAAAGTTCTGGAGCATCCCTGAGCCCCTGGGGTGTAGCAAAGCTGTGATCAGGAGAGCAGAACCACAGCAGCTGGCAGTGCTGCATCACAGGGTGCTTGCTGGGGAGCTGTTTGGGAGGCACAGGATTCCCAGGGCAGAGGGATTTCAGGACACACTGCAGATGGAGCTACTCTACCAGTCATGCTCTAAAAGATCTTATCCAATTTGTTAAAACCAAGAGTGCTGGAACAAACAAAAAACCCTGAGGCATATTGTAGCAATTGGCAGAGAAGTTTCAAACACTTGATCAATTCTAGTCCTGACCTCCACACTCAGAAGTGAAAATAACATTCCCATTTTTTTCTGGAGTAAAATGTCTGGCATGACTACAACAAAAATTAAAATATTAAACCATGTAAATATTATGAAGTTAATGTCTTCCTCTGATGACAAGAGGAAACAACATCTTCAGGCAATGGTTACAAATGTGACATTGACCCAGCAATCATCTATTAAATTAGAAAAATACTGCAATTGATTGAGAACACTTGGACTGCACTTACACAGAAAAATCTCATAGGATAAAATATCTTCTCATCAGAAAGGACAGGCTTTTGGAAAGATGGTTTATTCTTAACAGAAACTTTGTGAATTTTTTCACTTCATTGATCAAATGTATCAGGAAAAAAAATCCAGTTATTATTGATTAATTGGCAAGTCCTGGAGACCAGTGAAAGTATTATTTTTGTATCTTCCAGACCAGGAAGATTCAGAGCTTGAAAAAGCAACCTTCTGTCACAGAGCAAGTAATAGATTAAATATAAGAACAGCAATATGTTTTTGTCATCAGAACTTGCTGCAATGCTATATTCAGGCATCTGAAGCATTTTTCAGCACTGCAGAGCATATTAAGAGATTAATTCATGTCACTACACACTGTATGACATTCCAGGGTAAGTAATTTGCAGTAGACACCAAGTTTCCTACTTTTTTTGCACAAAGTTAGCAAACTGAGCTCATAGTAGGGACTACAATGAGTCAGAAATGTTCTGGGTTTTGGAAGAAAATGTCAATCCAGTGAAATGGATGTTTCAAGGGCC